>NC_135321.1:16101967-16702800 GCF_048772815.1 Callospermophilus lateralis
ACCCGGGACTGGCCACTTTCTTGCTTTCCATTGACTTTTTCACAGGAGATGGAGATTTCTTTTCCGATTTCTCTTTCCCATTCATGGACTTGGTGTCCTCTTTGTTCTGGTTTGCTGAATTTTGAGTTGCAGGCTTAATGCTCAAAGGCAAGTTTATGCCCAAGTTTGGAGGCCCTTCAATGCTTTTCAATGTTCCATGCATAGACTGCATTATAAAAAGAAAAGAAATATCATCACAAATCACACTACCAAAGGAAAACGTGTGTAGACTACGCCAATGCTTTACAGACACTTCACCTCCTAATATATAAAGGAGCAAACCTGAGCTAAAAAGACACATTTTAAAAATGTTTATAAAGGAGCATTACCTTTTATGGTTATTGTAAGTTATATATTTCTACTTCAAGGAATTTTTAAAAGTTTACATATCTGTGCCATTTTAAAACTCTTTAAAGATAGACCTCTGAAATGAATCAAATTAATCCTGGTACTCTGTCCTCCCCCATGTTCCAGAGTAAGTCCTTCCTACAACAGACTATTTCTACAGAGCATTTTACTTCCCTTTCTGCAGAAACGTTTAAACAGGCTAATATACCAGTATGCATCCACAAGCTTCAGCTCAGCTTGAACCTGCACTGGAGAGCTAAAGTTAATAGGAACCTTTCTCGTCTTTCCTGGTTTTCACATTCTTGAGATATTTGCAGGTTGGGTTTTTCGGGTACCTATCCTGATCCATCCCTTATTACTAATAGCACTCAGATTTGCAAACTGTACATGATTGTACTCAAAAAGCCTTTTGAAGTCACATAGTTTATTAACATAATAGCAAAATAATCATCTTAACTCACAGGATTTCAAATGTGAGTTAGGTAAAATTAGTGCAATTTGATCTACAGACCAACTCACTTTAGTTTTCAAGTCTGCTCTGAAGACATGGAGTCCAGAGAGAAAAGGAAACAAATCTGAATCTCAGATACAATCTCTTCAGGAGGACTTCCTCTTCCCATCAGGACTTGGGCAAGCACCTCTCCACTCCTGAACCTCTTGGTTACAGAGACTGGCGGTGTGGAAGTGCTCCATGCTCCTCAGCAAGTGTGCATTGAAGACGCCATTCCTTCTGCCTGCTCCAGCACACTCTCAAGGGAAGGTCTTCTCTAAATAGCACCAAGAAGTAGCCTCCTTTATCTAGCACCATCTTTCCCCAGGAGGAAAAGGGGTTCTACTGACTTCCTCATCAGCAGAGGTTACAAGGTTTACTCCCCAACAGACAGCCAGTCTAAGGGTAGCAGAGAAGTCTACTCACGCTCCTCTGGGAGACAAGGTTTCCAGCAGACACAAACCACTCCTGCTGCTTCCCACCATGTGAGCAGAAGATTTGTGTATCTGAATGGCTGTTTTCAAATCAGATTCTGATTTTTTACCTTTCTTAAGCATTTTAAACCCAAAGAAACAAAACTCAAAACCTTCTAAAAAAGGTTTTCCTGAGTTCTTAGGCAAATACATTTTTACTAACTGAAAAGCTGAAGAGAGGGTAAAGTAATAAAATAACATCAAAACCAAAATGTCTTTTTTTTTTTTTAACAATACTGGGGTTTGAACCTAGGAGTGCTCTGCCATTGAACTACACCCCTGGACCTTTTTATTTTGAGACAATCTAAGTTGCTGAGGCTGGCCTCAAATTTGCGCTCCTCTTGCCTCAGCCTGCCTCGTAACTGGGATCATAGAAATGTACCACCACACCCAGCGCAAATGTCTTTTTTTAATAAAAGAAATTCACCTTGGGATGGGGGTGTTGTTCAGTGGTAGAGCATTTGCCTAGTATGTGCAAGGTCCTGGATTTGATCTCCAGAACCTAAAAAAAAAAAAAGAAGAAGAAGAAGAAAAGAAAGAAAGGAAAAAGAACTATAATTTAATTTCTTTAGAATTGATTTTTTCTTTGCTCTTATAACAAAAAAATAACTTGAATGACTGTAACAAAAAGATTACTTCAAATGTGAATGTCAACATGAAGTTGACTACAAAGTCAATGAATCTATATTTGTTAGAACAAAAGAAATAATAAACAGGGTGCAGTGGCACATGTCTGTAATCCCAGCTACTCGGGGGGCGGAGGTAGGAGGATGACAAGTGTGAGGCCAGCCTGGACAACTTATCAAGACCCTGTTTCAAAATAAAATATAAAAGGTGCTGGGAATGTAGCTCTGTAGCAGAGTATCCCTGGATTCAATCAAAGAAGGAAAAAAGGAAAGGCAGGAAGAAATGAAGGGAGGGAGGGAGGGAACAAACAGGGTCAAGTTGGGCAAATAAAGAGTCACCTATAAATGAGTGTGTGGAATGTCCCCACCCACTTCTTTCCTTCCTCACAGACACCAGGCAAAATAATGAATGACACAGCAAAACCTAGACAACGTCATCTTAAAAAGCAGGGCACCCCTACAACTTTATCTTTACCCCAAACATAGACATGCAGAACATTTTAAGATGCACTGAATATACTTGAGAACATCAGTGAACATTCCCACTGGTTTTGTTTCATGCAGACTTGTAAAGGTTTAGATTTTTTTTTTAAATCCTGTCCTTGTGGCCATAGGCCTTTACCACCCCTCTCAATCTCTACTCCTTGGAACCTCATCCACCTCCAAACCTGCTATTAACACAAGGAAGACCCTAACCAAAAAGCCTACAGCCCCACCTGCAGATGCAAAGACAGTCCCAGACAGCAGATCGCTTAGAAAACTCCTTGGAGGCAACGTGTCTCCTCTTTTTCTCTTTCTTTTCTTTCTTTGATTGGTCTCATACATGGTTTGTTAAAATATTTTGTTCTAATTTCAATGACCCCATGTTTTTATCAGTAGCTTCTATTTTCCTGTCTTTGTTAGTATTTATTATTGGAACATTCTTTTATAATGTGTAAAATATCTTAAAAGGATTTTATTGGACTCCCACATACTTCTCGTGCATTTTACTCACAACAGTAAAACCGCCACAACTACCTACACCTGCCTGCAGGAGCAGTCTCTTCTACCAGCAGTGGATTGCTGGTAGAAGTTGACTCTGTATAAACTCACACACAATCAAGACAGGGATCTGCAAGGACTCGCAGTCCATTCACTGACCTGATACAAGACTAGAATAATTTACAGACTTTATTTACTCTCTAACTGACTTTTTATTTTTGGTATTTTAAAAAGAAAACAACTAAAAGAAAAGAAATTGAGTTTATGATGGCATTGGATAGTGCCACTGGGTAGCACTTCCTAGGTGCACACAGAGTGAGCTGCCACCCACCATGGTGACAGTCAAGCAACAAAGGTGAAGCATAGCCTCAGAGACTTAGAAGGCTGAAAACAGATCTCAGTGCCCTTTTGGGAAATAGAGAGCAGATAATCCAACAGAATATTTATTTACTTCATTAGTTGAACTCTTAATAGGTGCCAGGTACCTGCTACATCCTGAACATTTAAGAGTCAATTCACAGGGCTGGGGATGTGGCTCAAACGGTAGCGCGCTCGCCTGGCATGCGTGCGGCCTGGGTTCGATCCTCAGCACCACATACAAACAAAGATGTTGTGTCCGCCGAGAACTAAAAAATAAATATTAAAAAATTCTCTCTCTCTCTCTCTCTCTCTCTCTCTCTCTCTCTCTCTCTTTTTCTCTCTCCCTCTCCCTCTCTCTCACCCCCCTTTAAAAAAAAAAAGAGTCAATTCACATGCAACTTTTATTTGGGGGTGGTGGTAGAGGGGTGGAGAGGACAAAAAGACCCAAGAACATCAAATAGGAAGCAAACTTCTTAAATGCTTAAAACTTGAGCGCTTAAACAATTTCAAGGGGAAACAATCATTTATCTAAATATACCAATATTTGAATGAAGTGATATAATTCATCAGAGCCCCTATTTCTAAATCTCATACAACACAGAGATCTCAAAACCGTAAACTTCACAGTCATCATTTTAGAGACATAAAGAGGAAAACTAATACTTTATCATTCTTATTATTCTTTTAAAATCAGGGCACATTTGCTCCTTTTCATGTTTTTTATGGCGGGCAGATCAGGACTCAGTGAAGTGGACACACGATGACGGCATGTAGGTTACTCATGACAATGACCAGCATCCCCTTCCCTGGACAGTGCGGCATGCTTTACAGCAATCTGCAGTTCAGCTGGGGCTGATGACCAAAGCAAGAATCTGCAATTCACTTAGAGGAGAGGAGAGATGCTCACACACCTTGATATGATCCATCATAAGTTGCTTCTGTGCATATAAAAGAGAACAGTCTGGACACTTGAAAACAGACACCTTCTGGTTTTCAATGTGCTGGTCAAAGTGGCGGTACAGCAAGGTTTGCAGGGTGAACACAGTGTCGCACATGGAACACTTATAGATTATTCTAAAATAGAAGAAGCGCAGCAAAATAAGGTCAGTCAACCTCATCGCTCAAGTCAAAGGAGCTGCTACTTGACATCTGAAGAACTCAGGAGGCAGAAGCACACATACAAACACAATTAAAAGAACATTTTAGCTTTGAAACAAACTTTTCAAGACAACTGGCATCACTCAATCACAGATCTTAACATTTGAGTAAAGATGTATTTGCTACATTTGTTTATAAGTGTAAATTAGTGGCTATTTTACTACTCACAAATCTACAGCTGACATGCAAAAAAAAAAGCATTCTTTTTTTTTTCCTTTTCTTTTTTTAAGGAACTTTTTAGTATCAGACAGGGCAATACAGCTCAAAGGTAGTACCCTGGCTTAGAAAACAGCTTGTTTGATTAAGAGTTAAGCAGCCCACTCAATTCTAATGCCAGAATGAATTGTTACTTGTTACAAGTTTTTAAGTCAGCAGTAATTTTACACTTAAGTGTGAACATTTCTATACCAGTTCTTAACACAGGAAACCCTATGCCAGTAAACAACTATACACTGAGACAAGAAGACAAAAAAGGAAACCCAGGGCTGGGCATGTAGTTCTGTGGTAGAGCACTTGTCTAGCATGTATGAGGACCTGGCTTCTGCAAATAAAGAAAAAAAGAAAAGAAAATTAAGAAAGAAAACCCATGCCACAAGAAAGTTCAGTGTTTCTTGTGCTTTAAATGGCGTGGGTACTCCCTTGGCCACTTCAACCATTTCCACATCTGTCACATTACACCCAGCTCATGCAGCAGACTGAGTCTTCTGCACAGAATCCTTTCTACCTGTCCACATGCTTCACTCAAACTTGGGCAAGACAGGCCACCCCATCCTCCACCTCAACTGACCAGGAACTCCAGCCACAGTAGATCATCCCTTCTGGGTGACTGCTGTGGGTCATCCCGGCCCTCAGAGGAGGCCCTGTGGGAATCTGCTTGTCCTCCAAAGAATGTGCGAACAGGGTACAAAAAAAATCTAGGGAGCAGCTTGGAAAAATGTCAGAGGAAAACTGGCAAACGTAAAGGCCAGGGAGGAGTGAGGAGCAAGGCAAGGCCGCTGCAGAGCTAGAGGAAGGAATGCCCCCTAAGGCCACTCAGGGTCCTTCTTAACACAATGCTTCTCAAGATAGCTTCACACTTCACTGTGCAGTGTGCTGCCAAAACAATTACAGATTTTACTTTTTTCTACACAAGATTTAAAAATTTAAGGGGAGTGGCATATGCTTTCCCAAAGTCCTGCCTGATGTTTTCCCTTCCACCTCTGACTGGGGGTGGGGGGTGAAGACCAGAAGAGACCAGAGGATTTGCAAGACCTTAAATACAGTCCAATAATGGTCCCTATGATCAACTGTCACAAGTGTGACGAGAATTATCTCTTTACTGATGGAATCACTCGGGACTGTGACAGCCCCAATGTTCAATGAGATAAGTGCTTAAATGCAGCGACTACATGGAGATCTTTTTTAAACACTATATTGTAATATGTCAAAATACATTCTACTGTCATGTATAATGAAAAAGAATAAGAAAATAAAACTTTTTAAAAAGATATCACATACAAATACCAATGATATAGAGAGATTTTAACAAAAAGTAAAATAAAAAACACTAGATAACAAGACAGTTATATGATCACATTTTTTTAAAGGTGCAGAAAATAGAAGGCATATAATTATCATCATCTCTGTTGGGTGACAGCATGTGTTCTTTTTACTGTTCTGCTTTGCTTGTTCATATTTCCTTGCCCCCCGCCGCCCGTAATTAGGGTATAAACATTAAAAGAAGAAGAGCTTCAAGAAAAGAACTAAAACTTATCAGCTGGACTGAGAATTTTCTCAGGATTCTATTCTCCCATTTTCAGAAATAACTGTTCCATGAAAAGCAGCACCGCTCTCAGGTTACTTGCTCCGCATTCCTTTGGGGAGGGTTGGTCTGTTCCGTTGTTGTCTCATACTTACTAACAGGGAAAGTATAAAATGAGGTCATTCACTTAGCATATTTCTGAGTCACCTGAGGATCAAGTGGTCAGGATGATACTATAATACCTCCCACAAAATACTACTGAGCACAGAGAGAGATGTGGTGACATGACAGTGGAGGGGCCGGGAGACGGGGAAGGCCACATCACCACTAAGGAGCAGGACAGGTGAACGTGGCCTGCGCAGGCGAGCACAGAATCCCTTCTGAGGCATTCCTGCAAGAGTGCACGTCCTGGGTCAGCTGTGAGAAAACAGCCAAGGGCCGGCAGGTCATTCCCAGGACGACAGGCAGGACTATGATCCCTTTTGGATGGCCATGGCATGGGGCCAGTAGGAGGGTATCTGAGCAACTATTCCAGATGGAGGCCGGGGAAGAAACAGGACAACTAAATCCAAAAGGCGTACCCAGATTAGGATCTTGGACATGAAAAGAAAAATACACTGACGGCCATCTAAGAACTGGAAGACACTGTAATCAACACCTGCTTCCTGAGAGAGGCTTGTGAAAAAGGCTGACATGAGTGTCCTTTCCAGGGGGAGGAATAGAACACAAAGAAGCATTTAGGTCATGATGCCCAACCTCCTAAACATGAGGGGTGACAGGATACGAGAACAATGGGAAGGACCAAATACTGTAAATGAAAACAACCAAGGAACCTGGGTGAAGGGGATGCATAAGTTCTAGTAAATTCTCCCCACGCTGTTGCAGGACTGAGACTATTACCAACTGCTGCTAACATTTAGAAAAATAAATAAAGGTACCACAAAGCTCACAGGCATGATTTTTAGGGATGGACCATAAAGATGGAGCCAACTTTCCAACAATAACCAAGAAGCCCCAGAGAGACAGTCTGCCAGGCAAGGGTGGGAAAGGCTTTAAGACAGGTTAGGTCTCCTTGGTGCCAAGGGAACTCTGTACCTGCGCAGCATGAGGGGACAGAGAGAACCCTGTGTGACGGGTCCCCAGAGTGAAAGGGGGGGTGCTACTGAGTTGTGAAGAGCTTGGGAAGCCAACCGTAAAATTAATCCCGTGTGTAAACCATGCAAATGGCAGGATTAACTATACCATAACACAGAGGGGAGGAAAGAGGAGAAAAGGAGAGAAGAAAGGGAGGCGGGGGGGGGGGGGGGAAGAAAAGAACAGAAAGCTAAACCCAAATGTTCTCATTCAGGTCAAATTTACAATAGCCCAAACTCCCTGGAACACTGTTACACTTGAACTAGGTGTAAAGACATAAATGCATAAAGGACTCTAAGCCTTGAAACTGTTGCCATAAACCCCACATTACCATTGACCCACCAGATGGGAAGTGCACATCACACACCTAACCCCCATACCCAGGCTAGGTGGATTTATACTCGTGCCAGTTCCCAGGTGGCATGCTGACACTTAGATTAGATAGTTTGCTTCATGTTAAATAAACCCAGGGCCATGGTTCAAATTCAGCTGTTCCTGAGACCTGCGTAGTCCTCTACCATGCTGATATCCTAACCTGACATGTCTTTATGTCTTAGGAACTTGGTAAAAATTCTGTCTCTTACATAATTCTAAACTTTGGAGTTCTCATTTCTCCACTGATATACATTTAGAAATAGCAAATAAAAGGAAAGCACAGCAAAAGAAACTGCAGTTAATCAGATGTCAAGGAAAAATTAAAAGACAAAATTTTATCCCTACAAAATACAGAGGTCAACACTGAAAATGCATCTTGAATAATCCAGAGAAGATTAAGGGGTGTCCAAATGTTCCTTTTAGAAAACAGAGACATACACCTGCCCATAAACTGAAAAGAAGCAACAGGCTTCCAGCAGTCCTGGCACTCAGTAAACACTATGCAAGTGTGGTGAGGTCAAAATCCTGCAGGAAGGGGATGGAGGGGAAGGAAGGGGGCATGGGGTTAGAAAGACAGTGGAATGTGATGGTTATCATTACCCTAAGTACATGTATGAAGCCACAAAGAATGTGACTCTACTTTGTGTACAACCAGAGATAAAAAAAAAAAAATTGTGCTCTATACATGTAATATGTATTTGAAGGCATTCTGTTGTTATATATAACAAATTAAATTTAAAAAATAAATAAAAATAAAATCCTAAATTGTGCTTTTCAAATTGAGGTGCTAGGGTTGCAGGCTTTTATGGTGTATTTTCAAATACCCATGTATTCACTAAATATAGTAGGAATTATTTCAGAACTAATCATTAAGAAATAGTGCAAATTGTGTGTGATTTTAGATCATTTGCATAACCACCTGTCAACTAAACACTGCTGGAAGATTTCAGGCTCAAATTTCCTTTGGAGTAGGGACTACTTACTCATTTTGAACTTAATGCCAAAATAAAGCTTTTGGGTCAAATGTAGGCCAAGCAACTACAGGATGAGAAGTTTCGGTGGCTGGAACTGGGGCAGGTGGCAAGGGAAGCACTGTCTCAGGCTCTGGTCACACAGGCCCACAAGCCCCTCGGAGCTACATCAGCAGCACCCTTTGCTATAGACAGGCTGCAAGCAAAGACAACAGCCCAGCCAGGCCACACATCAAACTAATACTAACTTACACTTCATTGGTGTGTGAGTTTTGTTTGCCATTTCATCTGCAAATTTGTTTTAGTTTTATAGTTTAAACCACAATAGTTTATAATCAATTTTAGGCCTGTACTTATTAAAGTATCATGGTAGTAAATCTATTTAAGAAAATATGGGAATAATTTCTTCCTAAGCAATACAGTAGCCTCCTCCCTTTACCCACCAGGTACAATGTTCCAAGATGCCTGGTGGATGCCTGAAAGCCTCAGATAGTACCAAGCCCTATAGTTTATTGCTTTTCTCTCTTAACAGTGCTTATCACACATTGTAGCTATAACGTTTGATGGACAACAGCAAAACTAGCACTAATACGTTTTTTCTTCATAATTTCACAAATAGAAGATTTGTTCTTATGGTAGACCTTAGCAACCTCAACTTAAGATTTTTATTTTCTTTCCCTATTAAGGTCAAAAACTTTCACCCCTTTTTATTTAAAGGTAGCACTTTATGGCTTCTCTTTGGCATATCTGAATTGCCAGTATCACTATATCTGGGCTTTAGGTCCATTATTAAGAAAAACAAAGGTTACCTGGCCACAAAGGTACCTAATTGTGGTGCCTTCCACCAAAGTCCATCTACCAACCAAGTTTGTCACCAGTGACAAACAGGCCAGCAGCATACACGGTGTGGACACAATGAATAAAAGGATGATTTGTGTCCTGACAAAGCAGGATGATGGGAGAGTTTTTATAAATTGTTTATTTCTAGAATTTCCATTTAATATTTTTAGACCATGGCTGTTACTAAGACCAAAGAAAATAAAATGGCAGATGCAGGAAGTAGAGTGACTACTGTAATATCTGCTGCCCTGTATTTTCAGATTAAAACTACTGTGCCAGATTTCAAACAACAAAGTTTCATTTATTTGAAAAGAGAATCAAATAACTATATTCACGTGAGAAAAAGGTTACATTAGTGCCCAGAAGTTTTATTTTTATCAACACCGAAGACGCTAACATTCACTAATCCCCATCTTCATAGTCAACATCTCAAGGTGCACACAGATCCTCGAATTTGCAATTGATTTCACTCTGAGAATCAATATACAAAAGATCAAAGTAAAAGTCCTATTACTATAAAATCAGATTTTAATATTTTTTAGCAAACAGTTATTTCTAAGTATTCAATAACATTTTCCCAAAACTAAATACTATAATAAAAACTAGATATAATAGCGAGAGAAAAAAAATACAGATATTATATCACATACCTGCATTTTCTCCTCAATAATTCCTTGATAAGCAGTTATGGGCAAAAATACACCAATGGGGGGTGGGGTGTAGCTCAATGGTAGAGCATTTGCCAAGCATGTCTGAGGCACTGAGTTCAATTCTCAGCACCAAATACATACAAATAAGTAAATAAATAAATAAAATAAAGGTTCATTAACAACTAAAAAAATATTTTAAAAAAACTTATTTGAACAGCAAATCCAGCCTCATATAATTAGCAAACTCTACATTGCAAATGAATTCAGGAATAAAATGAACACAACCAGAAGCATGTAATCCAGTGCCGTGTCCACAAGTGGCAGAGCCATGAAGGAAGGAACAAATGCTTAGAGCCTACTGCAATCGCCACACAGGACCCGTGAGTTACACTTTTTTTTTTTTTTTTTTTTTTTAATTCTTATATAGTACTGAGGCTTAGAACCCAGTGCCTCATACATGCTGGGCAAGCGCTCTACCACCGAGCTATAACCACAGCTTCAAGCTACACATTTTTCAGATATATCATCTCATCTTCTTCTACAGACCCTGGGATGTAAGCATTACCCCCACTTCAGAGGAGAGAAAATAACAATCAAGACAAGTAATGCACAGTCAAAAGCTATGCAGCCGGCCCATGGTAGAATTCCTTCTCTCCTGTGGGCAAAGGCCCCCTCTGATGAAGGCCACTCCACTATTACTCCACAAAGCAACGATCAGTAAAATGAAGAGTGAGGTGAAGGCAAAAACAAACTTTAATTCTACTCATCAAGGACTTATGCTGGCTCTGTAATTAAGTTCAGTAACCAATGTCTTCTGTTGATTTCATTTTATAAACATTATTGGGAAAAGTGTATCCTATAGAAACTATGTAAAATTTTAAAGTGGAGATGTTGGTGGTGGTGTTACTATTTTCCTAGAAGTTGAAATCATCTTAAGAATAAAATAAATATTTGCTTGTTCAGCAAAAATTTGTGAATGAACATGAATAGTAAGTGACATTTTTGGACAAGGACTTTACCTGGAAAAAACAGAAAAGTTTGGGTGAGCTATGATTTGTATTCATAGAGCATCAAAATCAGCATTGCTGAATAAATGTTTATATCTTAAATGTCATTGAGAGAACAATCACCTCCTCTAAATGACTATTTCAGCAGCGGAGTAAACATGAGAAGCCAGCGTGACTTACTTTGGTTCTCCTATCTTGATGCCAGGATGCTGTGTATAGGAGTGGGAATGTGTACTCGGGGCAGACTTAAACGCCATTGGGCAGATAGGGCACTTGTAGAAGACTTCACAGTGAGAGCCTTGAATGTGAGACTTCAGTGCAGCCACATCAGAGTACACAACATTGCAATGTACACATCTGTCAGAAAAACAACACAGTCGTTAGCACAGAGCACTAAACACACGTGACTTTGCTGTCGAAGAACTGGGTAAAAGGAACCTATTTTATGGCCCCTTTGGGTTTCCAATGGCTTTTTGGAGGTATTTTGTTTTTCTGTTTTCACCAGATTAAACTTATTTCTACATGATTAAGAGGGAAGATCATGAAAAAAAAAAAAAAAACAAACTCAAGTGAGTTTTTTGAGCATCTTTACAATTTCTAGAAATGATGTCCCTACTCCAGACTATTTTGAGACTAACAGACTATGACAACCAGGTCAAGACCCAGGAACACAGCAAGATGCCATGACTCCTGCCTTTGAGGAGGACTTCCAAGGCACCAGGGACTAGGGTTTCCCATCCTTCCCAATATCTAGTGGAAGATACCTCCACAGTCTAAACTGCACACCTTGACAGAGGCCAGAGGCGACAATGAACACTGGTCCCAAAGCCATAGGCCACTGTCTCCCAGTGCACACGGTATAGTTAATGGATGGTAACCCATAGGGTTACATAGGGTGGAGGTCAACCGCCTAGAATTTCTGTCTCCTGAAAATAAATGAACACACCTGCATTTGTTATTAAAATTACATGAGTTATAAGCTTCTGAAAAATCAGCATTTCTTAAAAAAAATTGCCTCCTAGATAATCTTCTTATTTGTTTGTTTGTTTATTTACTTATTTATTTATTTTGGGGGTAGTGAGAAGTGAACTCAGGGGCACTCTACCAGAGCTATATCCCAGGTCCTTTATTGTGAGACAGTGTCTCATTAAATTGCGCAGGCGGCCTTTGAACTTGCAATCCTCCCACTTAAGCCTCCCAAAGTAGATGGTTTTATAGGCATACAACAACTGTGCCTGGCTTTACTTCTTGAATTTCTAAATAATTTGACAACTAGCTCATTCCCTGCTCAATTTAACCCCACAGAAACAAACTATAAAATTAAGAAACATTTCTCCCTTACCTCATCTTTTTCACACAAGAACTCTCAACAACACTTACAACTCCTCCCACATGATGGCAGAGTCTTCTTTGTTCATAACTGGAAACCAGTTAAGAGTGGTCTCGCTGTAGACCCTTAGGAATCTCCAAAGACATACCTCAAATGCAACTGAACACGTGTTCCTGGACATGTGTACGTGAGTCACCTGGGGGGAGGAAGGCTCAGATAGGGCCCACCATCCAAGAAGCAGTGCCCAGGGACTTCTAATAACCTAAGACATCTCTATTCTTAGAAGCTCCCTTCCAAATCGAGGAAAATGTTTCTAAAGTCACACAGACGTGGCATGGTGTGAATTACACGTGTTCAATAAATCATGCCATATTGGTTTTACAAGAATTTTTTTAAGTTGTAATTAATGCATTAGCATTTTCAATGTCTTAAGGCATAATGTGCAGCAACACAGGCACTAAAAACATTACTAACAACAGGAGAATAGAAGAAAAGCTTCGCTATGCTATCTACTGGAACTGTAATTTTAAGCAAAAGAGGAGTCACCCAACATACTCAAATTCTTTTGGGTTAACTTACTGTGTTATCTTGAATAAGTTAATGTTCCTCTGTGGGCCAGTTGCTCATGTGTTAAATGACAAGCATTGGAATATGTCAGTCTTACTTCTTACCTACTCTAGAAGTCTATGATCCCAAGGAAAGGGGGAGACTGTCAAACAGGAAGATGGGTTACTAATGAAAACCAAGAATACACTATGCCATAAACCTCAAATAAAGATCTTCCCATCAGATGCAGGAAGGTGGTGTTCAAAATGCAAAACACCAAGGAAAGACAAAAAGGAGCAAAGATAAAAGCTTAATCCCATGAAGTCAGTGGGACTAGAAGGTTTAATTCATAGAAAGTATGAAGAAGTTAAAGTATCTAAACTACAGGTGGCATTTTTTGAGACAGGAGAAAGTGGCAATGACTCAGTCCAAAAAGTATTATAGAGGTGAAGGGGAAGTCTTCCTTAAGAAAAGAAAGCAGGGCATGTTTAAAGTCCTAAGAAAGGACAATGTTGTAAAGCCTCTGCCCAGAGAGGACAGAGAGGTTCAGGGCAAGGGAAATCAATAGGGAATGCAAATGAGACAGGCTCAGAATTTAAAGGGCTCATAGTTTTACAACGCTACTAAAAATCCTATCTATTGAGAAATATTTGTATACCCGACGTCTTTTATATGCTGGGTACCAATCACGGTTCTTTACTTTTTGAATATTTTTTAAATGTTTATAGTATGCAATCCTATAATAATCCCCTTGTAAGATGTAGAGCCAATGTTTGGGAGGCAGAAAAATTCAGAAAAATACTTGACTTTTATCCATATTCAATATTTTATCAAGTTACCAGGAGCCAGGGTGACCCCCTCAGTATTCAGGAGACGCAACACGAGCAAGAAGAGAGGAAGTGAGGCGGGGGTGCCTGCAGGCCTTCATCCAGGGAGGGAAAACAAACAAAGGAAGGCCTGGGAACCCAGTGAGCGGCTTCTCTGGCTACAGATAACAAGTTGAAAACAATTAACCCTGGAGCCAAAAAGGAGAGAGAGGCACAGCAGGGCCAACCCAGCCAAACATCAAAATGGACCATTATGTACAACAGCAAGAAAAGAAACTTTATTTCTCTTCTAGAGAAGAAATAAACACAAATTAAACTTCAAAATAAACAAACAGAATATTTTTACAGTTCACAAATCCTCAAGTCCAGGGTAGAGGAAAGGTCTTCTATACTTTTTTTTTTTTTTTTTTAAAGAGAGAGTGAGAGAGGGGGAGAGAGAGAGAGAGAATTTTAATATTTATTTTTTAGTTATCGGTGGACACAACATCTTTGTTTTGTATGTGGTGCTGAGGATCGAACCCGGGCCGCACGCATGCCAGGCGAGCGTGCTACCGCTTGAGCCACATCCCCAGCCCCATGGTCATCTATACTTAACACAAACTTTTAATAAAAATTGGAACTCTGTTATTCAAAGCACCACATTTAAACAACTTTGAAGATGGGGCAAAAGCAAAGCTGGATATCTTTTCCAGAACAAGTGACTGCTTTCAGGCTGCATGAGGAGCATTTTAACTTACAAAACATACAAGCAGCAGCTCCTTCCTTGTCTGCTCCACCTAGGTTTGCTTTCATAATATCAGAGGGAGAAGGGAAAAGTTTGAGAGGAGTCTAGACGAGAGAACCAACAGCACCCGTAGAAATGGCAGAAGTAGCGGGGTGCTTTCTACTCTCACATGCAGGGTCCACTAAGAGTTTCAAAACGTGATGATAAGGACAAAGGGTTAGCCTGCGTGGACTTGTGGAAACAGGGACCTGAGTATCTTATTTAGCTCTATAAAATCCCGAGCCACTAAAGGCAGGTACTCCCCCAGTTTGTTCTATGCAGCACAGAGAGAATAAATGAATTTCTATACAATCAGTTATGGACAAAACTGATACAAAAAAAAAGATAAAGAAAAACCCTGGTTTCTGATTTCTAAACCAAAAATTTCCTAACAGGATAGATCCAATCAATAAAATATTTGTGCACTAAAAATCTGAAGGCATGAGCTGAAAATGGAAAGTCAGCCTCGTATTTTAGTATTAGAAAATATGGGGAAAGCCACCCAGGAACCAATGATACCATAACCCAAGTTTAAATAAAGTAAAATCATAAAATCATACCAACTAGACCTTGTTTCTATAAAATACAACTGGATTACAACTAAAAAAAAAACAAAAAAACTACCGCATATTAACAGTCCATTATTAAAGCTACCAAATAACCAATGTTAAGATAAACATACAATACAGTAATACCTCTATTAACAAAGACACTTATCAATGACAAGTTCACTTGGGAAATTTTAATCAAATTGAAATAAAATATAGCACATGAATGCATTTTAGGAGGTCATGAAGTAGAGAATAAAGTACCTCATCACTCAACGCTAACTAAACTAGCCTTGAATTTGCCAGATGTTGTAAAATACACATCTGGGAATCTTCAGAGACACTGAAAGGGACCATAGTTATGATACATAAAAGAGACAAAGGAAAAACCTAGACTCAGGTAAAAGAGAAGGAAGGGAAGAGAAGGTCATTTGAAATGGAAATCCCTTCCAAAAAGAGCAATGTTAGAAAAGGACGTAAACCGGATCCTTCAATGTGGATAAAGTAACCAACCATCATACCATTTCTATCTTCACTAGCAAAGCAGAAGTGTTTAGAGATGCAGAAATGTATATTTTTGCAGGGGTTAAAATGTGAGGAATGTGACAATGAAAGTATGTTTAAAGGGTGCAGAAAGAAAGTCAATCAAAGCCAAACCTCCATACGTGTGCATTTTGGTTACAAGACGTGCACTTTGGCTACAAGACGGGCCCTCTTCCTCAGCTTTGTGTGGAGCAGAAGGGCCAATGTTGAAAGGATTTAAACAGACCAACTCTACTACAAACCAACTAGGACCTGTTAATCGAGGTATCACCACACCACCCTGAGAACTGTGAGCTCAGACCACTCAAACAACAGTGTAGTTATAAGTGTACGAGCTGAACTTGCACATAAGTGAACAATATACTAACCGAAAACCAACTCTCCGCGTGTAGTGCAGACAGTTCTTGGTGACGTGGGTCTGGAAGTGCACCGACCTGCAGATGGCCCCACACTCAGGGCAGGTGTAGGGAGATTTGTGCTGATGGATTCTCTGGTGTGATGCGTAACTGCACTGGTTAGGAAGCAGCATCTGGCAGATAGTGCAAGTCTTCTAAATAAACCAAAGGGGGAAACAGGGTTGGTCCTGCTAAGTTTCTTCTAATACGCAAAGAACCTTGGTTAAACCTCACAGTAATTACACTTCTCTCATTTCAAACACTACTGCAATTGATTCTAAGCCAAAGGGAAATGCAATGGAAAATTCTTTACCCTGTAAAAGAAAAATAATCTCTACTATGCAGTCAGGTTTGTCTCAAAATAGGAGTTCCAATTTTATTATTTTTAATTTGTTTAGCGTGAAGAAAAGTTATTAGGAAAGCTGTTCCTGTGAATTATGTTAGCAATTCAACTTTCATGTAAAATAATAAGTTCATGGGTATGTGTATCTTGACGGTAGTCACAGTTTCCATAGTTCATAAATTTTCTTCAAAATTACAAAAATTAAACAGAGGCTAATCCAGTTTCTTTTTTTCTCCCCGTCACTTCAGTTATTTAAAATCTGAAATACAGGAATGCAAAAGGATGGCCATTAGTTTTCTCTTTGCACTTAAATTCGTCTTAAATGGATGAACTGGCCATAATATGATTTATAATTAAAACCAATAAACTCAAGCCTCAACATGAGTTTAGATATTAAATTGAAATTTTATAGCTTAAGATCTGATTACATATAAAATAAAATGAAAACTGAAATCCTTTTTGTAAAAGGTTTTATCATTAACTATCCATGAAAAACCAAGATCACTATTTTTCTTCCCTTTATATGTAAGTACCAAACATAGTCTATTTTAAATACATAAAAGAAAAAACCTTAAAATGTAAACTAAAGACTTATTACTTCCACCCTAAAAATACACCCAGCATAGCATATAAGATAAAATGTGCTTGAATACTTTTAAACACTCATGCAAAAACAAGTATCTACTATCTTCTAAAATATACAACTTGAATTAAAGTCAAAGTCTCAAAATTTATAGATTTTGCTAAGATTTAAAACACTCTTAATATATTAACAACAGAGCTAGAAAATTTTTAAAGGCTTTTTTGATGCCCTAGGTTTAATCCCCCATAAACCCCTCCCTCCAAAAACAAAAACAAACAAACAAAAAAAACCCTCATATCCTTCTAGCTTTTGAATCAAGCCCAAAACTTAAGATTTAAAATTTAAACTACAGAGTGACTTAGACCAAGAAAAATAGGAAACTCACTTGAAAATTCTCTCTTGGTTTTCTCCTGAAAGGACTAAAGTACAAATTTTATCCCATAAAATGTTTATTATAATCATAAAATAAGAACATTACAGGCAGCTTTGATGAGGTTAATGTCATTTAAAAATAGCATTCCTTTTCTAATAACATATTTCAAAGGTTAAACAAGCCACAACAAGGAAAACCAATCAACAGATTCATTAATTACAACATTCTGTTAATGTCTACATTATCACCAGTAATCATTTGTTTCTTTGAACTAAAGTCTTCTATCTACCTTCATACAGTCATTAATACCAGGCATCTAATTATGATGACTAGTTTTCCACAGGCATCTTAAAATGTCTTGAATTTACTTGGGAATAGAACTCAGATTTTTCAATTTTAAAAAAGTCAAAAGACATTATTTATCTACACATATACACATTTATGCATATATACATACACATAAATTATATGAATGTGTGTATATATAAAATATAGACTGTCCCATTTCACCATGCGCCAAGTGGCAAATTGGGTACATAAATAAGTTTAAATACACCATCTCATTTATTTTTCATAATAATTTGTGAAGTAGATAATATCTCCATTTTACAGGTGAGGAAATGAGGCTTTGCAAAGTTAAGAGACTTCCCTAAGGCCCCCAGCTTTAAGTGCAAGAATCAGCATTTGAACCAGGCTCTATCAATCCGGAGGCATCTTGATGGAGGGGTAGGGAAGAAGTAGGATGGAGGTCACAAGAAATAAACAACAAAAAATGCACATCATTAAAAAACTATTAGCAAATATACTCAGTGCCAAAGATGACCATGTTATGTTAGGATCAGAAATTATTCGTCTTCCCCCAAAGACTCTGTTATGAAAGTAATGTGATTATACTATTTTTATAATAGGAACAAATAACACCTAAAAGGGAAGAAGGTGTGTTTCCTAAAAGCTGAAAAAACTTTTCATCAGGATATAATTTCAACTGGTTACCCCACACAACACAAAAAATTCACAATGTACCACTGAGGTCCTTCACCACCATCATCATCGTCACCACCCTGCCTCCCACCTCCCACGCAGGAGGAACCTGCACTCATCCATTTCCACCAGCTGAGGCTTTTCACTCACTGGGTACAGAAGGCCTGGGAGAAAGGGGGCCAGGAGGACTACAGCCTCAAATCAAAGTGCTTTCACATTCACAATGGCTGAAACAGGAGCATGTGGTCATCTGGGAATCGTGCTGGGACTCAGGGACCTTACCTGTACTTCACACAGACCTATGTGTATTCTTGTGCATACACTGCTTTTACTCCTGAAAGGGGGCAGGGTGGTCTTTTGGTTGTAGACATTCTCCTCCTCCATGCTCACTCAGTACCAGTACTTTCAAACTGATATGACACCATTTACTTAACTGTACTCCCTCCTGTTATGTAAGTGCACCTGTTACAGAAAACATGTCATCCCAGCTCCCGAGACAGTGGTGATGGGTTTTCACAGCACAAAGGGGATATATTCCACTGCTTTTCTGGAAGCTCTGAATTCATGACAAAAATGCACATTCTCTAGATTTAGGGAATACATTTGAGCAGAGAGACAGACAAGGATTTCTCCACAGACTATAAGAATATGGCTTTCCCTTTCTTCTTTAATCAAGGAAAATAAAATATATCTGAAAAGTCTAACTCTTCATTGCACAAAATTGAGACTACTTTACTAGAAGAAAGCAGTTCACCCTGACAGTTCCTGTCTTTTGAAAAGAAGAAAGCGTTTCATGTGTCTCTTGACATTTAATTTACACTATTAGAAAAATGGATATTTTCAATACCTAAATAATAAATAGCTAATTTCTACTTGGGGCAGGTTCATTTGCTCAGGGAACTGTTAAAAGTAGACATTACTTTTCAACAGCATCACATAGTCCTAGAAAGCTATACGAAAACAAGGCTGAAAAGTAATTATGTTCTGTGCTTCATAGTTACTCTTCTTAAGCCTTTTTTAGCCCAATTGTGGCACTAAAACTGATGGCAGGCTTGCAAATACAGGCTGGGGAAAGGGAAGGGGCCGTAATGGCCTGGGAGTCAGAATGTGGAGCTTGGCATTCTCTTCCAATAAGTGAGGAATTGTCTGAGTAACAAGGAAAATAATTCTACATATTTCAATTCATACTTCAGGCAGAAAAACAGCCTCAGGAAGGTACAAAGAGAGGGTGAGAAAGGCTAGAGAAACATGAGCCAACATATCTAATATTTACGCTCAACTTCAAATGGACCAACGCCTGCAACAGCATGAAACATGGATCCAAAGGCCCAACACTGCCAGCTCAGCAGTCAGCCAGATGCTAAGTAAATTACTCTGCCTCATTAGCAGCAGTTCCATGATCTCTGTCTACAATATAATTACCAAAAAAATAGTAATAACAAAGCATACTAGTTTGCTTTCTGGCCTTCGTTTTCATCCAACTTCACAAAAAGAACACAAAGAAAACATTCTGTTTCAGATCTCACTTAAATGGGAATAGCGCTTGCTGCATATACCATTGTTCCCCAAATACCTCTGTCTTCAAGTCAGTGGCCACAATCAAAATCCCTAATAAGAGTTCACTGTTAAAAATGAGCAAATTTACAGAAAGCGTGTATCTGACTAAGATGATCATTTAGGTACACTGAGCTGGTAACACTAAAATACAAACTGGGACAGGACTAGTCAGATCAAAATAAAACTTCAGTATTTCAGAAAGCAGGATCCAATACAAAGAGTCAAGAGTCTTTAGCTCATAATGTCATCAGGGAGGAGCTGGGGTCCTCAGTTTTCAAAAGAAACTGCCTGAGTAGAGTATACCTGGAAAGTCGAACTGGCAAAGACTGCTCAAAACACTTGCTCTGTTGTGTTAATGACACCTCAAACTAAAATGAATGAGCAATCTGAAAATGAGGACCACTGATGATATGTAATTTTATCTGTACTCTTAAAGCTCATGTGGCGTAACCCCAAAGTCTGTTCTTACATGATTCCTAAGCTCCCACCAGCTGTAAAATTCTATGCTTCTATATCCTAAGGAAACTGTGCAAAGTGGGAAGACTCAGAAGCAGCAGTAAGAAACCCTGCTCTGAAACCCTGGTTCTGCCGCTAATTGGACATTTGTTTTTCCAATTGTAAAGAGTAGACCAAAGGGCCTAGCACATGTGGCTGGTGTAGATTCCATAGAAAGAAAACAGATTTTAATGATTAACAGGGTACCACATCCATTTCCAGTCTGTACTTGGCTAAATTCAGTCATGGTTTTATTAAGAGGTAAAGCAATGACATTCCAATGTTTAAATATCAATTATGAAAGCAACAAAAAACTAGAGCCATCAGCTCCTGCCTAGCTCAGGAAGAGGCACAGGCCCCTCCAGCCTCAGTCTGCTGCTCACTCTCTCAAGGTGCCCCACAGCAGAGATTACAAATCAGACAGGTCAGAACAGAGACCCACAACAGGGACAGATTTATTGTTCACTGCCCTGAAGGGCTGAGACCCACCCCTCGGTGCCATCACCTCCTCTGTGTAAATGCACATGGGCAGGCCTGTTTAACCTCAGCCTGTGCATGCTTTAGGTTCCTGGACCACATCACCTGCCATGTGTGATAAAATTCCAAGACTCAGATACAGGCTTGGGAAATGTCTGCGAAGAGGGCTGGGGCCAAGCCCTGTGCTTCAGCCCAGCTCTCCCCAGAGACCTGGGCCAGGGTGCCGCTGAGCACAGAGACGATGCTCTAGGCATTGCTATTTCTGTACAGATGAGCCGCAGAGCATCAGGGGAAGAAGAGCAGGTGGCAAGCAGAACTCAGCAAATGCCACCAAAGCCTTCCTTCAGGCCGTAACCGATGGGCACGCCCTTGGAAGGCTGAGCACCCAGGCAAGGGAGGTGGTTCGGGAAGATGGACAAGCAGAGCCACAACCCACGTTCGCGGAATGGAAGCCCTCACCAGGTTCACTGGGTCTGAAGAAGTACGGGGGAAATAGGACACGTGGCAAAACGGGAGAGAGAAGATTGAAGTAAGAAGGGAGGCGTGCAGGCTTCTTGCAGCTTGGTGTAGAGCACTTGTTTGCCCATAGTCCCTGAGATCCATCGCTAGCACCAGAAAAAGATGGGCCTTGAGTAGCCAGCAAAAGGCTGCCCTCTGGGCTCACCAGAGGAAGAAAGAGGAAGACCCTCCTTCCTTCCTGACTGCTGTGATAGAGGAGGCCGAGGACAAGGAGGCCGACACTGGGCAATTGAGACAAAATCCCAGAGAGTCATACTGAACAGGAAGGAAGCCTAACTCCAAAAACCAGCCCAGAAAAGCCCCAGGTGAGGACATGGTGGACAGGATTCATCCCTGAAGACAGAACCACACTGGACCTCTAAAAAAGGGTGTAGAACTTCTAATTCCGGGAAAGGGGAATGAAAGCACCTTTCCCTATCCTTCCCACTGAGGACTACTAGAAACCCTGAGCACCCACAAAAGGACTCTGGAAGCGGGGAGCAAGAAGGCAGACTGGCAAGGGACCTGGGATGGAGGAGTGCCAGGCTGGGGTTCCCCCATTTCTTCCAGCCTCACATGTCCCAGACTAGAGTGAAGAAGCTGGCAGCCCAGACATGCCAGAGGATAGAGACAAAGCCCAAGGAACAGGAAAGGGCAGCCTCAGAAGAGAAGAAATGCTGAGACAACTGCTCTGCTCCAGCCAAATCCCACAGAAACACTGTGGCCCCACCAAGCTGTGCCAGGCTCCTGCCCCCTGAGACTGCTATGAGCTGGTCCCAATAGCCCTGCCCAGAGGGTGTCAGAGGCGCAGAGGGAAGGGGCCTTGATAATGAGCCTCCACCAGCTCAGGGAGTATTAAAAAAGTGCCCCCAAAGAAATCTCGGGGCCCAAATGATTTCATGGAGAATTCATCAAATGTTGAATTAAACACACTCTCATCCAGAAAACAGAAAACGAAGGATCACTTCTCAATTCATTATATAAAACTAGTATCAAACTACCCCAAACCAGACAAGGACAGGAGGAAAAAAGAAACACTCATGAATACAGATGCAAAACTCCTTCGCAATGCCAGGTGCAGTGCACATCTATAATCCCAGCTACTCAGGAGGCTGGGGCAGGAGGATCACAAGTTCAAGGCCAGCCCGGGCAACATACTTAGTGAGACCCTGTTTCAAAATAAAATATATATTCTTTTCAATCAGTGTGTGCTGGGGGATGTAGCTCATTAATAGAGTTCTCCTAGTCTAAATCCCCAGTATTACCCAAAAAAAAAAGAAAAAATTCATAACAAAATATTAGCAAATTAATTCACAATATAGAAAAATAATAATGTAGCTTGACCAAGTGGGATTCATTCCAGGGATGCAAGGCTGTTTCAACATCTGAAAAATCAATACAATTTACCCCTAAAATATTCTGAAACCAATAAATAAGTTTAAAAGAATCAGAGAATACACAATAAATATACGAAAACAGATAGCATATCTACATGTTTGCAATGAATATACGTACACCAAAAATATGAATGTGTACTTCCAAGAAACAATTTGGCTGGTACATGTAACTCAATGGCAGAGTACATGTCAAGCATGCATAGGACCCTGGGTACTATCCCCAGCATAGCAAACTTTTTTAAAAAAGGAGGAAAAGGAAACCAATAGAACATGAACAGAATTTATATAACCAAAATAAACAAAAAGAGCTAAATACATGGACAGCCTGAATTCACAGACTGAAAAAGTTAACACAATGAAAATTGTTTCTCTCCCAAATTGACATAAAAGTTTAATGCAAGTCCTGTCTAAATCCCAGAAAGACAGAAAGATTTTGGAAGACATAGCCAAGATTATTCTAAAACTAATATGGAAAGGCAAAAAAATGAGAACAGCGGAAATGATTCTGAGAAAGAACAAAGTCTACTGGGTGTGAAGATATCACATGGTCACAGCACTCAGGGCTGGTGGCAGTGCTAGAGGGCAGACAGATGTAGGCTGGGCAGAACAAAAAAGCCAGAGACCACCCGACACAAGCACACCTGTCTGACCAACCCCTGGCACCTGCCAAAGGCACACAGGTAGTTCACTGGAGGAGAGAGCCTTTTCAATAAATGGTGTTGGAGGAAGTAGACATGAAAGAGCAGAAAAAGAAACTTGCTAAGTTTACATCAGATGCGAAAATTAACTCCAGCAGGCTTAATGTAAAACACAAAACTAAAACCCTTTAGAAGCCCAGGAGAAATTCTTCAGGATTTAGAAATTCTTCAGGATCTTGAGTTTCTTGGCACCAAGAGCATAAGCCATAAAAGATAAAAGGGAAAATTAACAAACTGAGCCTCATCATAATTTTTTTTTTTTGCTTGGCCAGGGACTTGTTAGGAGGGTAAGGAGATATGCTACCAACTGGGAGAAAAGACTTACAACCACATATTCAACTAAGGACTAATATCTGGACTCTATCAAGAACTCATGCCAGATGTGGTGGCATACTCCTATAATTCTAGTGGCTCAGGAGGCTGAGGCAGGAGGATCACAGGTTCAAAGCCAGTCTCAGCAACTTAGTGAGGCACTTAGGAACTCAGCAAGACCCTGTCTCTAAATAAAATACAAAAAAGGGCTGGAGATATAGCCAAGTGGTTAAGCATCCCAGTACAAAAAAAAAAAAGAACTCATAAACCTAGTTTAAAAAAAAAATCTAATTAGAAAATAGGCAAAAGATATGAAGAGATTTCACATAAAAGGATATATCGCAAACCCATAAGAAGACATTTACCATCAGTCAATGGGGAACTAAAACCACAATGAAATAACACTATATACCTACTAGATGAGCAAAAATAAAATTTAAAATGGTACCATATCAAATGCTGGCAAAGATGCAGAGAATGGGATGATTCGCACAATTTACGGGAATAGCCACTCTGGAAAATAGTTTCTTAAAAATCTAATGTGATCTGGGTTGTGGATGTAGCTCAGTTGGTAGAGTGCTTGCCTCACATGCACGAGGCCCTGGGTTCAATCCTCAGTACCGCAAATAATAATAATAATAATAATAATAATAATAATAATAATAAAATGTAATCTAATGGCCACTACCACACACGCCAGTAATTACACCCCTGGGCATTTATCCCAGAAAAATAAAAACCTATGTTCACACAAAAACCTGCACACAAATGTTCACAGCAGCTGTGTTCTGAGAACCCCAAACTGGAAACAATGCAGGTGTTCTTCAAAGAGTGATTGATTATGTAAACAAACTGGTACAACCTCATAATACATACCACACAGCAATAAAAAGGGACAAATGGCGGAGGGTCCCCAATTTGCAATGGTTTGATGTATGATTTTTTTGATGTCTAAAAGCGATACACATTCAGTAGAGCCATACCAGGGAGTTTTGAATCTTTTATCTTTTCCCAGGATACACACACACACACACACACACACACACACACACACAGTCTGATATTCTCTCAAAACGCTGGTAGTGGCGGCCAACGTGTCACAGCTAACAGTTAGCCATGCCATCGCAAAAGGAAACCCTCTACAGCACCCTGCTGCTAAGCTAGGACGTTAGGCAGATCAGGAGAATTCTGTACATTTTTGACTTACGCGATATTTTCAACATGATAGGTTTATGGAGAACATAACCCCATCATAAGTCAAGGAGCATCTGGACTGATATAGGCAACAAGCTGGATGAATCTCCAGGGAATTGTGCTGAGGGAAAAGAGAGTCATATACCCATATGGTTCCATCTATATGACATTTCTAAAATGACAAAATACAGAAATGAAACAAATAGTGATCACTAGGCATTAAGGTTGGGGTGGCAACTGGAGTAACTCTTACGGTGATGAAACGGTTCCATTTCTTGACTCATCAGTGTCCACATCCTGTTGTGATACTGTTCTACAGCTCTGTGAGATGTTACCATCAGGGGAACCTGATGAAGGGTACATGAGCCCTCTCTATATTAATGATTCCATGAATCTAAAATATCTCAAAATAAAAGAAAAGAAGGGACAAAGATCCCTGCTGCCAGTGAACTAGCACCCCTTTCTCCAGGCCTGTTAACTCAAGCTCCAAGGCGCCAGCGAAGGGTGGTGGTCTTACTGGTCTAGCCAGGACCCATGGTCATTCCCTTCCAACCCTCGGAACCGTAACAGAGGTGGCCAGGCCAGTTCAGGAAACTACTATGGATGGTTCTCTGAGATGAGTGTGCAGACTGAGGGAACGCTGCCTCCAGACAGATCTCCCAAGAGCCATGAGCTGTGGGAACAAGGCTTTGCTCATAGGGGCCCTACCTCTAAGGGCAGCTGCAGTGAGGCTATGGGGAAGTCCTTACAAATGTAGGTAAGGAGCCCTGAGTCTCTCAATTCACCAATAAGTTACCAAGAGCAGGGAGTTCAATGGAAGATGGAAGGCAACATTTCAAATTCACAGACACAGGAGGCAACACCGCAAAGAAGGGGCTCGGCCAAGGTTAGGGTACTGGAGATGCCACTCAACTCCTAAATTCTGTGAAAAGACAAAAGTATTCTAAGTGCCAATCTCAGGAAATTTTCTTTTTCTTTTTTTTTTTTTACATTTTATTTAGTTGTAGATAGACACAACACCTTTATTTTATTTATTGATTTTATATGGTGCTGAGGATTGAACCCAGTGCCTCACAGGTGCTAGGCAAGCACTCCATCACTGAGCTATACCCCCACCCATCAGAAAGGAAATATTTCTATAGGAAGATTTTTTTTCCCAACTAAGTTTAAGTTCACAGACTGTAAATTGGTCAAGGGCCATGTGATGAGCAGACTGGAAAGACGGACTATGGACTGATCCCCATTCATCTGGTCCTTCTGTCTTACTGCAGCCCTACCGCCCGCTACCACACTTACCCCATGCCACACCTGGTGGCAGCAAGGGTGAGGAGGCCCCAGCTCCCGCATTACAAAGCCAACGTTTCCAGCTTGCCTCCCAGGCAAGCCTAACTGCGAGTGCAGAAGGAGAAGCAGCCTCTCCACGCAGAGCTGGTGCAGCCCAGGCTGCTGAGGCAGAACCAGACTCCCCATCCATCCACGTGAGAACCACAGCTGTGTCTGAGGCAAACAAGAGGTCGTGGGGGGTCTTCTGGGGCATGACTGCAGTGAGTGCTGGGGCACCAAACACCAGAAGAAGGTGACAGGGGCACTTCTGTCTCCCGCCCTGGCTATACAGTCGGATGAAGCTCTACCTGTAAATCCTCTTCTTGGGGGTGCTGAGGCGGTGACTTAGGCAGGCTTAACTGGAGAAAAGAAATGGAATGATGGTCCATATTTTGCTTGATGTTTACCTAACCTTAGAGTTAAAACAGAGTAAGGCAGTTGCTTATTCCTTAGGATTCCAGGTGACATAGGGGACCTTCATGTTTTACCTGTCCCAGCAAAATACAAAAATTTACAGTAAAGCAACCACACACAGGACAGACAGCCATACCCTTTTGATCCCAGCCTAATGCTGAGCTAAAAGGTCAATAGACAACAGGAACGGGGAAATACAAGACCAAGGAAAATGTCTGCATCTTTGCCCATGTCCTTCCATGTTCCTGGAGAAGAAGGGGGTCCCAGAAAAAACAGCCACATCTGAGGACAGTGCCAAACTGAGGACCTGAAAACTAGGGACCTGTGGGAACCTCCAAGGCCAGCAGGGAGCCCACTAACCAGAAACAGGGCTTGGGACAAACACTGTAAACAAACGGCTTTGAGGTTTTCCTTGGCTTCTTTTACTGCATTCTTTTAAGATGAAAACAAATACTACCCTTTTGATGAAGAGGCAACAAGATAAGGGGGCATCCAGATAGAACCCAAGCATCATCGCTAGGCTCCACTAAGTTCCAGCAATCACTCCTGACTACAGAGCTGCTTCTCTTCTGACGCACTCGACAGTCGGAGCCAGGGACACATTCAACATGCAAACCCGCAGGAACACTGTCAAAACTCTCATCACATCTGTTGCCACTAAACTGAAAATCACTGGAAAAATACTGAGGCATTCTCGATCTTTGTTCCCCAAATTCTAAATCCTACAAATAATAACCCAGTAGTTGCCCTTGAAGAACCAATCACCCAAACTACCAGACCACAGCAAATGCCTCCTGATGAACTAGATACCTGAGAAAGACCACCTCCCCGCTGGATCTCCATAAAGACAGGCAGAGTATTAACTCAAACTGGCACCCTTCCCCCTTCAAATTCCACTCATTTGCTGATTTGGACAGTATTATACATTTCTCTAGCTGGAAAGTATTTCTGCATGTGAAATTATTTTCGAATAGTAGGTATATTTGTTAAACATTTAACATTTAACTAAAAGTTGTCTCAGAGAGAGAAGCAAATGACAGAGATAAAAGATGAGGTCCACTGTGAAAGATATTTTACCAATATGGATCTGTACTTCACTACAAAATCACAAAAGCTGCAAACACACACAAAGGTATTCCATGTACACAGTAATGGGTTTTGTCATTTGTGGCTTCCACTCACTGTAGTAAAGAACATTACAGAACACACTGTTGAACCTTCTTAAGTAGACATGCCATAAAAGTACGTATGCATTGGGTATGTTTATGAAAGCCATTTCAGTATTATAAATAATAACAAGTAATTTTTAAATTCCAAAATTGTCACTAGTAACTCAGGAACTGATGACATAACCCAACTTGACCACTTAACACAATGGGATGACAGTATAATTTTATAGCTAAATCCAGACTCCCAACATATATTCCAATGACCAATTACTTAAACCTAACTACCGTAACTAAGCCATCACATACACTTTTTATCTAGCTAAAAGAACCATCTTTATGGTACAACATTGCTTCTATTCTATAGAAACAATCCTTGCTCTCTCCAGTGCTTACCTGCACACGCGCGCGCGCATCCCTGTCCACGTAACTGCACCACCCCTAAAATCAAGCCATCTTATTGAGCACTCACAGCTACAGACCCATCACTGAAACACCAAAATTTAAATGATACTCTACTTGTCCACTCGTATCTGCAGCCTGCTGGAAATGTGTGGCCAGCGACGTCTCGTCCTGGAAGACTTCGTTACACTCCAAACATTTGAGACTGTGTCTACAGAGTTTGGAGGGGTCTTCATCTAGGGGCATAGCTGGGGTGATGGGTGTGCTTGAAGGAGCGGATATGACGGTCCCAGTTATGCCAGACTGGATTTTTGTTACAGTGTGTGTGCCAGCTCCCACAGAACTCGGCGGAGTGGAGGATGAAGCGGGAGTATTGCTAGACGGAGAAACTATCATTTGATCTGCTGGGACTGGCTTTAAAATTAAATGGGAGCACTGCATTACCACTCCTTTCTCCTTATGCCCACGAGCATGGGAAAGGAGGCTGCATTTGTTGTAAAAAACAAGGTTCTTTGTACAATGGTTGCACGTTACTTCGATGCGCACACTACGCCTGTCGTAGTGCTGGGTCAGGCTCTTTTCCAGTGCGAAGGAGTCCCCACACTCCAAGCACTTGTACCCACGCGTCGGTAACGTGATCCCTGCATTGGCGGGAGGACTGAGGTTTGGGATGTAAACTGGGACTGGATTGACACTGCTCAGCACCTTGTTGAAAGCTTCCACCACAGAACTCTGCAAGGACGACACCACCTGGACCCGAGACACCTTTTTGGGTGGTTGTGAGGCCGCTGCATTGATTATTGCCTGCTTTATTTGTTGCTGAGGTTTGGTTAGCACTTGGCGGAGTTCAGAGGTGGCCTGGGCACCCTGAGGCAGAAGGTTAAGGTTGGCAAGGTGCACAGTCTTTGGCACGAGTTTGGCGTTGGCCAGGCTGGATGCCGGGACCACGACAGTTTGCTGCTGGATGGCGTTGGCGGCTTTAATGATGGCACTGCTGGCACTCTGAACAGAGGCAGCAGATATGACTGTGGCTTTCACTGTGGTGTTATTAGCGAGCTTCAAATTGATGACCTGGGACCCTGCCGTCTTGACAGCAGACACAGGGAGGAAAGCAGTGGCCACAGGCTTGATGGTGACCTGTTTAGGGGTCAGCTCTGCAGGGGAAACTGCATTGGTAACAACAGCTGACTGGAGAGGCGCCCTGGGCGGGGAGGAAAGGACAGCAGCAGATGCTGGAGATGAGAGGAGGGATGTCACAGAGGCCATCACGGATGCTGTCTGCTCAGAAGGCTTCTTCACAGAGTCGAGATCGACTTCCGGCAACACCCTGGTCACAGTTCTCTTGATCTCGCCGGAAGACGTCTTGATGGTTTTGATGCGGACCTTGGGGATGGCCGGTGTGGGTCCTGCGGGGGAGGATGGGGAGCCTTTGCTGCTGTTCTCGCTAGACACGCTCCGGGGACTGTCCGGTGGCTTTAGGGAGGCTTTCTTGGTGCCATCAATAAGACTCTGGGATTCGGGAGACTTGTCGGTGGCCCTCGGGCTATCGTGCGCGTCTTTTGGTAACGGAGAGGGTTCCCTGGAGTTGGCCACTGGCTCTTTGCTGCAGTCCGAGGCTGCCTTCTTGGCACTCAGGGCTGCGATGGCTGCTATGCACGAGGACAGCTTGGAGGAAGACTTGGTCTTAGGCGGGGCGACACCAACAAGGCTCACATCACTCTTCTCGGAGCTCAGCTTCCCATCCAGGACCCTGTTCTCAAGCACCTTTTCCGAATTCTCCTTCAACTTATCCTCCACTTTTCTGACTTTAAAAGGTTCATAAACACTCAGATTTATGGAGTTGGTTTCTGTTTCTCTCTTAACTTTGTTTTTTTCTACGCTGCCTGAAGTAGAGATTCCAGTTTTGCTGGAGTTTTCCCCTGCAAGAGCCTTCAGTTTGTCGTAGTCCTGCTGGGGTACGGACCCCGCCAGCACATTCGGTCTGAAGCCTGAACGCACGTCCTCCTTATCAGGGGGGTCGTCCACCTCAATTTTCTCGTCGTCATCAAACTCTTCAGCACTTGAGATGGGGCTGAACTGGCTGAACGTGGAGTCTTTCAGAGTCCCCTCGGAGGCAGGTGCGTCCCCTTTCAAGGACTTCGCTCCATCTTTACTGTAATTGTCCAGCGAGGACGCAGTGAGAAACCCGTTATGCAAGCCATTGCCTGTGGGGTTGTGTCCGTCCTTCTCAGGGCCCTCCGAGGAGTCGATGTTGCGAACATTCTTAACGATCACGCTGACACCCACGTCGGAAGAGGATGGCGTGTGAGAGTCCTCGTCCCCATGGGCGTTCTGCTTGATGTGGCTTTCGTGGTCATCGTGTCCAGACTCAATAGCTGCTTTGGGATCGACCATATCTGGGATGTCAAATGCTGCCAGGAGGTCATCAAAGTCTGGGGTCTTCATATCCCCCATGGTCATGAATTTGATCAGATGTTCTGTTAAAGGAAGATAAAAGAATTCCATCAACTGATGAGGTCACTCTCCCTGTGGGGTTTATACCAACACACTGACGATCACCAAGGAAGCACAAGTTGGCAAAGGCACTTGGTGTAACATTCAGAGAATAGGTACAAGATCCATATTTACAGCTTCAAAAGTAACCTCTCCAAAATGCTACCCGATATCACCAGTGTGACTCCTATCTCAGGAAAAGTCAGCCAGTCAACACTGCATAGGTCAGAAAGGCGGGTTTGGTGTAGCAACTAAAGAGCTGTCACATATAACTGAATTTATCACATTGTTTTCATACACGCTGACTTCCAAACATATTTTGAACTTGAAAGCATTTAATTCCACAGCAAAATTTTCAGTATTCTAGTCACCATCAGACTTGGAATACTATAATAAAGCAAATAGATTATGATCAAAAAACCAATTATAAATTTTAATATTCATCCATCAGAAGAAAGAAATGGGCACTCAAACCCACCACAGGATATCCACTACTAAGTTCCACGTGGGACTTTTTTAAAAACCCTTAAGGAGCTGATTCCATCCATATTTATTTAACCCTAATTTTCCCTATTATGTTAAAAGAGAAATAGTCCTGGTCAGGTACAGTGGTGCATGCTTATAATCCCAGTGGCTGGGGGGTGGGGGCACTGTGGCAAAAGGATACCAAGTTCAAGACCAGCCTCAGCAACTTAGAAAATCCCCAAGCAGCTTAGTGAGATCTGATATCAAAATAAGAAATGAAAAGGACTTGGATGTAGTTCAGGGGTTAAGTGACTCTGGGTTCAATTCCTAGTATCAAATAAATAAGTGAATGAATCAATGAATCAATCAATCAATCAAAGAAGCACTCCTGGATGGAAGGATAGTTAGTTTTAGGAAAATGGACAGTTATAGCCATTACCAAAGGTGAAAGGGAAATGCATGCAGTACTTGGGGTCTTCAAAGGGGGCCCTTCATCCCACCTGCAGAAGACAAGTAATAGTAAGGATCAGATACAATTTCCACTTTAGGAGAGATCATTCTGCTCTCTGAACCCCATACTGCTCATCATCAGATTCTATTATTTCCTGGCATGTCCTCCAGGGTGTGTGTGCTTGTCTCTTCTCACCCCCTGGCCTGTAAACTGCCTGAGGACAATGTGCCACTCCTCTGTACACTACCCACACAGAGCATTACTGGGTCTAAGTCAAGGCCAGAGGCTGGATTTATAACAGAAGAACAGGTGTGGGCCCAGCTTTGTCACTAGGGCTGAGACCCTCGGGAAGCAGCACAATCTCCTTGGACTTGGTCCTTCTTTCTGCATTGGAGGCAAGCAGCCAGAAAGAGAAGGAAAGGAAAGAGGGAAAAAGAAATGAGAATGGAAGATAGGAAAGGGAGAGAAAGAGAAAAGGGTCGGGGAGAAGAGACTAAAAGGAAAGGAAGAGCCGGGCGCTGTGGCCACACACCTGTAATCCCAGCTGCTCAGGAGACCGAGGCAGGAGATCTCGAGTTCACAGTCAGCTTCAGCAACAGCAAGGCACTAAGCAACTCATGAAACCCTGTCGCTAAATAAAATATAAAATAGGGCTGGGGATGTGGCCCATGAGTTCAATCCTCAGTACCAAAAGAAGGGCAGGTGGAAAAAAAGAGGCATCGAACAAGCGACAAAGTCGAAAGGGAGGAGGGTTACCACTGACACAGGCAACTGCAAAGGAAGAATGCGCCTAACCAGATGCACACACATACCAGCTCTCCAGGATTTACTACGCTATACCTCCTCTAACCTATTCAGTGGCTCCCAGGATGCTGTCTTCCACATTTTCCTCAAGTACTTGTGCATTCTTGTACAATCTGTAAAAGATGGAGCATTCCTGGTGAAACTAGCAACACAGGGGTCAGGGATCTGTCCCTGAATATGCATCCCTGTGAAAACTGATAAACCACAAATGCACAACTCTCTCTGGGAAGACAAACCCGTTGAGGATGAAATACATACCTTAAGTATTAATCACCTTCCATTCACACATCTCAGCCACACAGAGCTGGAGAAATCTTGGTATAATTTTCTCCCAGTGGTTTGCTTAGCTTGAAGCAAACCACTACTAAGATAAAAGATGCTTAGAAGGGGCTGGGGCTGTGGCTCAGCAGTAGAGCACTTGGCTAGCACATGCAAGGCCCTGTGTTCAATCCTCAGCACCACATAAAAATAAATAAAATGAAGGTATTGTATCCAACTACAACTAAAAAATAAATATTTTTTGAAAAGAAAATATTAATATTTTACTGATGTGAAAATATCCATGAGAAGTCATACCCAGGAGGAAAATGTAACTAAACATTTAAACTGCAAAATGTGGAGAATAAAAAATCCATCTGTCAGATCCTATATCCACACAGGAATCCACCCACGAATGAATAGCCCTTGAATGCCACCACTTTCACTTTTAAGCCTCACTCTGCTGTTGTGAAATGAATGCCCACAATAAGCTGCCTAAGCAGAGCTGCCCTGCAGTCTGTCTTTACCAACCACAGGGCCCTAGGTTATAGGCCACCATATTTTGAAAACTTACGATAATGAATCACGACTCACTCCCTGCCCCAGTACCAGGGTGGGAAAGTGAATCTTTCACCCAGCTCCCAGACGACCCCAGTGGTAACTGGGCCCTGCCTATGTCCTCCTAGCCTATCCTTACAGCTGCATAGGACTTTTGTCACTAACCATGTCTTTGTGATTTGGTAAGCAAAACACATCACACTGTTCCTACCAAAGCACAGTCAGTTCAGGTACAAAATGATGGAAAAGATAACTCAAATATCTGTTGGTCATGAGAACCAGGACATACCACCGCAAGAAATGACAAAAGGTCACCATGCGACACAAAACTTGAGCAACTGGCAATTCAGATGGCAGTGCAGTGGGTGGGTATTCCCATGAACACTTGCAAGATTAAAATGCGATTTTGAACACCTTCCATTCCTGCTGAACCACAGGCTGCAGCATTAGACCCTTCAGTCGGGGCTGACTTGTTGCACCCACACCAGCACATCCTTTGCTATCCACCCAGCAGGGTATATGCATGGGTGCCTGGCCTGCAAAGCCCAGGGGTCAACGAGGCACTCAGAAGATGCTCCAGCAGTTGCTCCTCCATCGGGACTGAGTGTGCCCAGCCTCCCATTTCTTAACTCCACCCAAAGTTTACCTTCCTTTTTTCTTGCAAGGTATGAGAAAGCCAAGGGTAAAACAGTGAAGCGCCCTGAAGATGTGAAAGTGAATTACCAGATTAAAAAATATGAACCAGCAGAGCCCAGGGGCACATGCCTATAATCTCACCAGCTCAGGAGACTGAGGCAGGGGATCTCGAGTTCAAAGCCAGCCTCAGCAACGGCAAAGTGCTAAGCAACTCAGTGAGACCCTGTCTCTAAATAAAATACAAAATAGGATGGGAGATGTGGCTCAGTGGTTGAGTGCCCCTGAGTTCAAACCCTGGCACCATAAATAAATAAATAAATAAATAAAGTGAAGCAGCTGTCCTCTTCCCCTGAAGGAAGGAAGCCTCACATAAGCTCAAGAGGCATCATGAGTGAGTGGCCGATGGGAGGCCCGTCACGTGGTCTGAAACTTGAGGTCACTGCGGCAGGTGGGCTCATCTGTGCCATGTAGTCAAGGTAATAAACACCCTGTTGGGTAACTTCACACTCCACCTCTACACCCACCGGCACACTGGCCTGTCACTGCCTCCCCTTCCCACACTCTGGAAGGCAGAAGCTAATGTTCCCGGTGGAGGGAGAAACCCACTCCACTCCCACTGCATTTCTCAGTTACACTGAGCACAAAGAGAACGACTGTATCTGGAAGTTTCCCTCTATCCCACCCAATCCCTAGTACTACCATCTTAAAAATAGATTCTTGTTCTTAAAAACATTACAAAAATAAACTTCAGTCTTCTCTTTTTAAAAGATAATATAGAACAAGCACCCTTGCTTTATATTCCCTTTCACTTGACAGTTTGATTTCCAAACAGAATAATCTTTGCTTACTGTAACTATGACTTTCATTTCATTTACACCCTACAAAATATATCTTCTTTGAAAGGTTATCAATGGTGTTTTAATTTAAACCAAACCCCATATCAATAACTAATAATTCACTAATGGCAATTGTGCTTAATGTATAGCATCCTTTCCCACCAAAGACACTGAAAGTATCTGGAGGAAAAAAATACTAGGCCCATTTACAAAAAAAGGAAATCAAAAGAACTAAAGTCTGTCACATGGCTGCTGCATTCCATCCTATAAGACAGATGGACAAAACACTTCTTTTCCTACCAAAGTTTCTTAAAATTACAGAAAGATATTTCACCTTTGTTGACAGAAACCAAAATTTATCAAGTCGAGAAAAAATTGAGGAAAACCTATTTACTACTTAATTATATACTTCTTATCCTTTGCAATTAAAAAAAACGTTCAGGGGCTGGGGATGTGGCTCAAGCGGTAGCGCGCTCGCCTGGCATGCGTGTGGCCCAGGTTCGGTCCTCAACACCACATACAAACAAAGATGTTGTGTCCGCCAAAAACTAAAAAATAAAATATTAAAATTAAAAAAAAAAAAAAAGTTCAATAAAAAATAGTGTTCTTCTCAGTAATAAAACAGGATGGGTGGCTTCCCAATTTCCAACCAGAGAAGTCAGTGTTAAAACCACTGAGTCCTGACTACAATGATTCCCACAGGGGAGACTCGGGCCTAATCATCCCCAACTCTACCTCCAAGACACAGAGAGGTTAATCCAACCAGTGAAAGCATGAGATGCCCCATTTAAAAGAAGAAACTAGCATTCCCCTTAATGAAAATCAATAAAACTCTAAATCATAACAGTCCTATTTAAAGAAAAACAAATGAGTCTAATGACTATCTTGACAGTATTCTACAAACATCCCATTAAACAACTAGATCTGTCATTCTCTTTTGGGACTTCCTGTTGCTATTCTAGACAATCTGGTCATTGTGATTTTTTTTTTTTAATGCCATTGAATTTTTTACAGAAATAATTTAACAGATTAATGGATCTAATGCATGTTCTTATATCCTTCTTATCCTTCTTTCAAATATAAAATGTTCTTATAATACGTTTACATTATGCAATGTTTCAAATTTAATTTGTACCTTGTGGCAAATGAAGCAAGCATCCCCAGTCTTCAAGGGAGCACACAGGGATGGGCTTCCTCTGGCTGCCTACATCACATTCTACCTTCTCCCACAGCCCACGATCCAAACTTCAGCTCTTCCTCCATTCCCAATCTCTTCTACCTGGAGGAGTTTCAGGACCCTCCACAGTACAGTTCTTCAACCCACTGACCTTCTGCTTCTATCCCCCTCCAATCTGAACTGCTTATCAAAAGACAACAAAAAAAACCTTCCTCCCTACAATTCCATTCCCAGCACCCACTCAGTCCAGTTATGCAGTCAGCCTCATGCTTCTTCACTGTTCCTAAACAGCAATGGCCAAAAAAAAAAAAAACCAAAAAAATTAAAAAACCTAATCATTGGCACCTCTGGAGCAGCCGTGAAGGATCCCTGGCTTCCTCAGTAGAGGAAGGTGCGGGGGACACACTGGGCCTCAAAATGTGAAGTTACCCCAATTTTAGAAAACCATACACATGCATGCATATATGAATACTTAAGTGCATAGAGTTTGAGGGAAAATAAGCACTAATAAAAGGAGCTATGTGATCTCTTAAAAATTCAAACCCTGAGTAACTCTCAACCATAGGCCAGAGCACCATATAGGTCTATGTTACTTTCAGCCACAGAGAAGAAAGGTGACATATAGGAACACTGAGTCCCCTCGATCCTCTCCCCTTGCAGCACTGATGAGGGTCGGATGGCAAAGCCATGTTGAAGGCAGAACTTCATTTTCTAGAAAAACAGCCTACTCTGGGGTGACACTGCAACAGCAGAGTTTATTATATGCAGGTGAGAACAGACTACACATTTGGTTAATTCTGTACACCTGTTAACACAGTTCTGTCAAATATAGTTGCTATTATCCAGGACAGATAGACATATATACTGGCTTCATTAATCCTGACGATATCAATTACGAATCTACAAATTGATATTTGGCCAAGACAATATGTTTTCTTCTTCAGCTAACAATATTTCTGATTTGAAATACAACAGATGTGAACATTCAAACTACTTCTGAAAATATAAACATGAAGCTGCTCACTAATGCCATTAATCAGGACATGGTCTTGGGAAATACAGAAATAAACCTAGCTAGGGCCCTTGCTTTCAGTATTCTACACTTTCCCCTCAAGGGTCTAAACACAGGGTCCACCCTATCCATTTTCCCTCAGTCCTGCAGAAGCAGCTAAAGGAACTTGCCACCCACGTGGGCAAAGATGCCCACAAACCTCGGTCCTCCCCAGAAGCTCAGCTTGCTCCCCTTACTCCCAGAACTCCTGGCCCAAAAGCTCAGTGAAAACTGGCTTCTTTGCCTTTTCCAATTGTTAAGGGAAGTTCCTGAGAAAGACCTGACTGTGCAAGTCTCTGCGTCTACCCTGATGTGGTCAGGCCGCAATGTCAATAGGCACTGAAATTTCCCCCTCTTGCCTTTCTTATGAATGCCCACTCTGCAAGGGGAGAGTAGCTCTTTCCAGTTTTCCCTCCTGGACTCCACCTCTGTTTATTTTTCTGCAGTTAACGTAAAGAAAACAGTCACAAGGCTGCCCAGGGCCTTTCTTCACAGTCCTCCATTGGTCACCACCCTTCCACTCTGAGTCACACGTATCACTTCTGCCTGCTGGCATGGAGGCTCCCCAGCCTTACCCACGGGACCCTGGGTGCTTCTGTCCCCATTCATGTGCCTCCACTGCTCAAGTTTCCCAGTACTGGGACAAACCCTCACTTCCCAGACCTCGGCAATCCACTCTCTGGAAACCACTGTCAAAATTTAGGAGGACTCAGGGGAGAATCTGGGGAATGATGGAACTATTCTGTATCACAAATTTGGCGAGAGAGACATACTTCTATGTACCTGTCAAAACCCTGAGAATTTTAAGGTATCTGTGGGAAGGGATACATACATTTTTTTTTTTTTAATATTCTCTGTTCTGGGCTTGTCTTTTCATATTCTTTTTTTTTTAATTTTTTTTCATTTTTTAGTTTTCGGCGGACACAACATCTTTGTTTGTATGTGGTGCTGAGGATCGAACCCAGGCCGCACGCATCCCAGGCAAGCGCGCTACCGCTTGAGCTACATCTCCAGCCCCAGGACACATATATTTTATATGTAAATATAAACTATAAAAAATGCTAGATGCTGTGGCCCACACCTGTAATCTCAGCTACTAAGGAGGCTGAGGTAGGAGGATCACAAGTTCAAGGCAAGCCTCAGTAACTTAGCAAGATCCTGTCTCAAAAAAAAAAAGGCTAGGGATGTGGCTCAGTGGCAGAGGGCCCCTGAGTTGAATCCCAAGTATTGCCAAAAATAGAAACAAAATATTAAAATGTTTGAAAATCAACTAAGAATGGAAGGGGAAGACCAAAACAAAAGACCAACTTTAACAAGAACCAAATCATACACCATAAGGCCAAAAAAGAAAGGAACTGTCCTCTGATTAGTTAACAACAACAACAACAAAGACTGCTGAAATCTGAATAAAGGCTCTAGCCTCATTAGCAATATTGAACCAACTTTTTGTTTTTTTACTTTTGATAAGTGTGTTATAATTAATGCAAAACATTAACCTAAAGGAAAGTTGAGTAAACAGTACATGAAAACTCTACTATTTTTGCAACTTTTTTATAAGTAAAAATTATTTTAGATAAAAAGTTAAAAAGGAAAACACAGGCTTTGTGATATAACAGAAAGAAGACAGGCCTGGAAATGAATTCTTGCTGCACTACTCACTATTGCTAGCCAGGAGCCCAAGGCAGTCCCCTCGCCTCTGAGCATCCCCTCCTCACAGGTACAAATGAAGGGGCACACTGTCACTAAACAAGGTCAGGCATCCCCAATCTGGAAATTCAAAACCTGAAATGCTCCCAAATTACAAGCTTTTTGAACATCATGAAGGTACTAAAAAGTTTTGCTTTTTAGAGCGCTTTGAATTTTCAAATTAGGGATGCTCAACCAGCAAAGTCTAGGGGAATATCCCAAAAACCTGAAAACTCCAAAATCTGAAATACTTCTGATCCCAACAATTTCAAATAAGGGTTACTCAACCTACAGCACAGGGCTACTATGAAACAACGCAAGTTTCTCACAGCTAGAAAACACTCCAGCAGGGCTGGGGTGCAGCTCATGGTAGAGCACTTGGCCTACATGTGCAAGGCCCTGGGTTCAATCCCCATGATTACCGGCCAAAAAAATACTCCAAAAGCAATCCATTCCCAATCTTTGTTCCCTTGTCCCTGTTCTTGTTGCCCGTGACTTTTCTGCAGAATTTCATTTTCCAGTCGTCCTTTCTTCTTGCGGACATCAGGGCACTGCCAAGGGCCTGCTTGGCTTCTCTGATTTACTGGGAACGTTTGCTCCTCACCCTTCAAGGGTCCCTTCAGACTTGGTCATCTACCTTTGTTCAATGCCAATCTCAACAACTCCCACGGTGCCTTCCAAGAATGCCCAGGTTTCTGCACTCACCAGGTTCACCCTTAGGGGCCATCCAGCCAACGGTCAATATGATATTCTGTCTGGCTCTCCCAACAGGATGCCAAACTTCAATGCAGCCCTGGTGTTCCTACAACCTGCTCCTCCTCCAAACCCTGACCATGTTTTGCTCATGACAATCGCCTTCTCTATGAAACAATAAAACTCCTCAGGCATCCTTTCAACTCTGATACTGGTTCTGTAGTGTGTTACCAAGTTTTGAACAGAGACAAGACAGAAATACATATAACCAATGCTAGATTTTTCTAAGTTAGGCAGATTTCCTACACAGACTCTATTATGCTAATGAATACCATAAATCTCTAAACTGCAATGTCAATAGTTTTCCAATTTTGATCTACCAACAGGTCATCTTTCCTGCTCTGAACACAGATGTCAACATAGTCTGCCAAAGGATACAAACGTTTTTACTACTACCAGTTATGCATTATTACAGTTTTTAGTGTATCTTGTCCCCTAACTCTGTAAATACCTATTAGCTAATGTCAAAGGCAACCAAATGATGCTTTACAATACTTCAATTTCCACATTATTAGAAAGTTCATACCTTTTCCCCTGTGGTTTGTTTACTAGTAATAATAGAACTATTTGTTCGATGAATACTGAATGAAACAATGAAAAAACATGAATTTCCTATTTGCTTCTCTGCAGCTCCAGAGAGTTAAGTCAGTGTCTAAGGACAAACCCAGGAAAAGGGAACAAACATTAAGCTCCTAACTGCCAACACACAGCAGCAGGTGGGAGGGCACAGGGCCCTCCAGCTCGACTCCACTCTAACACTAAAGGATCCCTGGCTGTTTTGCATCCCCAAATTTTCCACCTAACTGAGGGTACCAACACACACAGGGGTATGTAGAGGGAATCTCATCATAATCAAACCCGTGGCACAGAACATTAAGCACAGAATTCAAATCACAAGGAATCAGGAGTCAGAGAATTTCAAGCATTCCCTTCCCTTTCCATCAATCGAGCATAGACAGACTTACTTGGCTGACAGCTGGGAACCCTCAGCTAAGGAGTACAGAACGAGGGTCAGAGGGGGTTAGCCTTGTCAAACCCAGAACCAGGGGATGCAAACAAATGACTCCCCCCAGATCTGAAACAGGGAGGCAGGCAGAAGAGCTGCTCAGACAGGAGGCTTGATCGCACGTGACATGCTCACCTGAGCCCCCAAGCCACAACACCACCACAGACACCAATGTGGCACTGCCCAGTTCATAAAACGTCCCAGGAGCAGCCGTCACATCTGAAAGGCACTCAGCTCCTCTGTGGTGCAGGATGCAGGGGTCTCCCCTCTATGCCGGGTGGGAGGTCAGCAAGGCGAGTCCTGAGAGCCCTCCTTCTCCAGGTGTCAGGACCCCACCAGGAGTGCTGCCCAAAGCAGCCGAGGATTTGTAGAAACTGAGTTGAAGATCTCAACTAATTAAAAAATTAATCAATAATGACTGCAGCATGAGGAGGAGAAAAAGAAAAAACATAACGATCTGTTTTGAGAAAAAGAGTATATTTAGTTTACAGTTTATTCCCTTAGCAGTGAGAAAGTATTTCTCAGAAAGGGTTTCCTATAAAGGGCAAACACAGAGAACAGACGACATCCTCAAGATGTGAGTCTGCACTGTGCCACTTGTCCAGACTTTAATTAGCCTCCTTCATGGAACTCTCTGCCAATCCTGGACATCCTACACAGTGCAGCTGCACCTTCAACTGGGAATACCACAAAGGTACTACTTCTTGGGACCATGTTATTTAAATTATTTATTTTTGTCTTGACAAAACCAGATACTCAAAATATAACTTTCCTAAATTTTTAACTAACTCATGAATCTGTAAAATTCTTAGAAAACTGTAATAAAAGATACAAGATTACAAAGCAAAAATACCATCACCCAAATTCTATCTTTATAGCCAGGTTTCTATAGAGTATCAACACTGGAATCCAGATCACATAAACAAGCGGCTAATTCCTTATCTGAGTAATAATATTTTTGTTATTAGTCTGGCATTCTAAATTTGACAACTATTAAAATTGAAACTGGGCAAGCCTGCCTGCCTGCCTACCTGCCTTCCTTTCTTTGTATCTCTCTGTTTCTTTTTATTATTTTGCAGTACTAGGGATTGAACCCAGGGGCATTCTATCCCTAAGCAACATTCCCATCCCTCTTTTTAATTTTTTTATTGTGGGGCAATACCTACCAACTAACTACCAACACACAGCAGCAGGTGGGGGGGCACAGGGCCCTGCAGCGCAACTCCACTCCAACATTAAAGGCTCCCTGGCTGTTTTGCATCCCCAAATTTTCAACACAAACAATGAGGGTACAAACACACACAGGGGTATGTAGAGGGAGCTCGTCATAATCAAACCCGTGGCCCAGAGGCTAGCCTGAAATTTGTGATCCTCCTGCCTCAGTCTCTGAGCAGCTAGGATTACAGGCATGCACCACCACACCCAGCTCAAAGCTGGGCAATCTTATAGGAAGATTAGATAGGAAAAAGTGAGGCCAGGAAAGGTGAATCCTGGCACAGATACCTCAGTGACCAAAAGTGAGGAAGCCATCTTGGACCCAAGATAAGTCGCTTCTAACACAGCCCATTCCTTTGAGTAATGGCTGATTCTAGGACCAGGGAGAAAAATGCATCAGAAGATTTTGGAGCATCTTGCAATGCCCGAAAGTAAAACTCACCTCCCAAGATGTAAGAACTACACAGATGGGTCGTGTCAAAGGGATACAGAAGCCAGTGGAAAGCTGAAATCATGAGTGGTAAAATAAATAAAGTAGGAATAATTACAACTCAAAATATAAAATAAATAGCCACAGGTCCACATTGATATAAATGATAAATAAGTAGATAAATGGGGAAAAGTACACAAATCTCCTGTGCAGAATTCCAACAATTTATGAACCCCCCCCATGTTAAACTGGGGCCCCAGGATTTGACCCCCAGCACGGGGGAAAGAATCTAAAAGAAAGAAAAAAAATTACCCCCCCACCCTTAAGGAAGTAAACAGCAACTCCCCACCTCTTAAGTAACCTTCTTCCAAAGAATGCAAAATGGAAAGGGACAACAAAAGTAACAGCAAAGAGACCTGTCCACTCTACCTTGCCTAGTGACCAGGGACAAGAGCACCATGATAAATCACGCTTGACAGTACGTCCCCTTGATGTAAAAAGAACAAGCATGTCAGTCTGAGCTCTCCTTCCAGAAACACAGTGCCCAGCTAAACATCAGATCACTCCTCAGGGGGAGCCTAAAAAATCTCCACCTGTCCTCCTCAAAACTGCCAAGGTCACAGCAAAGGAGGCCAAGGGGCACAGCAAGCTGCCTGAGTCAAGGGCAGCCAAGGGAGATACCTTGGCTAAATGAAGCATGATGTTCTGGGAGGCCCCTGGGACAGAACAGGACATTAAGTAAAAACTCAGGATCCCTGAATCGCGCTTTATAAAACAAGGTGGACTCTGGCCTTATAAAACAAGGTGGAGAGCACAATAGTCAACAGGGGTATGAACATGCAAGGTGGTGTAGGGAGCAGAAGCTGTGAACCCCAGCCCTTCCACTGCAAAGGGGCCACAGAGAGAGAAATCACTCCTAATGTGCTAAATAACAGCTCAGACATGGGGTGATTAAGTTTCTATTTTATCCTCTTACCAATACACTGCCTCAAGGTCAGTCACTGACTAAACAAAATGACTTAGCAACTTCTAAATCAGAGTTCATTAGAAATAGAATTTTCAAAAGTGCATTTTCCATGCTTTCAGTACCCAGTGATGGAGCTGATCAAAGCTGATCTTCCATGGCTTCCCAGCCCCAGTCTGCGGCCAGAGGTGATAAATTGTTTACCTGGTTTATTTTGTGGACCAGTAGCAGACAGGCCACCTGACAACGGAGTCACTGATAACCTAACATACAGAACTAACAGCTTTAAAAAGCAAGACAGGGCCTTCCTAAAGATCTCATGGAAAGAAATGGACTCTGTCCCCTTTACCATCCCTCAGCAGACCAGGCCAGCCTGTTCTTCCACAGAAACATAACCAGGTCTTATGATTCCAAAAGCTAACAGCCATAAATGGGAACTACTGTTTCCCTTTAAATAACTTATGTACAGTATAGTTTCCCAACCACTCATGAAATCAAGTATGAAAATTCACATATACCACAAAGCCAATATATTTACATTAATAGCCAACACACAGGAAAAGAGAACAATATATACATTTAAGTTTTTTTAACTATTGTGAAATACATACAAGAGAATTTCATCTTAAGAATAGATATTTAATTTTTATATAAGAGTCTATAAAATAGCAAAAGCAAAACTGCTACCTATTTATTATTAAGGGAAGACACATAGAAAAAGAAAAAAAATTATTTGATCTGTCCTCAAGGTAGGCTGAAAATTTCTTTAAAACCTCTAACAGGCAATTTAATAAATGCACACACTCTACAATGCTTGGACTTCAGTTTTCTAAAAACATATTTGCTAAACACCCCACATGATATACTAGTCACTCCCCTTCAGAAGTTAGACCATAGCTCTATATTTTCTTGAGCTACCTGGGCGAAGAGGGATTTATAATCAGATACCTCACAATCCTTTCAAATAAATTTAAGAGGAATCCATCATCTATTTCTCAAAATTAGACTCCTCTCTTTCTACACTATTAATTCCTCAGACTAGAGTTTCACCTCCTATTACTCTTTCTCACCAGGCCCTGTGCACGCTCCTTTGGTAATGTGGTTTACACGCATCCTTTTTAGAAACCATGTCACTTCTCTCTCACACAACTTGTCTTATGCCTGGACAAATAATGGGCTACTCCATTTCCCCACCCTCTCATTAGAACTGACAGATTCATCTTCCCAAACACTCTTTTAAATTTTATCATTCCGCCTGTTAAAATTACTTAAATCTCTTTCCAAACTACATCTAAACTCCTTGGCCTCCCACCCAACACCCTGTTCCATCTGATCCCTGCCCACTGCCCACATTGCAGGCCTGGGTGTGTTCACTGCCCCGCCCTTCCTTCTTGATTCAAGCTTCTCCCTGACGTTGTGTGCCTACACACACACACACACACACACACACACCTCTCCAGTGTGCAGAACCCATTCCTCAGCTTCTGAAAGGAGAGACTAAAATTTTCTCATCTTTAAAACGGGAACTAATAACAACCCTATCACAGGGAGCAGGAATACTGTGCATATGAAAACATACAGAAAGCACTGAGCACACAGACCTTAAAATACTATTTTCTTCCTTTCTTTGTTAGTTCTAACTAAACAATGTAGAAAAAAAAAATAGAAACCTGTATTAACAGATAATGAAGAAGTTCTAAGGTGACGGAGTTTGGAGGAAGAGGAGGAGGCGGGCTCCTGGGCACTCTGCAGAGGGCAGCACAGCCTCCCCAGCACACTACACCTCAGCTTCGAACGAGGACACGCCTCCTTATCTAATCTGGGGATTGGTCATTAGGAGAGTCACCTGGAGTTTACAAGTAGAAAAGATACAGCATTTGTTCTTAAAAGGAAGCAAAATTTCATCAATTCTCAAAACACATTATCTCAGTGTTTTTCTCTGACTCTTGGGACATGTCTTCACAGTTGACCACTATCCAAGAATGGGCTGGGATCTCAGCCCACCCTGCCTAACCCACCTCTGCCGCTGGACACCTGGAGCCCACGTCCAAACCAGTCCAAACCCACACTGCTAAGGCCGACACACACTCGTCACAGAGCTCAGTCGATGTCTCCTCTATGTTAAATTTGAAATGTGGCAAGGACTGGCCACAAAACAAGCAGAATGAATTATGAGTTTCTATCCCTTTCCTCCTGAAGTCTCACAAAGATGGCATTAGAAGTGTTCTGTTAAAGGTATAAACAAGCAAGTACAGGGAAGGGTGGGTACAGCCCAGCACCAGGGTACTTGCCTCACAAGTGCAAAGCCCTGGGTTCAATCCCCAGCACTATTTTTTCTAAAAAAGCAAATACAAAGACACAGAAATATATTAGTAGTTGCTTAGGGCCAGGGGTTTGGGGAGAACCAGGGAGAGACAGCTAAAGGGACAAGTTTCTTTATGAGATGACTAAAAAGTCTTACTACTGATGTGACGCTGATGAACACAAAAACAACATCAAATGGTACACTTTACACGGGTGAGTCATGTGGCATGTGAACTACAGCTCAATAACTGTCACCAAAATTACACGTGCCCAAGGACACGGCATTAAGAATGGGGTCAAAACTGAGGTAAGCCTGGGCAAAGGAAGAGGACAGAGAGAGAAAGATGCCTCCACAAGTGGACAAGTTCCATGCCAAGCTCTGGGGAGTCTGCAGTGTAGGTGGAGGATGCTCAGCCGGAGGATCTCCAGGACACTCAGAGCCCGGAATCAGCAGACAAGGGGCCAAGCATGGAGGAAGCGGATGCGGCCTAAAGCAGGGCCAGATAGAAGTGAGTTCACCCAGCCTTTGGCTCCTGCTCAATGGGCAGAGAGAAAAGGAAGAGGAGGCTTCCCTAGGTTATCAAAACTTTGGAGGCTCTGCAAGGAGGATGAGACAGGAGGCAGCACAGAGAGCCATTCACTTCCTTCACCCCTAAGGCCAAGGCCACGCCTACTCCCCAGCAAGAGCCCAAAGGAATGTGCAGGAAATTGGCTCCAGATGCTGGCCTGAGGGGTCCCCTCCAGAGAAGAGTTCAGCTCCCTAAGGTATCTGAGAAGCCCCCTGGGGACAGCCCCCCCCCCAGGCACAGCTCCCAAGCAGCTATTAATAGCTGCATCTCCAAAGCCGATCTATCACCAGGCCTATGATCACAGGCCTATGCCTCTAGCACAAGAAATCTAAGGTGAAAAACAAAAGGTAAAAAAAGTAAGACTCCACAAGGAGTTAAGAGAAGAATATCATATACATACATTAGAAGCCTCAGAGAAAAACAAAGTTATAAATATTTTTTAGAAATTATAAATATTCATAACCAAAGTAAAAGATAAAAGTAAAAAACAGTTAAGGAAACCAGGATATCTCTCAGAGAGTAGAACTAGAAAAAAATAAAGATAATAGGAGGAAAAAATAAACATGAAAATCGAAAGTTCAATCCCATTGGTCCAACATCTGACTAATAAGAGTGTTCCAGAGGGTTAGGCACGTGGCTCAGTGATAGAGTGATGGCCTGACTCATATTTCCAAGGTAAGGGGGTGGGGATGGGGGCGCAGAAAAAGAAAATGCAGAAAGAATATTATCTAAGAAATAAAAGAACCTCACCCAAGACCAAAGGAGCCAACTTGAAAGGACTCTCACAGAACCACCAGACAACATACCCAGATAAACAACAGACCATCTCTTCATGTAAGTCTCAGTCCATTGTTTATCTGAGCATCCTGCACTTTCATTTGCCACATCCAATAACCCTCTACCTCTGACAGCTCAGCATACCACGTGGAAAGGTCCAGAGTGCAGAGAAAATCAGAGCACCAGAAGCTCAGCAGCAGCCCAGCAAACCGGGGCGCAGGTTCGCAGGGTGGGTGAAGTGGGGTGCTGGGTGCAGGTGTTGTCGTGAGCGCCCACAGCAATCAGTGGGGCACTTGGTACCTTCAGAGGAAAGGGCCTCTGCCTAGGCCTGTGCGCTGGACTACCCATTGATCTCAAGAACTAACAGAGTCTGGTTTTTTTCAGTCTCATAGGAAAGTTTGGCTCAGTTTTAATTTTGGAAACTGGCTAAGCAGATGGGAATTCTGGGAGAGAGCTAGATGTGGGGGTAGGCGATAGCCTATGTGCACGGTCATAGCCTCTGCCCTTGACAGCCTGGGAATCCCAGTTAACTTCCCCTCTGCAGGAGCAGAAGTTTGAGGAGGTGAAAGGCAGGGGAAAATAAAAGAGTTATCTTGGACAGAAAATCCCTCCGAAGCTTCCACTGCTAAGACACCCCGGGGCCCAGAGGATCCCCGTTATAGGCCACTTCCACCCTGTGTTCCCTGCAGATCCAACTGTCACTCCAGCTCTGGCCATCCAAGCACGCAGGCATGTTAAACCCCAGTGTGGAGGCAGATGCCCGAGAAGCCAGCTGCAGGCTTTGGATGGACATTAAGGGCCAGGCCACAGAAAGAGCTTGATTTAAACCTTTTAAATATTTAGGCATATAGTACAGCTTTTTAAATATTTAAATGCACCTTTTAAATATTTAATTATATCTTTTAAATATTTAGCCATCTGGACTCCATTTAGATTCTTGCCCCAGGTCCTACAAACATTAAGAGCAGACTTTGGACGATTATTATTATCATCACTATTATTCCTATTGTATACGTCTAGTAAGAAAGTTTATGTATCTTTCTCAAGGACATATGGTCAGTAAGTGAGAGAAGGTGGTGAGAATCCAGGCCCCATACTCCAGGCTTATAACCTTCTCTATGACCACAGACAGCTAAAATGAAGTCATCCAAATTTAGCAGTATAAGCATATTATTTAGAAATAAGAAAGTCAATAACAACAGATCAAAAACTTCAAATTAACTGCCTACAGGAATTATGACTGGAAAATTCTATTTGATTTTTTAAAGTACGTGTGTACACATACACACACACACACACACACACACACACACACCAAAAAATCCCAGCAGCTTGAGAGGCTGAGGCAGGAGGATCATGAGTTCAAAACCAGCCTCAGGCATTAAGCAACTCAGTAAGATCCTGTCTCTAAATAAAATACAAAATAGGGCTGGGAATGTAGCTCAGTAGTTGAGTGACCCTTTCAATCCCCAGTACCAAAAAAAAGCTTAAAATTTTTGAAAACAGTTAAAAACTAACTTCATGTCTCTTACCTCAATGTAAGCAACTTAAAAATCACAGCTCCTCCAGCCTCATTCCTCCCAAAACACAAAATATGGGAATTGTGGTTTTTCTAATGGGAAAGCGCATCTAACACAGTAGGAAAATGTTTCTCGGTAACCATTAAAGAGTCCTCCTGCATTCGGTGTGCTCTCAAAACTGTTTACAGTAAAATATGGCAAATCTGTATCATTCTCACAAAATGTTAAGTAAATGAAAACTCAGGTAGCAATTTTAAATTGCAAAATTACATTTCATGAATATGCAGGAAGGATTATTCAATGTATTTTTCTTTTTGAACACCAACCTCTCAATCTCAATAAATTTAACACCCTCAGACAGTGAGAAGTTTTTTCTTTTTTAAATTAAGGAGAAGGGGGAGGGCAGAAAAGCTCTCAGTGTTGGACTACATTTAGATTTACATTCCAAAAAACTGTATAGCTTATAAAATTATTTGTTAATTTAGACACAGAGGACTGTCATGTCAAACTTAAAATTTAAGAGTTCACATAATGAAATGTTATTAACAATCTCCTCTTAGACCAAGACCCATATCAAAGAGAAATTCTAACCCAGAGAATGTTGTGTATGTATCTGTTCAAGCCCTAGGGGAAAAACAGAAAGAAAAAAGAAAAAGACTTACAACCCAAGACCTGACCCCAAACAAGCCAGGGCTCTTTGAAGAGCCAGGTCATAGGGCCTTTCATGCCTCCTCCACCCTGCCAGGCTGCCCACTTTAAAACCACAGTCCCTAAGTCCCCAGGGACTGGGATTTGTCTCTCCCGCACTTTGCTTCTTTATCTTCATGAGCTCCATGTGTCAGCCTGGCCTGGCTGTCTGTCCTCCTCCCTCCCAGAGCCCCTGACAATACCTCCATCTAAGTGTTCAAGCTCAACTTCACATCCTTCCTATGTATTGGTCTTTTCAATATTATGTACATGCTGTGTTGTCACTTTATTTATTAAATACCGCCAAAGAAGGAGTTGAGGTAGCTGAAAGAAATACATATATAAGACCCAAAGACTTATACATATATAAGTCAAAGACAGAAGGACACGAAGCTATCATATTCCTGTATGGAGGTAAACACATGGATGGAGACGGCATGTGCAGGAAATCTCCTTCCCTTCACTAGCTTCCTCTCCTGTGGCCTGGCCAGGTCACAGGACACTCGCCAAACAGAGCTGCAGCCTGCACTTACTTGAGGGCCTAGATCAGGAAAATCAGGGACAGAAAGCAGAACTGCAGTTACCAGAGGCTGGGGAAGGTGAGAAGGGAGAGTGTTCTTCATCTGGTTCAGCCTATGTTAGAGATGATGAAAAAGTTTAATAGAAATACCACAGTTCACTATATTTTCATGAATGGTTAAGACGAAAAGCATGTTATGCACGTTTTACAACAACTGAAAAAAAAAAAGTTCCGCTGATTTAAAAACTAAAAATTTTAATAATGTATTCTAATGTCTGCAGTCTTTGTGACATCATCAAGGAAATGGTCAGATAAACACCAAGAGTACGTTAGTTAACACCAGCACTGAAAAGGGTAAGAAGCCCTGGTTATCCACATTTGTCCATTTCTGTGATTTTATACTCCCACCATGTAGGTTCCAGGCAACAAGTAAGACGTCACATGTGCAGCTGTAAAGAAAGATACACAACAGGCTGGTGAGCTGACCAGAGCTCTGACATTTCCCCAAAGGCATTGTATGCACAGATCTAGGAGCAAAGAAACATCAGGGTCAGACCGCTACACAAAGTTTAAAACTGGTTTCTTAACCACAAACCTTTCCCAAATCTTTATTCCCACTCCTCCTTTGCGAACTTCAATATACTTGTGCACATTCTACTTGCAGTATAGAATGTTTTCTAAATCTACCTGACCTCCGAACCCTCTTGCCCCTAAAAGCATCTCAGGGGTGTGCTGTTCCTTTCTGGGAAACACCGACTTTTGAGAAATGGGTCTGCTGGTTTGCAGCCAAGCACAGAGCAGCAACAGCCAGGCCTGCAGGAAGAGCTGGCCACCTTCAGCACAGGGCCATGAGACCTTTGGTGACTGGCACCTTGGTGGACAGTCCAAGTTGGGCAAGCTGATTTGGGGTCAACCTATAGCAATAATTTACAGTAAAAGCCCAACTAGAGCCTCTGCCAATGACCCCATGCCACAGGGATGGGAGGAAAGGAAAGGGAAGGTTTGGACACGTTTCCTTTGTCTTTTCTTCTAGGATAGCAACTTTTCTCTCAGTTCCACATGCTTACAATGCCACAAAGCCCTTATGATTCCAGTAGCCCCCCAATATCTTACTATTCACATTAGTCTCTAAAACATTCCAGGCAGGAAACATTAAGAAAAAGTGCTAAAATATCTAGAAAAAAAGCAGAGAAAAACTCTGTTCGTAAAATGCCCAGGAATGCCCCCAAATCAAGGACTTCTCATCTAATGAAATCGAAGGGAGTCAAAGGGAGAAGAAAGCTGCACACAGGGAAGCTACAAGGAGGAAAGACTGAGGCCCACGCCCAGCCCAGCCCTGTACTAGTTTGGGTTAGTAAGAATGTTACTTTCACTTATTTTATTATTTAAAGCCTTTCTAGACAGAGGAAGTCTTTCTACTTTCAATGGAAAGATGAAATCACATATGCACGCTTTGGAAAAGTGCTCTGACGAACGGCAAGACCAATGAGGGTCCCCAGGAACAAGACAGGAACTGGCCACAGGAGGCCTGGGAGACTGAGAGCTTGGCTCTTCTCTCAGTGGTGAGTCTAGAACCAGAAGAAAAATGCTTCTTCTTACTATCAAAGGTGAAAAATATGAGACAGGAAAAAGCCACAGTAAATACACTGAACATTTTTTTTTTTTTTTTTTTTAGCTTTTTGAACTATTGGAAACTCAGGAACCACCCAGGAGATCTACAGCTTAGGTAAATACATGGTCATTCTCCCCACATCCATCATGGCTCTCTGTGGCTTATACCATGGGAAACATAAGGAAAACCCTTTGCAGATAAAATTCAAGCCAACCATTCACAGGTAGAGCGAGATCTCCAAGCAGGACCAACACACTGCATACTAACTGCTTGGGCCCAAAAATTTATGCAGCTTCCCAATTATCTTATTTCTAAAAGCCAACTATTAACTTAATAATAGGGAAACTGTCATTGATGTCTAAAGCAATTCACAGAAACTTCTAAATATTCTTCTTTTTCCTTTGAACTACAAATCAGAAAGAACTGAGTTGATAATCTAGAATAACTTGCTTTCAGTTAATTGATGAGCATATTCCTTAAGACTCTACATACACAGAGCACTACAGAAACTAGTCAAGAGCCTCATGTCACCTGCCAGCAGCATCACCTGCAGTGATGGCAGGCCCATCCTGTGCCTTCCACACCATTCCATCCAGGGACCTTCCAGCCAAAAACACTGCTTCTTCACTAGAACCACTCCAACTTGAATGCCCAAGTAGTATCTTTGCAAAGAGTTGTATTTAAGGGTGAGATAAAGCTCAGTGGTGGAGGGCTTGCCTACCTAGCATGCATGAGGACCTGGGTTCAATCCCTCATGTATTTAGCTCACAGGCTGCCATCTATTCAAATGTACCTCTTTCACTGCTGGACTGTATTATCAGAGCAGTACCTGCTCCACCACTCTAAAACCCAGAGGTACAAACAGAAGGCAAAAGCCTCTGGGAGACCAACCCACCAGAGTGCAACTCTGATAACATTTGGAACAGAGACTTCAAACACATTCATAAGCACAAATACACATACATACACCACTTCCACATAATAGCCTCTTCTATTCAACAATATATAACAGACATCATTCCATGTCTATGCATGTTTCCATCATATCACAGGCATGTTTCTAAGCCAACATGAAACACAAAGTCGTTTAAGAGTATCCTTTTAAATTTAGATTATGGTATTTTTTAAAGAGAGTTCAAATCCAAAGCAAGGAACCTCAAAAGATCTTTCTTCACTAATCTTTGAGAAATAAAATACTATTACTACTAATAATAATAATATGTAAGACAGTGTCAAGTTTCACTCATTTGCTTTAAAATCCTAAAGAGATATTTTAAACTCACATGGTAAAATTAAAGATGAGGGAAACATATATTAAAATAATTTACTCGTGCCAGGAGCGTTGGCTGACACCTATAATCCCAGCAACTGGGAGGCTGACGCAGGAGGATTGCACGTTCAAGGTCAACCTCAGCAACTTAGTAAGACCCTGTCTCAAAATAAAAAATAAAAAGGGTTGGGAATATAACTCAGTGGTAGAGCACCCCTGGGTTCAATCTTCAAAACTAAAACAAATAAAAAATAAAATAAAATAATTTACTCATGCTCTTAACTCAGAAGAGTTAGGGCTGGGGTTAGAAGTGCTTGCCTAGCATGCACAAGGCCCTGGGTCCTATCACTAGCATACACACACAAAAAAAAATTTTTTTTTTAATTTTTTTTTTTTTAAATAAATCATAGCCTTTAAGTTCAACATGTCTCAAAGAACACCTGGTCATTCCATCCATCAAGATGTGTACTCCTTGGGGCTGGGGATGTAGCTCAGTGGTAGAGCACTTCCTCGCACCTGTAAGGCACTGGGTTCGATCCTCAGCACCACATAAACATAAATAAATAAAGGTACTCTGTCCATCTACAACTAAAAAATATTTAAAAAAGAAAAAAAGGTGTGTACTCCTGATTTCTGGGTTAACCAGGCCTGCTGTAGGCAAGTGGTACCTGGCACATCAGCACTTTCACTTTCCTAAAGCATCTTAGCCTAAAGGAAATCTTCTAGGACACACAAAAAACTACTTCCCCCAACTCAAGAAGAACACAACTCAGAAGTTCTAGTCTTAAAGACTAGAAGTCATTAAGGAGATAATAACTACCCTGTACAGAGGGCAAACTAGACAACAGAGGCCCTTAACATCATACCAGATGAAAAGGGCACAGTCCATCCCAAGGAAGGCTGCGCAGGAGCAGACAGCCAATTTTTGCAGGCATGTAGCTCAGTGACAGAGAACATGACTAGCATGCACAAGGCCCTGGTTCCATTCCCTGAATCAAAAAGAGAAAGTCAGGCATGGTTGCACACCCCTGTAATCCCAGCAACTTGGGAAGCTAAGGCAGGAAGATCCCAAATTCAAGGCCTATCTCTGCAACTTAGCAAGGCCCAAACAATTTAGTCTCTAAATAAAAAATGAAAAGAGCTGGGAATGTGGCTTGGTGGTTAAGTGCTCCCGAGTTCAATCCCTGGTACCAAAAAACAAAAGAAAAAGAGAAAGAGATGGCCAACTTTCTAAGACACCTTTAGTCAAACTCATCATCAATAAATTTCTATTTTAAATTTATAACATACAAAAACACAAACCAAAGCCAAGTATAAGAAATCTTTTTAACCCCACTTACAAAGCCTGATCCATTTTATCTACTGCTTTTTAAATGTCCATAAGTACAGGGTCCCAGGAGGGGAGCCATTTACCTACTGGGAGAGCTGGAGAGGCAGGAGGTAGAAGAGCGGAGAGAGAAAGGAGGGAAGAGGCAAACAAAGAAGGGAGAAAAAGGGAATAGTACAACCTTAAGAAGAAGAGACACCCACTGGTTCACAGCAGCTGGTGAGAACACAGGCAGCACCTGGTAAGTAGTTCATTTGCTCTTCCTTCCAAAGTGAATTTCTCAATAACAAAAACACAAACAAAAAATGGGTTGGGGAGCCAGGCGTGGTGCACATGCCTGTAATCCCAGTTACACAGCAACTCAGAAGACTGAGACAGGAGGATCGCAAGTTCCAGGGCAGCCTCACCAACTTAACAAAGCCCTAAGCACCTTACTGAGACCCTGTCTCAAAATAAAAAATAAAAAAGGGCTGGGGATGTGGCTCTGTAGTAAAGGGCCTCAGCTCAATCTCCAGGGCCCCCAAAAAATGGCTAGGGGAGAAGAAAAGAAAAAAGTATTCCTTTAATAGGGCATATTGGAACCAGGAAATTTTGCTGAGTAGATACCTACAGTTGAAGGTTAGAAAAAAGACTAGAAGTCATTAAGGAGATAATAACTACCCTGTCAGCAAAAAAGAGCCAGGAACAACCCGCAGCCATAGGCAGTTAACTGCCCTCCCCATGAAAGCAAAGCAAATGTTTGGATAAGCTCAGATCGTAACAGGAGAGTAAGGAGGGTACTTAATTTACTCAAAAGTTTATATTTCTTAAGCACCTGCTCCACTTCTGGAAAAATGTCCTTTTAAATAGAATGTACAAGTTACCATGAGTAGCATAGATTTAGTATTAACTATATTTTATTTAAAAAGATGAGCTTGTCTGTTACTCGCTGTAGGAGGACGAGCTGGTGGAGCGCAGGTAAGCCTGAACAAGCACCTTCTATACCTGGGGCAGCAACAGGGAGCCAATAGGGTGAGGGCTAGTCACCTCTGCCTAGCAAACTCCAGAGCATTTAACACCTGTGTGTTAACTGTGAAGCAAACACACCTCAAATGCTTGGGAGCAGGGCACGCATGTGCAGGCCTGTAATCCCAGCAACTCTAGAGAGCATCCCTGGGTTCAAGACCTGCCTCAAAATAAAAAAGAACTGGGGGGGGCTGGGGATGTGGCTCAAGCGGTAGCGCGCTCCCCTGGCGTGCGTGCGGCCCAGGTTCGATCCTCAGCACCACATACAAACAAAGATGTTGTGTCCGCCGATAACTAAAAAAATAAATATTAAAATTCTTTTTCTTTCTCTCCCTCTCTCACTCTCTCTCAAAGAAAAAAAAAGAACTGGGAATATAGGTTAGTGGTTAAGCACCCCTAAGTTCAATCCCCGGTACCAAAAAGTAAAATAGATAAAATGAAATGCTTGTAAAATCAGGGAAACAGAGAATATGAGCAGCAATATGCTTCAGATGGAAAAAAGAAAATTATGAATCACATGCATTTCTATTTTTAAAAAGAAATTTCAAAATGAAAATATTTGATTTCATGTTTGTAAAATTAGAATATATGTGAAATTGAGCCATGATAGGGTACACTGTGATTCTTTACTTTCACATGGAGTTAACTGATTCAAAACTTGACTTTGATTGTAAAATTTGTTAAAATTTCATGCAGGTTCCAAAATGCTCAATTTCCTTATTAATGAACAACCTAAGGATTTTCTCCTGACTCTGCTTATGTAAAATTCTCCATGAAGATTGTTTTACTATTCAACTGAGTCGATTCCATTAAAATATTAAATTTTCATCATTTATATCAGAGCATAATCCTAGAGACCCTTTAGAGAAAGACATAAAGTTCTGTTCTTTCAACTGTCTCGAGAACTAGAATAGAAACAGTTAAGGAATAATTTATGAAGGCAAAGGACTGACCTAACGGAAGATTGTTGGAGGGGGGCCTCTTTAATACCAAGCCCCTGCGCTGAAGAAAATCCATCTGCAGGGACCTGTACTCCCCAGGGCTGGCCCAGCAGGTCCTCCCGGGGAAAAGCCACTTTCACAACCCCCAGGGCCGTGGGGCTTCCTCAGGAAGTGGCAGGAACCACAGCAGCTCCCCCCAGACTCCGGAGGCCTCCACTCCTGAGAGGCACCAGGACTGGGAAGAGGACCCGTAACCACAACCAGCAATACTGCAACCCCCCGTGACAGACTGCGGTGAGCCCAGCGGCCGGTCCTGTTCTGGTTTGCGGCCTTGGTAGAGCAGGGTGAGAGATGACAAGATCTGAATGACACCACTGCGCAGCTCTCTCACCTCTTCCCCAGCAGACCAGCTCGCCTACCCGAGGTAGCTGAGTGGCAGGGTGCTGCACCACCCTGGGACTAAATCTGTACCAAACAATATCCACATTAAGCAAACCCACATGACCCCTTGTCATCTTCTTGCTCAAGAGTCAAAAATAAAATGGTGCTGACCTGCCGTGAGATGAAGGTTCTTAAACAGTGGAATATCTACTTAGTGAATATACGAAGCTTCCAAAAATACCTGCCTGGTGTTTTTCTGTAGAAAACAAAATGTGAATTTTAAAGGGCAAGACTGCCCAAAGGTTAGCATTTCAAAATGATGGGTCTCCAGGAAAAACTTATACACAGAAAACTTACTAAATGCCAAACCCATGCATGGAAACAGGAACAGCCCAAGAGGGCCTCAGTCTCTGTGAGCCCCTGAATTACTGTGCATGAGCCACTAACCCAGCGATCAGAGACAGTTATTTGGCTGTGTTCTCCCTCAAGGGCTCCTTCATTTCACCTCCTAAGTGCCTCTGGGGACCAGGTAAGCTACCTGGGTGACCATGCCTGCCTGTAAATATCTGGTACTGAAGCAGTCAAAAAAGTGAAATGATCGCCCACGTACCTGCTGAACTATGGGCTAATGAAAGAAAACTCTCAGCTGAGCTACACCTCCAGCTCCATCTTAACCATTTGTTAAGTGTACAGTACAGTAGTGTTAAGTACACTCACATTGGCTTGGGTATAGTTATTTTGTTGCTGTTTTTGTGGTACTGAGGCTTGAACCCAGGGATGCTCTCCCACTAAGTTACAACCCCAACTCTTTTTATTTTTCATTTTGAGATAGAGTCTCACTAAGTTATCCAGGCTAGCCCAGAACTTGTGATCTTCCTGCCTCAGCCTCATGAGTCATTGGAATTATAGGCATATGGAACATACCCAGGGCCAAGTGTCCCTGAGCTCACACCCCAGTACCCCCCAAATAAATAAATAAATAAAGCATAAATAGGACTGGGGAGGCTCAGGTTGTGGCTCAGCAGTACAGTGCTCGCCTAGCACGTGCGGGGCCCTGGGTTTGATCCTCAGCACCACATAAAAATAAATAAACAAAATAAGGGTATTTGTCCATCTACAACTTAAAAAAAAAAAAAAAGGACTGGGGATGTAGCTCTGTGGTAAAATGGTAAAGTTCAAACTCCAATACCAAAAAAAAAAAAAAAAAAAAATCCTAGAAAGGTTTAGAAGGTTGCACAGAGATATTTTGACCCTTGATCTAGAAAGGGCAGTGGGACAGAGGGCAGGGGTGGGGAGTGTAGCAAGACTTTGAACTTTTATTCCATACTTCTATTTATATTCTCTTAAAACTAAAGAAAAAAAATTCAAGTTTCACCCACATAAACATACATTTGAATTTTCAAAATCTCCCATCTATACACAAGGAAGCAGGGAGAAGTTTAAAATTTCCCACAAATTTAAGACCTGTCAAAATATAAACCCTGACAATCTGTGGAAGGAACTGTTGTATAAACTTTATTTCCCAATGGATCCACTACGTTCTTTTAACTCCAAGATGTCATCTAGATACCAGAAGCTTTCTTTTGGCGTTTTGTAAATACCATGCTTTTAAGAAGCATCTCCACAATTCCAGTTTGAAACAAAATATAGATTTCCTAGATTACAAGTGATGTTTTGAATACAAAAAAGAAAGCTTCAAAATAATTTTCCTTTGTCACCTAAATAAATAAGCCTTTACATTTCTGCACCAAGGTCCTAAACCCTGCACAGCAAGCCTTTGTCCCTGCAATGCTCCAAACCCTCAGCCACATTCCCTCAGTTGTTTTTTCTTTCTTTCTTTCTTTCTTTCTTTTTAATTTTAAGTACTAAATAAAAAATATTTGCAAACATTTTGAAACTCCCAGCATTAGAAAACATGGAAGAAAACCAGGCATGGTGGTGCAGTCTATAATCCCAGCAGTGAAGGATCCCAAGTTCAAGGCCAGGCTCAGAAACTTTGTGAGACCCTGTCTCAAAATATAAAACAAAAAGGTCTGGGGATGTAGCTCAGAGGTAGAGCGCCCCTGGGTTCAATATCCAGTACAAAAAGAAAAAAAAAAAAAAAAAAAAGGGAGAGAGAGAAAACCAGTAGCTGCAGGGACCTGCACTTCTGTGAAGACTTGACCATGTACAGGCTGCTTCCCTCATCAGAGGTCTTCCTTTTGGAATTTTCACCTCCCAAAGTTTGGAAGTATTGTTTTTTGCAAGGTTTGAAGTCAGTGGCTGGTGGTGGGAAGTCAGTTCCCGACATTTAACAAAAGCCAGAGATATTCGGGTGTCATAACTTGGGGCGGAGGCGTGCTACTAGCATGCAGTGGGGAGAGGCTGAGGATGCAGTTAAACATCTCCCACAGCACAAGACAGCTCCCCACAATAAACAATGTCAACAGTCCAGGGCTGGGAACACAGTACAGTGGAAGAGTGCTTGCCTAGAATGTACAGGGCCTTAGTTTCAGTTCCCAGCATCACCAAAAAAGAGAAAAGGATGTCAACAGTCAATAGTGCCGAGATTCAAAAACCCTAGTCCACAGCACACACCTATAATCCCAGCAACTCAGGAGGCTGAAGCAGGAGAATCACAAGTTGGAGGCCAGCCTCAGTAACTTAATAAGGCCCTAAGCAATTTAGAGAGACCCTGTCTCAAAAGAAAAAAAGGGGGTACTGGGAACGTATTTCAGTAAAGCACCCTGGGTTTAATCCATAGTACCAAAAAAAGAGTTTAAAAAAAAAAAAGAAAAAATCCTGCCCCATGAAAGCACAGACACTTTCCTTATATGACCTCCTCCCACCAACACCGAATCCTGCTGAAATCATGACAAATTCACTTCCCCGGGTCTTCCAAGCCAGAATGCAGGCAGCAGCAAGCCACTGCTCCAGCCAGCCCTGGCCCTCATCTCTCACCAGTCTGAGGGACGAGGTGGGGGGAGCAGCTCCCAGCACAGTTATCACCATGCTTCCTACATTCCCAAAGGACACCTTGGCCAGCCATGAAACAGTTCTCACTAGACACCAAATTCACTACAAACATTTTCTGAATTATGAATCACAGTACTTTCATCTGTAAAAACATGACTTGAGTTCATCCCTGAAGTTACCGTTCACAGCATGCCTACCACCATTGATTTTAAAAATAAGCTCATTTAAAAGCTCTTTTCCAGAGTAGACAAAAAAAAAAAGGAAAAAAGAAAACTAATTACATCATTTCATCAATCACTGTTATATTAATAGGAGGGGAAGGGACAGAGCTAAGTATCCTCACAAGTCCCGCCCTCATCTTTCATTCATTTAATCAAAGACAACCAACAGCGCAAAATAATATTCATCCAGACATGCACCTTTCCACCAAAAAAGGCGGAAAAAGAGGCCTTATAGTCTAGGAATCTAGGAAACACTAGGTTAAATACACATATAATTTTCTTTTCTCTCAAGGTGTCTCAAAAAACTTTCTGGTGCTGACTGTGTACCTACAGTGCAAGTCTTCAAAATGGATCACAACATCGAGGTCAATTTAGCGAGACTCTATCTCAAAATAAGAAATAGGCTGGGGATGTAGCTCAGTGATAGAGTACCCCTGGTTTTAATCTCTAGTACCAAATTAAACAAATCAAGAAAAAAAATAAAAAGACTTTTCTTTGATTTCAGACATAGAAATGATTACTAAAAACCTGGCCTGGCTGGCTCTGTAAGAGCTGACAGAAGCAGGCTATCTGGGTTGGTGAAAGTCACATGCACCTACAAGAAGGCACACGCAGGTATGGAAAAGGAAGACAGGCTGGGAAGGCAGCGTGCTGTCCCTTCAGCAGCCACAACTATCACTGGGGTCAGGCAGGAAGCAAGAAACACCGCTTGAACAAGGTGGCAGGAGAAACACTGGCTGGCTTTGAACCTCAAAGACATTTGAGCCTGCTACCAATTAGCTGCAAAATGACACCTATAGACCACAGCACACTGTAGTGGTCATAGCCTCAGCTGTGGAGCAAGACAAACTGAGGTGAGCCCTGGCTTTTCCCTTTAAAAGTCACAAAATTCAAGTCAATCACATAATTTCTTTAGGATTCTATTCCCACAGATGTAGAGATGAGAAGATCAACCCCCTGGAGGGACTGTGAGGATTAAATGAAACAATCCATGTAGGTTCTTACTCCAGTACCCAGTATTTACCCGTATTTACCAAATGTGAGTTATTTTAAACAAGGTGAGTGATAGGATGCTATCACAAAGAAAGTGCAGAAGAAATTAAGCCACACACTGGTGCTCCCCGACAAGCAAAACCAAGACAGCTGTCCTCAGATTTTCCAACATTCATGGAGGGTAACAAAGCATCCTCAAGTGCCCCTTGCAGTCAGGCTGCTCAGCAAGGTCTTCTAAGAAGCCAAACAGATGCAGAAAAGATGTTTCCTATCCTCGATGACCTGCAAGTACAGCACTGTGTAACCAAAGACATTACAGCCACATCTGAAATTCCAACCGAGTCAACACTATCTTAATGCTCCAGATCAGAGGAATAATTTTTTTTTAATTCTGAGTCATCTAAATCAAAACCCCTAAGTAGGCTACTGTTATGTCAACTGTTAAACTACATGTTTAATCTTTCCCAAAATGAACACTGGCCAGCTAAACCAGACTCATATTTTGCCAAATACTACATACACCTCCAAGGGGCCTCAAACATACACACACACACACACACACACACACACACACACACCCCTAAGAGAAACCTCAAATACAAATCCCTGTGTGCCATGAAAGACCCTAAACACTAGGCATGAACAAGTCCTCTAGACTCTCAGCCAAGCTTCCTAGCTCAGTGTCGCAGTCCAGTGCATTACTCAGACAACCAGCAAAAGCTATGCATTTATGGAGTAAATACTACAGGCCAAACACTGTTTCTGTGATTTTGAGTAAATACAAATAGAAAACAGATTCACTTTCTATACTTGAAAGAGCTCATGCACCCTGGCCCCTACGCTGAAGAGTGAGGCAGAAGGTAGCTGAGGGCCTGAAAGACACAGTTATGAATGCCAACTTGACCCACCCTTGGCAAATTCCTTAGGTTCTCTGAGCCTCAATTCCTCAGACGCAGTTTTCTTGGCTGCCTTTCCCAAGGTGACCAAGTTCCCCCGTCAGCTCATGTTCTGGGCAACTCGTTGCTCATCATTTCCTAGTAAACTTCCCTCCAGCCAGGGGAGAGGTTCAGGGGCCTCTGCAGACATTTTCTTCTCATGGCAACCGTGGACAGTCCCCTTCATTTCTCTCTCTGGACTGTCCCTGCCTTTATGTCATACTCTCTCCTTCATCTTCTTTACAATTCCACCAAGACTTAAATCTCTCAGAACCTTCTCTGAAATCCAACCCTTTCCTCTTCTCATATTCTTCCCAGCCCTGCCCTAGAATCCAGTAACTGTGTCGGTAAGTGTGAAAATGAAGTGCACAAATTCAATTCACTTATGGCTAAGTTGCCACTGTGACAACACAGTGATAAATTAAGGCAAAGCCTCAAAGCACCCCTAAAACAGAACAGTCATGGAACAACTCTGCGCTGGAGGCTACAGGAACAGATGAAGAATGTAATGAACCCAGGAACTTCATCCTTATCATTGAAAAGACTAACGGTTGGCCAACAATGCCATTTGTATATATGAACAAACGATATTCTACATGAAAAGGCAGCCCCCACTTTCACTGCCTTTTTGCCTCCAGCGTATTAAATTTACCTAATAAATACACGTAGCACACTTCTGACTTGACTCATTCAGTTGATGCAGATCCTGCTCCCCTGGTCACACTCTCTAGAAGGCACAGCATTTTGAAATGAGGAAGGAATACTTTGACTATACAGGAGAGAAGGCCAACGTTGCAGCAATTTTACTTTTATGATTTTTACTGTGGTTGAGCACTGGGTGTCTCAGTAGCCCACTGGCCACCTTCACTGACAATGACCGTCAGCAAAGACCCTGCCCTCCCAGGCACTGCCAATGACACCATGTCTGGTCTTGAAAAGAGGAAGTAGGACTGAGGAACACAGATTACATCCACTAGTATTTTAAATGCAGACATGGAAATATAGGAGCTTTGGGGAAGTCACATTTGGCCACATACACAGGAAAGAAGAAAATGCAGTTCAACCAAGGGCAGGGCACAATGGACAACCGAGCACATGTGGCCTGGAGAAGAACGAAGCGTAAGCTTAGTGCAAGATGGGGGCCAACCAAGTTCCTGGACTTGGGTCCTGGCAGTTGCTGTGGCAGGGCCTTTAAAGAGCTCCCTTTTCATTATGTTAAAGGATGGCTCTGTCTTCGCCCCATATCCTCCATGCCATGCAAACTCCAAACAATCTAGTCTTTCAATGCCTCCCACAGGAATCCAGCCTACAAGGAGCCACTGCTTCTGACCCACATGCCTCACTCCTGCCACCTGGGCCACCAGATGGCCTCCATCACCATCCCACATGAGGGCTGCCAGGTAAGGTCGGTTCCCACTCAGTTCTGCAGTAATCCCGGGTATGGCATCGCATACTAGCCTCCCTCATTCACCTATTTACTCATATTCCAGGTCATCCAATGGCCTTTCCTGCCAGCACCATCCATCATTCAGAGAGCCTGATTCTCGCCGTCTTGTACTTTCAAGTATCCATCTGTTCTGCACCCACGTGCCCTCCTGGTCTTGCCCATTTTGTTGTACTTGTGACCACCCATCCCCGTTCCACCTTCTGATGTCCTCCACAGATCTGGTCCCAGTCTTTGATTCCTACTTCACCCACTCTTGGCATGTGACAGCCAAGCTTCTGACTTCTACCTCAGCTACTTTCTAAACTCACCTCTAAATCTGATGGATACCCACAGTTCCATTCCCTTTCTTCAAGTCTGGCCCCAAGTCTTGCCTGTCCTAACACCCAACCTTGTCCCTGTTCTTCCAAACCCCATCACACTCCCCTTCTAGCCACAACCATTGGCCCTGAGCAGAGGTTCCCACAGTGCCAGGTACAGGATTCTGCACTCAATAGGGAGAGATAATGGGTTTAGCTAACAACTAATAATCATATTCAATGTCTCAGATTCATTTCACAGAACTCTTGGTGTTGAAATATTCAATAAGATCTAAAACTCAGCTAAGAATTCTATGAAACAGTGGGCTTTTGCAGAGATGGGGTGGTAAACAATCTCGTGTGACAGACATAATTTTATTGCCATAGTTGATTTATTCAATGTGCCTTCCCACAGGAAGAAACCCACTAAACTCTTCCAGTCTCTTATAGTTCAAGCACTTAATACATCAACGCCTTCTTGAGACTCAACTTTGCCTTTGGCGAGGGCCCTATGGTGACCTCCCCAGGAGAGGTGGGCCCAAGAACTCAATGGTGGTTGTCTTCATCATGTGCTAGAGAAACAGTGTCATTAGCCACTTTCCAACAGACCTCTGTGAGGTGTTCTTTTGTGACTTTCATCCTGAGGAAAAGTCACAAGTCACCTCAATTCCCTGTCAGGCATTTTGGCAGCAACAGGGGGTGGGCTACCAGTATGGAGTCTTCATCTCTCATTGGGCACTAAATATCTGAACCAACCACACATGGCACAGTCACTCTTACATGCCGCGGGCCTGACAGTCTGCACGACAATGAGTTATAACAGGAACCCCTACCACACATCTCCTGGATCTAATGTTAACATTAAAATTACCTTCCGTTTAGTTGGTATCAAGGAAATAACCAATGATCCAGTCAGATCCTGAATACTTAGAAGTCAATGTTCACGCCAGAACTGAACATCTATGACCAAAAATCAGTTCTGGCCCCATTTGCACTTACTGATGCCATCACATGCCAAGCCAGAAGGTGAGTCCTTGTGGAGTCCGGCAAGAATTAGAGAATCAGATGGTTCTGGAAGCAGAGAAGCAGCATGTCTAAGACCAAGGAAAAGAGACACCACTCAAAGTGTGGTCCACAGACCAGCAGTGTCAACATTAAGCCACTTAGAAATGCAGAAGCTTGGGGCCACCCGGGTCCTACTGAATCACTATCAGCATTTTAACAAGACCCCCACCCCATGACCTACATGCAAATTAAAATGTGATAAATGCAATCTAGGCAACAAGAGTAACCCAGGACACCCTGGGTGACAGGTACAGAACATCAGCAGCTCAAGGAGCTTTTACATGGCAAGCAGTAGGAAGGGCTGGAATCAGGGGAAGAACCTGACCATGGTTCAAATCTAGGGCCAATTGTTCACCAGCGGAGCAATATTCAGCTGGTCACTTCCTCCCTCTGACTCTTAAGGGGGATATTAAGTATACCTTACAGGATACAATCTAATGCATAGGAATCTAACACACACACACAGTAACCAGCAGGAAACACTGCTTCCTTCCCATTCAGAAGCACACACCACCCAGCATGGCTGTGTGTACCCTGTGATAGAGAGCAACAAGTTAGGAATATTCAGGAGACAAAAAGAGCCCAACCAGGGGAGGATGAGTTTCTCCAATAAGGAGACACCAAAACAGTTATTACACTTTTTTCCAACCTAAGGAGGGCCTCAATGACATCAATAAACATGAATACTGCCATGCACCAGAGATTACACTGCTAAATTTATTTAAACATCCAGACCAGCACTGTTCAATACAAATACATGAAAGTCACATATATAGTTTTAAATTTTCTAATAGCCACATTTTAGAAAGAGAAAAGAGAGGGATGAGATAAATTTTAATAATAAAGTATAAGGGCTAGGGATAGCTCAGTGGTAAATCAAGTGCTTAGCATATGCAAAGTCCTAAGTTCAATTCCCAGCACAAAAATAATAATAAAAGGTGTTTAACCAAAATATTATCAGTTCAATATATATTTGATATAAAAAAAAACCTGTTATATATCTTATACTTACAGCTCACCTCAGTCAGGAATAGACACAGCTCAAGTGCTCAGTAGCCATTTGAATAAATAAATCATTGGGAACCCCTGGATCCCTTCTCCTCTCAACCCCCCATTACCCCCAAGCCCAGAATGCAGGACATAAACATCTAGTCATTGTCATATCACATGAGAAGAAAGCACTGGGGATGGCTTTTGCTAACCTGTCATATTTTCACAGACAAGTTTTGTCTTAAACTTTGATCAATATAAAATTTTATCAATAGAAAACCTTGACTACAGTCAGGCATTGATTGGGCTGAATTTTTCTGGAAACCAAAACAGTTGAAGTACAAGATAATAATGAAAAAGTTTGGGCAAGATTTTCAACTGAATGAAAGCACTGTCAAGTTGGGACATGTATACTGCCTTCTTGCCTAGATTTCACCCACTTTTAACCAGATATTGGGCAGCTATATCTGAAGTCCTACAGAGAGACAGGAGACATACCTTCTATGTATTTTCATGGTCAAAAACAAACACTACTCACAAATAAGGTTAAACCAGGACAGGAGACAATACTCTCCAAGACAGGGAAAAAAAGACAAGTCATTCTCCTAAAACATGCAGACCAAGAAACACAGAATGACAGCTACAATTTTAGAAAGGATACATTAGCATACACTCTGCAAAGCACTGTGTATGTATTTAATCCTCAAATCCTTAAGAAAAGTATGGTTTGGAATTTAAGAAGCTTTCTCCAGGTCTCAGTGCTAGTAAGCAGCAGAGCACAGGTTTATAACATTGAGGGTTAAGCAAACAGATTGATGTCACTGAGACCTGGGAATGGCATCTGGAAATCTCCATGGCTTTATCACACAGATTTAACTAGAACGCTAAGAATAAGCAGTTCTCCAACTTCCTCTCCTGTTCCTGCTATGTAAAATCAGTAAAACTGTTAAGGATCAGCTTATTAATTAAAGGTGAGTCTTAATTTGATTAACTCATGCTTTCAGGCTCATCAGATAAAAGGATTATAAAAATGAATAGGATTATATACCACCAAGGCACATATGATAAATGTTGGAAGGCAAGAAAAAGCCATGATGGTGGCCATACTGGACCACAAGTCCAGATGCTGGGCTCCAGCTCAGACTGCTGTTAATGACCTATCCCCCTGCCCTATTCAGGCTCACTGCAGAAAATGAGGAGGAGATCATAAATATCTGAAGCATTTCAGCTACATGCTCCTTTAAAATAGAGGGCTTTTAATTTTCTGACCTGTTAAGTTGTTCAACAACCTATTTCTTACTATTCAGATCCCTAGAAAGAATCTGTTCCTTCCAGAAGAAAATTATAAAATCAATACCCATTACCAGCCCCAAGAATCAGCTTCCAAAAGGAGTTTGTATCCCACAAAGAAAGGCTGATGATGAGAACAGTCAAGAACTACAACACCCCGGTTATCTTTAGATCCCTATGGATGAGTCCAGATGCCTGGAAGCTCTAATTATGTAAAGTTATGATAACTGAAAAGGAAACCATACAAAACCGACATTTTCCATCCCTTGAGCCCATGGAGGAAAGGCTCTTTAGTAGGGAATATGTGGGGCAGCTAAGAAACCACACGGAATTTGTCTAAAATTACTTATTTTTCTGTCTCCAGATGTAGATGAAACAGAATCTGCTCTCACTGTTCATTCTAAAACACCAGAATTTAGAACTTCCTGCCTGGAGGAAATGATTTCAAAGAATTCTTTAAACTATGTTTGTTTATCGTGGGATTTTTCTCAGCACTTTCAATTTACTTCGCTTTTCTCCTTTTCAACGAGAATGTGAAACAAAAGCATTTCTCTAGCCCTTCTCCCTTTCAATTTGTATACTCACCCTAGTGCCCGGCAAAAATTGTTTAAGACTTTTCAATGTGCTATTTCTAGAGACGTCTCTGGTGCCAATAACAGATTCTCTTCTGTCTATGCTAACCACGGTCAAGAAAAGCTGGCTAACTATGAAGGCCCTTAGTGTACCTCAAGAATCCAGAGGCACTTAACCACTGAGCTACATCCCCAGCCCTTTTTATTTTGAGACAGGGTCTCGCTAAGTTGCTTAGGGCCTTGTTAAGTTGCTACAGCTGCTTTGAACTTGCAATCCTCCTGCCTCAGTCTCCGAAGTGCTGGGATTACAGGCGTGCCGACCATTTCCCCAATACACATTCTCACAGGACAGTCATCAACCAATCTGTGTGCCATTGCTGGCAGTATCTCTGCTGCTTGGCAATGCTATGCCCTATGGGCTCCTCCTCCAGGTTGCCACACCTCTAAACCAGGCTCCCCCAAGACAGAACCGCCCAGTGAAAGGGAGCATGAGCAAATCCGGCCTCCACTACCAGGTATGACCTAAAAGACCTTGGCCAGTGTCTCTGCCTCAATTCCCCCCCACTGGTACTATGTGGATAATAATACACAGCCCATTCCCCTGTTCCAGAATTAACGAGATAGCATAAGTGAAGGGCTGCCACATACAGATGCTAGCTACTAACAACATTTTCTACCTTTCTGAAAATGTTCTGTCCTCCAAATTGCTTTTGTATGTGTGTGCCAGGCTGGGAATAAAACCTAGAGCTTTGCACATGCTAGAAAAACACTCTACAACTGAGCCACACTCCTAGCCCTCTCCCAACTTTCTAAAGCATGCATTTTAAGTTCTTCAACTACCCATCCCTCTTCATGTATGGGTTTTTACTATATAAGCCATTATTTTAGGGGACCCCAAACTCAATCCTTTTTTACACCTTTCTTCTATCATCTCTGTCCTTTGCTAATTATAGCTCACCACAGCAGTCTTCCCTTATCTGTGACTTTACTTTCCAAGGTTTCAGTTACCCGAGGTCAACAGCAGTCTGAAAACATTAAATGGAAAATTCCAGAGGTAATTAATAGCCAGGCATGGTGGAACCTGTACCAACAGGCCTGTAATCCCAGTTACTCAGGAAGCTAAGGCAGGAGGACAACAAGTTCAAGACCAGCCTCATAAACTTAGTGAGATCCTGTCTCAAAATAAAAGATAAAAAGGGCTGGGGGTATAGCTTAGTGGTAAACCATCCCTTAGCATTTCAATCCCCAGGATCCCCCACAAAACATTAAATTTTTTTTTTGAGAATTTTAATATTTATTTTTTAGTTATCGGCGGATACAACATCCTTGTTTGTATGTGGTGCTGAGGATCGAACCCGGGCCACACGCATGCCAGGCGAGCGCGCTACCGCTTGAGCCACATCCCCAGCCCCAAAACATTAAATTTAACATAATTTATTTTAGTATATTATAATTGCTGTCTTTTGTTATTGTTAATCTCTTACTATGCCTAATTTACAAGTTAAATTTTCCACAGTTATGCATGTATAGGAAAAAAATAGCACAGGTAGGGTTCAGTCATTGCAAGGTTTCAGGAACTCACCGAAAGTCTCAGAACCTGTTCCCATGGATTAGGGGATACTACAGGGCTCAAACCTAAACCTCTAGACCAAACAACACTACTGAATCCCAGATCGAAGAGCCTGGAGGCAAAGGGTGCCTCCAAGGGCAAAGAATCCAAATCTGAACTCACCACATTCACCCCCTCCCACCTCCATTCTCCCAGCCTCTTCTGCCTTCTCACCCTGCCATCTCATAGAAAGGACCAGCTGCCAAATAACCACAGGGGATATCTTGGCAGCATCCTCCATCCCTCCTTCCCCCATCACTCCCAACATCTAGTTGGGTACCACCACACGCTCCTGGCCCCTTGTGCAGCCAAAACCTACCCCACAAGCAACACCCCAGATCTTTGTGGTTTCTCTCTCCCAAACTCCTGCAGTGGTCCCCTCATCTGACTTCCCTGCCTCGAGCCTCTGCAGCCTCCACTCCATCTTCCAATGTGCTGCCACAGGACCTTTGTGATGAAGGATGTCCTCCTGCCAATACTAGCTATATAAAGAAATCCACACTGGAAGGGACTGTACACAGAAACCTTCTTCAGTCTGTCCCTTGACTGCCTCCAGATGCACTGACTGTGGGACCCAAACCCAACTGGTAGACCAAGCCCTTCCCTCCCCCTGGCTACTCCCTCCACTCACATGCTCTGCCCAGCATATTATTCCCAGAGCTGTGGCCTTGCTGGTCTCACTGGTCCTGCCTGGTTCAGCTGAGAAGCGGCTTCTTCAGAGGTCCTCCCCTGACCCTTGGCACTGGACTGCCATTCACATTACTATCTGTAAGTTACTTCCCACACTAGATTTTTCTCCATTGTTCCTTTTCCCTTTGTATTCCCAAGACCTAACCAACGCTTGGTGCTCAGTAAACACTCAGGAAGCGTCTGTTAAACGGATGAAAGCATCCTCAAATTAACATTGCTTGCTGCTTCCCTCCTTGCTCTACCAGCACCTCTATTTGCTCTTCTTGATCCTAAAAGTTGTTTTATCACCTTTCAAATCTCCCCTCTTCATTGCTTTGATAGTGCCTAAATATTTTTACTTCCTTACAAGGTATCAAAGCAGAATAATGATTTCAAATTTTAGAATGCCACCAATATTTTAGCTGTAGTCTAAATCAAATTATAATTAAGTAGTTGTTTACACACAACCAAGATCTCAACAAAAATCTTTGGCATCACTTTCCAAAATTTCAACTCTATTATTGAGTTGTATTTTATGGAACCTAAAGACAAATGTAAAAATTAAACTGCCAAGTGTTTCTGAAGAGATTAAAAACAATTGCTGGAGGAAATAAAGGATATTTTACCACTTGGAGTTTTGTGTTTCCACTTTTGGCTAATTCCGATTAGTTCAGGGTTATAAAGCATGTCATCCTATTAAAGAGTGTTCTCTCAGGATCATCTCTTGAATGTCTTTAATGTTTACCACCATCTCTTTCTTAGAAATCTTAACTGCAGCTGTCAAGGCCAGATCTTTTCTGTGAGTTATGATGAGCTGAATTTATTTTCATCCAAACCTCTCTCTTATATCTATACCATATGACCCAACCAGGTATTTACAGAAGAGAAAGAGAAACTATTCGCGTGGCTAGGATGTGGCTCAGTGGTAGAGCAATTGCCTAGCTGCCTAGCATGTGCAAAGCTCTGGGTTCAATAACCCCACACTGGAAAAAAAAATTAGAAAAGAAAAGAAAAAGAAACTATTTTTATGCTCAGCAATCTGAGGCAGGAGGAGCACCTGAGCTCAGGGACTTCAAGACCAGCTTAGGCAATATAGTAAGAACCAGTCTCAAAAGAAGCAAACAATGTTCACATGAAAACCTATACACAAATGATTACAAGAGCTGCTTTTTTTTCCCCCCCACAATCACCAAAAACTGGAAACAACTCTGATGTCCTTCAACCAGTGAATGGATAAATATACTGTGGTACATCCATACAGCGGAACGCTACTCGGCAATCAAAATGCATCTTGCTAAGTCAAAGAAGCTATTTATATGACATTCTGGAAAAGACCAAAAATGGGGACAGAGAACAACAATGATTACAGGGACAGAGGTGGAAGAAGTCTGGTTACAAATGGATGGGCAACAGAAGGAAATTTTGGTGTGATGGGATTATTTTGCATTGATTGCAGTGGTACATACATAATTCCATACATGTCAAAACCCAAAGAGTTACAATGGATTTCACTGTATGTAAATTAAAAATGTAAAGTTTATTCTTTTCTTTTTCTTTTTTTTAAGTACACTGGGGACTAAACCCAGGGCCTCACTAGAGCATACTAGGCAAGTGCTCTACCACTGAGCTACATCCCCATCACTTTTTAAAAATTATTGTTTTGGGACAGGATCTCAATAGATTGCCCAGGCTGGCCTTGAACTTGCAATCCTCCTTCCTTGGCCTCAGGAACAGCTGGGATTACAGGCATGTACCACCATGCCTAGTAAGAGTTAACTCTTTAATCATGACTTGGTTAAAGATCATCCCTAAAATATAATTAACACAAAGGTGTGGATTTCTGTAAGGTCCATCATGGCTGCTGCTTTTCTCATCTTGCCATACAGGATTAGGAAGGGATCTCAAGGGATGAGGAAGGCGCCACCCCTAATGTCTTGCAGATCTTTTCAGTTTCCCTTGCACTGGCATCCTTTATAAGGTTCCTCATCAAAGGCAACCTCCGTGTCAGCTGTGTGCTGTGAGGTGGCGGTCTACCAAGAACATGGGAAAGGTTGCTCAAAACCTGCAGACAAACTGCACTCCGGAGCAAAGCCCCGGGAGTGCAGTTCAAGGGAAGAAATAGAGGGGGGTGGAGAACACAGATTCTAACATTCCAACCTGTCCAAGCAAAGGTAGGAGCAAAAAAATTCCACTTACATGCTGGTTCCTCCTTCCTAGACCTCCCTTAAAAATGACTGGGGGTGGGGAGTCTGAATGAGGAAGAGAGACAGTGTTCCTGAACCAGGTTAGCTGAGAGTTCTAAAAGTCCTGGATCCAGTGTTCTTTAACTTGGAAAATGTGACTCTAAATTTCACTCAGATGATAAAAATAATCAAGGATTCAACACCCAGTTACACATTTTTTCCAGTGTATGGCTGGGCCCACCCCACACAGCCCTGCTGCAAGGAGATGGCCCAAAGGTCCTCCTGGGAGACTGCCGCAGGCAACCCCAACCAGGGATCAGGCTTGGGCTCCAGCTCCAGCACAGGCCCCGCCCCCAGTGTGGGTGCCTGGGTGTTCCCTCCTGGCTCTCCCAGGAAGGAACATGCCCTTACATATTCTCCAAAGCATGCTGGGAACCTCTCCCTGGAGGCCTGGGCCTGCTAGGTTGTTATACCCCAGCCTGAGATCAACACCTGAGGCAAGCCCCGTCCATGATGAGCTCATGAACACTGCCCTGGAGAACCAGCTCTCCAACCTTAAGCAGCATTTGCAGCTGGAAAGACTGGCCTAAATGCAAAACAAATGCTATTTTCAGGAGACTTCTGGGGGGAGGGGAGGAACAAAGCTAAAAACCACTAAGAGAGTAAACCAGAACATTCCACGACATGCAGTGCCCAAAAAAGGTTTTTTAAATATATTCTCAAGAAACAGCCACTGCAAGGAGTGAGTTATCAAAGTTAAATAAAAATCACTGACTCCAGAAAGACAGGAATGAAGGACTAAATGATAAAACAGCTTATTGTATTAAGCTAATTAAGGTTTATCATATTAGCCATCTGAGTTTTAGTTGGCACCAGAAACGCAGGAACAGCATATCATGCAACATGGATTCGGATCTGCTTTGCAAGCATATTTCTGCCACAGTCATCCACAGAACCTCTGGCAGTCCAAAATGAGGTAGAACTGAAAACCAATTTTAGCACAGTGATTTGCAAAGAATTTTGTTCCATCGTGTAAGCTATTTGCTGGTATATCTGTCCGAGATTACATTCATCTGTATTAAATACTGCATAAAGTATTCCAAGCTAACCATGCACTCCTGTTTCCCCTTTTGCCAGTTTTATCAGACAGGCAATGTTGTGCAGCCAAATGAAAAACATTTCAACAATAAAAACCCTTGCATACTGAACACCCTCACTGCAGATATGCTGCCCACCAACTGCCAGCACACAACTTAACCAATTCTAAGATTCTCGGCATTTCTGAAAATACTGCTCTGCTGAACACGGAGAGGAACGAGATACCCACTTCAAAATGAGGGAGAAATGTATTTGCAATGTCTCCTATGGGCTCCTCTTGACTGTACTTTTACCAGACCAGCCGAAAGGCAGAACCAGTTCTGTTGCTGAGATCATGTCGGATCCAACTCTGGAGCGACTGGTTTCCTGTTTGGGGAAGTTGCAGTTCTTTTCACAAGGAACCCCAAGGCAAAATGTTTAGTGTTCCCCTCACAGCCTTTGTTCTTCTCTTTGCTACACTCCTTACTGCTCTCTCCTCTTCTCTCCTCTCCTCTCCTCTCCCCTCCTCTCCCACCTCTGGTTTGGGAAGGTGCATGAAAATGCCAGCTCAAATCTAACTGCAATCTTTTTAAGGCATGAGACATTTTCCACCACCCATTCCAGTAGAGCTGAGAGTTAACAGGCATCTTTGCACAGATGAAGGCAGACTACCCGGTCTCCCCCTGGTCTTGCATTAGTATTCCACATTAAAATGTATGCCACAAATAATCCAATGGCGAACTCACCGTAGACAGCCCCCAAAATCAATAAGACATTCCACCACTTGACTCGGAGTGAAAAATCTTTCAGGTTAACACTGAGAGCATGGTAAAAGAAAGGTGATGAATGAACAAAAGGAGAATCTACCTCCAGGCTCCTCAAATCCTAGAAAGGTAGCCAGGCTGCCTCGATTTGGTGAAGCCCTTCCTTTTCTTATCATCATCAGGAAAATGCTACATGTGTACTGCTTCAGTCTAATGCAAAACAGCGCATTCTCCACAAGGCCCTGCCGCCTACCATTCTCTAAACTTGCCTCTTTCCAGGCCTGATTGTTCCAAATGCCCAGGGCACATGAGATTTAATGAAGGCAATCAGATTTCACCTTGATAGCAATACCATCAAAAAGTCACTCGGATCCCATCAAATGTGGATAACATTAAGAGTATTTCTTCTCCACCATGAACCCCATTTTATCTCCAGGGTACCAGTTCACTGTCAGTCTGTGTTTGAATGGATCTGTAAATTAATATTTAAATTCATGCTCAAAACAGCACATCTCACCTTGTGAACCTTGACCTTTTGGAAAGACTTTGGACCAGTGCTCAGTTACTGTCACACGGTTGCATTCTCTGCAAATATGAAAGGGTTAAAAGCAGCCCCAGTCAACAGGCCTACAAGGAAAAAAAAAGACAGCATGTATGGCTAACAGCATCACTGGAAGGCATTTATGCTCATTTCCTAGAACAATATTGTTACCTTTTGGCCTTCATAATAGTCAGAAGTATCCCCAACACCCTTTAGTAGCTTCTAAAAGGAAAAGCACAAAACAGAACATACCCTGCAAGAGAAAAAAGGCATGCAAAGTAGCATTCTCCAGCAACAAACAAACTACCATTACAAATCCATCAGTTCACTCTGGTTTTGTTTTGTTAAAAACACAGAGAAGAGACTGCACAAACCAAGTGTCCCCACCCTAGCAAGGCACATTTTTTTCTTTAATAAGGGTCATAAATCTCAGCTCCTTGTCCATCCCTTAAGCAAAAGAAAAAGGCAGGAAAAGCCCAAGTAATCTCAGACCCTGCAAACCTGCACCTTTTTTTCCATCGTCTCTACACAGGATCTTTTAGGGCTCCATTAGTCACGTACCAGTGCTGTGTGGTGTCTAAGTGTGCATTCACATACTGTGTTGGGATGGCACCTTCCTGCAAGCTCCTCTGCTTTTGGCTGCCATGAAGGGAGGAAGCTGCTATCCTACTGTAGTAGCTCAGTGACTGCATTGTGTTCAGGAGCTGATCTGCCTCAAACCAGTTTCAGCCGGTTCTGGTCACCCTACATAAAAAAGCTATGGCAACCCTCGCTGAGTTGCCAACAAGTCCCTGAAAATCATCAGCACAGGGGGGATCTCGCTGGGGGTTGCCTCTCCCTTTTAGGTCTTCCTGAGGAGGGGAAGGTCATCGTGTGTCCCCCCGCACCACACAAGCACACAGCCTTGGAAATGCTCACCTCACAAGCCCCCCAGAGCCCCTGAGGGCTCTTTCCCCCTCCCCTTCACCCCGAAGCCCACCGCAGACACTGTTTCCCCCTCCTTCTCCTTCCCCCACTTACCTCCCACAACCTGGCTCAGATCTTTGTGTACGTGTGTGTCAGTGTGTGTTCTCTGTGTTGGTGGCTGACAAAGAGCCCCCAAGAAAGCAATCTATGTGTGTCTCCTCACACAGGATGCGTCGGCTGCAGGAGCCGGCCTGGCCTCCTAGCAGAGTGGTGCTGGCTTGTTGACCAGGCTCCTCTCTGCCTGTCACCCCCACCCCACCCAGCCCCCTCCTCCCTTCCGTCCCTCTCCTCTCTCTCCCAGCCCTGTCACCATCACCAGCAGCCCCCCCAGTCTCCTCCTCCTCCTCCAACCTTCTCTTCTTTCAAGCACCTGGGGGGAGAAGTCCAAATCCCTTCACCTCAGGGTAGAACTCTGGGGATGTCTGAGGAGGGCGGTGGGGGGGGGGGGAGCAAATGAAGGGGCAGTGGGGGAGAGGGGACACAGAGGCCTTGGAAAAATCATCTGTGCACAGCCAGCGCTGGGTAGGTGGGGGGAGCGCCGCGCTCACGTGGCCCCCTCTCTGAGCCGGTGGGGCCTAGCAAAACCGGCCCTTCCTCGGCCCCCCAAGGAAGCTGGCGGGGCGCGAAGGCCAGCTGTCCCTAGGGCGAGGGTGGGACAGGCCACTGCAGTCAGGCCAAGGGGCCTGAGCCTCGCGCGCTCACCCCGACCCGCTGGGGTGGCACGAGGGGCGGCTCCCCCGCCTCTCCCGGCGCCCACCCGCGCCCCTGGCTCGCCCCGGCCGCCCCCTGGTCGCCCCCGCCGCAGAGGCGCACACCCACCCCCGGCCCGGGGTTGGCCTTCGCAGCGGTCAAGCCCGGGCGTCTGGGCCGCAGCTCGGATGACCTTTGTTCTGCGCGGCGCCGCCGGCGGCTGCTGCTGCTGTGGCTGCTGCTGCTGTCGTCGGAGCGGCGGCGGCGGCTTCCATGTTACGGGCGTGTCATCCGCATTCCCGCAGCCGGGGTCTGAGTGTGCGTGTGCGGTGCAGCGGCCTCGCCGCCGCCCCGGCTGCCGGGCTCCCGGGCCGCCGCCGCCGCCGCGGCCTCGCCGTGCGCCCGGCCGGCCCCGCGCCTCCCCGGGCGCCGCGCTCTAGGCCGCGCGGCGGCGGCGGCGGCCGGCCCGCCACGCCGGGGCCTACGGCTTGGGGTGCGGGCCCGGGCGGCGGCGGCGGCGGCTCGGCCCGGGCGGCGAGCGAACAAAAGGGAGCGCGGGCGAGGGGGAGGGGGCGTGGGGGAAGGGAGACTCGGGAGCCAGGCGGCGGCGGGAGCGCGAAGCCCCGCGGCCGGCGGGCGCCGACGCCCGGCCGCTGCGGAGCCCGAGCCCCGCGGCGGCGGAGAGGCGCCCCGCAGACCTGCCAAGTCTCGCCCCTACGGGCTGCCGCCTCGCAGCTTGGCCCCGGAGAGCAGAGCGGGTGGTGGTGGTGGTGGTGAGGGGCCGGAGGGAGGGCTGCTTTTTTTTTCAAACGACATTTCAGACTCTCACCCAGTCCTTTCCATGGCCCCAAGCCGCAACTTACTCGAGTGGAAGGAAGCAAGGCCTCGCCAAAGATGGTTGAAAAAGACCGTGAGCCTCTCTCTACCCAGGATCTTGAAGCCAAGGTGGTGTTCTGTTCTCCTCGTAATGGTGGCAAATAAGTAAGAAGAGAGCACGCTATCTTCGGATAAATTGAGTCTGAAATCCTCCCTGGAGGTGAAGGAAGGGGCTCTCCTCTGGTTAGTTAGTGGTTTGGAGCCCTTTTCGCCTTAAACTGAGCCACAAAAGAATGGAAGACACCCCCTGGGGTGGGGAGAAAGCCCTGGTGTAAAAGACACACGTTTTGCTTTCAGAGAAAAAGCCACTGGGGCCAGATTGAAACATGGCATGTTCAGTTCATGTAGGTTTTTTTTTTTTTTTTTTAAATGGGGGAATGATATTGAGTAAACAAGATGTAATAGCTGGATCTTTAAATTCTCGAAGGGAGATGGGGCTCAAATGTAACAAGCACATATTGTACATACAGCAGGTGCTCATAGCTTACAGAACACAAAACGATACATACATAAACCCACCAAAGGCCACGAGGGGTATACTCGGAGCCCATCCGAGAGCGAGACAATGTATTTCCATTCCAGATGAAGTGTGCTGTTTCCAGCCCCGTGCCCTGGTTCCTACATTGTTCACAGACGTGTACTCCATTGAAAGGATTTTAAAATGAGAGACAAACCCCCATGTCAAAGTAATTGTGCTGAACGCTGGAAATAGGACAAAATGGAAGGAGCTGAAAAAATGTCACCATTACCTTCCAAAAGGCTCACTCCTGTTTGATCCGACTCTGAAGACACTAATAGACTGGAGTAGCAGGGACGACTCCCAGCATAGAAAGTATTCCTATATGTTTTATTTTAAATTATATTGATTGGCTAATGTCTGCAAAGTGTGCACAAAAGTTTCATTCTAAATGTCAGTATTCCCCTCTTGCATTAACTCTCATGGAGGAAGCCATTGTTCTCTAACACTGAAGTAAATTTCAAGTAGTATTTTTGCTCTTTAGGACTTCTCATGCAAACAACCCAGATTATTGTCTCACAGAAGAGTTGTCTTTAATTTCAAACAGCAAATTGGAGTTGCACAGAAGTTGGAATACACAGCTACATATTTACACACGTTTAGAAAGACCTATGTACAATCTGCAAATTTTGCCAGCACATTTATCATTGTTCCAAGATGATGAAATTGAAACTCTCATCTTTTAGCTGGAAAACAATGCCACTACTCTGTGTGTTGAGTTTCAACTTTACCTGGGCTTGATTTCATTTGAAAAGAAGGCTTTTTTTCTTCTCCCAAAGGTGGGCCCTTATTAATATACATGTAAAAAACATTATGTGCACTAAAGAGCATACAAGGACCTGCTCATTTGAAATCTTGATGCGCTGGGGATATTACAATGTATGGAATTTCATAATTTACGTGCCATAGTAAATCCTAGCTTTCATGGATTTGAAATCTTTGTTTACTTAAAACTCTGTTGCCCCTCCCCCATTCTCTTAGAGGGGAAAGCACAGCAAAGCAGCATTTGAATGGTGACAAGAGTTGTACTCCCAAAATCAAAGTCTGAATTGCTTATCATTAGGAGTCTTCTACAGTCTTCTACAACTGCCTCGTGGCTTCAAAATGTCAAATACTGTATGAGCAGAGCTCTATATAACCCAACCATAGTCTGGAGGAAATTTGATTTAAAAGCACAATTCTTCATTTGCACAAACAGCAACTGATAACACTGCCTCTGCTTTTCAGTTCCACAAACAACCAAAAAGTAAAAGATAATCATTTCTAGCAGATTATCTCAGTTCTATCTTTACAAGGATTTCAGAGATGTTCCTTTGCCAGGTTGACTCAACAGTTAAAAGCAAAGCATCCATCTTAGTCCATTCTGCAAAAATCATCGAATTTCTCAGCTGAAGAAGCTTTTATTCCAAGTTTTAAAAAAAGACACTACCACTCTTCCATAAAAAATATTTTAAAAAATTAAGGTTCATTGTATTGTTCTACATATGCAAAGCTATCTTGTGTACCAGTATACTTTGAACAACAATAAAACAGTAATTTGACTACAAAAATGAAATATAACTATTATCTTAATGTAGCAGATAGGGAAGGGCAGAACAAAGAAACCATATGATTCACATGCCAAATAGAAACTAAAGGAATTCCAAACCCTTTGGGATTTTGTTGTTGCTGTTTTTATTGCTAACTATCAATGTCTTGGTTATTCCTCCAATCAGTGTATTGCAAAATCCCAGATTCTTTTTTTTTTTTTTTTAAGTCTTTTGTGGTTGGAAGCCGGCTTTGTAGAAGCATGTCGATATCATTCTTTCCCTCCAAATTCCACTATGAAATTGGGAAATTCCTTTGTCAAGCAGAGCACACAAAAGGTGTGTTCCTGAAGGGGAGTGGGGGGGGGGGTCGAGTGGAGAAAGAAAAGGCTTTTCTTTATCTCACCATCAAAGGCCTTGCAAAGAACTCCTGAACTGAGCAGCCTCAAGACTTGAGCTGCACATTTTTTAGCTAAAAATCAAGCTAGGCCTAGGTATTTATAGAGAGGTTAACATGTAAAATTTGTTAGCATATTTCTAAAGGAATTATTACAATGTTTGACCGTAGAATAATAATTTCAAGATTTGCAGCAGAGTGGCTTTTTAAACATCAACCTATTGAAAGAATTAGGATTTTTTTTTTTAATTTCCAAAAACATACCCTTGAAAGAAATCATAACCAGGTTTAATTTATTACCGGCCTGCCAGAAATAGACTGAGGAAAGAATTTGCCTTATCCTTTGTTAGTGATTTCATAAATAGACTTTCTATAGCAAAACTGCCTCTCCTTTTCTGAGCCTCAATTTGGAAACCCCACAAAGGACTTTTTCTGGGAGACCTGCAGGGGTGGGGGTTGGGCTCAGAGTTGGGCATTATTTAGGAGGCCCCTGGATATTTGAATGACCTCCTAGGTCCTGGCTACTGGCTGGATCCATTCATTCTTACTTCCTGCTGTCTCTTTAGGCCTAAATGCTGGAAAGCTGGCCTTGTCCAAGGAAAGAGAGGGTAGAGACAAAGGAAAGTGGATAGTTTCCATAAGCAAAACCTTCGGGAATTAAAGGAAAGCCAGAAGTACCAGGTTTGGGATAGCAGTTAAGAGTCATCTTCAGAAACTATTGCCCAAAGAAAGAGTCTGTTGAGAACCTTGTAAGACTTATTAACCCTTGTAAAATTTCACATCACAGCTGGGCTTCCCTAAAAGGAATGGGTTTGGATTTGTTTCCCAGCCTCTAAATCCAAGAGGAGGGACAGAGAAAGAAGCAGTTAGGAAGGTGTCTGAGAAACAGAAGAGCCATCAGGCTTAATCCTTTGAGGACCAACCAGAAAAAGAAGAGGACCCACAGCACTTGGGGATTGAGTTCCTCTTGAGAAGGGATCTCAAGGATCTTATGGGGTTCAGAGACCACCTGGACACATGCATGTGTCTTAGCATCCCAACAGCTCCATCCATACACAATGCTTTGCACATCCCATTGTTGACAGGAGCTAAGCAAACCCACAGGAACCTGAAAGTAAATGTCCTAAATTAAACTTAAGATCTTCGCCATGATATCAGATACTGTAGTTTTCTGACCTGGGTCTCTCTTCAAGGAATTCACCTCCAACTCTAAGCTACTGGAAAAGATAGTTTCTGACCACTCACAGCTGAGTCTCCCACTGCACAGGGCTTTGGCCACTTTCTTATGACAGCTCTTGGGATCTGCCCCACCCAGCAGTGCACCCCTTCCCAAAAAGCAGCCAACCTCTGTATTAGCACAAATGAGGCACCATGATGAAGGAGATGAGCAGCAAACTTCAGGTCAGCAAGCTTTTCTTTATTCAGGATTGAGTGAGGAATCAATGGGTTGAATGCCTGGCATGGCTCATTTTGGGGACAGAAAACTGCGGTAGCCTTAAGCAAGATCTGGGTCATATAGGCCTGCCTCCTTCAGGGTGGGAAAGAACGGGGTTCATTCCTGGGGTTCACTGTATTGGGGTCCCCACAGATCCATTAGGATGGGACAAGAATGTGAATAGGAAATTACCTGGGGCTTATAGTATTGAGGTCAGATGACGCATAAGGGTGTGTGTGTGTGGGGGGGGGGATCCAGGTGCCAGTCATTTCCTTTGGTGTTCCTTAACTCTGGTTGAGGTCTGGACCTTTAAATGATAAAAACTTCAATTTTACCCCCATAAAGCAGGTGGGGGAACAGCTATGGATGCAGGGAAAGTCCTTGGGCTTATTTTCCACATCCTTCACTCTGGCTGAAACAGAGATAGAAAGCCTTGCCCCTCTTCCCTGAATTTGGGCCAACCCTAAGGAGCCACCCACTCTCCACAGCTCCTCATCCACTGGCTCTGGCCTTAGTCACCATAGCATTGTGTCTGTCAACTTCTTTCTAAACCTGCCTCCTCACTCCCTCACAGGTTTATCTCCAGAGATTTCTCAGTCTACTTGGCAATTCAGCCTGACGCACTCACCTAACCAGATCTCCCATCTCAGCTACTGCCTTCTCTGAAAATGGTACTTATTTCCTCTCATCTACCCCCATCAGCATGTGCTGGGCAGACTCTACTTCCCTTGCATTGATCCCAATCCCTCCTTCTCCACAGCTGTCACCCAATCTGAAACTCAGTCCCGTCACCTCAGTTTAGAATTTGTCCCTGTGGGGCTAGGGTTGTGGCTCAGTGGTAGAGTGCTTGCCTAGCATGTGTGAGGCATTGGGTTCGATTCTCAGCACCACATATAAATAAATGAATAAAATAAAGGCCCATCAATGTCTAATAAATAAATTTTAAAAACCTTAAAAAAAAAAAAATTTGCCCCTAAGTGGTCTCCTCCTGTCTCCAACCTGGCTAACTTCCACTGAATCCTCTGCCCTGAAACTCGAATAAGAATCTTTCCAAAGGTGCTCAGATCTTTGCCTACCTCCCCAAAGACCTCAGAATGAGGTCCAGAAGGTATAATGTGACTGGGAAGGCTCTTCCCGACTCCACCCATTCCCCATCCCCCTCCCTTGCCTCTTCCTGCTCACATTCCCAGATCCAGACTTGCTGAACTTTCTGTTCCCTTGCCTGTGGCCTGTTTCCTCCTCCTCTGTCAAGCCTGCACAGAAGTTGTTCCCTCTTTCTGAATGAGTCTCTCCACCTTCCCCACCTCCTCCACCTACTGCCTGCAAACCTTCAGGTCTAAATGTCTGTCACTCATGCAGAGAAGTCTCCCTCACTCACCTCCCCACACATACAAACCGGGTTTGGGTGCCCTGACATGTGTTCCTAGGTTGCTTTTTTTCACCTGAAACCTGAGATTTAGCTGACTCTGTCTTCCAAAGGACAAGAAGCCTGTGAGGGCAAGGACAATGACACTCAGGCCCACTGGGGTCTCCACTGTACCATCATTATTAGCAAGATATTTAAAAATTAAGTGATTGGAACATCAGTTTTAGCAGGAACAGGGTTTTTTTGTTTGTTTTAATGACATTTAAAGATAAAATACGATCAAATACTTTACAATTCTCTGCTAAACTTAGTAATAAATATTTTGAAGCTTTTTTGAGGTTTCTTATTTAATACCAAAAGACCAAAAGCCACGTTGGTTATTCCTGGAAAAGTTTTTAAAATATATATAAAATGCAAAGTAAAGTAGATTCATTTGTCAGCAAACAGTTGAAAGATGCTTAGAAAATATTGCTGTAGATTTAAAGAAACATGTATTAGAATAAATTACAGAGTGTGGGAGGTTTGCTCAACTGTTTAAAGAAAAATACAACTATTTCTAACATGCTGCTGCTCAGGGTAAGTGCTTGATACTGTTCCAATGCTAACATACCTGGAAATGCTTTTTTTTTTTTTTTTTTTTAATGAACTGCTAAATAAAAAGTTTAGCAGAGGTGGGCACAGGAATATCACAAGTTCAAGACTAGTCTGGGCAACTTAGTAAGACCCTATCTCAAAATAATAAATTAAAAAAAAAAATGGGGATGAACTCTGCAGTAAAACACCCCTAGTTTCAATCCCCAGTGCCCCACCCCCCCCACAAAAAAAGAAAAAAACAGAGCAGACTTTTGAATTTGCTGATTTTTTTCTTCAGTAAGTGTGGTCCATAATCCATAATGTGCTGCCAGGTGGGTTTTGTTTTGTTTTTTGTGTGATCAAAAACGTTAAAGCTGTCCCTTTGAGGTAAAAATAATATCTTTACCACCACAAAGAAGAAATTACCTTTAGGAAGAAACTCATGCTGTTGAAAGAGAATTTTACAGATGTTGCTGAGACAAGAGGATCACAGGTTCAAGGTCCTCCTGGGTGACCCAGTCTCAAAATAAAAATGAAAAGGGCTGAAGGTATAGTTCAGCGGTAAAGCATCCCTGGTTTGATCCTCAGTACCAGATTTAAAAAAAAACAAAACACTGAATGCAATTTACATTGCAAAAATACTTGATTAATATCAGGAAACACCAACTTACCAGTCAAAACTCAACTAAACCTTTTGCATAGTTGGTAGATGAGATTGAAAAGTTAGTATTACATTAAGTAAATGGTAAAAATAATCCATCTCTTCCAAAACTTTAATACAAAACTTCATGAGACATCTTTTCTCATGACAGTTTTTAAAACAAGCCAGGTTGAGATCTTCAAATCGTTTTACCACAATGCGTTATACAAAGATTTCCGAAGAAGAAGCATGTTCAATCATACTGAGTCCAAAATATTAAGATCTTTGAGAGCAAAATACTTTGTATTGATAAAAATTAACTTTTAATGATATTTAATCCATCATAATTTCAATTTTAATCTTCTTTATTTTTACTTATTTATTTATTTATTTTGGGGGGCTTAGGATCAAACCCAGGGCCTGGTAGATATAAAGCATGTGTACTGAGCTATTCCTCCAGCTTTACTTTCTATTTTTGTGTCTATTTTGCACATATTAGGCTAGTACTACCAGTATTTAATGTATAAGAAATCTTATTTTATAAGTGAGTAAATAAGTGAGAAATTTAGATGAATAGTGAATTTTTTTTTTTTTTACTAAAGTCATGATGTACCATAAAAAAGGTAAAGGCCACACATTAGAAAAATTGCCTGGGTAGACAAGTTTAACTCTGCTCTGCATAGTGAAACCTAAACTATACTTTCATTTCTCCAGCAGTCTAAATTTGAGGAAATTAAATGCATATGGCCCTAAATACGTTCATTCTGCTTTAAAAAAAAAAAAGGAGAAAAAAAATCCATCATGTTGATGCTGTGTTTGAAAAGGCCCTGAGAACAGTCCAGGTTTGTGTTTCCACGTCAGCCTTGGAACAGATGGACCCGGAGTCTAGATTTTGCCACGTTACAGAGAGCTCCCGCATCCTCCCTCTCCAGCAGCGTGGCTCCTCTCCCCTTTCTTCTGACATGTCCATCCCAGATGGTGAGTGTTAAGTCGACTTGATGGTAACATAATAAAAAAATTTAGAGCATAAACCACACCAGTGCCTTGTCCAGGCACGCTGTTCCCCACGCCACCCCTCAGGGGCTTTGTCTGGAAGCACTGACCTGAAGGTGCTGCCTGTCTGTCCACTCTCATCGAGTCCATCCTCCTCCTACCATCCCCAAAGCAAATTAAGTTAAAGGGAATACAAATCCTTCCCCTCAGGGCCCTCCATGGCACCTCGCTCAATGAATTCTGCATAACCCTCTCTCGGAGAGGCTGTCCACTTTAGTTCTGCGTGGGGCACTCTGCAACAGCCCCTTCGGATGTTTCTTTAAGAAATGCAGATTTGGACATGAAGAGGGCCAAAGATAGAACCTTGAGACAAACCCCTATTTCAGAGAGAAAGGCAGAAAAATCACTGAGGAAGAAAGAGTGAGAAGAAATAGCTTTATGGAAAGAGGGCAAGAGCTAGCTTCCATGACAAGAGCTAGCTTCCTCTTCCCTTAGCTTCCATGACATCTCCCTAATGTCTGTCTGTCTGTCTGTCTTCCTTTCCTTCTCTCTCTCTTTTATAGCACTATAGGAGATTGAACCCAGGGGTCGCTCTAACACTAAGCTGTATTCCCCATCACTTTTTTTTAAATTTTTTATTTTGGGACAGAGTCTCACTTGGTTGTCCAGGCTGACCTTGAATCTGTGACCCTCCTGCCTCAATCTCCAGAGCAGCTGGGATTATAGGCGGACACCCCCCACACCTAGCTCTTGCCCTCTTTCCATAAAGCCATTCCTTCTCACTCTTTCTTCCCTAATGATTTCTCTGCATTTCTCTCTGAAATAGGGATTTGTCTCAAGGTTCTATCTTTGGCCCTCTTCATGCCCAAACCTGCCATTTCCCAAAGAAATGTGTTTGCTCTCAGGGCTTCAGTTCTTCTCCCCAGCCCCACCCCCACTCCAGTACTGGGGATTGAACTCAGGGGCACTTTGCCACTGAACTACATCCCAGCCATTTTTAATTTTATTTTCAGACAGGGTCTCACTAAATTGCTGAGACTGGCCACGAACTTGCAATCCTCCTGCTTAGCCTAACTGCTGGGATTCCAGATGTGTGCCACCCTGCCCAGCAAGCCTTCAAATGTATTCAAGTGATCCCCAAATCTGTGTTTCTATGTCTGCTCTCTCCCCTAATTCCAGATCATGATGAGTTCACAAAAAACAGACAGATTAAAACCTCTCCAACCCAGGAGGCCCAAAATTTACCTCCTCCTCCACTCCATGTCATTTAATGTGATTTAATGCCATTCATGCACTCCTTCCATTCCTGCTTCCTCACTTTCTGCTCCTCCCCCCACATCCAAGAAAGGGGCCTTCCTACAGCCCTAGCCCTGTCAAGTCAACACCTCAGTTGAAGCAGTTATCTATTATTGAAGCAGTTATCTATATCTGATCTATTACAGAGACTTCATAACTAATCACTCTTTTTAACAGTCTTTGGACAACCAAGGTTTATCTAGTAAGTACAAGCTGGGGTTGTATCTCAGTGGTATAGTTGGGCTCAGCCTGCCAGAGGTTCAGGCATTAGCACCACATACGGGGCGGGGGGGCTGCCATATTAAAGGCATGTAAACCCCCCATGGTCTTCTTGCTCTAAAAGAGCAAAGGTCCTTCTGTCAAAAGGTGTGTCCCTTGGGGCTGGAGGTATATAGAGCTCAGTGGTAAAGCCCTAAATTCATTCCCAGTGAGAGAAAGGGGAGGGGAGAAGGATGAAGAGAAGGGGACTGGGGGTGAGGGGAGAGATATTGATTGATTCTGCTACAATATCACAAAATAAAAATTTTTACTATCCTAGTTAAGATGTAAATATGCCCTTACAATCAAATAGGAAAAGCTCATTGACAAATATGAAACAGGGAAGGCCTCCCTTTGCCTTAGAGCTGTACATCTCCACATTCATTGGAAAACCAACAGCATTGGAAAACCATTCTTTTTTTTTTTTTAATATTTTTAGTTGTAGATGGACACAATATCTTTAATTTATTTATTTATTTATTTTTATGTGGTGCTGAAGATTGAACCCAGTGCCTCACGCATGCCAGGCAAGCGCTTTACCACTGAGCTACAGCCCCAGCCCTGGAAAACCATTCTTTATCTGTTGTCCAGAGCATTTTGGGGGAAATTGGGATGATCATGACAATAGATCCTCCGGTTGTGGAGCAATCATGTTCTCAAAATGATGATAGAGTTGCTCACACTATCAAACTAGGGTGGGATTTAAAGCAGCCCTTCCATCCAATGTCCCTTCCTGCTTTCAGATCTCATGTGTTCTCTAGCATAGAGCAAGGTGCTAGCACAGTGTCCCAGAGGGGCCCTTCACAGCCTCCAGCAGGGACTGAGACTGAACTCCATTCTCATGCCACACTCAGCAAGCTCCCATCTACCTGTTTCCTTCCCGTGCTTCTTCCTTTTCCACCTCCAAACCTTAGACTTAGAAAAGCTCTTCATATAATCAGAATAAAATATGAATGGCTAATGAAACCGTGGGCCCAGCTCAGAATCAGACCAAAGCATTTCAGTTATTATGTGCTTCCTGGGCACAGACCCACTTCCTGACACCAGAATTGGAATTCAGGGTGTCTACAAAGCTGCCCCTGCTCTCCAGAATACTACTAGGCTTTGAATGTGTCCCCCCCAAAAGTTCTTGTGTTGGAAACTTAATTTCCAATGCAGCAAGTTGGGAGGTGGAACCTCACAGGAGGGGTTTAATTAGGGCTTCCTCAGCTTTCTCTGCTGCGCAGAACCACTTGCCCTTCAGCTTTTTGCAAGATGAGGATGCAACACAAGGCTCTTGCCAGATGCATCAACACTTGTGAGTGCCTACTGCCTAATCTTGGACTTCCAGCCTCCATAACCATGAGTCAAATAAATCTCTTTCCTTTATAAATCACAGTCTCAGCTATTCAGTTATAGTCACAGAAAATGAAGTGCCCCCAACCCCCACCGGCCCCTGCCAGCCAATACCTGCCTGGCTCCCTTCCTCATTTCATTAATGTTTCTGCTCTATTGTAACTTTCCAGAAGAGCATCCATGACTACCCTAACTAACATTGTACCTTTTCATTTCTAGCTAGCCCTTTTCTCTGCTTTATTTGTCCCTTAGCACTTTCTATTATCAGATACTATATGTTTAAGGTTGCCAGACAAAATACATATAGTCTTGGGGGCTGGGAATGTAGTTCAGTGTTGGAGTATATGCATAGCATGCACAAGGCTCTGGGTTCAATCCTTGGCACTGGACATACTTATACTAAAAATTATTCGATGATTATCTGAAATCCATTTTAACTGATCATTTTGCTTTTTATTTGCTAAATATGCAACCCTAATTATATTGCTTATTTATTAATTATTTTATTTACACTCAGGATTGAACCCAGGACCTCTTTACCACTGAGCAATATCGCCAGACCTTTTTATATTCTATTTTGAGATAGGGTCTTGCTAAGTTGCTGAGGACCTCAGTAAGTTTCTGATGCTGACCTTGAACTTGCAATCCTCCTGTTGAGACATTGGGATTACTGGCAGGGGCCTCCACTCCCAGCTATATTGCATATTTAATTCCTTTCTTTCACATGCAAACTCCATGAGGCACAGATATGTCTATTGGATCCATTGTTCCAAATCCCCAATATCTGACGTCAGGGCCTTGTGAGGCTTGGCATACAGTAGGTACTCACAGGGGTTCAAAAATGATGAGGAAAAAAAGCACAGACTCATTCAGCACTGGCTGAGGATTTCCATGCTCACTGGGCAATTCATGCCACATTCCCATCTGGCTTCCACTACCTCCTCGGAAAATCTTCAATTGTAACGGGGATTCCGAGGATGCAAATATTTACTTTCTGGTCCAGATATTGGATTAAGACCACTACGTACCAAACTACCAAACCCCATGCAAAAAAAAAGCAGCTTACAAATCCAACTAACACAAATCAGAACTGAGCTATAAATCTGGCAGGAAAACAATCCCCCCTTTTCTAACGGACCCCCATCCGTTCCTTGTCCTCCTAAGTATCCCCTCCTACAACTCTACCCTTCCTTCTCAACCTGCATTTACTCTCACTGTCCAGTGAGCTCTGATTCTATACACAGGAAGACAAAACTCTGTCCATCAAATTCTGTTCTCCACTGCGGATCTTTAACGTACTTGCACACTTGGAAGGTGCTCGCTGGGGTAGCCTCACCGGATGTTCTGACAGTTGATCACTGTTAGTTCTGACTCAGTTACTTAGACAATACTTTCTCATTCTCTCCCAATCACTGGTGTATTTACTTAACTAAGTAACTCCTGTGACCCGTGGCATTCTTCTCACGGGCATTTTCCAGAGGCAGGAAGCCAGAAAACAGGTTAAAGTCCCAAAGACACACCTTTGTATTCAGCAGCAGAATAATAAATGCCTCTTGCCACAGCTGGAACTTTAAGAGTTCTCACTCAGAAGGAAATCACATTTTCTTTTTCTTCTTCTTCTTGTTCCATATCCCTACAGGGAGAAACACATGCACACGACAACATCAACACACATAATGACATTATGCAAATAAATTGTCATTCGTGCTTTTTTCCCCTTAAAAATTCCTTTAAGCTCTGCTGTAACTTAGCCATATTAGTTTTTAGTCATGTTTTGGTTGTTGTTATTTGTTTGTTTTCGGTACTGGGGATTGAATCCGGGGCCTGGCACATGCTAGACAAGCACTCTATCACTGAACTACATTCCCAGCCCTTTTTATTTTAATTTGAAACACAGTCTCCTCAGTTGCCCAGGCTGACTCTGAACTTGTAATCCGCCCGCCTCAGCTGCCCAGAGTATCTGGGCTTACAGGTGTGCGCCAGCATGCCTGGCACATCTCGGGATATCCTGAAGTAAATGTCCAAATACCAAGAATACAGGAAGACAAGGAGGTTAACTGGGAAGAATAACTACTGGAAATCTGCCAAGAAAATTTCAAGGATCTCAGAAACAACCCTCCCTACAAAGAAAAAAGAAAAAGTCAAAACAGGAGCAAGATCTAGGCAGCTAGGCAGGCTGGCACTGCAATTTAGAGCTCTCAAGCACTGGGCTGTTCCACCCTGGGCCTCTTGTGAATCCACTGTGATGGTCTGATAGCACATTACTTCAAAAGGTTCTAAACCATTCTCCTATTTTAATGGGCAAGCTATATTCTAAACAGAGCCTTATACTTCCAATAATTCTTCTAGAATACAACAAAATCTTCAGTACATATTAGGTTTAGGTAGTAGGGATTGAACCCAAGGGAACATTTGCAATCCTTTTTATTTTGAGATAGGATCTCTCAAGTTGGCCAGGCTGGCCTTGAACTTGTGATCCTCCTGCACCACCACGCCCGGCCTTTTAGGATGTTTTAGATGCTCAGGACTTCTGTTCAATGTTTTTATTTATTTATTTTTTAGACATTGATGGGCCTTTATTTTGTTCATTTATTTACATAGGGTGCTGATAATCAAACCCAGTACCTCACACATGCTAGGCAAGTGTTCTACCACTGAGCCACAACCCCAGCTCCCTGTCCAATGTTTTAAATGACCAGAGGCCTATTGGCTGTTTCTGCCTGTGTTGCATCTATTTCTCACAGGACTACTACAGTCTTCCTTGTACTGTATCCTAGGAGTTATTCCTGCCTTTCCAGGAGAACTGCTTTCAGTAGCAGCTCCTTTTCCAATCAGTCATTGACATATGGTGACCAAATTTGCAAGCACTATGACTAAACTAAAAAGAGGCGTTGACCTTCTGGGAGTTTCCATCTTCTACAGTTGATGGGCTTTTCCCTCTCCACATTCCTCAGATGCACATTAGATGATAGCTGGCTTTGCAGGATCCTTGACTTCTGGGGGTTGTAGGAGCAAGGATAATACCAGTGTTTATGGAGAGCCCCTCTGGACCGAGCATTGTTCTTAGCATTTTACTCTGTGAGCAGTGTCTCCTTTCACAAAAGCCTCTGAGTTGGATCTTTTTATCATCTCAGAATACAAATAAGATTAGGAAACTACAATGATTTGGATGTGAATAATGTACTTCTGTAAGAGAGTAGGTTGCTATCAAGTGTCTGGCCCCTTTTATCTTCCCTTTCTTTGCACCCCCCCACCCCGCCCTCCCCAATTTTCCCTCAGGCATGTAGCATGAGACCCTCAATTTTAGATTCCCAGCCTTACAAACTAAAAGCTAAATTAACCTCTTTCATTTATAAATGCTCAGTCTCAGGTGTTCTGTTATGGCAACAGAAAATGGACTAAAATAACAAACATCTCAAGCATGCAGCCATGGGCAATTAAGCCCTTGGCAGTCTGGAGCCATATTCTTGGACTCCAAGTTTAAAAGCTCTGAGTCATCTGCAACCTTGTAGCTCAATTCTGTGCTCCAATTTTTATCAAGTCTGCGAATCAGAGTCTCCTAAACACTCCAAATCTCTTAAGAGAAGATCCTAAGATTTTTAGGATTCTCTTCAGAATCCAATCCTAGCTTACTTCCCCAGCCTTCTGGCCCAAATCCCTGGCAAGGAACACTCTTGTATCCGTCAGTGTCTCATTGTTGGAAGTCTTTCTTGCCTTGAGTACTTTGCATCAAGACAGTCCCTTAAACCAGGTGCAGTGGCAGAAGCCTATAATCCCAGCAGCTGAGGAGGCTGCTGAGGCACGAGGATCCAGAGTTCAAAGCCTGCAGCAGCAAGTTACTGAGGCCCTAAGTAACTCAATGAGACCCTGTCTTAAAATATTAAAAAAAAAAAAAAAAAAAAAAAAAAAAAGAAGAAGAAGAAGAAGAAGAAGAAGAAAAAGGGCTGGAGATGCATCCCTGGGTTAAGCATCCCTGGGTTCAGTCTCCAGTGCCAAAAACAAAGACAGTCCCTTAACCTCTGTGTGCCACCAAGTCTTACGGATCTGGCCATAACTTGGATCCACCTCCTCCAGGGACCCACAAAGGCCTTGTCACTGGGTTAGGTCTTCCAGCCAGTTCCGTATCTGCTCACTTATTCCATTTTTTTCTGAAGCACGGATCCTTTCAGTCCCTGATAGAATGTAGGCTTCCTTGAGAGCTCGACCTCGGGTCTACCATTGAACACCCAAAAAGTAGCTGGGCTTGGTGCCGGGCACTTATGGTCCCAGCTACCAGCTACCGTGGAGGTTGATGCAGACTAATTGGCCGATAGGCTCAGGACCCATGAAAGAACTTGAAAACTAGGTTCAAAATGTGCCCAAAAATCTAACCTGCAGGAGATAGGCAAGTTCCCCTTAAGAGCCAGAGCCTGTGGGCCAAACCTACTAGACAATTATCTAACTGAGGGTATACCCCATACCCAGAGAAAGAATGTGTCCATCAGAGGAGGGGGAGTGGGTTAGATTAGAACCTGGGGAAAAGAATTCCAGGGGGAGTCCTGCTTGGGCAGCGTTCACCCAGAACCTTTCCGGGTGGGAGGTGCCAGCTGAGGCAGCAGGTGTGGCCTGGCGCGGGAAGGATGCAGCGACAGCTGAGTCACCGGCCTGCCTCCCCCGCTCCAGTTCCTGCGGAGTTGGCAACCCGAATGCAATTCCGCTTCCGCCTTCAGGGATCGCCTAATAATAGCTGCCACGTGTTGGTCTGCACCGGTGCTAGGCGCCTGCCTACGCCCCTTGCTGCATTTGGGCCTCAAGCGCCCCAGCTTCCAGCAGCGGAAGCCTGGCAGGCTGGAGGGCTGGTCCAAGGTCAATCTGCAGATCCCTAAAAGAGGAAGAGCTGCCCTTTTGACCCAGGCTCCCCAGCTACAGGCTCAAGATGACCTCGCCTGTCCTTTGCAGGTACCGCCCACACGGGCATGCCTGGACTCTGAGAAAATAACTAATTTGGTCTCTGGTTGGTGCTTTTGCTGGCTGGTTTCATGTCTGCTTCCCTGTTCGGTACCTGGAGATTGAAATTGCTCCACTCTCCTTACCCGCAGCTGCTCCCTGCCCCAGAACAACTCACAAGAACACACTGAGGTTCTGTCCCTCTGCCCTCCTGCCTTCTCTTCCTCAGAACCACCCCTACCATTTACTGGCACAGAACATTCTCCTAGGAACTGAGAGTGCAAGGAGTAAATGGGGGCTTTCCTCTAACCACTGAACAAAACAAACCACTGGACATCTCCACAGTTGCACTTTTTTGAGTGACTGGAGCAGCCCATTAATAATTATGGCAAGATAATTGGCATAGCCCAGAACTGACCCCAGCATAGGGGACAGAGTTCACCTCAGGCACTTGGGAGAGACCTGAGAGATGGATCTGTAGGCTGGGTTCAGTCATTATCTAGTGTGTGACCTTGGAAAAGTCACTTAATGTTCCTGAAATTCAGTTGCATAATTTTGGAAACTAAGGACTGAAAACTGTCCAGATGTCTTTCTCTTCAAGGTTAGAGCAACTTTAGAAGAAACAGTGACCTGTTTTAGCCTATGCACTGATAGACACGCAGTGCATGATTTTAGACACTTGCCCCCTATTTCTAAATTGACAGGACTGCAGTACCATGAGAAAAACGTGCCTATGGGTGGTGACCCAAATCGCTCATTCCCCCTTTCCTCTCTCTTTCTCTCCCTTGCTCTTCAAACACGTGCCAAAGCCTCATTAAAGACCGAAAAGCAGTCCATTAGGTGCAAATGCATGGAAACATATTCATGATTATTCAAATGAAGCCCTGTAAAATAATCAGCGCTGCCTTCATGCATATTCATCATCACCATGCTAATCACTCAGTAATCTCACAAGAGGGTGTGCCCCTCTAATCCGGCTCCCTTTCCCCTCTCCCTGCTCCTCCCTTTGTCTGAGACTTTTTTTCTGCGCTCCTAAGCCTCCCAAGGTCTTCTTAGGTCTTCACAATCTCATTCAGGGGAAAGATATTTCTGGTTCCGAGCTAAAGGTTGCTTTATTTATCTCCATCGGAAAATGATTCTACCAGAAGGTTACCCTTCTTCTGTGGAGCATGCCTGGTTGTGGTTCAACAGCATCCGTACTTCCTGATGCTTCCTGCGATGGAGAAGAGGTTCTCTTCATCATATGGGCACTGGGCAGAGCACCGTGCTGGGCTGAGGGGATCACCCACAAGGACACTTCACAGTCAAGGGCAGGATGAAGACAAGGGAAATGATGCTATAAAAACCCGAGGAAGGGAAATGAAAGGAACAGAGGGGGATAGGGAAAAAAGAGAGTGGAATGAAGCTGACATCACTTTCCTATATTGTGTACAAGCACAAGAAATTAATGAAAAAAAAAAACAAACTATGGGTAAATGGCAGAAAATCAATAGAGGGAAGGAAGCAGCAGGTAGGGAAGGGGAAAGAGGTACTGGGGTCCTACTTAGAATAAAATATATTCCCTGTTCATGTAATCATATCAAAATGGATTTAACTGTCCTGTATGACTAAAAAGAGCCAATAAAATAACAAAATAAAATAGCACATCAGAAGTACCAGGCCAGGCCAGGTGTGGTGGCGCACACCTTAATCCCAGTGACTTGAAGGCGAAGGCAGGAGGATCCTGAGTTCAAAGTCACCCTCAGCAACAGCCAGGCGCTAAGCAGCTCAGTGACCTTGTCTCCATTAAATTACAAAATAGGGTTGGAGTGTGGCTCAGTGGTGAATGCTTCTGAGTTCAATCCCTGCTACCCACACCCCCCCAAAAAGAGAACAATAGTACCAGGCCAGAGCCTTGGAAGTATGTAGGGGGCAGCATTCACCATGGGGAGCCTGAAGATGTGGAGATGGGTGGGGATACTCAGGGCTGAGGGTGGCAGACAGAGTCTTTATGCCAACTCTACATGCTGGCCACTTACACTTTTGATCTCCCCACCCCCTCACCCACACAGAGCCTCCCACATGGTTGGCAAGCATTGTACAACTGAGCCACACCCCCAGATCTATTTGTGTTCTTTGTTTTTTTGTTTGTTTGTTTGTTTTGATGGGGGGGATTGAATCCAGGGGTGCTTAACCACTGAGTTACATTCCCAGTCCCACTCCCCATCCCCTTTCTTTTGAATTTTGAATCAGAGTCTCACTAAATTGCCCAGACTAGCCTCAAATTTGTGATCCTCCTGGCTTAGCCTCCTGAGTTGCTGGGAATATAGTCGAACATGCCACAGAGCCCAACTCCATTCATGGTCTCTTATCCTTCTCTTGGTCCTCTCTCTGTCTTTCAATACTTGATCACGTGTCATTGATTGCAGCAATCATGTTCTAAGTTAGAAAATAAGCATGAATGTGGGTGAGACAGGGTACAAGGCAGATCCCTATAATAATGATATGTCACTAAAACTTAATCCCTTTAGTGAAGCCCTCCAGTAGCCTGTTGCAGTTACAAAGACTAAGCACCTTGTCAAGAAAGGGGCCTCGTTCTTGCAAAGAAAGGGGCCTAGTATGTGCACTTAGAAACCTAGGGGGTTGTCCCATTGCCCTTTTTGGTAGTAGCCAGAACAGTATCTAAAGTACTTTTGGTATTTAATGGTAAGGGAGGGGTTTTGTTTTGTACTGGGTATTTGGAACCCAGGGGCACTTAACCACTGAACCACACCCGCATCCCTTTCTTAATATTTTATTAAGAGACAGGGTCTCGCTAAACTGCCTAGAGCTTTGCTAAGTTGCTGAGGCTGGCTTTGAGCTCAGGATCTTCCTGATTCCGCCTCCTGGGCCACTAAGATTATAGATGTGCACCACCAAGCCCGGCAAGAGAGAGTCTTAAGCCATTTCTATCCTTTGATGGAAAAAGATAGCAGAGAATAGGAACCCTCATAGTTAGGGTCTTTGAAAATTCTAGAATGGAAATAAAAATAACAAAATTAAAGGGGGAGGGGTGATAATAGCTACTACAACATCTAGGGCCAAATAAAATGTCTGAGCACTCTGTAAAATACAGATGGATCTCTTTGTTATCTCTAATTCTATACAAGAAATATTTTACTTCTTGAGCTTTTCAGGGTGTAAAGAAAACCTAGTGTTGCTTTGGTTTTGAATAAAATCATTTTTCTTTTCTTTTTTAAAAAAGTACAATTAGTGCTTATTAATTGTACAAAATAATGGTTTTCATTGTGATATTTTGTACATACATGTAATTCACTTTGATCCTACCTACCTACCTACCTTCCTATTGCTCTGTCTTACCTTCCTCCCCTCTTCCCCTGGAAGCATCATTTTTCTTATCAAATGAGAAGCAAATTGTTCCTAAGTACCAAAAATATATAGGATGAAAAAGAATTGAAAATAGTTTCTACAGCAATACTTTCAGGAGTTTCATTTTGCTCCTTAAAGGCCTGAGAATAAAATAGCTCATCAAAGCGAGCCGTCGGTTTCTCTTTTCTATGAAGTGTAAAGAATACTACCAGGGATGTTGGGTGACAAAAACCATTATCAATTTTTCATGGTTGATTTGTTAGTGGTTGCAGAGAGGGAAATAATATTACTTTCTAATCCAAAGAGGGCTCATATCTAATATTTGCAACATTATTTCTGAACGTAGCTCTCTCTTCCTAGAAATTGTCGCCCCAAACAGGAGTCCCTGGTTTGATTTAATGAGATTTACACAAAAGGAGTTGTCAGTAACCACAGAAACAGGGCAGGGTTTTCATAATGATTGTGCCTGAATTGTATTCCAGTCTGAAAAGAGCCTTTTTAATTATAGGGTTTGGGGACTGGGCGGGGAGCAGGTTGTGCCAGAATAGAAGGGGCAGTGGGGTAGATGTAGTTTTTCTTGGTAAGAAACTGGGAAGTTCTTTTATCTGTTTACAAGGAGAACAGGGGTCTCCACTAACAAGTCTTAACCCCAGGACTTGGCTTAACCTGGGGGAAACGTTGGTCATGTTCAACCCCATGTATTTGCTGGTTCCTCCCTTCTTAAATTGCAAGTTCTTCAAAAGGCTCAGAAGGCCTGGGGAGGGGTAGCTGAAGGGTCAGTCCAGGAGAGTTCAAAGGTTAAGAATACCTGTGCAGACTCAGGTCCTGGAGATCTTGAGTTGGAGCACAGGTTGCCCTGAATCAGAAGCTCCCAGGCAACACTGACTAGAGCCATTTTGAAGTTGGTGACATTGCAATTTGCCTCCTGATTTCACAGAACAGGAGATGGGATTTTTACAGTTTTAGGCAATTCCCTCCCCTCTGAATTTCTCTATTTCAGTTTCTCACGTCAAGCTGAAAGCAGCAGCAGAACTCATTATAGAAAGTGGTACCAAAAAAAAAAAAAAGAAGAAGAAGAAGAAGAAAGAAAGAAAGAAAGCAGCACAATCCAGTTAATGTCACCAACCTGTGGCACAGGACTGTGCCTTTTGCATGGATACACAAAAGGCTAGAACTCAGAGCCCTCTCCCCGGGTGAGCCCATGTGGGTGGCTCTACCGTCTCTGGGTTCTATCTTGTCAGGCTCTACCCCTCCTCTACCATTCTTTTAATTCATTATTTATTTAGCAGCACTGGGGATTGAACTCAGGGTCTTGCATGTGTTAAGCAAGTACTCTATCACTCAGCTACATCCCCAGCCCTTTTTATTTTATTTTTAATTTTAAGACAGGGTCTCAATAAGTTGCCGAGACTAGCATGGAACTTTCCATCCTCCTGCCCTAGCCTCTGGAGACACTGGGATTATAAGTATGTGTCCATGTGTCTGGCTTCTTTGTATTTTTTAATTAGGTTTATTGAGGCATAATTTACAGGTGATTTGTAAGCTCAACCCCAGCATGGATGGAACCAACATGGAGTGGTATGGATCCACAATTATAGTATCATACAGGATCATTCCAGGGCCCTAAAAACCCTCTATGCTCCACCTACTCATCCTTAACCCCCAACAACCTCTGATCTTTTTACCGTCTCCACAGTTTTTCCTTTTCCTGAATGTCACATGATTGGAATTACAATATGCAGCATTTTTGGATTGACTTCTTTCACTTAGTAATATGCGCTTACATTTCCTTCATATCTTTGCATAGCTTGGTATCGCATTGTATTCTGGTTGTACCACAGTTTATTCACTTGCCTGTAGATGATAACATAAATTTTAAGGTAAATTACAAACAAAACTGTTCAGTATGTCGACTATGGTAGTGGACACAGGAGCCTACACAGGAATAGAGTTGTATAAACTTAATTCCTACACACACACACACACACACAGAGATGAATACAAGTCATAATGAGGAAACCTAAGTATGATCATTGAACTGTATCAATGCCAATATCCTGAGATATCACGGTACAGTTTTGCAAAATGTTACCATGGGGATTTGGGCAAAAACATACAAAGGATCCCTCTGTGTCATTTCTTACAGCTGTATGTGAATCTATAATTATCTCAGTAAAATTCAATTAAAAGAAGAATTATAAAAGTACTTTGCTTAATGATATCAATACTGAAGTGTGCAGGGTGAAATATTCTTAGGAAATGCACAATGGGTGATTGATGGATGGTAAGAGGGATGTTTAGATGGATAGACATGTAATAAAGCACAGATCATAAAATTAATCACAGAAGCTAGGTGATGGGTGTTCACTGTGTAATTCTTCAAACTTCTCTGTATGCTTGAAATTCTTCATAATAAAATGTCAGAGGAAAAAAGCTGGAAAATTACTTGCTTTGGTATAGATTTTCATTGATGCCAACAGAGAGCCATCAATCCTACCTACCAAGTTGGTTTCAACTTGTCCAGCTCATGGTTGCAAGGTAGCTGCCATAGCTGCAGACATCACATCAGCATTAGAGAGAGGGGCAAAAGGGAAAGGGTTGGACTGCTGCCACAGTCCTCTTTCATCAGGAAATGAAAAGCTTTCCCAGAAATATCCCAGCAGATTTCCGCTTACCTATCATTGTTCTGAACTATCTAAGGTGGATGAGAGGTTGGGAAAGTGATTAGTTAGCACTGCCATTGTCAACCTCTCCCACTCCCAAATTTGGTTCATTAACAAGGAGGGCAGAGGCTGGGGATATGGCTCAAGCGGTAGCGTGCTCGCGTGCGGCCTGGGTTCAATCCTCAGCACCACATACAAACAAAGATGTTGTGTCCGCCGAAAGCTAAAAAAAAAAATAAATATTAAAATTCTCTCTCTCTAAAAAATAAAAATATTAAAAAAAAAAAAAAACAAAGGCGGCAGTATGGACAATGAGCGAGCGAGTATTTTGTAGATATCTATAACTCCTATGATTGGCCACACTGCCTGGGTAATATGGCTTAAAATTAAAATTAACCCAGTCAAGAAGCTAGCAATATTCCAGAAATGAGAAGCCTTGAATTTCCTCTAATTTGAAATGACATCTATATATAGCTTATTTATAAGTAGGGCACTAACTAGTTGGGTACAGTAGCACATGCCTGACTGTAATCCCAGCCACTCAGGATGCTGAGGCAGGAAGATCGCAAATTAGAGGCCGGCCTCATCAATTTAGTGAGACCCTGTCTCAAAATTAAAATATAAGAAGGGCTGGGACTGTAGCTCAGTGGTAAAGTGCCCCTGAGTTCCCAGTACCAAACAAACAAACAGACCCCATCAGATCTAAATATGCGTTCTTTGTGTAGCAAGCAAATAATGTGAAAATTCCAAAGCTACTACTCAGTACATCCCACACATCTGTTTATTTCAACTTGGTAGAAACTGGTGTGAATGACCTTGGGCCTGAGATGTGGTAGCCACGTACAAGTCTATTAACTTTGGCACCAGCAGGTATTTTATTAACTTGGAGCAATACCTACCTTGAAGGTTTACATTCCTTCTCTTCCACACATAATTTGTTATTGGATGGAACCCTTAATTTTTTAGATCCAAAGTAAAACACATAACCTTAAAATAAAACAAAAATCTTTACTCGGCTCTTGCTTTCCTTTTTCTTGGTGCTGGGCACTGAACCCAGGGCCTCCCACACACTAGACAAGTGTTCTACAACTGAGGTGCGCTACCAGCCCTGTGAACTGGACTTGTAAAACTTGGTTGGGGTAATTTTATAAGTCAAGTAATGATCAGCGATGTGGCCACCTCTGGATAACTTGATAGAATTCCTCGACCTCTGAAGTTGAGAGCTGTGTAGATTTTTGAGGAAATCTCCCACCCTCTATCCTTCAGCTTGGTTCTGGGGCTGGCCCAGCCCCAGGTTGGCTGTATTAATGAGTCCTCCAGCTACACAGGTGAATCAGTGTTCCCTGCCTCTTCTTCAGACACGAAACCATGTTAGGAGCAGGGACAAATGTGGGCAGACTTCGTCTTTGTGTATTTTGTATTTTGCCAAAGGTCTGGCACCAGAGCTAATAAATAATCTTGGCCCTTTCTTTTGAGTAGCCTGCTATTGTTCTCTGCTCATGAGGCATTTTGTGCCCGGTTCCTGTGTGGAAAGGTCTTGGTTCTAATCAAAGGTGTTACCCAGTGAAAGGCAATTGGACGGCTCAATTATTTACCGAGTACCCATAAGTACCTACCATGCTAGGGGTTGGAAATATCTATAGTAATGCACGCATTATTAGGGCAAACTATAGAGAACATAAAATTACCATTTTAATAATTTTAAGTATAAAATTCAGCAACATGAAATATGTTCACAGGGTTGTATGACCATCATTACTCTAGCCCCAGAATCTTCTGATCGTCCCAAATAGGAACTCTGTCCCCATTCAGCAGTAACACCCCATCCCCTCTCCTGAGCCCCCACCACTTCCTGTGTCTATGGATTTGACTCTTCTGGGCACCTCAGACAAATGGAGCCACACACTATCTGTCCTTTTCTGTCTGACTTATTTCTCTTAGCCTCGCTGTCCTCGGGTTCATCCATGGGTGGCTAGTCTCACTGCAGCCTTCCTTTTGAAATCTGAGTAATATTTCACCATGTGTCTAGGCCACAGTTCATTATCCATTTATCTGTGGGTGGACATTGGGTTGTTTCTACCCCTTGCCTTCTGTGAATAATGCTGCTATAAACATTTGTGTACAAAATGCCAGGTGTGGTGGCGTAAGCCTGTAACCCAGCAGCTTGGGAGGCTGAGGCAGGAGGATCACGAGTTCAAAGCCAATCTCAGCAAAAGTGAGGCGCTAAGCAACACCGTGAATCCCTGTCTCTAAATGAAATACTAAATAGGGCTGGGGATGTGGCTCAGTGGTCGAGTGCCCCCGAGATCAATCCCTGGTACCAAAAACAAAACAAAACAAAAAGCAAACATTTGTGTACAAGGATCTGCTTATGTCCCTGTTTGAGTCCCTTTTCTGATTTCTCTTGGGTATGTAGTAGCAAAAGAATTGCAGGGATATATGGTAGTTCTGTTTAACTCTGTTAAGGAAATGTCACACCCTCATATAATTCTTGTGTGTAGCTATCCTGTTTCCTAGTTTCCATTTTATATTTTCACCAGCAGTGCACCAGAGTTCCAATTTCACCACATCCTCTCCAATAATTGTTATTTTCTGTTTGTTTGTTATCCTGGGACTAGAGTGCGGGATCTTTTATGTAGTGGACAAGCACACACCATTTTTTTTTTTTTTTTTTTTTTTATACTGGGGATTGAACTCAGGGGCACTGGACTACTGAGCCACACCCCCAGCCCTACTTTGTATTTTATTTAAAGACAGGGTCTCACTGAGTTGCCAAGCACCTCATTGTTGCTGAGGCTGGCTTTGAACTCACCATCCTTCCGTCTCAGCCACCCCAGCCACTGGGATTACAGGTGTGCACCACCGTGTTGGGCAAGCACACACCATTGAGCTACATGCTCATACTGTTTTGTTTTTTAAATAACAATCGTCCTCTCAAGAGTGAGGTGGTTTTAATTGGCATTTCCTTAGTATTGAAACATATACATGCCTATATATAATTCAAGGACATTACATTTTCCACTCCATTTTATGGATATGGAAGTTGAGGTTCAGAGTTTGCCCTGCTCTTAAGTGGGGGATGCTGATTTAATTCAAGGTGTGTTGGTCCGATTCCAACTCTGCTATGCTGACTCCCCATGTGCTTTGTAAAGTAATAGGTGCTTTGACTTTCAATAAACATGTACTGTATTAAACATTGAATCTAGAAATGTGGCTGGGGTTCAAAAAATAATTCCTTGACTCCGTCTATCAGAAACTATTTAAAACCCAAAATAGGTTCACTGTGTCACTTTTGCTCTCTGCTAAATGCAGAGTATTCCAGCCAAAAGCAGTAGTTGCTTTGAGAGTGAACAAATCTAGGAAAACTTGGTGCCAATTTTCTTTCTAATGGAAGGAAGTGGAATAGAGGCATGCCCCAGAAGTCTTCGACACAACAAAAGGCTTAGAAACATTGCCATTTCCTCCATATTGGTGGGTACACTGCTAATAGCCTTGTAACCGGACTCGAAGGGAGTTTTTGACAAGTGAAGAAGTTTCCTGGGGATAAACACAATAGGCCTTTTTCCTAGGCAGAGAAATATTCTTCAGCAGCCAAAGAAAATCACCCCTATGGATGTCTAAAATTTTATCTCGCTAGGCTCACGCAAATTATCCTAAAAGTAAACCTCTAGAAGGGCAAAAAATGGGCTTCTTAGCATCCCAATTCCACCCTTTAGATTGCTGAGAGGAAATGTGGATGATGAGGCACCAACCAGGGGTGGAGGGATGGTGGCTTGGCCCAGGGTGGTGGCAGTGGAAAGAAACTAAATGATTCCGAGAAAACTTCAAGCTGTGTTGGACTGGGGAAGGGTTTAGCTGCATTGCAATTTCTGTCATGCTAGCGTAGGAGATGCTGGTGATGTCTCCCCATAACCCGTCAGTCCACCTTGAACTCACCTGCCGCTTTGAAAAACAGCACCCTCATGCACCCTGATGGCATCTGGGCTCAGGTCCTTTTGTCCCCTGCCCGCGGGCCTTCCTTGGCAGCAGAAGTGTGTTTACCAGCAGGCACCCAGCTGGAAATGTTGCCCAGTGAAAGCTCCCAGAAGCAACTGTGGGTCAACAGGCCCTAGGGGGCCAGAGGTGAAGCCCGGTGGTACTCAGCATGCGTGAGGGTTCAACCCCCAGCACCGCCCCCAAACCCCCACAAACCAAACAGGCTATGGGAGCTGGTAAGTCCCCCAGCTCCCTCTCTTTTCAGTGGGACTCTGGTGGGGTGTGTCCTTTACAGTCTCTCCGATGGTAACGAACCAGCTCAAAGCCAGTTGTCTAAAGGGGTAACCCACTCCTTAGCACCCAACAGATGCACCTTCACTCCCTTTTCCATCTCATTTCTCCATTGGCTCAGAGAACTTCCTGGAATCCCAAATAAACCACTAGCACCCAGGGGAATCCAAAACTAAGGCACCTCCCGGCAGGCCACCCAACAGATCACTTAGGTTGGTATTTACTTGCTCAAACCCAGCTTCCCTTCCTACCCATCTTACCCAGGATATGAGTTGCCCATGTCAGGAGGTGGGGTAGGTCACTTGGTGCGGGGTAGGCCACTTGGTGGGGGGTGGGGGGTTGAAAAAGAGGGAGGGGACCTAGGTTTTAGACCTACAGGCTTGGAAGGATGGTGATACCATCCACAGAGCTAGGGGATGCTGGACCGGTTGAGGGTAAAGATCCCGTGTGAGCCGATTTCCTTGCAGAGAGAGCCAGCCCATGCCTCTCCTCAATCACTGAGTGTTTATTGCCTGGCTAAGCAGAGGCCAGGACTGGCTGTAAGGTCCAGCACGAAAAGAAAAGGCAGGGCCTTTGTTCCAAAGCGAAGAATTTCAAGACGGCAAACAGAGCATTAAATCCAGCAGGGGCCCCTTCTGAGGGCTGGGCCTGTGCTCTGCTCAGGTTGCCCTGGCTAGGGCCCCAGCTAGAGCTGCGGGGCATTGGGGTGGGGTGGGGAGACAAAGAGGAGGAGGAGGAGAACCCTGGTTGTCACAGAGCTCAGAGGCTACCGGGGTCAGAAACAAGTAAACAAATAGTTATAAGAATTGTCCTTACCTTTTAGAGACCCATGATAAAATATTTGCAGATGAAATGATATGATATCTGGGATTGCTTTAAATAATTCTGGAGATAAGAGAAAGTGGGTGGGGAGTACACTGCCACAGGTTAATCATTGTTGAAGCAGAGATGGGTCCATGACTGTTCAATGTAATATGCCTTATGACAGATACACACACATAGGTTTGACGTATATATGTATGATATGCTTTATACTTTATATGTTTGGTATTTTCCATAGTTTGAAAAATTTTAAACAAAAACAAGCAGGAACAATGATATATGGAAAATGATGGTATAGATGCTGGAATTTGGAGATTATTTACATACCACATCCAGTCCACCCTGTTCCTGATTAACAGTATTTTTGAGATTTATATATTTCAATTTGGAATTTAAATATTTACATACAGCCTCCCAAAAGAGCAGAGTAGATTGTTTTGTTTTTGTTTTTGAGACAGATGTCAGTGTTGCCCAGGCTGGTCTCCAGTTCCTGGGGTCAATCTATCCTCTTGTCTCAGCCGGCCAAGTAGCTGGGACTACGGCACATGCCACTAAGCCTAGCTTCCAAAACAGTTTCTAGACATGAAAACCCCTGACCTATTGAATGATTGCTCTTCATCCTCCACCCTCTGCCCAGCCTTCTTCTAACCCTGTCAACTACTGATCTGCTTTCTGTCTCTGTATCTGCCCATTCTGGATACTTCATATGGATGGAATAATACAATATGGGACATTTTGTATCTGCCTTCTTTCACTCACTTCGTTTTCAAGTTTCATCCACATTGTAACATGTCAGTACTTTAGTCCTTTACATGGGTCAATAATATTCCATGCTATGACTACCATATTGTGACTATCCAGTCAATAGTTGATATACCTTTGGGTTGTTTCCACCTTTGTCTACTGTGAATAATGCTGCTGTGAACATTCAAGTGCAAATATTTGCTTGAATTATCTGATATTAACTCTTTTGAGTACACACAGAAGTGAAATTGCTGGGTCCTGTGGTAAATCTATTGAACCCTGAGGAATTGCTGTACTGATTCCATGGTATTTATATTCCCACTAGCAATGTCTGAGAGCTTCAGCTTCTGCACATCCTCACCAATACTTGGGTTATTTATCATTTTTAAAAAATTATAGTCACCCTAAACCGGGCGCGGTGGCACACGCCTGTAATCCCAGCGGCTCTGGAGGCTGAGGCAGGAGGATCACGAGTTCAAAGCCAGCCTCAGCAACAGCGAGGTGCTTGGTAACTCAGCGAGACCCTGTCTCTAAATAAAATATGAAATAGGGCTGGGGATGCGGCTCAGTGGTGGAGTCCCCCTGAGTTTGATCCCCAGTACCAAAGAACGAAAAATCTAGTCTTCCTGGTGGGTGTGAAGTGCTGTCTTGGGGGTCCTTCCGTGTTTGGCTCCCTTTTCCTTTCAGATGCTTTTCCTTCCTTTCAAAACCATCTTGATTATAACCATTTCCATATATAAAATCTTCCCACTGGGTGTGATGGCAGACCCCTTAATCCCAGCTCCTTGGGAGGCTTGATTGCAAGTTTGAGGTCAGCCTGGGCACTTTAGTGAGACCCTGTCTCAAAGTAAAAAATGAAAACGGCTGGAGATGGAGCTCAGTGGTGGAGTGCTCACCTAGCAGGTCTAAGGCTTGGGTTCAATCATCGTATCTCAAGAGACAGATAAACCCACATCTGATGGTTAATAGTCAGATAAAGCATCTCCTGTGTCCAGGCCTACTCTTGGCGGTGCTGACTGCCCCAACATCTAAGTGACAGGATGTGGCCTTGGGAGTTGGGAGGTTTGTCTTGACGCCCTGAGGAAGCAAACTGGGCTCCGGGAAGATCCCGGTGGGGAGGTGGAAAGCGGAGGCCTCCATCTCCCCGTGGCATCAATCAGTTCCTGTGTTAGTTGAGGCTGCCATACACAGTGTGGCACAGACGAAATGTTGAATGACTGCTCTTCACAGTGCTGGGGTTGGCATGTGTGGGTCTTCCTGGGGCCTCTCTCCTTGCCCGGCCAATGGCCTTTTCTCTCTGTGTGTGTACACATCCCTGGTCTCTTTCTCTTCTTTTATGGTCTCCAGTCATATTGGTTTAGGGTTCCACACTTAAGACCTCATGTAACTTTAATTACCTCTTTAAAGCCTTATCTCTAAACAGTCACCTTGAATAGTAGGACTTTGAAACATGAATTTTGCAGGGACATAATTCAGCCCCTCTGAGTTTTGACTTTGTCATCACCTTAAAGGAAACAGAAAGCAACTTGAGAAGCTCATTGACACTAACAAGTAAAACCCTGGCCCTCCACCACACCACTAATTGGCTCATTGAGCCAGGCCAGGTGGAGATCTACAGCAGAAACGGCTCTGCCCTCAGGCCAGGAGAGGATGGCTTCTAGTTTAGAGGCCACCACTAAAGCCCTTTTATTTCTCTGGCCAGGTAGTTATTACAGGGATCAAAAGAGAAAATGCATTTGAAAGTGTGTTGAAATTTTAAAGCACTATATAAGGAGGGGAGGGGAGGGGAGGGAGGATAGTGGAGGATAGGAAAGGTAGCAGAATACAACAGTTACGGATAGGGCATTATGTAAAAATGTGGATGTGTAACCGATGTGATTCTGCAATCTGTATTGGGGGTAAAAATGGGAGTTCATAATCCACTTGAATCTAATATATGTAATATGAGATGTCAAGAGCTTTGTAATTTTTTGAACAACCAATAATAATAATAATAAAAAAAGCCATTAGCATTATTTTGTTTTGTTTTGGTGGGCTTAGGTGGGGGTGGGGTGAGATGGGTTGGGGGCTTGAACCCAGGGCTTTGTGTATGCATTCTAGCCAAGTGCTCTGCCACTGAACTACACCCAAGTCGTCTTATTGCTTTTGTTGTCCGTATGATGCAATCTCAGCTAAGTTGGGAAGTTATTAATTTTGTCACTAGGGTGCTACTTCTTTCAGTGTTTTTTTTTTTAATATTTATTGTAAAAAAAATAAATATTAAATAAATATTGTGTAGGTGGACACAATATCTTTATTTCATTTTTATGTGGTGCTGAGGATGGAACCCAGTGCCTCACGTGAGCTAGGCGAGCGCTCTACCTCTGAGCCTCAACGCCAGCCCCCCTTTCAGTGTTTTGCTTATACCATTTGCCACTGAATTAGTAATGATTTGGCTTGGCTCTGAGTGACAGAAAACCCCAAATAACAGTTGCTTCATGAGACAGACTAATTGAAAAGCAAGCAGTCTGCTCCAAGAAGTCTTCAGGGACGGTTCTAATGGTCCAAGTGGGCAACACCGGCATTCCAAGCGTCAGGATAGGAAAAGGAACAGGGAGAGAAGTAAAGGGCTGTGAGCCTCACAGACTTTACATCATCCATCCTATGGGTCAGGATGTGTCAACTAGCCACGCTTGCTTGCAAGGGAGGCCCGCAGATATAATATCAATTCTGGGTGGCCATGCGTTCCACTAAAATTTTTATTCCTAGGAAAGATGAGAAAAAACAAATATTGCCGAGAACTGGGAATCTCTGTCTTACACTCTGCTCCTGAGGTTCTCTGGACTTCAGTGGGTACATGAGCCGACCAAGAAAATGGGGAATGAGCCAAGAAATATAGTGGGAATTACTTTGATGGGTGTAGTTTGATTTTAATACCTGGTTTCAGAATCTACAGATTCCTTAGGTGAGCTGAAATAGGTAAACTCGTGCATGTTATTATGAAAATGTTACTAAGACAGAATAAAAAATGGCTGTGGAAAGCATCATTGACTCAGTTCTGCGGGTGGCCTCCCATGTCACTTTCTTCCTGGATCGACTGAGGGTGTCCAGAGCTTAGAGATTGGTACCCAGGGGATTATAATTTATGGAGATGACCAAGAGATGATAGAGAGAAGTAAGTACCATGGAAAGATTTTTCATGACTTACACTTTCCAAGAGAAGGGGCACACTGTGCCACACAAGGTTAAGGAGGGACACCAAGGATTGTTCTGGAGATGGAAGCAGGAACCAGGGGAAAGTTGAAGTAGAACATGTATTGGGGTATCTGAGTGAAAGGCGAGGCAGGGCCCAGCAAATGACTTAGGCTTGGATAGTTCAAATTATTCCAGTGGGCTTTGGGCTACAGAGGTGGATCCAATCGGTACCTAGCACCAGGATGATTTAGGGCCAAAGTGACATTGGCTTAGTGAGTTGGTCAGGAGGCTATAGACCTTGGGGTTGGTTTGCATGTGAGGGGCCTGCTCTAGGCAACTTGTTTTTACCCTCAGGAATTAGCTCCCCAGAAGTGTAGTCCATTCCTGGGTCTGGAACATCCCCTCCCCTCCAGATGTCAAAACATTACAAGAGTCAGAAAATAAAATACATGGTTAACACAGAGACAGAACACGTGGAATTTTTATCACCAAGAATCGTGCTTCACCCAACAAAGATTAGTGGAGGCTCTGTCTGGAGCAGTGATTTCCAAGCCTTAGTCTCCAAGTTGCTGGGATTCCGGGGGTGTGCCACCACACTCAATTACAAACTTTCTTTTAGGCAGGGAGACCACACTGAATGACTTTAAGGCTTTGGAGTCAGGCCTGACTGTGTGTTTGCAACCATGAGCCTTGGGAGAAATGCATGCTATCTCTACAGCTTGATTTCTTCATCTATAGGACAAGAAAACCAGTAATATCTATGCAGAACAGTTGTGAGAATTAAGTAAGTAATGTGTGTCCCTCTGACTTGGAGGAATGTTACACATCATCATGGATCTCTTCTGGGTTGGTCAGGATGCCTCTTGGAGAACCTCTCCCAGAGTGTTTGGCCTTGAAAATCCATTATGAGACTTTGCCTCCACAGCAGCCTGCTTCTATCCTAACTGAGAGGCTAGACTTCAGTAATTGTTCTCTAAGTTGTAACTCACTATGTGGTTAAGGTACTTGGTCCAGCAAGTGTATTTCCTGTGAGTGTATTTTTTGTTCTTTCCAATTTAATCATTATGAAAAAGAAAAAAAAATTGTACGACAATAAACCATGTGATTTGTGAATTCATACTTTGTCTCTTTGTTTTAACCATACAAAGAATTGTTATTGATATTATTATTAGTAGTAGTAGTAGTAGCAGCAGCAGCAGCACGTCTACACAATGATCTAGAAGTATATGGAACATGAGCAACTTATTTATCCAGCAGGTACTCTGTGATAGTCGCTCAGGCCAGAGATACACAAGTAAACAGAGGATTCCGTTGGCACAGAGTTCACACTCTAGCAGGGGGACAAGCCTTAAGCACAGGGATGAACAGAGTCCAGGAAGCTCGGGGGAGAGTGGATGGTCATGGAAACAGCCTCTGTGTTCTCACTGTGTGGCCGGCTCTGTGCTGAGGGCTCTCCATGCAGGGGCCTATTTATTTAATCCTCAGAACAACCCTAGGAGGCAGGCTATTATTATTGCCACCATTTTACAGATGAGCAAAGTGAAGCTCAGAGAACTTATGGTGCCAATGAAGGGCAGAAGCAGGACTCTGACCTCTTCATAACTATGACATATGGGCTGCCAGTTTTCTGCCATTTTGATTACAGCCTCTGGCCGATAGGAGTAAAATTGCATATAAATCAAGGAATGTTCAAAGTGCAGCTCTTGAGCTGAGGATGTAGCTCAATGGTAGCACACTTGCCCAGCACAGGCAAGATCCTGGGTTCAATTCCCAGCACCACCACAATAGACAAATAAATAAACGCTGCTCTTTGTAGTAATTCATAGGGTTCATGTTCTTAAACATAGAATATTCCTGAAAGTGCACTTTATCTGCATTAGTTCTATCCCTGGGAAAACTACTTAATCACCTATTTTGTCAGGAAGCCAAAAGCTCAGAGGCAGACTGCAGCAAAGCCTGGTCCATCACTGTTCTGTCTTATTTATTTATTTTTGAACTGAAGTTCTTTGGCAGAAGACTTGGGAAAATCTCATACTTCACAGGCTGGGAACTTCTGAGCTCAGAGCCTTGGAAAACATACAGAGGCACAGCTGACCGTTGAGATTTAGAGGGGTACGTGCAGATACTGACGCAGGGCTTCACAATGTGCACTCCTCCTTCTAGCTGGGGACGGACCCAGGGCTTTGCACATGCAAGGCAAGCACTCTGCACTGAGCTATGCCCCCACCCCTTTTCTTGGCTCCTTCTCCTTCTCTCTCTCTCTCTCTCTCTTTTCCCCCCAATAAGAACTTTACTTTACATCCCCAATTTCTCTTCACTTCCAGAACATAAACTTGGCTTTCGATTGAAGACTATTGCTCAGAGTTGACGTGTTTATCTCAGTGCATGAGCTACTGTGTGGCTAGTTACAAGCAGGAACCACAGGCTGGCTGAGTCAAGGATGCTGGGAGACCCCCAAGGCTCCTTCCCCAACAGGAATGCAGCTCCTCACTGCTCTGTGAGCAAAGGGGACTTCATGGCTTGGTGAAGTTGGAAATAACTACACATGTTTGTATTTGAACTGTTGATGAAAAATTAAAACTAGTAATCTACAATGCCCAGCACATAGTTAGCATATTTTTTTAAAATATGTAACTTTTTGGTTGAAGGTGAACACAATAGCTTTATTTTATTTTTATGTGGTGCTGAGGATCGAACCCAGTGCCTCACGCATGCCGGGCAAGCATGTTACCACTGAGCCCCAGCCCCAGCCCCAGAGTTGGTATATTCATTAGCTATTACTGAATAAGAAATAACTCCAAAACATAATAGCTTATAACAAAATAAAAGTCATTTATTATCTCCCTTGGTTTCTGTGGGTTAAGAATACAGAGAGGGCAGAGCAGGGGTAATTAATCTCTGTTCCACAGTGTTTGGGCCCCTGCTGGGAGACTTGGAGGCTCTGGGCTGAGATCATCTGAAGCCTCATCCACCCCCACAAGGGGGGGGTGCACTCAGTGTATGACTGGCTGTTGGCTGGGGGTCGAGGCATGCTGCTTGGACATCCCATGTGTTCTCTCCATGTAGCCTGGGCTTCCTCACAAAATGGTGCTTCAGGTCAAAGGGCAGGCACTTTGGGAGAGGGAGGAAGAAGGAGAGCTAGACACCGGCACCGTAACCTTTTGACTGCCCAGCCTCTGAAGTCACATGCGACATGTCTGCTGTGCTTCATCTGTCAGGGCAGTCACCACTCAGACACCACGGCTGGGGAAACCTACACTTCCACCCCCAGGAAAGGCATCAGTGCCATTGTGGGGGGAGCACATGAGGTGGGATAAACACTCGGAGGTTATCTCTGGGAGATAACATCTGCCACCCATGGTTCTGCACTAATACTTACAGGGTACCTCTGTGAGGCCCACTACCTGCTCTGGAAGAAATTACAGTCTAGCCAATGAGGTAAACCACAGAATCATGGAGCTCTTGATAAATGGCCCCTAAGTTAGGGAGTTATATGCAGCTTAGTTGCCATCACCAGTGGGGTCCGGAGGTAGTCTTGCTAGGTCCTGGACTATCAGGACCATGAACAAGCATTTCTGTCCCCCGGATTTCTACGTGTGCACACACAGTGAGACATGTCCTCTGCTCACTCCACATGCTGGGTCACCCAGCTTTGGCTCTGAAATGTGCCTTAGGAGACGCACTGAGCAAAAGCCAGGCAGAGCTTCTTCCCCGTCATGTGATCTTGAACAAGCAAAGTCACCTCTCTAAACTTCTGTTTACACTTGTAACATGGGGTGATTGACTCAGTCAAGAAAAGGTCTCTGAAGGCCTGGGTATAAGGTAGAGGATTGGTGTATGCTCTTTCCTGTCATCCTGGAGCATCGTCCAGCCCAGGGCCCACCTGAGGGCGATCTCCCAGTTCTCTAGACGATGAGGCTTTGTCTGTTTTGCTGTTTACTTCTAACTAAGGTCCAGGTTTTCTGAAGTTAAGTGTTGATCATTAGATTTTCTTAGAGTGGTGAAGATGATTCCTAAAGTTGTGGGTCTCGATGCTCCTAGGGCCATTGATGATTTTTCTGGAATTGAGAACAGTTCAAGGATGCTTTTCCTGTCCGGCTGTGTGGACCTCTGTTGATTAATTTCTCCTCTGTCCCAGTCTTACCATCCTCCTGGCGCTCCCAGGAATGAGTCACTTACACAGTGCACATAAGTTCATTCTGCATTTGTATGAGAGTCAGGTTTGTGACTTTTAGAAAAATATGCATTGATACCCACCAAGTCCTATTGAAGCCAGATTTAAAATTAGGTAGTCAGTGTAGTTAGGTAAATCGGGTCTAATATCGAGTAAGATTTAAAATGGAGGCCATGCAGGCCATGCTGAGAATGAATTCCCGGGAAACTCTTGGAATGTTAATGAAATCCTGAGAAAAGCCCTGGGCCCTAAGTCCATCCCAAAGAAATGTTAATGAACAGCCCCAGCAGATTTAAAGATAGCTCATCTCAAAGAAGTGTTAATGAACACTTCCTGCCCAGATTTCTTCTTTGGCCCACCTGTGTCCCACCCCTCGGGCCTTCCCACCTACATTCCATCACCCAAAACTATAAAATGGAGAGACAACCGCACTTCCACGGATTCCACCTTTTGGATCCCATTCTTCCTTCGGGAGAAGTCTTTTCTACTGTCCTTTAATAAACTTCTAATTTCTACTCTGACCTTGCCTCGGCGTCACTGGTCAACAGCGGTAACACTATGTGTCACAGGGAAAAAGAAAGTAATTAGCTGTCACTGTGCCACCCATCTGTAACCCCAGTTACTCCGGAGGCCGAGGCAGGAGGATCGAAAGCTCAAGCCCAACCTGAGCACTCAATAGTTGTAGAGGACAGTTTCACAACCGGAGAGGGCCTTTGAGGGGTGGGAGGCCATCTGCACAGAAGAGGGGCCACATAATGGAGAGAAGTCAACTGAATAAACCAGAAAGCCACGGTCTGGAGATGATAATACATAATATTTTGAAACTAACCACATGAAAGACGACAGATAAGCTACCACCTCATCGGTTGTGAGTTATCAAGATGCAAACCAGCAGTTGGTATGTGTTTGAATTGTGTTTGTTTTTGTCTTTCCTGGTCGCTTTGCTTTCCCAACACGGAGGAGAGAGAAATGGGCTCAGGACGGTGCTGTCCGGCTCGCATCTGCATGGGTGGCCTCTCGTGGGTTTCATTTAGAAAGGAAATGAAATAGTGCTGTTGGTCGTAAAGTTTTTATTTTTTTTCCCCTGGGCTCAGCAGAGCGGCCCTGGGAGGAAAGCTGTGTGCCTGCTGGAGGGGTTCCCAGGACCAGCCTGAATTTGTAACAGGTATGAAAAAGAAGTGGTTTCCTGGCTTTGAAATGTTTCTCGAGAACTCGTGAATTTTTAATTCTGTAAATAAAAGAATAACCAAGTAGGACCCTTGGAATCAGCCAAGCCAATCCAATTCAGAGAGCTAATTATTTATTATCCCTGACTGAAAATAAAGTCTTTTCACCTCTCCTCTCCTTTATGACCTTCCTTTGTTGAACAGCAGGAATCTCTACTACGTTTTGTTTTTTGGATGTTGTGATAAACTATACAGAACATAAAGTTTACTATTTTCCCCTTGCAATTTCTAGGATTGCACCCAGGTATGCTGCACACTAAGCATGCAACCCACCACCAAGCTATACCCTAGTCTCTTTTTACCTTTTTTTTTTTTTTTTTTGATACTGGGAGTTGAACCCAGGGGTGCTGCACTACTGAGCAACATCCCCAACCCTTTTTATTTTTTGTTTTGAGACAGGATTTCACTAAGTCGCTCAGTTTGACCTTGAATTTAAGATCCTCCAACCTCGGCCCCCTGAGTCGATGGGATGACAGGCATGCACCTCTGCACCCAGCTAGAAGTTCCTTATAATCTTCTACCCCTGAGCTTCCCAGGCTTGTCCTGGTTCCTGCTCTTAATTCTGTGAGCTGCTCAGTATCACTGAAATAACCTTTTGGGTCTTAACATTTATAAATCAATTTCTTTTGCTTTCTATCAAAGACCTTTAAGTGATAACGATTCCAAGTCCAATTCTTGAATTTCTTCAAGAAATACAGGAATACCCTAAAACTCACTCGACTTGAAAATGATCTATTTTATTATGGTCCATTTCTCTCGGCATGTCTTGACAGCTATTTTTAAAACATGTCATAGGCAAAAGAAAATCTGTTCTGTTTCCCTCTGTGTCCCCATGTTCCTGTCTTTGGGTCTGCCTCTCTCTCAGAGGGGGAGGAGGAGGAGAAAGAAGGGAGCAGAGAGAGGAATGTTAATATGGAGTAGAACCTTCAATTGTATAAAATGTGGAAACTTCCAAAAGCGTGTCTGTTCCGCTGCTAGGAGTCTCCGCCTTTGTACAAAGAGTGTTTCTAATTCAGGGCTTGATTTACTGTCTCCAGATCTTGGCGTAGCCTCAAAGTAAAGATGCACTTGGGTTGGATAGTTATTCCCATCTGAGTGAGAAAAAAATTGTGTCTGCATTTTCCATTATTTGCTTTGTGTTTTCTTAAATGAGAGAAATCCTCTAGAGTCAGAAACTCTCCAAGTTCTCTAAAAACTCGCCTCATTTGGGCCACTGCTCTGTGAGCCCTTTTTTCTAAAGAGCTGCTTCTGGTCTGGATGCTTCTCCACAAAGCGTTTCAGAATGTGTTGGTCTCTTTTTTTCTGAACCACATCAAAGAGCACAGATTGTTTCCTTTCTGAGAACAAAACTCTTTAATGACAAGAAAGAACAAGAAACTGAGCAGCCAATCATCCCTATCAGGAAAGACACCCGTAACCCTAACAATGACAAATGATCCACTTTGGCAATCTCTAACCTCTTTTTGAAATTTAATCCCAAGTACAGTAATAATGACCTAGTATGTGTCTCTCACATGCAATCACATCTTTCTACTCTAAAACTTTTCTTGAACCTGGGTTAATGATTCATTTTCATAGGGCAGTTTAGTAAAAACCGTCCAATATTTAACAAAACATTTTTAAAAGCTACAAGTAGTTAGCAAAATGAAGAATGAAATTGAAAATATTTACCAAAATTATAAGTATCCCCACTGCACCATACTGAGGATTGAATACAGGGTCTCATGTGTGCTAGGCAAGTGCTACACTACTGAGCTACATCCTCAGCCCTAAAACAACAAGTATTTTTTTATTTTTATTTTTATTTATTTATTTTTTAGTCATACATGACATTTTGAAAAAATTTTAATAACAACAAGTATTCTTGTTATTTGACTCAGCAAAGATATTTATAGGACTTGATCTTATAGATACATACATACGTGAAATAATATGCATATGTGAAAATAATAGCCTGCCTGTCTGGTGGAGTAGCATGTAGCTGTTAGAAAAGGGTATATTCATGGGGCATGATGGGGTACACTTTTAAACCCAGGTACCCAGAAGACTGAGGCAGGTGGATTACAAGTTTGGGACCAGCCTTGGCAACTTAGTGAATCCTGTCTCAAAAATAAAAATAAAATGAAAAGGACTGGGCTTCTAAGTCACTGAGAGCACTTGCCTGGTATGTGTGAAGCCCTAGTTCCATCCCTAGAACAATGCCCTTCATGCAAGAGAACGCAGTCTTTTTTTTTTTTTTTTTAATTTTAAATTTTTTTTAGTGGTCAATAGACCTTTATTTATTTATTTATTGTTTACTTATATGTGGTGCTGAGAATCAAACCCAGTGCCTCACACATGCTAGGCAAGTGCTCTACCACTGAGCCACAAACCCAGCGCACAAAAGAACTTCTAAGAATCTCTAGTATAATCTGTTAAAAACCAAACAACAATAACAACAACAACAAAAACAAAAACCAAAAAAGCAAAACAAAATCAACAAGGTACAGAACAATGTGTACACAGTAGTTATTGACTGTGGATGCATATTAGAATCACCTGTGAATTTGTTGTTGTTGTTGAGGGGGGATACCAGGGATTGAACCCAGGGTCTCACACCTACTAGGCAAGAGCTCCATCACTGAGTGACATCCCTAGCCCTTCTATTTTGAGAGAGGGTCTCACTATGTTGCCCAGGCAGACCTCAATTTGTGATCCTCCTGTCTCAGCCTCCTACATCTCTGGGATTATCGGTATGTGCCACCATACTTGGCCATCTGGGAAAAATTTTTAAAAACTGTCATCTGGACCCTTCCCCAGAGATTATGATTTATGTTTTCTGAAAAAAAACTCTCCCAAGTGATTCTAATGTACAGCCAAGGTCGAGATAAACTGGTAAATGATATACTTTTATTAGCTTAAAAAAAGATTAAAATGCATTCACATTTATAAGCTGAGATATCTCTAGATACCTACCCCAGGAAGTACTATCAATGGCTATGTTCGGATGGGAACTGGGCATAACTCCATTTGTATACTCTTTCAACCATTTGAATTTTAAATCTTGGGAATTTTTTTTCTTTTTTCTGGGATCAAACCCAGGACCTCCCACATGGTAGGCAGCCACTCTGCCACTGAGCTGAGCCTCAAAAAAAAAAAAAAAAAAAAACCAGATTGAGACAGTGTCTTGCTAAGTTGCTAAGGCTGGCCTCAAGCAGCCTTGTGATCCCCTCCTTAGCCCTGGGTGGCTGAACAGGTGAGCGCCACCACACCTGGCTCCGAACATATTACCTATTCAAAACTATGTAAGTGAATTAGAATTTTAGAAATAATCTTCTCAAGTGCTACTTTGAAAAGAGCAGGTGAAAACTATTAAGCAATATGATCTCCTCCTCCCCCTTTTCTTCCATCCTCACAGTTCAAGAGACAGAAGCAGGAGGCAGGTGACTGTGAAATGGATCAGAATATCATTTTTCAGGCAGCCCCTCCTTTCTGGTTGGCCTGGAAATGGAGCTATCATTCTGACCATAGGGAGGAAAGAAAGACAGTGGCTCCTATCAACTGCTTTCTGTCCGTCCATGCATCCATGCAAAACATCAATAAAACATGTGTGGACTGCTTAACAGGCACAGGGTCCCTGCTCTTATGGAGCTCAAACTGGGGAGAAAGAAATTTTTAGCAATAACGATAATGATATTGTTAATAAGAGCAATTCATAGTGATGAGGGCTAACATAGAAATGCATACAGATGATTTTGTGTTCTTAAATACTTGGGATTCTCTATGGCATGTAAAAGTGAAAAATTCTTGGACAAGGAATTTCAACCTTACTGACATCTGTGTTATCCTCCCTGGGATCAAAACATGGGAGTGGGTAGAGGTGGGAAGGGAATGCCAACAATAGGCAAGAACAGGCTGCAAAGTCTTTCCCAACATAGCCATTAAACTTTTTTTGCATGCTGACAAGACTTCTACATTCATAAATATGAATTAACTGAAGCTGGGCACAGTGGCACATGCCTATAAACTCACCTACTTGGGAGGCTGAGGCAGGAGGATCCCAGGTTAGAGGCCAGCCTGGGCAATTTTGTGAGATCCTGAATCAAAAATAAAAAAGTATTGGGATTGTGGCTCAGTCATAGAGCACACCTGGGTTCAATCCCCAGTACCAAAATAAATAAATATAAGAAAACAATTAAACAATATGAATTAAACTTATTGTTGATTTCAATACAATGTTACCCAGGCTGGCCTGGAACTTGCAATCCTTCTGCCTCAGCCTCCCAAGTAGCTGGGACTACAGGTGTGTCTCACCACATTCTGCCAGATGCAGATATTTTAAAGAAAGCTTGGTTGGCATAAAGAAAGCAAGGTGTAATTGTAGTTTTCAGGGAAGGTAAGGCTGCAGAAAATATGCACAAGTTATAGACAAAAGTAGGTACCAGTGAGAAGCATGTGGTTGGAAGAGAGTTTAATAAATGAAACAGCCTCAGAAGAGATAGATGTGAGTGTGATTATAGGAAAGACGGTGTCTGCAAGCTTCCTGGGTCACAGGGATTACCTAGGGCACTGGGTAACAATAGATTGCTCTGTATCTTCCCAGGAAAGTCTGATTCGTGAGGTCTAGGTTTGGGGCCCTGGAATTCGTATTTTCAGCAAGTTCTCCTTGATGATTAGTAAAGAACTCTCATCTTTAGAAATCTGGGGATCCGATGATTGGAAACTCATCAGTGACAGCCCAGTGGAAGCAGAACCCATTCTAGGTATTCATCCACCCGAGTCTTCTGCTGCACGAGCTGAGCTGTTGAAGCCCCCCGCCCCCCACTCTCTAGGTATCTCAGAGGAACCTAATACCAGGAAGCAGATCTGTAGTGGAAGCAGCCAAGCCTCCCACCAGTGACAACAGAAACCACAGAAGCATCGTCATAGCCAGCAACGCCTGGAGGAACCTGAATGTCCATCAGTGTAAGAATGGATGAGGAGCCAGCATGGTGGGCTACACCTGTAATCCCAGGGGCTAGGTGGGCTGAGGCAGGAGGATCACGAGTTCAAAACCAGCCTCAGCAAAACGAGGTGTTAAGCAACTCAGTGAGACCCTGTCTCTAAATAATATACAAAATAGGGCTGGGGATGTGGCTCAATGGAAGAGCACCCCCAGTACCAGGAAAAAAAAAAGGGGGTGGATGAAGAGTTGCCATATGTTCATAAAATCGACTGCCTCCCGGGTATCAAACAGAGGGACTACTGCTTCACACAGCGGGAGGACTGGGGAAGCAGAGCATTGAGCAGAAGCAGCTCGACGCAGCATGGCTCTGTCTACACAAAGTCCCCAGACAGTAAAACTAAACTGTATTATTTAGCATGTCTACCAAGGAGAAAAGGAAGAGGTGATTCTGAAGCTCAAGATAGTGGTGAGCTGTGTTGAAGAAGAAAATAGGTTATAACATTATATTAAACATAATGTATGTATACAGTGTGTGTGTGCGTGTGTGTGTGTGTGCGCGCACATGCAGGCAAGGGGCTGGGTCCTGGTGTTCAGGGAACAATGTATGTCCTGGCTGGATGATGCTCACTGAGTGTTTGTTCTATAATTAGTCATAGAATGATGCGCGTATCTTATCTCCTTTTCTCTATGTGTGTTATGTCGTTTCACAGTAACCTCCCCTCCCCCCCACCCCCATGTCCTGGGCATTGAACTCAGGACCTCAAGTGTGCTCGGCAAGCACTCTACCACTGAGCTACCTCCCCTCCTAAAATGTCATCTTTTCTTTCCTTGTTTTTTTTTTTTCTTTTTTGTGGTGCTAGGGATCAAATTCAAGCCCTCACACATGCTAGGCAAGCACTGTACCACTGAACTACATCCCAGCCACAGAAACATACTTCAAAAAAAAGTACTAAGGATTACTCCCTGGCCAATGAGGAAACTCCTCTGAAATATGGCAGGGAGGCAGGGAGGCTGGGAGGCTGGGAGGCAGGGAGGCTGGGAGGCAGGGAGGCGTGCAGCGGGCTTTGTGTTTGTGACCATCGCCCTCTACCCAGTCAATGGCTGTTCACCCCTGCAGAGAGGGCCCCCCAGCCTAGGCCTTTCTTCGAGGCCTTTCATTCCTACGTGGCCCCCATCTGAACACACTTGCTTCTTGCCTTCCCAGCTCGTGGCAGATTTAAAAATAAAACAGCAAAATTGCAAGGAAATGCCCAGTTGCTGAGTGCAGGGCACCAGGGACGAGATGGAAGACAACCAGAAGGTGACAAAGCACAGAGAGCCAGGTGTGAGGCCCTGTGGGGACCTCGGGCCAGCAACCTCAGAGGCCTCCCTACTTTCAGCCTTGCTGCTGGGCTGGTCCTGGTCCTCTGGAAATGTGTAGGTGACAATCGGTCTGCTCTAAGAAAGCAGGGGTACGTGTCATTTATTGGAGAAAATTTCCATTAAAACAAAATTTTTTTGAGGTTTGGCACTTAAAGAGGTAGGCTGAAAAAATTTTTAATTTTTAAAAATTGCGCCATAATATATAGAGAGAGTAAAATTGACCATTTTAGCTATTTTTATACAGTTCTCTGGCATGAATTATATCCCCATGGTTGTGCAACTATTACTAGTATCCACCCTCAGAATTTTTTCATCTTTACAAACAGAGACTCTGTACTTTTTTTTTTTTTTTTTTTTTTTGGTGGTGCTGGCGATTGAACCCAGGGCCTTGTGCATTTGAGGCAAGTACTCTACCAACTGAGCTATGTCCCCAGCCCCCCACCTCTGTACCCACTAAGCCACAGCTGCCCACTCTCCCCACCACTCACCCCTGGCACTCACCATTCTACTTGCTATCTCTGTGAATTTGCATACTCTTGGTCTCTGGGTGCCTCACTACAATTCTTATCTTTGGCTTATTTCACTTAGCCTAACATCTTCAAGGTTAAGTGTATCCATGTTGTAGCGTGTGTCAGAATTTCTTTCCTTTTGAAGGCTGAATGATAATCTATTTTAAATCTATGCCACAGCTTGTTCATCTGTCAGCGGGCACTTGAGACTGGAGTTGGTTCCATCTTTCGTCCATTGTGAATAGTGCTGCTATCCATGAACTCGGATATACAAATGTCTGAATCCCTGGTTTAATTTCAATTGAGTATAGACCCAGAAGTCGAATTTCTGGATTATATGGTAATTCTATGGTGAATCTTTTTTTTTTTTTTTTTTTTTGGTATTGGGGATTGAACCCATGGCCACTTAACCACTGAGTCATATCCTCAGCCCTTTTTTGTATTTTATTTAGAGATAGGGTCTTGCTGAGTTGCTAAATTGCTGCGGCTGGCTTTGAACTCTGATTTGCAATCCTCTTGCCTCAGCCTCCCGAGCAGCTGAGGTCATAGGCATGTACCACCATGCTCGGCTCTGGTTGATCTTTTGACTACTGTTTCCCATAATGGAAAGTGCCATTTCACATTCCTATCAGCAATTTCCTCACATCCTCAACAACACTTACTGTTTTGTTTGTTTTGAAAATAGCTTCTCCCTAATGGGAGAAGCTGAAACTTTATTTACATGAAGAAACTCATTCTCCAATGATACCCAATAAAAGAAAGGAGACTTTTCTATATATGGCCAAGGTGGGTATTTTCTTATCTCTAGAGGAGTGTTCTAGAGGTTTCCCTTGGAGGTAGGCACCTGCCTCCCTTCTTCTATTCAAGAGAACTTCTGGAATCCCTTCTGCCACTCTGGGAACTGTGATGCATACAGATAGATGGGAAGGTGCATACAGAAAAAGCTGAGAACCAGTTTAGAAAGATGCTCAATAGTTGGTTGATTTTACATTTCCACCTGATTTCTGTGGACTTTCCCCCCACTCTCTTTTTGCCCTATTATTTTCCACCTAATCTCTAAACACCAATCTTGCCTTTGCTATCGGTATGCTTGTGCACTAACTAATTAGATATGGTCTTCTACTCTTTACTCTAAATGGCCTATTCCTATGGTGAATTACACCATTCATAATTTCCAGTTTATTGCTTTCCTCCAAACACTTTTGCTTTCATTACAAGTTCATAAATTAAAAGTCAACTGCCCAAAGATTAAAAAGAGAAAAATCTGCAATACAGGGGAGACCCCCTTCCAAATATGTATGTTACATGAGAGAACAGACTTTGAAGGGTTGCAATCTACTCCAGCAAGAAGGGTTAGTGAAGGAAGGAAGAACTCCAAGCCATGGGGATTCTGAGCTCAATAGTTCATTAGCGCCAGTGCAACCAAGAATCCAAGACCAAACAGGAGCACCCAAGGAGGGTGGTAGAATGTGAGCTGCACAGTAATTGGCCAGATGATTCCCAAGTCACAGATATCAATCGTTTTTTAGATAACAACCAAAATGAAACACATTTGTGTGTGTTGTGTTTTGTGTGTGTGTGTGTGTGTGTGTGTGTGTGTTGGGGAAAAACACAAAAACTTTAAAACTCTCAAAGGATATTTGTGGCCCTTAGTGGAGAAACTGCCCTATGGGACAGCGAGCTGTGAATTCTGTCACCCTCTGGGGCCACAGTTCAGTCTTCTGCCGATGTCTGGTTATGATAATGCCACCTCTTACATTGCCTTAAAACAGCTGTGCTCTAGACAAGGAGCTGACCGGACAAAGAGCGGCAAACATGTAAATTGGTAAAGGACAAAGTTGAGATGGCAGGTGTGAGAGTAAATGCTTGCAAACGTGGATGATATTCCAAAGGATGGAGGGACACGTTTGCTTAAAAAGAAACTGGGGGGCTGGGACTGTGACTCAGCGGTAGTGTACTTGCCTGGCATGTTGTGAGGCACTGGGTTCAATTCTCAGCACCACATATAAATAAATAAAAAAAAGTCTAACAACAACTAAAAATATATTAAAAAAAAAAAAAAAAAGAAGAAGAAAAGAAATACGTGAACCTATTAGTTCAAGATGTTTGGGGAGGAACAATTGAAAGAGAGAAGCCGGAATAAGGTTACTGATGGTTAGGTGCTATGGGGCACACCTGTAATCCCAGCCACTCAGGAGGCTGAGGCAGGAGGATCTCAAGTTTGGGGCCAGCCCTGGTAATTTTTTTAGACCCTGTCTCAAAAAATAAAAAGAACTGGAGATGTGACTCAGTGCTAAAGTGCCCCTAGATTCAATCCCAAGTAGAAATTAATTAATTAAAGGCTGCCAGTGTTTCATTAGTGTAACTGACTGTCTTCAAAATCGACCTTTTTCACCAAATGACCTTGGTCAAAAGGACATGCTCATCATCTTCTCCTAGCTAGATACCAGAAGAACATCAGAATGAAAATTGATAAAATTAACTTTTAATTAATTCAAAAAATTATTACCCTGTCATGAGAGGTTTATTTTTTTTTTTTTAAGAAATGTTTATTCTTAAGTTTTAGGTGGACACAATATCTTTATTTTACACTTATGTGGTGCTGAGGATGGAACCCAGTGCCTCGTGGATGCTAGGTGAGCCTCTACCACTGAGCCACACCCCCAGCCACACCCCCAACGTGTCAGGAGAAGTTTCTACAGACTCAGTCTGAGGCACAGTTGGATTCAATCAAATCTATTTTATTAATGCTCATCACACTTCAGACATATCCTAATTCTAAGTCCTAACTGAGTCTACACCTAAGGGTCCCACAGGCTCACCTGTGGATGTGTTTTAAGTTTGGTGGCTGGAACTTGATCTGGGCCAGAGGAGTCTGGTACGGGGGGGACAATAGCGGTGGAGGTCCCTGTCTTTCTGTTTGGGTCCTGTTAGTCCTGCTGGCCCCCAAAAGACTGGGTTTTTAAGTCCCAGTTCAGTTGTGCTTGCAGCTGGTAATGGGGTGAGTTGTGGGGTATACGCCCAGGGTGTAGACTCTTACCTCACTCACTTAAGTCTAAGTTCTGCAGTTATCCAAGTTTTGCAGTTCACATTGCATCATGAGCATATTGCATATAGTTTTTTATCCAACACACACACTAATAGAATCAACAGTCAATAATCTATAGTATTTCTGGTACTCATGTCACCTACACGTGTTCTTCCTGCTTCCTTTCCTGTCTTTTTGTCATTTTGCTACTGGTCTACTGTGAGAAGTGGTGGGGGAAAAAAATGTACACCAGTGAGGTCATTTGAGCTTTTTACTAGTGTTTTCGTTTTTGTTTTTGTACCAGGGATTGAGCTCGGGGGCACTCGACCACTGAGCCCCATCCCCAGCCCTATTTCGTATTTTATTTAGAGACAGGGTCTCACTGAGTTGCCAAGCACCTCGTTGTTGCTGAGGCTGGCTTTGAACTTGCGATCCTCCTGTCTCAGCCTCCCTAGCTGCTGGGATTACAGGAGTGCACCACTGTGCCCGGCTTTACTAGTGGTTTTTGAGGAAAAAAAAAAAAATGATGAAAGAAGTTTGAAAAGTGGTTTGTGGATGATCTGTGGGTCTTAATGAGCCAAGAAATGTTGTGAAGGGAAGGCTATAATAATAATGAAGTCAGAATTAAGCAATCTAGCTCAATAAACAGCATATCCAAATATTCACACAGGGGAATTTGTTTTTAATTTCAATTCCAAAACCCTTTCTCTGCCTGGGCGAACTTGACCCATTGTCATCAGAGAACAGTTTCTCTGGGCAGGCCTGCAACGTGTCTGGACCTTCAAGGGAACCCTAGAACTGGGCTCCACGATGCTTACCTGTGATCCCCACTATTGGGGAAGCTGGGGAAGGATTGCAAGTTCAAAGCCAGTTTCACCAACTTAACAAGGCTCTAAGCAACTTAGCACGACCCTGAATAAAAATAAAACATTAAAAGGGCCGAGGGTGTTGCTCAGTGGTAGAGCTCTTACCTAGCATGCACACAGCCTGGGTTTGATCCTCAGAACTGGGGGGAAAATCCCCTCTTTTATTTTCTCTTTAATATCTGTAAGCTCTGCAAGAATGGATCCACATTGATTTTCTTTTTCCTCCTTCCTTTAGACTAAGGTGGCTCTGTGGATGATTACCAGAAAGACTTTAGGAGTGAGCTGAAATCTGTGGAGAGATCCATGCCTGAACTGGAAACAGCTGACCACTAACAGTCAGCCACAGGCACTGCCCATTTCCCCCTGCTGTGTGCTAAGCACCTCCCAGCTCCCCATGCCCTTCCTCCTCCTTCCTGGCTCCCTTTGGAGGTCCCCGCAGCAGACTCTAAGCATTGCTGTTCCTTAGAGTTACTTCCCCTTTCAGGTCTCCTGTTGGAGTAGCAGCTCAGGGACAGGCTTCAGGTGGAGCTCTTGTTTGGCTACGTGTGTCACAGAGCCCTGCACAGAAAGCTTCATGCCTAAAATCCTTACCTGTTTGCACCATATACTCCTCACTTGATTTTCATTCTCAGACCCACACTCTCTAATCAAAACCATATGGTCTTCATGCCATTGTATATATTGTTTTCCTTTTCTGAAAATAATTCCCTTTTAAAAAATTGTAGCAAAATACACATAACATAGCCTACGAGGTAGTACACGCCTATAATCCCAGGAACTCCAGAAGCTGGGGCAGAAGGATTGCAAGTTTGAGGCTAGCCTCAGCGATTTAGCAAGACTCTGTCTCAAAATTAAAAAAATAAAAAGGACTGAGGACATTGCTCTGTGGTAAAGCACTCCTGGGTTTAATCCCCAATACAGAGTAACCAAAAAAAAAAAAAAAAAGTAAAATTCACCATCTTTTAAGGGTGCTTAACCACTGAGCCACATTCCCAGCACTTTTTTATATTTTATTTAGAGATAGTGTCTCTCTGAGTTGCTCAGGATATCAGATGTCAGGAAAAACCACTCAGGATTCGAAGTACTGGTACAGGGAAACACAGTACCATGATTCTCTTAAGTTTGGGGGGGATTTGGTAGACAGCAAAGTTATTTTGGAACAGAACCCAGCAAAATCTCCCACATGAAGTGAAAGGTACAAAATGGTAGGAGTTGAGACCAAAAGATTGGAGTCGGGTTGGCACTGACTGTTAACGGAACAAAACTCGGTTTTAATCTTGGCTCCACTGCCTACTCGTGTAGCTTTGTGGTTGGACAAACTCCTTAACTTCTCTAAGTCCTAGCTGCCCATTTGCAGCTGAGGATGACAATACTACCACTTCATAAGCCCTTAATGTTGACTTGGACAATGCCCACAGTCAGGGAATGCTGGCTGTCTACCCTACTTCCCAGATTCTTTTTTTGTGTTAATCAGCTTTCCATCACTATAATGAAATACCTGAGATAATCAACTTATAAAGAGAACAGGTTTTTGGCTTACAGTTTGGATCACAATCCATGGTCTGTAGGCCCTGTTGCTTTGGGCCTATGGTGAGGCAGAGCATCATGGCGGGAACAACAGGCAGAATGAAACTAATCACTTGTGGCCAGGAATCTAAAATAGTGAGGATCCACAATAGCCAGGATCCACAATTACCTTCTAGGGCATGCCCGCAGAGACCTCAAGACCTCCCACTAGACCTTACCCCTTTGAGGTTTCATGTCCTCCCAGTAATAGTATCTAGGTACCAAGCCTTTAGCATATGGGCCTTTGAGGGACACTCAAGATCCAAACTGTAGCATCCTGTCCGTCTTCTAGATCAAACTGTTCGTCACAAGGGTTAGTCTTTTTTTTTTTGGAACTGGGGATTGAATGCAGGGCCACTTAACCACAGAGCCCTATTTGTTTTTTATTTAGAGTCAGGGTCTCATGAGTTGCTTAGCGTCTCACTTTTGCTGAGGCTGGTTTTGAACTTGGGATCCTCCTGCCTCAGCCTCCCGAGCTGCTGGGATTACAGGTGTGTGTCACCAGGTTTTTAGTCTTCTTCCTCTTTCTTACTTTCTGGAAGTGGGTCTGAGAGCAGAGTTGGTGTTTTAAAATACAGGCTTTATAATTATTCAAGTTTGGGGATACCAATCCATCAGGAGGCAACTGAAAAGACGGTTTTTATACACACACTTCCCTAGAAACAGACAGCACAGTAAGCCAGAGCTATGAGCAGCCCTGGGGTTGGCTGAAGGCAGAGGGCGGTGGGGTGGGAGAGCTTCACAGGGTGAGCGAAGCTGGGCAAGCACAGTGGACAGGCTCAGGATGGGCTAGTCTGAGCAGGTGAGTAGTTCTGTGGGCTCTGGACGCAGGGGTCTCGGTTGTTTTGAAAGACCCACCGATTCCCTGTCCAAGAAAGACGCACGAGGCACTGGCTGCAAACGCAAGAGGTTTATTCAGACACAGACGCCTGTGGGTGCTCAGCAAAACCTCAGCCGGAGCTTTGGTGAACTGGCACACCGGGCTTTGGGGTACAGGTCTTTTATAGGATAATGGGGCAGGTTTCGCGCGCGCGGTAAGCAACAGGTTTCTTATTGGTTATTTTGAACCCAGCATATAGATTAGCTAAAGGGCAAAGTTGTTCTTCACTTTATGTTATCAGTTCCTATTTGCCTAAGAATGCCCTGGGACCTGTTTTTTTTTTTTTGTTCTTTTTCCAACCATCCTGTCCTTTCACAATAGACTACCCTTAACTGATTAACAGATAGACCTCTCCGGTGTTTAGTGGGTTAGCAACACGCCCTGATGGTTTCACAATGGGGCCTGGGGTTTCTGGGCTGGGGTCTTTCATTCCCCCCTTTGTCTGGAAACTTGGGAACCAATCATGGTTCCCTCAGTTGGGGGCCTATTTAGGCAGACTCTACATCTTGGTAAACAGTAATCCTCAGGGGACAGTCTTTAACTTTCCAGACTTACTTAAAATTGGCCTCCTAGATCCAACCTGACTCGATTTACCTATCTACACTGCCTTTCCATTTTTGGCTTTGTTTCCCCCTAATTTTAGAAACTTGTGTGGAGAAGGGGCGATGACTCGTTCTGGCTGCTTCAGAGCTGAAAAGGGGTGTCGAACATGAGGGGGGCTTGAAGACGTGGGGGGCGAATTGGGGGACGTGAGTTCCCATTTAGAAGTCAGTTCCATTTGAGATCTGGTTGGGGAAAAACAGGTTGTCATCTGGGGATGGGTGTTTCTATGAGAGAAACAAAAACCATGAGTACTGAATAAGTGTTGCAAAAGCTGGAACATGTCACTATACATAAGTTCCCTCATCAGGCTTTAACATCCTCAGTTACCAGGACTGTAAACATAACATTTAACTTTTAGGGTTACAGATGTCCTTTCCCTTAAGACACAGTTTAATAATTTAATGTCATCTGATCTTGCAAAATCCTTTTACTAGTTTGACCTCTGTGTCTAATAGAGAAATCTTTAATTCTGTTACTCAGGGCTGGATAACCATACTAGCAAACACCATGCCTACCTGTGTAGGTTAGAAATAAAGGCCTTGAACTAAAAACTACTCTGGCAGTTCCTTTTGATAGTTATCAGGCATTCCTGTCTGAGAATCTCTTTTGAAGCCTCCAGTTTACTTATTTATGGAAGTTACATTTAACTATTATTTTATTTAAAAATGCCCAGGAATAGCTGTGTTTTGGCTTTGACTGTCTTTGCTAAGTGTTTAAGATGAAGCAAGTCAAACTGACTTTTGTTTCTATCTATTGTTAACAGTCAGCTGAGTTTCCTTGGGAGTCCTCGGGAACTTTACAGCAGCTTTTCAGATCTGCTAGTGCCATTTGCGCTAGGATGGGTCCAGGCCTTGCTTGACCATGTGGCTTCCCTCGGAAGCATCAGGGGTGTCTCCCTTTTCTGATGACCCTCCTCTTCACAGCAAATGCACTGATTGGCTTTCTGTACTCCACTGGTCTCATTAATCTCCCTGTTCAGGAGGTTATGTGGCCTAGAGTTGCAGAGCCCTTAGGAAAAGTCCCCTATCCCCTGACTCAGACTGACTCAGAGGGCAAGAGCCAAATTTTTAATTTTAAAACTTAATCTTAAACATCCAGCAAATAAGTTTTAACAGCCTTATATTAAGAGCACTGGGCTTTAATGTCTATCTCTCTATCCTGTAGGTGATAACTCCTTATCTTACATTAACCCAGGTTGTGAGTTCTTAAATCAGTACCTCTGCAAAACATTAACAGGCAATCTTTAAGCCATTTTGAAAACTACAAGATAAAATTATCAAGAGTAAAAACATATTTAGTTCATGTAATAGCTACCTTGAATTTTGGTGGAGTTATACATTATATCCCCTGTTTGAGATCCTAGTAATCTTGACAAAAAACAACTTTTGGGCACAACTTTAAATGTACTGAAATCTAGCCTACTTCTTTCATAGTCACTTTCACATGCAGTGAGATGGGACACAGAGCCTTATCTCAAGTAAGGTGGGGCTCTTCATAGATCTTAAATACTATAGTTCTGAAACTGATCTTTGCTTTTTAAACATTATTTTACAAAGCCTACATAAATTGTTGTGAACTTGAGCAAACACAACATAATATCACATCTAAAACATGAATTAAAGAAAGGTTGAAAACTTTTAACCTTTTGTAGAAAAGTAGTAAAGTACTTTTGTGTTTTACAATAAAACCTTTACACAGATTAAGCCCTCATTAACTTAAAAATACACTTGTTGTATCTCAGTGTAAAAAGGTAACATAGAACTGTACATCTTATTGATAACAAGTCCAGTTATAGAACACAAATGATTTAATTATATCTTCAACATGTCTTTCTTTTAAGCCTAAAATTACCATATAACTTTAGAACACCAGCTTGATATAATGCTCTTTCTAAGGCTTCTACCTAACAGACTTGTATACCTGGAAGATGTGAACATATTAATAGCACCAATTACATTGATGTTTATATTAACCAAGTTTAGCTTTTAAAGAGATAACATAGCACAATTCTCTAAAACAATAGCACTTGTTTAACCAGCTGTTTAATTTCTTTAAGATTACTTGCTCAAAAACTTATACTTGTAAGCAACTTACACAGACCTTCTTTATATCATTTACTTAAACTCTTTTAATTACTTAATCATATAGACTCTTATCCAGAAACACATTTTCCCTCTATGAAATCCATACCTAGAACCTTCTAGTTTCTCTTTTTTATCTGTTAACCTCCTTCTGTTCACATTTTGAAACAATACTTGTAAATTTTGAATTTAATCAGATTATTTTATAGACATAAACATTTTGTTAGGTTTTATTTTTGAACACCTAGAAAAACTTATAATAAGCTTAATTTTAAAGACATCTTTACTCTCATCTGTTTACCTAATTTAAATTGAGCCATTTGAATCACGTGAATCAAAGATATTTGGATCCATTTTTAAAATTTTTCATGAGCGCTCCTCATCTGTCAATTGGCATATCACTGCATGATATATGAACATACATACACACATACAGACATACTGACATACAACACGTAACACAGTGTAACACAACACAATAGTAAAGGCCTTGTTGCTTTCTCAGGTGATATCTCATTGCAATGTTAAAAAAACTCCATAGTTGATCAAAAATAGAACTTATCAGAAAAACATTAACTTGTCTATAGGATCAAAATCATGAGCTCAAAAAAAAAATACAGAATCTAAGAAAAAAAGCAAAAGTCCTAGAAAAAATTGACCGGCCTGTAATTAGTAAATGCCATACAATTTACTCTCTGGTTTAATCTAGTTTGAGTTCCCATAAAAAGACACTTTTACTTTTTTTTTTTTTTTTTTTTTTTTTTCCTTGGGCCTCAGATCTGTCTCCTACTGAGTGCTCCAGGCTTCTTCTATTTGCATATCAGCTTAAGTCCTGGCTGAGGTCTGGGAAAACTGGAATTCTGAGCACAAACCTCATGCCTAAGGCATTTTAACCATAAGTCACAATTTCCAGGTTTGGATGTTGAAAATTATGATACAAGTTTAAGATGCAATTTATAAAATTTCATACCTTTTACATTTTCCTACACTAGAAAAACTTGCTCACACAAAACTGAAAATAGGATCTCTACCATCAGAAGAAATTTATTTAGGATCATTAAGTCACTTTCTTTGTTCTGAAGTTCCTAAAGTAGTATTAAGTTTCATTAAATCACCTGGAGAAAATCTTAAAAGAGAACTACACACTACCATGTATATCCAAAATTAAGCTTTTAAAAAAAATTTCCAAGACTGTTGCTATTCAATGTTATTTCAATAAGCCAGACCAACGTCCCAATCCAACATTTTTTTTTTCCTGAATCTTATACACTAAGGGGAACAGATACCAAATCATAATTTACTATCCTTGCCCAAATTAATGCACTGGTACACCTAGTGAAATCTTTTCAGGCTACCCAGTTCAAAATTGATTAAAAAATAACACTGAATGATTGGGAGTTACTTGCCAACTTGGAAGTAGAGTTCTTTTAATTTTCTATCCTAAGTATCTAATTTCTCTGGCATGAATTATCTGAAATCAAACTAAACAATTACCTAACCCTAACTTTTTACTGCAAGATTGTGCAATGCTTCAAACTCATTTAGATACCAGATGTTACAATGAAACATCATCTTTTAGACACACATTTAGCCTAGATTATCCCCAAGAAACAATCAGACAACTAGATAAGAAAATATCTCTCCAGGTTTTGAACTTCCATTTAATTATGACTCCTATCAGTGGCACCATAGATTTCCCCATGAGTGGACCAGATGTTTTCACATAGGGGCAACTATAGGTGTAAAATTAAGGGCCTCAGTGTGACTGACTTTACTGCATTCAGGTGGAGTAATCCTTACAGCGCAGGGAAGGAATGAGGAAATTCCCCAGAGCAAAGGTGGCTCTGGCAGCTGCTGGGAATTTCTCAGTCTCCCCTTTACTTACAGGATTAACTTCTTTGGATAGACCCAATCCCAGGCAATCTGGCATATCTCCTAACTTTCCAGTAGAGTCAGTTTTTATCTGCCTTAGGTCTTGAAGGGGGAAGAGGGAATGTACTTTGATCGGCTCAAGTTTTTTTTTTTTCTTGACTCTTTTTCTCATGGCAGAACTGTAGACTAAAGGAGCCGCCTAAGTGTTAAGGGATATCTACTGGTTGTAAGGTAGCAGATTACCGGAAGAGTTGATTCTAAAAATGCCTCTCTAGCAGCTTAAAGAACATAGCTCATTTTAAACACTGGGGTGGTAAAACAGACTATTGAAAGTTACCTATGCACCTTAGGGAACCTGGGCAGATTTTGCTATTTATCCCGTGCCTTTCTTAGTCCTGCAACCTGATTTTCTAACATTTCTGACCTGCGAAGGAAGGGGAGCATCCAGGAGGAATGGATGCGAGGTTGTGGGAGTGTTGCGTAGCCCATACGGAGGCAAATGTGATTGGGGCTTTCCCTCAGTGCCATTCATCTACCGATCACCCTAGATACCCCTTAGGGCTGTCGGGAGGGGGCTCAAGAGAAAGGAACCTTAAGAATCGTCTGAGAGTAGCCCAGACCAGAATTCCGCAGTTGTTCCAAACTCCTTCCTCCACCTCCACGCATCTGAGGCAGATCGGGATTCGGGACACTGTGTACTCACGCCAATTGCTCTCCGGGCCCAGACAGAAAAGTTGGAAGCGGCTTTGGCAGAACCCAACATGCCTGCTCTGTATTGAACAGGTGATTAAGAGCTGCCTAGGCCGAGAAACCTCTCACCCGAGTCTTGAAGAGTGGCGGCTGCACTAGTTGCGTTTAAGTAGCCGTCGGGTGCCCACCTTACCCTCCAGAGAGAAAGAGAGAGAAAGATGCACCTCAAACAGACATGGGGTGCGTGCACTTACCTCGGTGTAGAATCTCAGTCTGGGACAGAATTTATGACTGAAAGTTCGGCTCCCATTCCCAAAGCCAATTAATGCCAATTTAATAATGAGGACAGGGTTTTGAGAAAAGTTAAAGCGAGATATCAAAGTTTTTTAGATCCCCAGCAGGCATTTCTTAACCGCAGTGGGTGCACACAAGCCAACTATGGGAAGAAAAGAAAACACTGCTTCCCTAATCTCGCTTACAATTTAGGTTAAATTTAGCTAAAGTTATCTCCACACCTCTAAGGCAGATTGGAATTTGGGACTCTGCATCAGTTCAAAGTAAAACAATGCCATCACACTAAACAGAGACATAAAAAAACACACAGAGACACACAAAGACATAGATTCCCTTTTCAGATTGTCAAAAAATGAAAGTGGGTGCTGGCCCCAAGCCAACTAGGGCCTTCCCTTCAGATTGGGGGAGCATCCCCCTCAGATTGGGTCTGACAACGCCAGATTGGGAGATTAGTTCTCTTGCCAGGGTTTTGGGCTGGGGACAGACAGGACAATAGAAACACATAACACAAAATTCGCAGCGCGGCCACAAAATTCGCAGCACGTCGTGGATTGCTACCCAGAAACTAAAGGCTCAGATGGATCCGTCAACTACAAAATACTTTACCAAATACTTCACAAAATACTTTACTACAGGCAATCCACTCAGAACCCTGGGACGTCTCCCAGGGTGGCAGGAATCCCTGGGACGTCTCCCAGGGTGGCAGGAGAGAAGTCCGAGTTCGTCAACTCCTTCTCGAGCTGCCCAGAAAACAGAGCGATTACGCGTAATCGTACGGACACCGCGCACAGACAGATAACGACCAAAGACTGCAAACATAGAACAAAAGAGACACAAAATGACACGAGCTGGCCAGCTTACCTCCCAGTGGTTGCCGGGTGTTCCTCGGGCAGGGATCCGGACGGGGTTACAGGAGTTCTCCTGGCTGGCTCGCCAAATGAAAGACCCACCGATTCCCTGTCCAAGAAAGACGCACGAGGCACTGGCTGCAAACGCAAGAGGTTTATTCAGACACAGACGCCTGTGGGTGCTCAGCAAAACCTCAGCCGGAGCTTTGGTGAACTGGCACACCGGGCTTTGGGGTACAGGTCTTTTATAGGATAATGGGGCAGGTTTCGCGCGCGCGGTAAGCAACAGGTTTCTTATTGGTTATTTTGAACCCAGCATATAGATTAGCTAAAGGGCAAAGTTGTTCTTCACTTTATGTTATCAGTTCCTATTTGCCTAAGAATGCCCTGGGACCTGTTTTTTTTTTTTTGTTCTTTTTCCAACCATCCTGTCCTTTCACAATAGACTACCCTTAACTGATTAACAGATAGACCTCTCCGGTGTTTAGTGGGTTAGCAACACGCCCTGATGGTTTCACAATGGGGCCTGGGGTTTCTGGGCTGGGGTCTTTCAGTTTGGCATCTGGCTCTGGGTGAACAGGACCATGGGGGACGTTGCCTACTGTAGTAAGAGAGCCAGGCAGAGAAGATGGTGGAATGTGGGCTTTGCCTTGGTTAGTGTGTCTCTGAAGTGGGCAGTTTGCTATTTCCTGGAACCGACTAACCCTGTGGCAGTCTCCACAGTCAGGAGGGCCCGGTGCCAGAGCATCAGGAACACAGAAAAGAAGAAGAAATACTTAATACAGCAGGCAAGTGGGGAACACCGACTCGGGGTTCCTGCGCTCCTGGGTTTCTTGGTCCAAACCTGTCTCCAGGGCTCGGGAGCCACTGGATCTACCAGCTGAGAAGTCATTAGGAACACGGCCTCTCTGCCCCAGGTCCCCTGGATTCCTCCGTGGCTCAGCCTTCCCACCAGCTGTCTCCTCTCGATTCTTCACACAGAAAGGTTTTAAACGCCTCATGATAAATATCTCAGAGAGGTTAAGGAATGACCTCGAAGGGAGAAAAGTAAACACTGGCTGGGAAATTTCAACGTAGGACGGACCTTACAAAAGGGGAAACCTTAAGGGGGGGGGGGGGGAGATGTGCAGGAACACTAGTGACCGTCACACCAAGACATATTTTCAAATGAGGGTCCTGACTCAGCTGTAAAATCTCACCAAAGTCCAATCGCGAAAAAAGACTTTGAAATAATAAACCCAGCTCCAAATTAGGAGTGCTGGCAAATGTAGTAATTTCTACCTAAGAGGCTTTGTGTCCAAACATGTCATTTGAGATCCCAGGCAGACAAAGGAGAATGCCCTTGGAAACAAGGCGGCCATTCAGCCCGTCGCCCTGGGGGCGTTGGATTTCCTCTCTGGGCTCAATACATTTTCAGCCACATTAGGCACCAGCTTCAAACCTGGTGGGAAGCAAATTTAAGTGTCTCTTTTAGTGGGAAACAATGAGAATGCTGTATTTCACAAAAGAAAGGAATTCTATCACTCTGGATGGGCAGACTCCAGTCTGAATGATTAAATTTGGCTATAGCTGTACTCTTGGATTTTTTTTTTTTTTTGGTACTGGGAATTGAAACTGGGGGCGCTTTACCATTGAGCTATATCCCCAGCCCTTTTTAATTTTTGAACTTTTGAGACAGGATTTCTCTTAAAAAAAAAAAAAATGCCCCGGACCACCCCCCTATTGAGCACAAACTCTTTAACAGTCTAGGGAAAATGTTTAGCCTTTTCATATTTATCTTTAAATTCCCAGGGATGGATACATGAACGAATGAATGGGGCTGTGGTTGTGGCTCAGTGTTAGAACGCTTACCTAGCGTGTGTGAGGCATTGGGTTAGATCCTGGCACCACATAAAAATGAATAAATAAAATAAAGGTATAAAGAAGTGTTTTATCTGTTTAAAATTAATAATAATAATAATAGTAATAATAATAGTAATAATAATAGTAATAAAAGAATGAATGAATGATCCATCCATAGGAATAAGAGAAGATTTAAAAAGCCTACATGACTCAAGTTCACCAACCCATCTATTCATTCATTCACTCTTTTCTTCCATTAACAGATGTATACTGGTGGCTGCTGTGAGCCAGGCACTTGAGACACAAAGTTGGCAAAAGAGACGTGTGGTGAGGAGTAGAAACAGAAGCATCTGTGCTAGGGAGTAGGACCTCATGCCTACAGGTGGAGGAGAAAAATTTAGGAGCCAAAAGAGAAGGGATGGAGACAGGGGCATGGGAATGGGCAGGGAACAGGGTCAAAAATCAAAAAAGAAATCCAAAGAAAAAACAAAGAAGCCAAGAAGGACTGAGGTGTGGATAGAAAGCCAAGCAAGAACTCAAGTCTAGTTCAGAGGGTAGACTCCAGGGGATAAGGTTAGGAAGGAGAAATGGTGTCTTTTGGGGAGGGAGTGGGGACTGAGGATTGAATCAGTCCAGGGCCCTGTGTATGCTAGGCAAGTGGTCTACAAATGAGCACATCCCCTGCCTGGAACATGGTGTCTTTTTTTTTAGTGCCAGGGATTGAACCCAGGGGCGCTTAACCACTGAACCACTCCCAGCCCTTTTTATATTTTATTTTGAGACAGGGTCTCCCTAAGTTGCTTAGGGCCTTGCTAAGTTGCTGAGGCTGGCTTTGAACTTGTGGTGCTTCTGCCTCAGCCTCCGGAGCTGCTAGGATTACAGACGAGCCCCACTGCACCCAGTGAGAAATGGTGTCTTCTAAAGTCAAAGGACAATGAACCATCTCTGAGCCACCTCTGTCTCAGTGTGGCTGCTGGGCATGAGTGTTAGACAAGCCCAGAACTGGCCAGAGGAGATCAGCTGGAGGGACCCAGCTCCCTCTCCTGTGAATTGGAGGTGTCCAGTGGGGATCATGGCCCCTGGTTAGGTCGACACAGTAGCCAGCAGGAGACTTGTCAGGGTGCCATGTCAAGAAGAGTGGAGGGAAACCGCATGGCTGGAGAGCCCCCCGTACCAGCATACTCTCACCCTCACATATATTCTGAGACCCTTGTGATAGGAAAAAAATCCCCCAATGTCCTGCCCCCAACTTCTTGTCCTAATTCCCGGGGCCTGGAATACCCTGACCACGTTCCATTCAGTGTCAAAAAGGGATTTTGCAGATATCACTAAGGTTCCTGATCAGTTGATTCAGAACTAATCTAAAGGGAAATTATCTGGGTGGACCTAATTCAATCATAAATCCATTAAAAGCAAAGAGTTTTATACAGCCAATGGCAAAGGGGGAAGTCAGAGTGGTTGACATCCGGAGAAGGGTGGACGTCTCCTTCCTGGCCTGAACACAGCAGGGATGGCATGTCAGACCCAAGAGCAGCCCCAAGAGTGACCGGGGAGAAGCCCACGAGGGAACAGACCTCTTTGCCATTAACCCAAAGGAGCTTGGAAGTGACGTATTCTCCAGAGACCAGACAACAGCTTGGTTTCAGCCCTGTGAGACCCGGAGCAGGGACCCAGGTAAGCCTACCTGGACTTAGGACCTTATCAGCAGGGACTGCTTTCTGCAGCCAAGTTTGTGGCAATTTGTTTGGCAGCAATGGAAAACGAAAACAACCGTCCATCGGGCTGGACAATACAGAGACAGAGCTGCTGCCTTCCAGAATCTTTATTTTGTGGGGACAATAGGTGCAAACTGTTGCAGAGAAAGCCAAAGGATGAAAGCCAAAGGAGTGGGGCATGGAAAATCCACTCCTGAGGCCTGGTGGGGTGGCGCATGCAGGAGGATCACAGTTCAAAGCCAGCCTGGGCAACTTAGGGAGGCCCTGGGCAACTTAGGGAGGCCCTGGGCAACTCCGCGAGGCCCTGTCTCTATATCAAATGGAACAAAGGGTTGCAGAGTAACGCAGTAGCTAGGTGTTCCTGGGTCCAATCCCTGGTGGAATGTTCCCGCCCGTCCCCCCAAAAAATCACTCCTGAGATGATCTGAGGAAGGGGCTGTGGTGATGAGGAAGGTGTCAGAGGTCGCTCCAGTTATGGTCTCCAACATTGAGGTGTCTTGGCGCCCCAACAGTGCTCTAGGGAGGAATGAGTGTGTATATGGGAACAATTCCTCCCTGCCTTTTAAACATCAAAATCAGTGAAAAATAAAATCAGGGACGGACAATTTAAGGAAAAGATACAAGACTAGATAGGTCCCTTGTTTCTGAACATTCGTGCACCGTCCTTTAGGATATTGATCACAGATACCATTCATAGACTGTGTCTGCTTTCCTGTAAGAGGCTGCTACTGCCCAATTATCCAAAATTCTGCTTCTTTTCAACAGTACTTTATTAAAAAGTCAGCACATTCACATTAAAGGAATATTTAGGAACCCCAGGGAGAGGCAAGTGTCAGCCAGCTGAGGCAGACTCTCTCCTGGGAGCAGATGAATTCCTCCTTTTTGTCTCCGCAGGCTCTTCCCCAGGGCCCCTGCCCACCACCTATGGTTGAGGATGTCAGCCAAGAAAACACACCTCCGCACGTGTCCCTCCTCTAAAGCCTGAGGGGTGGGCAAAAGGGAGGGATGGGGTTGGGCCATGGCAGATGTGAAAGGGAAGCGGACCAATCAGTGCTCAGGTTGCTGTGACCAAGTGCCTGCAAACGCGTTCAGGAGGGGACTGTTGCATGCTGTCGGTTACCATCGCCCAAAACTTCCATAAATGGTTGACAAAAACATCCACTGGCTTTTTTTTTCCTCCTCCCTGCTCTGTGTGAGAGATAGGACCCAAGGGCACTTTACCACTGAGGTACCACCCCAGTTCTTTTTTATTTTGAGACAGACTGACCTTGAACTTGTGGTCCTCCTTCCCCAGCCTCCTATATTGCTGGGATTACGGGGGTGGCCACCACACTCGGCCAGTTTTCTGCTTTGTCGTATTTCTCCACGACCATTCCCTCTTCATCAAGCCTAGTAGAAAACTACTCTGATAAAGGCTCCCGTGCTGTGTAAAACTTTTAATTAAATGTGCATGCTTTTCTCTTGTTAATCTGTCTTTTGTTGGAGGGACACAAGCCTTGAACCTAAGATGGGCACAGAGAAAGGTATTTTCCCTCCTCTCTCCCTTCCTCTTCAAGGACCCTTCTTCCAGAACAGTCCCCTTTAACTAGCATCCCTCTCCTTTGTGTTTTCAATCTTTCCCCTCCCCCTTCTCCACTAGCTCCTACTTCAAGGCTGGAAAGCATCTTTAAATTCTCCTTCATTTAAAAAAAGAAGAAACAAACAAAAACATGAAACCACCCCAGCAATCATGCTGTGTACAAAAATACCCCTTGACTGTTGAGGCCCAAGCAGGGGCAGACACACTGGTCTTTCAGGGGCAGGCAGTAAATTTTTTGTGAGCCACGTACGATGTCTGTTGCATATCACTTTGTTTTTCTTTACAACCTGTAAAAAATATAAAAGCCATTTCATAGCTTGTGGACAAGATAAAAACAGGCTGCACACCAGATTTGTCCTCTAGGCAATACTTTGCCCATCTCTTGTTTATGGAAACAAGCATTTGCTTCTGAGACAAAGTCGAACATCAGCCCTGTCTGCACACTGATGCTGGGCAGGGCCACGGGCTTGCTTGGCTGGTAGAATGTTAGCAACTGTGACATGAGAATAAGCCTTGGGTACTTGCCGGTCCAAGAACAATGACAGACATATGGAGCAGACGTGGATACAAGCTCCAGCTTGGAACCAAGCCTGGCTGGGCCCATCTTGGAACGGCCAAACCTCAGCCTGTGATGTTGTGCAATATTAATTGTTGACTACTTAAAAGTAAACTGTAAAGCGAGCCTGGAATTCCAGTGACTCAGGGAGGAGAAGGCAGGAGGATTGCGAGTTTGAGGCCAGCCTGGGTAACTCAGTGACATCCTGTCTCAAAAAATAGAAAGATCTGGAGATGTAGCTCAGCTGCAGCATCTTGACTAGCATGTGTGGGGCCCTGGGCTTGATCTCCAGGATCTTAAAAAATAAATAACTGAACTGCCTAAGGAGGAGAATTCAGTAATTGCAGTTCTTTTTGTTTTGCTCAGGGAAGTCTTATACAAGTGTTTCTCTAAGTGTGGTCAGGGACCACCTGCAAGATGTGATCAGAGACAGCTGGGGTGGTTGCTAGGTATCAGTTTCCTAAGCCCTCACCTTGCAGGGAATAATTTAGAATATCTTGGGAGAAAACTTAATAATGTGCATTATTACTAAATTCCCTTGGAAGATGGGAAATTACTGACTTTTTTACCTACATTACCAGCATGGTGCTGGGTTATTGACCCCAGGGCCGCATACACACTAGGCAAGCACTCTACCACCAAGCTGCACTGCCAGTCCTTTGAGGAGTTTTTCTGAGGAGTTCTTTGGTTCAGTTGGGCAGCATCTGCTTTTGCAGGGCATCAGTTGCTCTGCATAGATACATGATCTTAATTTTAAACCTGTTACAACTCACTGGGTGTGTAGTGCATGCCTGTAATCACAGCGTCTCAGGAGGCTGAGGCAGGAGGATCTCAATTTCCAGGTCAGACTCAGCAACTTATTGAGACTGTGTCTCAAAATAGAAAATAAACAGGACTGGAAAGCTTGGTGTTGTAGCGACCCTCGGGCTCAATCCTTGGTACTGTTAAAAAACAAACAAAAAACTTGTTACAGCTCTACGAGGTCGGTGCGACTCTCCGAGTCTTATAGTTGAGGACACTGAAGCTTAAGGAGATGAGATCACTCTCCTTGGGTCACATGAGAAGCCAGAAGCAGGGCAGACTCACCCGGTGATTCTTCTGTGCTTGCTTCCTGCTGGCATCCTTAATTTGGTTGACAGCCTTCGACTTACTTGGGTTATATAACTATGCAAATCCACCTATGCAGTCGGTCTTCCAGCCAGAGAGTCCGGGGAATCAAAAAGGAAAACTAGAGCAAGGGAGGGGGAGGGGGAGGACATGGGCACCGGAAGCTGTGCCTGGCCTGCAGGGCAGGGGCAGCGCTGGGTCTGCTCCTCAGGCCTGATTGGCTATTTTGGATTCCAGGGAACCTATAGAAAGGAATTAGGGAGGAGGAAGGGACCTTAGGAAAGCAGGCTCCGGACAGTGGGGTCAAGTGGTCCAACCTGAAGTGCTTTTCTCACCGTGGAGACAGAAACCTTGAAGTTCATGTCAGGATTCTAGTGGGGTGTGCACTTCACAGCATCCTGACGTGGTCTGGAAATGAGGGCTCTTGCCTGGCCCGGGGCAAGCTCCACCCATCCTGGCTCTGGACCCTCTGGGCCCTCTGAAAGCAGTTGGGCCTTTCAACCTCTGACACTAATCCTGAGGGTCTGCGGGGCTTGCAGCTTTAGGTTACACAGTGTTTGCCCCAAGCCCCAACCTCCCCTCTTCCATGCACAGGAGTCCAGCCGGGATGTGTAGGGCTGGCTCAAGCACAGAGACCTTAAGCCAAGTGAAACCAGAGCGGCAGCCTTTGAACTACAGCGCCTGCCCCTCCAGCCCTGCCTCCTGTGCAGGCCTCAGACCTGTAGCAACAATGCAAAGTTCAAATCTATGGCTACTTGCAAGCCCATTTGGCAGCCATTAGGTGGCCCCTGACCCACCCCCCCTGCCCTCTGACATGTGACCCCAGGCCGCCCTCCCTGCCAGAGACTCAGGGGTTCTTTCTGAACCACAAGAAAAATGTATGAGGCCTGACTGGGGGCAAGAAATGAACTTAAAATACAATCGCTAGTAAATTTTTTTTTTTTTCTTTTAAGTAATTGGGATAATTGGCTTCAGTCTGAGATAAACAAACAACAAAGCAAATCCTTTAACCTCCTGTTCGGGGCTGTAAAAGGGCCTGCATTTGTATTTCCCCGGTGCTTTTTATGACCTAAGGGCTGGCCTCTCTTTGCCACTGGACTGGGGCCAGCACAAAGCCAGGCTAATCACAGAGCAGTTTCGGAAATGAGGGTCTTGAATGGAATTTCCTCAACACGCCCTCCCCAGTCTGCAGCCTCCTCACTGAGCTTCCCCTTCTGGAAGGCTCCGGGCCCAGCTCTGGACAGGGCAGGAGAACAAAGGACTGTTTCTCCCAGTGTCCCTGGAGCCCACTGAGCCTGGCCTTGTACGAAACTCAATAAAAGCAACTCTTAGGCTGCGTTCCCTGTCCTGGGCTTGTCAGAAGAAAATAAATCAAGTGCTGTATATTTACGGGGAGTTTACAATGTGTAAGTCTCTGTGGGGGGAATAAAAAATTGTATGTTGTGGACAGAAGCCTTGCCCTCAAAGAGCGTGATGTTAGGTTGGAATGTTAGGACGAGTCACAGCAAGAGGGGAAAGTCAGTCATGGAAATCATTACTTGTGGCAGCAAAGCAATCTTTTTTTTTTTTTTTTTCAGTACTGGGGAGGAACCCAGGGGTGCTCTATCACTGAGCTACATTCCCACCCCACCCCTGCCCCTGCTCCTTTTTTAAAATTTTGAGACAGGGTGTTGCTGTTGCTAAGTTGTGGAGGCTGGCCTTGAACTCGCGATCCTCCTTCCTCAGCCTCCTGAGTCACTGGGTTTCCAGGCACTTTCCACCCCTGGCTCAAGCATTCTTTTGGCAAATAAAAGCTATCGGCTCTGAGTTCAGTCGATGTGAAACACATGTTGGATCAGCCAAGATGGGGGATGACAAAAGCCCTCCATGGCAGCTTGTCTTCACAGGGGCTGCCATCAATTCTTGCCCCTCGCTCTGGGAGGCTGGGAGACTATTTCCCCTCTCCTCTAAGTCTGGCCTGGCCTCTGACCACCTTGACAGACAGCGCCTGATGGGAGGGAAGCTTGGCGGGCACAGGCCTCACCTTTAAGAGGGTGGCAACTCTGCTCCTCGTTTCTTAGAACCCAGCTGTGGAAAGTCCCAGGGGTGGACGACCCAGGCTTCAGGACCATTGCCCCAGCTGGGCAACCGGCCGCTGCACTGACTTTCCAGCTCTGTGAGCCGGCCATCTCGAGGGGCCCCCATCCCCCTCAACCCTCCTCTGACTGTGGGGGCAGGGATGAGCTGTCCCTGCCAAGCTGGGCCCCAGTTGAAAATGGTAGGCAAATCAGGGACAGTTGCTGCGTCTCTGAATCTGCCTTGTTCTCACAGCTAGTCTACGAAGAAGGCTTCATCAGCATTATCCCCACTTTGTGGATGAGGCTGAAGAGGTGAAGTTACTGATCCAAGATCACACGGGTCCTAGTGGAGAATACAGGATGTATCCTGGGTTTGGGGCATGTGCCAATTTGGTGGGAGTTGAAACATTAATTAGGAAGTTGCATGGTATAAAACAGGAAGATGGATGGGCTGGGATAAGATTAAGGGGGACCCACATGCTAGGATAAGAAGGTGGCACTTCATTCAGTAATGGCCGTTTGAAAGTGGTGAGTGATGGCTTTTGAGCAGAAGTGATGGGCTGAAAAGAACTTAAAAAGAGGTTGGATAGAGGATCGTCTGCAGGGACAAGAGGCTGTAAGCAGCTGGCCCAGCAGAGACCCAGAGTCGGTAGGTGGGAAGCGATGGGGCCTGGGGTGGCAGAAGTGGGAACAGAAAGAGACAGAAGACAAGACTTAAAAACAACAAACAAGCAAACAACAACAAGGAAAGCCCAGGGGGAGGTTCTGACCAGTAATTTAAAAGTACTTGGACCCGGGTGTCCCCAGGGAGGATGGGTGAAACCTCTCATGAAATTGGAAAGGCAGGAAGGAAAGCCAGCTTGGAGAGGTTTGTGTACTCAACAGTTTTTTCTTTTTCTTTTTGTGGAATTGGAACAGAATCGAGGACATGTTAAGACCAAGGAGCTGACAAGGAGTGAGGACTTGGAAGTCACAGTCTGGCCCAGGCAAGAGTTCTCTCTTGTATGTACAATAAACCGCGTGCGCGCGCGCACACACACACACACACACACACACACACAGGAATGGGTGCCACACTCATGTGTCCAAACCAGAGAGCAAGTGAAAGGAGTATGTAATAAATAAGAATAAAATGAATGAACCGCCTAAATGTCTGGTACTGAGCATATGCGCTGTGGTGAGCTGGGAGAGACCAGTCGGCCCGGCAGCATCCAAAGGGGTTAGAGAAGAATCTGACTGTAGGAAAGAAGATCACCACAGGCCACACACACTCTCTGAAACGTGATGTTCAATGACCACTGAGTATCCTACCACACAAGTAACTACAATTCATTAAACTGCTCCTCTAGTTTATTTATTTTTTTCAACATGTATGAGGAAGACAGTTTTGGCTATTATAAGTAATGCCAAAATGAAGGTCTCTGTAAATAATTTTTTTGGTGTACATCTGATCATTCTTGAAGATAGGTTCCTAGAAATGGAATTAGTGAACTGAAGGGTAAAAAATTTAAAGTATTCTTGATACTCATTGCCAAATTGTATGCTAAAAAAAAAAAAAATCACCAATTCGCACTCCCCCCCCCGCCCCCCCCCCCCCCCCCCCCGCTGTGTATAAGGGGCCCATCTCACATTTAGGCTACAAAGGAAAGTCAATAGAGGCCTTATAGCTGGGTTTGCTGAATTATCTGTTTTGTATATTAAATCCATGAAGTTAGGTGAAAAGAGATGTTAGTGTTGCTGGCCCCAGGGGTCTAATTTTCTTTTGCACACGTTTTTATAACTTTCTTAAATGGTATGCGTACTGCCCACAGTTTCTTTCTTTCTTTCTCTCTTTTTTTTTTTGGTAGTGGGAATTGAACCCAGGGCCTACAACCACTGAGCTACATGCCCAGTTTTGTTTTGTTTTTAATTAACGTAAGCTTCCCCTGAATGGAAGGAAAGCCTGAGTGTCTGGATGAAGACTTCCCCAGGGAGCTGGGGGACAGTGGAGGGTGGGGACCGGACTCTCCGTGCACCTTGGCAGGGCCTCAGCTGCAGGTAGAGGTGGTCTGATTCACATCCATCACCGTCCACAGACAAAGAGTCACAATGAGGGAAAAATCACAGCTCTCAGGGGAGGCAGGCCCGGTCCTCCTGGATTCCAAGTGCTGCTGGGAGAGATCAGAACGGCCATGCCGGACGCTGTCGGCTTTGCTGTCCTTTCCTTTGTAGGGGAGTAAAGCTGCTGGCCTCCCAGTTGCGGGGTTTGCGGTTGAGGAGAGGGACGCCCAGATGGGGGCTGGAGGGATGGTGGAATTAGGCCTTGGCCCCTGCTTCCTCGGGACCAATGGGGAGCTGCCAGCTCTCAGCGGCCAGTGCCCAGCCTCCCCTGAAGCTGGGAGATTAGGGCCATTTAATCCTTTGCTCTCTCCCTTGGCTATTTCTGTAGAGAAGGGGGCTGGGCAGGGCTGTGCGCTGGTTCCCTCAGCAACAGGCCCTGGCCTGGCTCCATTGTGAGGAGGCCCCGCTGGGAAAAGCTGGGAAGGAAGGGAGGAGATGGCTTTTCCAGGGCCTTCCCTTCTCCGAGGTGGTGGCTGTCGACACCCAGGAGCCCTGGGTTCCAGAGGGGGAGGGGGAGCTTTGGGGACCTCCGCCCCTGCCTGGGAAGGGGAGGCCAGAGAGCGGCCTGTGGGCACGAGTGAGCTCATTGTTTACACGTGGAAAACGGCTGCCTTCTCGGGGAGGAGGACCAGGGCAGCCCTTCCATTTGATGGAGCTTGGAGGAGGCCACCAGGCCCTGACAGCCCTGATCCAGCGCGGTGGCCCTCCCTCAGCCTTCTTAGCCTTTCTGTTTGCAAAGCCTCTTAGAGGCTTCTGCCCCTAAAGTCCCCTCTCAGTGGTGACTCAGGCCTGCACCTCCACGGGCGGGCTCTGTCTTTACCTGGCTGGGGTGCTCGCCCCATCCCTCCTCCTCTGGCTCATCCCTCCCAGCTTCTCCACCCCCCATATCCCCCTCCCATCCCCCAAATGAACAGAAATCTCCGTCCTCTTTCCTAATGAAAGTTCTCTTGGCCAGGAAAGGGTCGATGGGTTGGCTAGGAGGCTAGCAACCCATGCTGTGCACGGAGGCAAGCTTTGGTCTTCCTGACACCTGGGTCTTTGAAGACCTGAGCTTCCAGGTCTAAAACAGAGTCTCTGGAAAGGCCATTTTCTGACCACACCCAGTGAGAAAGTTGTTAGTATCTTTCACAAACGTGATTTATTTAAGTTCCTTAAAAAGAAAACCAATGTCTTCTGGAGGGATACATCACTGTTTCCAGTAATTCCCACGATGCCACTTCCTCGGGGAGTGTTGGTTTAGCCTGGAATCTGTCCTGATATTCCATGTCACACTGAGGAAACTCAGCCACCAGTTCCATGAGGCACCATCTTGTTGTTGAATGCATCACCCACACGAAGGAGACCAGTGCCCAGGCCCCTGTAAGACGTAGCAAGTAAATCCAAGCCCACCTCCCCCGAGCCTTCTCTCTGCCTCATCTGCCAACCCGGTCTCTTGGTCTGGGGCTGTGGCTCAGTGGTCAAGTGCTTGCCTTGCATGTGTGAGGCACTGGGTTCGATCCTCAGCACCAAATAAGAATAAATAAAGATACTGTGTGTTCATCTACAAATAAGTAAATATTAAAAACAAAAACAAAAACAAACACCAGGCTTCTTTCTCACACAGGGAAAGTGCAGTCGACGCTCCTTGGACTTCATTTTCTACTTCTGTAAAAGAGGATCTATTGTGAGGATTAAGGTAAATTATCTGTGCTGGGCTGGGGTTGTCGCTCAGAGAGCATGTGCTTAGCATGTGTGAGACTCTGAGTTCAATCACTAGCAACAATGGTGACAATGATAATAATAAGAAGAATGATGATAATAACTTACGTATGTTGAGCACTGACCACAGTGCCTGCAGCACAGTAAGCAATGTTAATATTGTCCTTGACCTTTTTCTTTTGTGAATATGCCTATATTATCTCATGTTACCAAGACTAACGATAAAATATTGTATTATCAAGAATCACAACCAGTGCACAAGGATTGTCCACCTCTATGTGCAGACAGAGGGGTGGAAGCATAGACCGAGTCAGTAATCTGCCCAGGGCCATCCAGCCAGGTAGAGAGTGGAGTCTGGATTTGAACTCCAAGCGCTCATCAGCGCCAACCGCAGCCCTTTCCAGAGCACCACCGGCCTCTCGGGCATCGTGACAGTGTTATAAATGGTTCGCCTGCCCTGAGTCCCCAGGGGTTGGTCCTGTGGAGACAAGTCCATTATGTCAATGCGTCTGAAAACTGCTGGAGGCAGCCCTTCAGAGCGTGGCTTTTAATGCCTATTAAGCAGGTGGAGAGAGAACAGATCAATGAAGGGTGATGTTTTGCAGCTCCCACTAGGGCATGCAGTCCTGTCCACACCGCCTGGTTCTCAGGCACAACTGAATGCCCAGGCCTTTGAGGAGATGGGCTTTAGGCAAGGACAGAGGAGGTGGGTTTTCCCACAGAGTGATCTCAGGGGCAGAGGAAGGTTCCTCTGGGTCCCAGTGTCTAACAGGAACAGTGTCTGAAGCCCCAGGTTCAGGACTCTCCTTCGGCTCTTAGCTCTGTTTAGAGTTCTCTTTTCAAATGCATTTGCTTTCACAAGAAGGCAGGAGGGATGAGCCATCTTCCCAGAAAGCAGCAGAGTACCCCGAAGCTGGGGCAGCAGGAGGAGGATAGGGAGGTGGCTCCTGGAAAACACAGACAAGGGGAGACTGGGTTCGTAGGACCATGCTCCTTCCCTCCGTGTCCCGGAAAACAGACCTGACTTGTTTCTCGTTTTTTGCTGGATTTTCTTGCTCCTTTCTGCTAATTTCTGACCAGGGATGGACAAGAGGAATGACAGCTAGGGGAGGGGCATAGGTAAGGATGAGGGTGGGGGGGACAGGAGGGAAGCTGCCTCAGTCCCAATGAACCGGCGAGCACAGGCCACATGGATACCACATGCCAGATACAGCAGACATCTGACACACCTCACACCCACACATACACACGTCACACCAGACATATCACACACACACCCCCCCACACACCCCACACTACATGCACACATATCCACAAACACACATGTACATGCCACACAGATCACACCCAACGCTCCACACCGTGTCTGCGGTCACACACCCTTGGGTTGTGTAAGAGGACAACAGCGCCACCTGGCGGCAATTTACTCGCAGAGCTTTCCCCACCCCCCACAATAACTCAAGAACCAAAATTGTTATTCTGTACTTATTTACTCTTGTTCCCCACAGTTGTAAGGCCTCCTCTGCCTCCTGACCTTTTCTCAGAAATTGAGCCAAACCGTAAATGCCCTTCTGAGAAGTGGTTTACAGTTCCCAGTGGCGCCCCGGGTGAGAGGGACGATACTCAGAACATCTTCTAAACAGAACTCCCTGTGCTCAGCCCTCCATGCCGTGGCCCTGAGCCCATTTGGAAAGGAAGTGCCGAAACGGTGAGGAAAAGTCTTGATTTTAGGAACTGATCCTAGCCCCTGTCCCAATTGTACAATTTTTTTTTTTTTTTTTTTTTTTTTTTTTTTTTTTTAGCTATAAATGACCAAAACAGAGAACCTTGTATTATCAATATCTATTTCTGCTTTTCGGACCCAAACTTGTGATAATTAAGGGATGCCATCATTTGTATTATTGAGTTCCTCCCTGGGCCAGGTCCAGTGTGTGGGAGCCCTGACCCCTGCGGTGACTTCATCCTCCAGGACATGCACACACACTGCTGATCTGCTTTTCAACCAGTAACTCAGCCCAGGTCACAGGTGACCTTTGTCTCCCTGCATCAAGGCAGTCACAGGGCTCCCGAGGACCAGCTCATGTGTACCACAAGTGGACCTCATAGCCTGGTGTGGTGTAAAGGCCTGGGATAGCCCCTAGTGACGCGTGCAATTAATAACCATGCCTGGGGAGAAGCACTAAGCCTTAAGTGCTTTGAGATTTTTACAAGGACTCACGACAAGGCATCAGCGTTTCCAGCTGGGAGACTTATTTATGAAGGAGTTCAAAGAGTTCTTTCCAAATGTTCATTCTCCAATCCTTGCAACATCCCCCGGAAATGCCTGGCCGGGAAAGGCAGCGTTGCTCAGCCATTAATCTGAGAACCATGGCAGCGGAGGTAGGGCAGGGCACAAGCCGTTCCCCGGAGCCTCCCCCAAATCCGGAGACGGAAAACGAGGTTGCAAACCGCCCGGTACTGCCTGCACCCTATGTCCTAGGTACAGGGAGACTCCCTATTTATCCCAAGGCAAGGGAGGCCGGAAACTCCGACCAATGGCTGGGGACTAAGGACCAGCAGAACACAGGAAGGAGCTGGAGGACAAACATCCTCCGCCCTCCTCGCCCACCCTGAACACAGGTGGCATCAGGGTACAATGGGTATGAAGAGGGTCTCAATTCAGGCAGGACTTAGGCTAGGAATGCAGGGGGACAGCAGTGGGCTTGTGGGACTGTGGAGGAGGGGTGGTCTCTGGAGCCTGGGGTTGAGGGGTTAAGGGTCAATTCAGATCTGGGAGGCTCAGATCCTTCCTGGCAATGGCTGCCTTCTTCCCCTGGGCTGCCTGTAAACTGAGGGCTAGGTTGGTTACCTCTCCTTCCTGCTGGGTCAAGTTTCTTAGCACTGTCTGTGGAGGACCTTTCTAAGTCTCCAGAAGGAAGCCTAAAAAAAAAGAAGGTCAAGAAAAAATTTAGCTGGCTAGGTGACACATGCCTGTAATCCCAGCTACTGGGGAGGCAGAGGCAGGAGGATCACAAGTGCAAGGCCAGCCTCCACAATTTAGCAAGACCCTGTTTCAAAATGAAAAGAATAGAAAGGAGTGGGAGTAGAGCTCAGTAGTAAAGTGCCCCTGAGGTCAATGGCCAGTACTGGTGGGCAGGGGGGAAGAAAAAATAAATTAAAATATATCATCTGCCCATCTGTTAGAAGCAGGGCTTGAGGCCATGTTCCTTCCTAGACAGCCTAGTTCCAGCCTGTTGTTTATTCTTCTCACCTATTTTAAAGGCTTTTTTTTTTCTTTTTTAAAGTTTTGTAATGAAATATTTTAAAATTTACGGAAAAATAGTACAGAAGGTCCCCACATGCCCTCCACTCAGCTTGCACTAGAGTTAACCTCTTACATAACCCGACTACAACAATCCAAACGGTGTGATTCACATGGCAGAGAACTGTTTACTAAGCTGCAGACTCTACGTGGGCTTTACTGGCTTCTCCCATGAATGTCACTCTGTGTTCCCAGGTCCCAGAAGAATGCTGCTTCCCATCCCGTTGCCATGTCTCCTCGGAGTCCTCTGATCTCTGACAGTTTCTCAGTCTTGCCTGGCCTTTCCCAAGGCTGGACGCAGCTCATTTTGAGTTGGTTTAATGTTTTCTCATGATGAGACCGAGGCTGTGCATTGTGTAAGAGTCCCACTGGAGTGATGTGGCCTTGTCTGTGGGCTGTATCAGGGGACGTGATGTTGACAAGCCTCCCCATGGGTGACGTTACTTTGATCACTAGACTAATGTGGTGTCAGCTGGCATTCTCCTCCAGCCTGACCTTGACGGTGGCACTGCCCCTTACAGTTCCAGGGCAGTGCCATCCCCAGCAGGTGGAAGCTCCCCCTCTCCCGCAGATCTCAGGATGGGAAGCAGGCTACTTGGGGCCAGGCCAGGGCCTGCGTGGGTGCTCTGAGTCTGCCCCTGTTTCCAACTTAAGAGAACTGATTATTTAAATACAGGCTCAGATGGATGGCCAGGAAATGACCAAAAGAGCCCGCTTTATAGCCACAGTTAGAAATAATAGTGACAAAAGAGCTCAATGGTGGAAAGCAAGGGCTTGGGAATCACCAACCTCCACAGCCCGCCTCTGCCCTGTAGTCCCACCTGCTGATTGACTTCTGGAGTATCTGTTACCATCCCTTCCTAGGGAGGTCAAGGGGGTGCAATGAAGTGATGTGCCAATGCCCAGGATGTGTTTGGACTTTTTTTTTTCCTACTATTTCTCATCATAGTGTAACTTAGAAGTCATAAGAGCCGCTTAAAATGAAGCTATAATGCTATCTTCTAAATTAGGTGCGTTTAGTTATCCTCATTTACAATATATACTACATGGAAATTAGCCATAAAGATCAATCATCTTAGGTTTGATCAATAATCAATGCTTTTTCAAAGCGGAGCCGGAGGTAGTTTGTTGCAGTACTGCACATACCCAGTTAGTTTGGGCTTTGTCTGATTCAATGTCTAAAACCCACCGTGGGTGGAGGCTGCTGGGCAGGGTCTACACTGGTCACAGGTGTGAATCTGTGTTAGAAGCGCAGTTAAAAAAAGATGCTAAGCTGATAATTGACTATTAAAAGCCTGGAACTGTCCCAACTGCCTTCCCCATCAGAGCCCCAGCCCTTTTGGAGTGAATAATACCATGACTCGGATCCCAGGCTTTCCCTCAGATGAACTGCATTTGATCCGGCTCTGCTGCTTTCTGGCCCTCCGCTTGGAACATTTCTGAGTCTGAGTTATTATGAGAACTGAATGATGGAACGCGTGGTTCTTGCCCAGCACATATGAAAGCTGCCCCTTTTATCATTGCCTGTAGTGTGATCTTGACCACATGTAGAGTTCTAGAAGGACTTAGAATCAGTCCTGGGCAGCATCTCGAGCCAATGTGTTGAGCCCACTCCCAGATTTTCTTTGCAAACCCTGAAGGCCAGGGACACTTTCTGTCCCAGAGCCAGTTCAGGACAAATCATGATGTGTGTGTGGGCAGCATCGTGGTTTGTGGTTCTTCAAAAGCAGAGCCTGAGGCAGGGGCTTTGATGCAGGTGGTTTATCCAGGAGGTGGTCTCTGGAAGCAGAAAGGAAGTGGCGTGGGGGATATGGGGCAGGGAAGGAGGAACCTTTAACAAAGGACACGTGCATTGGCGAGCAAGTTCCCCCAGCAGACAGCCTGGGCAACCCACGCTTAATCAGGTGTAAAAAACAAGCCCCAGAGTTACCCACCTAGGGGTGTGGGAGCTGAGGGACTTTTGCAGGAACAACGTCCTGGGTCACTGGTCGATGGGGTGGGGGTTGGTATGAATTCCCGGGCACTATACCGTTAAAGACAGAAGAGAGAGAGCAGGGGAAGATGGTGTGAGTGGATTTAAGCCCTAACAGGAGACCTTCCTTGTGCAGAAGCTCCTTCATCTTAGAGTCCCTGCGGGCCAGCACTGTGTCTGGCATATAGTGGGCATTTAGTACCTGTGCTCGATTGTTGAGGAAAAGGAGCTTCTGTGCCAGGGGAGGGCAGAAAGTGCCAGGAAGCAGCAGGGCAGTGAGCAGGCATTGCTAGACCCGTGCTGGGCCATGTTTGCAGCTTCTTCATGAGCCTCAGAAAGTCTGTATTCTGGGAAAGGTGAGGCCTGGACCTGGGGTTCCAATCACTTGTGGGCCCTAGAGCAGGCTATTTGAGGCCATTTGAGCATCAGTTTCTCATTTGGATTAAATGAGATCATGTAGGTAAAATCTCTGAGCACAGTGCTCATCACAACAAATGATTCTGGCTCAGGCAATGGCAGTTGCTTTTCTTACCCTTCCTTATTATGCCTTGAGAAGTGTGTGTTCAAAGTAGCTGCTCAGCAAATATGCACAAATTGTTCAATACATGGTGAAAAATGAATATGCATGCGGTGTGTATTAGTGTGCAATGGCTGCTGTAACAAATTACCACAAACTTCCTGGCTAAACACAACACATGCTTATTTGCGTACAGTTGTGGAGAACAGAATTCTGATTTCAGTTTCCCTGGACTAAAGTCAAGTTTCGGGCAGGCCTGGTTCTTTCTGAAGGCTTCCTTGACCAGTTCAGCTTCTCTTGGCACCTGTGTTCCTTGGCTTGTGGTCTCTTCCTCCATCTTCAGAGAGCATCTCTCCTGAAGTCTCTGCTCTGCATCACATCTTGTTCCAGTTTCTGTCTGTCTGGCTCTTCTCACATTCCTGTCATAAGGATCCTCGTGATGCCATTGGTTCACTCAGATAATCCAGGAAAATCACCCCACCTGGAGACTAAATTTAATCACATCAGCAAAATCCCCCTTTTTTCCCCTCAGATAAAGTAACATTTACGGGTTTGAGGATTAGCATGTGGAGGGCCATGACTCAACTGGGAAATCAGGACACAGAGACTGGAGGGTATCAAGGGAGGAAATTTTTTGCAATATGGAGATCTTCCTGTGACATCAGTCACCCTACGTCCAAGGCTGGGGAGTCTTTCTCCCACAGGGTTCTGAGATGTGTGCATGGGAGCTGTGTGTCTCCATGTGTTCCTGGAGCCCTCCGGGGACTCTTCTGGGACTCTCCTAAGCTCCAGACTTGAGACCCTGAAGCAGCACAAGTTTGTTTCTGAAGAAAGCAGAGAAAGACCCTGGAAGCCCAGCTCTCCACCCAGCGGGCTGTGCAGGTCCACTGGGGCAGTACTGCAGGCCACAGTAGCTTCGAGAATGGAAAGTGGCCCAAGCACACTGAGTTTTTTTTTTTTGAGGGGAGGGGTACGGGGAATTGAACTCAGGGGCACTCAACCACCGAGCCACTTCCCAGCTTTATTTTGTATTTTATTTAGAGACCGGGTCTCACTGAGTTCCTTAGCGCCTCACTGTTGCTGAGGCTGGCTTTGAACTCGTCATCCTCCTGTCTCAGCCTCCCAAGCTGTTGGGATTCCAGGCATGTGTCACCTCGCCTGGCCTGAGTTGTTTCTGTCTCTGATGAGACTTTTCTGGCTTTGGTTTGGAAAAAGGAATCCTATCCTTCTACCTCCCAAGAGAACCAGATTCAGGTAAGAGTTTTCCACACACAAAAACGCTGCTTCCGAGGGCCTTCAAATTTATGGAATCCCAGAATCGCACCAATCAAAGGAGGTGGAGGGTATTTAGCACTCAGTAGAGGAGCGCCTGCCTAGCATGCAGGAGGCCTGGGTTCCGTCCTCAGCACTGCCAACGATGGAGGAGCCTCACCCCTCAGAGTTGAGAGAGGGTGGCATACACGTGTCCCAGGACCCCCAACAAGGTTCTAGTTACAAATCTTCTGCCTTATGGTCAGGTCTGTGTGTCTGGCCACCAAGGAAGGGGGAGCCCTGGGCCCTCCCTCACAAGAGCACAGACCACCCACTTAGAGGTCTGGGCACAACACGTTTATTGCTGTGTACTCCGCTAAGGGTGTGGCACTGAAGTCCCCAAGAGGAGACTCTTCACAGAAGCCCTCAAAGGGGAATGTTAGCACAGAGGTTGAGTCAGCATGGAGCTTGTGAAATGTCGTTACCACCCGAGCATCCTGTGGGTCAATTCTCCCAGGGCCTCACTTTTTCGCTGAATTTCTCTTAAAGGGGCTGTCTATGTCTCTACAAAGCTCTGAATGTCCACACGTTTAGGAGGAGCACATTTTCCCTCTTTATCACTTTTATACTTTTTTTTTTTTAATTAAGAGACAATTTCTTATCAAGGTATCCAAGTTGTGACCTCCTGCTTCTGCCTCCCAGTAGCTAGGATTATAGATATATGCCACTCTGCCTTGCTTTAAGACTTTTCTACTTTTTACAGGGAGAATCTCTCTCTCTCTCTCTCTCTCTCTCTCTCTCTCGGGGGGAGGGGTACTGGGAATTGAACCCAGGGCCACTAAACCATTGAACCACATCCCCAGACCTTTTTTCTGTTTTGTTCAGAGACAGGGTCTTCCTGAGTTGCTTAGGGCCTAAGTTGCTGAGACTGGCTTTGAACCTGAGATCCTCCTGCCTCAGCCTCCTGAGCTGCGGGATTGCAGGTGTGTGCCGCTGTGCCCAGCAGGGAGAAACTCTTGATGAGGGGTGTATCAATTAGAAATTTGTTCAGCTGAAAAAACCAAAGCAATGACTGAAGCCTGGCCAAACAGAGCGAGGTTTCTCAGCCCTAGCACTCCTGACATTTTGGGTCACATAAGTCTTTGTCATGAGGCTGTCCTGTATATCATAGGATGTCTTGTGGCACCCTTGCCTTCTACCTACCAAAATAGCCAAACTCAGCCAGGGGTGATTTGACCCTTCAGGGGACACATCAAAATGTCTAGAGATATTTTAGGTTGTCACAACTGGGGATACTACTGGCACCTAGGGGCCAGAGACCAGGGAGACTGCTGAAATATCCCATAATTCACAGGACAGCTTCCAACGGCAAAGAATTACCTGGGACTAAGAATCAGTAGTGCTAAGATTGGAAAACTGTGGTCTAAAGAAATTGAAGTGGACATTTAAGTTGATCCAATGGGATGTGTAGAGGAAATCCCAGACGATGACACCCTCTAAACATGTAATTCATATCCTGTTCTTTCAAAACCTGGCTCCTTGTGGATAAATCCAGAAAGAATTTTTTTCTTAAAATATATTTTTATATTTTAAAGGTCGATGGACCTTTATTTAATTTATTTATATGCAGTGCTGAGAATTGAACCCAGTGCCTCACACATTCCAGGCAAGTGCTTTACCACTGAGGTACAAGCCCAGCCTCAGAAAAAATTTTTGGTACTGGGGATTGAACCCAGGGGTACTTAACCATTGGGCCACATCCCCAGCCCTTTTGATATTTTATTTAGAGACAGGGTCTCACTGAATTGCTAAGTGCCTCACCAAGTTTCTGAGGCTGGCTTTGAATCCTCCTGCCTCAGCCTCCCTAGTTGCTGGGATTACAGATGTGTACCACCACGCCTGGCCCCTCGGAAAGAATTTTAATGGATTCCTGGGATGAGATACTTCACTGGATATTCTCTGGCCAGAGGCTCACAGTGCTCCTGTGAAAGAAGTGGGAGACTTCTTGCAGGAGGTGAGCACATGTTTCACCCTAAGGCAGCCAGGGAAGCACACGGGAGGGTTAACAGGTGCATGCCTTGCTTACTAGTAAGAGGCTGCAGAAATTCCAAAACCACCTAAGGCAGCTGTGCAGTCAATATGAGCATCGGCAATATGCCGAAAAACAAAACAAACCCCAAAGGCCAGATGCAAACCTAGTCACTGGAGACAGTGGGCAGAATGGCCTCACCTTTCCCCCAGTTGCCAATGTCTGGGAACACGTCCATCCCAGAGTGCACTCAGACATCGCCCACTTGTGCAGACAAATGAAAGCAGGCCTTGGTTCTAAAAAATAAAGAGCAGCTAACAAAGGGAACAGGAATGTGAGTGAGCACAAATGCCTTAGCTTCAGGTCCACTGAGCCCTGGGCGTAAGAGGCTGTGTTTTGTTCTGTGGTAAGTACAGCTAGGTGATGATGAATACATGGATGTGGGTTGTCACCAATAGAAGAGCTGTTCACAGTGTTTCCCCAGGGACAATGTAATGGGCACAGGTAGAGGGAGAAGGTCAGATAGATAGAGAGAGAAATAAAGGGGAGGTTAATTAAAGCCACGCTCTGAAGAGCTGCCTGGGGCACCTGCAATACTGTTCTTAAAACTTCTTCTTTTCCACCTCCCACTAGCTTGAAATGTAAAAGCTCAGATGTGATTTTTTTTCCTCTCTGCTCTTTTGGATTAAGAAGTAACACCATTCCTGAGGGCCGGCTCCCCAGCCAGGCTCTTGCTCAGACTCAAGCTCCTTAAAGAGCTGGACAACTCAGTGAGTATGAAGGCAGGGCAGGCAGAAGCAGGTCCGCACAGGTGTCACATCCCGAAACATGCTAGGTACTGAAACATTCCCAATTGTTAAGGTCCTCTGCTGCTAGGAAAACTACTTTTTGCAGCAGGGCTGAAACAGAGGGCCCAGGGGGGAAGAGGTGGGGTGGGTGGTGAATGTGTGCACATCTGCCCCTGGTAGCACTGATACCCTCCTTAAAGTACTGGGTGGGGGCGGAGAATTTGCCAGTCTAAATGGACAGTTGGGGCCATTCTGGCTCCCCAAGAGTGTGACTCTAACAATCTTTGAAGTTGGTAAACTTATCCTTCCAGCAGCTCCTGAGCCTTCCCAGGATGGGGACTGTCTGGGTTGAGCTCATGGCTGCACTTGGCACCCGGCACAGGATCAGCAAGGGTGTAGTCATTAGCAATGTCACGGGAGCTGGGTCTGAATCCAGGCTCCACCTGTAGGTCCTGTATGACCGTGAATGATCTAAGGTCTGAGAGCCCCTGAGACTTGACTTCCTCCTTTGTGAGATGAGGAGAGTATCAGCATCCCCAAGGTCAAGACCCGAGTGAGTTCACAACTTTGCTCTGTGGCAGATTCCTAGGAAGCTAGGTCTGCCTATTAGCTGTTGTTGTTATCAGGGCCTCAAGTTCTGTGTTGCTCAGCTTTCGGCTCCTAGGAGGCCATGTATCTAATGCATTTTATTACTTAAGAATTCTGATCATGCTGGGGTCCGCTGTGCTGGCCATGGCACCTTGCTGGGCACCATGGCCACACTGCTGCACTGCTGGGCCCAGCAATCAGGATAAGTGCCCAGGTCCCTGGTGCTGGCTCTGTTCCTGCGGGGGCCAGACACTTGGCTGCTGTGCATGGCCCAGGGAGTCTGCTGTGACCACCAGGACTCCAGCAGAATCACTGAGACAATAGGCAGAAATGACAGCAGCACAGAGCAAAAAAAGCAAATCAGGTCACAGCAGCTGAAAAAGATCTTTCAAGAATACTGTGCTGCTGGCCTATCATGTACCTTGGAATCTCATTAGACTCCTGGGGGGTGTTTTACATGGTGGTTTCAGGTGGGGTGGACAGGTCTGCAGTCCTGCTTAAACTTGAATTTGAAGGGCCGCGGGTCAGTTCAATGGATGTGGTAGCCTACGCAGTCCATGAGCTGTTTGCACAGTGAGGTCGGCATCACCTTAGTCTGTGCCCTTCGCTGTCAGGTGTTTTTGGAAAGTAGGACTTTTTAACAGCTGCACTCGATGAACCCTTCAGCTGTAGGCCCTGAAACTTAAATTACACAACATGGATTGGTTTTAGGGGTGTAGGTTTTTTCTGGGTGGAGGGAGGGGTGTAATCGCTGTGTTCTTGTGAATTAATTTTACTTTTGTCTGCAAAAATCAGGATTTTGAATAATTATAATTTTTTGTTTTACAGTTTGTTAATGCTAAAAAAAGAAAAAGAAAAAGAAAATCCTGGTCATGATTCCCCAGAACTTCCTTTTGGCTCACTCTGCACGTGGTATTTTCAACCTGACATTTCAGAGGCCTTCAGACAGCCTTTGATTATTTTCTGACCATGGGCAGGGATCTCTTTGGGGTCCTTACAAATACTTCCAGATGAGATGAGGGTTCTTTCTGGCCAAAGGAGGGAGGGTGTGGGAAGACATGACTGAGATACAGGATGTAGCCTCCTCCCGAGGTGTTCTGGAAAGCTCCAGGGAGCCCAGGGCTTGCAAAGGCTTCACACTCACCTTGGAATTCCTCATGTCCCCCCGCACCCCAGCAGTCATTCTCCAAGTCTCTGCCTGTTACGTTTGGGGTGTGAGGTGTCCCCCAAAAGCTCATGTGTGAGGCAATGCAAGAAGGTTCAGAGGAGAAATGGCTGAGTCTTAATTCAATCAGTGAATTGATCCCCCCACAGGGATTAACTGAAAGGTAACTGAAATGGTAGGGTGCAGCTGGAGGAAGTGGGAATTGGGGTGTGGCTTTGGGGGTGTACATTTTGTATCTGGTGAGTAGAATCTCTCTCTCTGCTTCCTGATTACCATGTGAGCCACTTCTCTCTGTCACCCTCTTCTGCCACCATGCCTGCCTCACCTAAAGCCCCAAGGAATGGAGCCGGTCATCTATGGACTAAGACCTCTGAAATTCCTCCTCTACAGTTGTTCTGGTTGGGTCTTTCTAGGCACAGTAGTGGGGAAAAAAACAAAAAACAAAAAACTGACTAAAACACTGCCTTTTCTTGGAGGCTCACTGTCTCTGTCTGCAGCTCATTCTGTATGTGAAAAATCATAAAACCTCGTGTGAAAGCACATGACACTATGGAACTGTACAGTTTAAAATGGTTAGGTTTTTAAGGTCCTTGCTTAGCATCTGGATGGTCATTTTAAGTGACAGCAGCCATTTTAAGAAAAATTTGGCTTTCTTGCCCAAGGGCGTTTCTGAGAAAGGCTTACCACTCCCTCATACCATCCCAACCCTTAACCTCCCGAATTAGGACTCGGGCTCTAATCCTTAAGCCTGCCCCCCAAAAGACCCGAACCCCAAGCCTGTTTTGCCTCTCTCTGTCTGGGGAGAGATGGCCTTTATTTGTCAGCTCTGACACGTAAACTCTTGTGTGTATCTCTGCCTGGTCTTTCATTTCTTGCTTGCCTGTCTCCTGGTTCCTCGATTTCCTTTCAAGGTTGATAAATTTTATATTTATATTACCATAATTTAAAATAATAGTAGGACTAGGGAGATGGCTCAGTGGTAGAGTGCTTGCCTATCATGTGCAAGGCCCTGGGTTTGATCCCCAGAACCATAAAAAATAAAATAAAATAAAATAAAAGATATTAGTAAAAAAAAAAATTCCTTAAAACAATTAGAGTGGGAGGGACATAGGGGCCCTTATTCATGACGTGACACCCAGTTTGAAGTCAGCTCTGGAGAACCTTCCACAATCCTTCAGTCCTAATTTTTTTCTGGTTGGGTGGGTGGGTTTCAAAGCCCACCCAGAACGCTGGATTCTTTTGCTTATGTGTCCTGATCCCCGCTCCAAGCAGGGCTCCAGATGGTGTCTCTTTGTTCCTTAAAGCAGAAGCAGAAGAGGTCCCATGGCCAAGGCTACGACTACGCGCACCTAGGAATGCTGCTTCTAAACATTTCTCTAGGGTCCCCAGATCTGGAATAGGAAGGAGTGGGGAGTAGCCCCCTGTGCAGGTGTGTTCACGGCCTGCCAAGTCCAAAACTGCTTGGCGAGTTGCCTTGGTCCTTGGGGTTCCTCAGGCCTTTCTTGTACCCCCTGCCCCCTCACCATATTGACTCAAGTGTGTGCTGTAGAAATGCCTGGTGTTCCCAGCAGGCGCAGGACTTTGGGCAGGTGCAGAGGGCCTGTTGCTGGAGACCAAGACCAAATGCAAGCCTGCACTGCCCTCTGCTGGTAATCCTGGCTCACAGCCCTGGGGAGAGCGAGCAGGCTCAGAGCCTGGGAGTGGGGAGAGAGCCAGCAGTCTGAAAGAGGCGCCTCAAATTCCTGAAGATCCCTCATGCAGGTTCTTGGCCAGTTCATCCCTGCTGAAACCTCAGTGTGTCACCCCGGCCTGCCTGCGCTTTTTGTGGGTGCAGGCTGCCAAACAGAAAGCCGTTTTTGTAGGTCACCAGGTTTGTGTTCTGTCCCCCTTGGCTAGATGAGCTTCAATTGTCTCCCTGAGGCAGTTTTGGCTCCTGCTTATTCCTCCAGAGTGTGCCATGTCTCTGTTTGTCCTGCCATTGCCACATACCTCCACGTCCTTTCCAAAATACAATTCTTAGTGCCTGCCTACTATCAGTCCCAGTTATCCAGAGAGTCTCTGAAGAGCCCTCCGCCTCTAGGCCATTCTGGCCTGACGGATCTGCACAGAACATTAATCTGTTTCTGCCATGCTCCAACCTGACATCCTTCATGATACTGGCCAAGAGGGTCATGAACAAGTTGGCATGAAATACAAAGCACTTGAGGTCTAGCTTCTGCCTTCTTCTCCACATTTGATCACAACGTTGTCATTCAAATAAGAGCTGGTGGAAAGCTCGGATCCTAGAGAAAAACTGTATGTTTGCTAGCTGTTTGACCTGGGCGAGTGCCTTAATGCCTTGGCCCCTAAAATGGGATCTGTGGGGCTGGGAATGTGGCTCAAGCGGTAGCGCGCTCGCCTGGCATGCGTGCGGCCTGGGTTCGATCCTCAGCACCACATACAAACAAAGATGTTGTGTCTGCCGAAAACTAAAAACTAAATACTAAAAAAAAAAAAAAAAAAAAATTCTCTCTCTCTCTTAAAAAAAAAAGAAAAAAAAAGAAAAAAATAAAATGGGATTTGTAATAATAACCTAGAATTCCTAGAACAGTTAACATATAAATAACATGTATAAAGCACTTAAAACAGTACTTGGCATGTTGCAGGCACTTTATAAGTGTCAGTTATTGTTATTAATTGAAAATATTGGTGATGTCTTCCTTTTGACTCCAACTTCTGTTGATCTGATTGCTGGAATATTCACAGGAGCAACCTATCCAGCAACCTCAGAGCAGCAACTTGATTTTAACCCCAGTGCCCTTCACTCCCAGTTAGCCCAATCCACCCACACCCATGACTAGGACTAGACAGCACTAGTCAGCACTTAGAATTCGAGGCACTGACTTAGAGTTCTTGAACTTTAGTGTGGATGTCTGACCACAAGAGCTGACCCTTGGGCTTTCCGATGTGCGTTATTTTGCAGCTGCTCAATGTTTTTTTTTTTTTTTTTTTTAGGCCATCCAGCTTTTTGACCTCTTCTTTTTTCTTGGTCCATTAGATCTTTCTAACTTTAAAAAATTTCCCTACCGAGTTTATACATTACTCATCCCTTGAATTCTTACTAAGATCTTTAATTCTCTTGCACATTCGTTCATTCATTAACCCAATAAACATCACTAAGCCTTCTATGTGCCTGGCCCTACCTCAGGCGCCGGCACACGTGAGGCCCAGGGCACGCTTCTTGCTTACAGGGATTAGAGCCTAGTTCAAGAAGACAAAAACATACACTAGAGATTGTACGATTACTAATTGAGAACATTCTAGAAAGTCATCAGCAGGGTGCTAGGAGGCTGAATAAGAGGAGGGCTTCAGAGATGACTTCAGAAAAGCATTCATTGCACTTCAGCAAATCAAGGCCATTGGAAACTTTGGCAAGGATGGTTTCAGGAGAAAAGTGTTGGGATCAGAATACTTTAGAGTTAATGAGAATGAAGTGAAATGAAGTGAATTAATGAAGTGAGACATAAGTAGAAGTTCACTGATTCATACTGTCTACTCTTGACAAACCAGAGATAAAGAACAGGAAAATGGGAGATTTTGTAGCTGGCAGGACTGGTCCCTTGTTCAAAAATGAATGACCAGTGTCAGTGTAGGAGTAAACCAAGCACAGGGCCCTGTGTAAAATGCAAAAGGCACATGCCCATGAAGCTGGCTCTGACAGATTTGTGTGTCAGTGAAAATAATTTGTCAAAAAGAGAGACACTGATAATGTAGGAAAGAAGATTGGGAGTAACAGAAGAAATAAAATTTGGGAAAGATGAAAGGGAGATGGGATCTAAAGTATACATGAAGGGGTTAGACAGGAGGAGGGACTTGTCTTCCATTATAGCAGAAAGAAAGAACAATATGGTGGTAGATGCACTAAGATCAGTAACGTGGCTTAGATGGTGTGTTAGTCAACTTTTTTTTTTGTCACTGCGACCAAAATATCTGATGAAGATAACTCAGAGGAGAAAAGGTTTATTTTGGCTCATAGTTTCAGAGGTTCAGTCCATGGTGGGCGGTGGGCCAACTCCATGGCTCTGGGCCCATCGTGAGGCAGAACATCATGGCGGAAAGATGTAGTGGAGGAAAGCTGCTCACCTCCTGTTGGACAAGAAGCAGAGAGAGGGGAAGGGGCCTCAGGGGTAGTCCTTTAGTGACCCACCTCCTCCAGCCATGCCCTACCTGCCTATAGTCACTATCATTCAGATTAGGATGCACTACTTAGGCTACAGCTCTCATAATCCAATCATGCCATCTCCAAACATTTCTTCATTGACACAGGAGCTTTTGGGAGACACCTCATATCCAAACCATAAGAGGTGGCTTCTAGTTTTCAATGATGACTTCATTTCCCCGAGGACAAGGAAGGCAAGGTTTTCAATCAATAGTGGGAGGGCAGGAGGGGAAGGATGAGTGGTCTGAGTACAGAGAAATGCTTGTGGAAGATGGTGGGGGCTGGATTTACGCCAGTAAAAAGAAAACCGAGCTGGGTGTGGTGGCACACGCCTGTAATCCCAGCAGTTTGGGAAGCTGAGGCAGGAGGATCTGTAACTTAGTGAGGCACTAAGCAACTCAGTGAGACCCTGTCTCTAAATAAAATACAGAATAGGGTTGGGGATGTGACCCAGTGGTTGAGTGCCCCCAAGTTCAATTCCCAGTACTAGGAAAGAAAGAAAGAAAGAAAGAAAGAAAGAAAGAAAGAAAGAAAGAAAGAAAGAAAGAAAGAAGAAAGAAAGAAAGAAGAAAGAAAGAAAGAAGAAAGAAAGAAAGAAAGAAGAAAGAAAGAAAGAAGGAAGGAAGGAAGGAAGGGAGGGAGGGAGGGAGGGAGGGAGGGAGGAAGCTGAAAACCATCACTGGATGAGCTGGAGATGGGAGACAGGAAAGTGCATCGGGGAGTTGTTGGTGTTTGTGAGAGAGTGATAGTAATATGACAAGTAAGACAAATTCAGGTTTGGCAAGAGAATAAGTCAAGAGAGGTGGACTGAATCAGAAGGATAAATGGGGTAGCAGTCCAGGTTTACGCAAGGGGTACTTGAGATTTGGGGCTGGAAGGATAGGGTTTGTGATCACAGAGGACAGTATGAGTTGATGATTCTGGAAGCATGCAATTTCCACACCATCTGTGGGATGTGTGTGGTTGAGTTATAAGAAGAGATCTCTGTTAATGGGGAATTCAAGGATGTGCGAGAGAAGTTGGGTGGGCCGTCACCATAGAGCGGAAGTTTCCAAGAATGACAAGGAGGCACAGGCTAAAGTGCTAAAGAATTCCAATTTTTTCAAGACAGAGTGAAATTATGCCCTATTATTTTCTCCCCTACAGCCATATTTTTTCTTTCTCCCTTTTTTTTCCCTCTCCCTCTTTCTTCTTTCTTGCTTTCTCTTTAGTACTGGGGTTGAGCCCAGGGGTGCTCTACCACTGAGCTACATCCCAGCCCTTGCTAAGCAGCCCAGGATTACAGGTGTGCACCACTATGCCTGATCTGTGACCAGATTCCCTTGGTTCTCCCATTTTCATTTATTTATTTATTTTAATTAGGTATCTATGACAGCAGAATGCATTTTTTTTAGAGAGAGAGAGAGAGAGAGAGAGAGAGAGAGAGAAAATTTTTTTAAAAAATTTTTATTGTTGGTTGTTCAAAACATTACATAGTTCTTGATATATCATATTTCACACTTTGATTCAAGTGGGTTATGAACTCCCATTTTTACCCCGTATACAGATTGCAGAATCACATCGGTTACACATCCACTGATTTACATATTGCCATACTAGTGTCTGTTGTATTCTGCTGCCTTTCCTATCCTCTACTATCCCCTATCCCCCCTCCCCCCTTCTCTCTCTACCCCCTCTACTGTAATTCATTTCTCCCCCTTGTATTTTTTTTCCCTTTCCCCTCACTTCCTCTTGTATGTAATTTTGTATACCCCTGAGGGTCTCCTTCCATTTACATGCAATTTCCCTTCTCTCTCCCTTTCCCTCCCACCTCTCATCCCTGTTTAATGTTCATCTTCTTCTCATGCTCTTTGTCCCTACTCTGTTCTTAGTTACTCTCCTTATATCAAAGAAGACATTTGGCATTTGTTTTTAAGGGATTGGCTAGCTTCACTTAGCATAATCTGCTCTAATGCCATCCATTTCCCTGCAAATTCTATGATTTTGTCATTTTTTAATGCAGAGTAATACTCCATTGTGTATAAATGCCACATTTTTTTTTTTATCCATTCGTCTATTGAAGGGCATCTAGGTTGGTTCCACAATCTTGCTATTGTGAATTGTGCTGCTATGAACATGGATGTAGCAGTGTCCCTGTAGTATGCTCTTTTTAGGTCTTTAGGGAATAGACCGAGAAGGGGAATAGCTGGATCAAATGGTGGTTCCATTCCCAGCTTTCCAAGAAATCTCCATACTGCTTTCCAAATTGGCCGCACCAATTTGCAGTCCCACCAGCAATGTACAAGTGTACCCTTTTCCCCACATCCTTGCCAGCACTTGTTGTTGTTTGACTTCCTAATGGCTGCCAATCTTACTGGAGTGAGATGGTATCTTAGGGTGGTTTTGATTTGCATTTCTCTGACTACTAGAGATGGTGAGCATTTTTTCATGTACTTGTTGATTGATTGTATGTCCTCCTCTGAGAAGTGTCTGTTCAGGTCCTTGGCCCATTTGTTGATTGGGTTATTTGTTATCTTATTGTCTAATTTTTTGAGTTCTTTGTATACTCTGGATATTAGGACTCTGTCTGAAGTGTGAGGAGTAAAGATTTGTTCCCAGGATGTAGGCTCCCTATTTACCTCTCTTATTGTTTCTTTTGCTGAGAAAAAACTTTTTAGTTTGAGTAAGTCCCATTTGTTGATTCTAGTTATTAACTCTTGTGCTATGGGTGTCCTATTGAGGAATTTGGAGCCTGACCCCACAGTATGTAGATCGTAGCCAACTTTTTCTTCTATCAGTCGCCATGTCTCTGATTTGATATCAAGCTCCTTGATCCATTTTGAGTTAACTTTTGTGCATGGCGAGAGAAAGGGATTCAGTTTCATTTTGTTGCATATGGATTTCCAGTTTTCCCAGCACCATTTGTTGAAGATGCTATCCTTCCTCCATTGCGTGCTTTTAGCCCCTTTATCAAATATAAGATAGTTGTAGTTTTGTGGATTGGTTTCTGTGTCCTCTATTCTGTACCATTGGTCCACCTGCCTGTTTTGGTACCAGTACCATGCTGTTTTTGTTACTATTGCTCTGTAGTATAGTTTGAAGTCTGGTATTGCTATACCGCCCGATTCACACTTCCTGCTTAGCATTGTTTTTGCTATTCTGGGTCTTTTATTTTTCCATATGAATTTCATGATTGCTTTCTCTATTTCTACAAGAAATGCCGTTGGGATTTTGATTGGCATTGCATTAAACCTATAAAGAACTTTTGGTAATATCGCCATTTTGATGATGTTAGTTCTGCCTATCCATGAACAGGTTATATTTTTCCATCTTCTAAGATCTTCTTCTATTTCTCTCTTTAGGGTTCTGTAGTTTTCATTGTATAAGTCTTTCACCTCTTTTGTTAGGTTGATTCCCAAGTATTTTATTTTTTTTGAGGATATTGTGAATGGAGTGGTTGTCCTCATTTCCATTTCAGAGGATTTGTTGCTGATATACAGGAATGCCTTTGATTTATGCGTGTTGATTTTATATCCTGCCACTTTGCTGAATTCATTTATTAGCTCTAATAGTTTCTTTGTAGACCCTTTTGGGTCTGCTAGGTATAGAATCATGTCATCTGCAAATAGTGATAATTTGAGTTCCTCTTTTCCTATTTTTATGCCTTTAATTTCTTTCGTCTGTCTAATTGCTCTGGCCAGTGTTTCGAGAACTATGTTGAACAGAAGTGGTGAGAGAGGGCATCCCTGTCTTGTTCCAGATTTTAGAGGGAATGCCTTCAATTTTTCTCCATTCAGAATGATGCTAGCCTGAGGCTTAGCATAGATTGCTTTTACAATATTGAGGTATGTTCCTGTTATCCCTAGTTTTTTCTAGAGTTTTGAACATAAAGGGATGCTGTACTTTGTCGAATGCTTTTTCTGCATCTATCTATTGAGATGATCATATGGTTCTTATTTTTAAGCCTATTGATGTGGTGAATAACATTTATTCATTTCCGTATATTGACCCAGCCTTGCATCCCAGGGATGAATCCTACCTGATCATGGTGCACAATTTTTTTGATATGTTTTTGTATCCGATTCGCCAGAATTTTATTGAGGATTTTTGCATCTAGGTTCATTAGAGATATTGGTCTGTAGTTTTCTTTCTTTCAAGTGTCTTTGTCTGGTTTAGGAATCAGAGTGATGTTGGCCTCGTAGAATGAATTTGGAAGTTCTCCCTCTTTTTCTATTTCCTGAAATAGCTTGAAAAGTATTGGCATTAGTTCCTCTTTAAAGGTTTTGTAAAACTCTGCTGTATACCCATCCGGTCCTGGGCTTTTCTTAGTTGGTAGTCTTTTGATGGTTTCTTCTATTTCCTCAATTGATATTGGTCTGTTTAGGTTGTCTATATCCTCCTGACTCAATCTGAGCAGATCATATGACTTAAGAAACTTATCGATGCCTTCACTATCTTCTATTTTATTGGAGTATAAGGATTCAAAATAATTTCTAATTATCTTCTGTATTTCTGAAGTCTGTTGTGATATTGCCTTTTTCATCCCGTATGCTAGTAATTTGAGTTCGAGAGAGAATTTTTAAAATATTTATTTCGGTGGACATAACATCTTTGTTTGTATGTGGTGCTGAGGATCGAACCCAGGCCTCACGCATGCCAGACACGCATGCCAGGTGAGTGCATTACCACTTGAGTCACATCCCCAGCCTGCAGAATGCATTTTGAAGCATTGTACACAATTGCAGCACAACTTTTCATTTCTCTGTACACAACATAGCGTCACACTGTACAAACCTAGGAAGTCCATTACATTCCACCATCTTTCCTGCCCTCTCCTCACTCCTTACTCCCCCTTGTCCAAGCAAAGTTCCTCCATTTTTCCCATGCTCCCCCGCCCGTTCATGGATCAGCATCCACTTACCAGAGAGAACATTCGGCCTTTGGTTTTTTGGGATTGGCTTACTTCACTTATCATGAAATTCTTCAATGCCATCCATTTACCTGCAAATGCCATGATTTTATTCTCTTTTAGTGCTGAGTAATATTCCATTGTGTATATATATATCACAGTTTCCCTATCCATTCATCTATGAAAGACATCTAGGTTGCTTCCACAGTTTAGCTATTATGAATTGAGCTGCTATGAATATTGATGTGGCTGTGTTACTATAGTATGCTGATTTTAAGTCCTTTGGGTATAGACCAAGAAGAGGGATAGCTGGGTCAAATAGTGGTTCCATTCCAAGTTTTCCAAGGAATCTCCATTCTGCTTTCCAGAATGGTTGCACCAATTTGCAGTCCCATCAGCAATGTGTGAGTGTGCCATTCCCCTGACTTCTCTGTATTTTTGATAGCTTCATTCTGACTGGAGTGAGATGAAATCTTAGAGTAGTTTTGATTTGCATTTCTCTAATTATGAGAGATGCTGAACATCTTTTCATATATTTGTTCATCGATTGTATATCTTCTGAAGACTGTCTGTTCAGGTCCTTAGCCCATTTATTGGTTGGGTTACTTATTTATTTATTTTGGTGTTAAATGTTTTGAGTTCTTTATATATCCTAGAGATTAGTGCTCTATCTGATGTGCATGTGGCAAAAATTTGGTCCCCAAATGCAGGCTCTCTGTTCACCTTATTGATTGTTTCTTTTGCTGAGAAGAGGCTTTTGAGTTTGAATCCATCCCATTTATTAATCCTTGATTTTATTTCTTGTGCTTTAGGTGTCTTGTTAAGGAAGTTCGGGCCTAATTTGACACGACGAAGACTTAAGCCTACTTTTCCCTCTATTAGGCTCAGGGTCTCTGGTCTAATTCCTAGGCCCTTGATCCATTTTGAGTTGAGTTTTGTGCATGGTGAGTTGTTTTTCCCATTTCATCTGAGATGCCAAATACCTGCAGGACACAAGTAAAGGACAAAGAAAGACACAGTTCTTTCTGTGGACCAGGAGGGGGCACCAGAGACCCAATCAGAAGGTCCGGAATCTACAGGAAGTGTGGGAAAACAGGTGGATTTTATAAAGGAGCTCAGGATACTCTCCCTTGGGCTGTTGTAACAATTACCACTAGCTTGGTGGCTTAAACTGCAGAAATATATACTCTCATAGTTCTAGAGCCCAGAAATCCAAAATCACTATTAGTGGGTTGAAGTCACGGTAATGGCAGAGCCATGCGCCCTTCAAAGGCTCTGGGGAGAAGGCTTTCTGGATCCTTCCAGCTCTGTGGCTGTCAGTACTCTCTTGTTGTGGTTACATAGCCAGTTCCTGCCTCCATCTCCATGTGGCCTTCTCTGTGTCTTCTTCTTCCCATGAGGATATTTGTCATTGGATTTGGGGCCCACTCTAATCCAACATGATGTCATGCCAAATACTTAATTACGTCTGCAAAGTCCTATTTCGAAATAAAGTCACTAGTGGGTGGCTCAAATTTTAGTTTGATGATAGTATTAGTAGATTTACTGGGTTCTGGCTATATGACTGTGCTAAGCTTTATGTCCACGCTAAACTCTTTAGGAAGGTGCTTAGCATTACCTTATTTTATATTAAAAAATACATAAAGCCCTACACCAGAAAAGATGTTGATATATGAGAAAACTGAGACCCATGGTGGTGAGTGGGCTGCACAGTCAGGTTTGAACCCTCCTACTCCCAGGCAGGGCTCCTTGCCTCTTCTTGGTTGGTGGGAATGTTATAGGTTTCTAAAGCCTCTGTTTGTGTTGTTCCCATTAATTGAATTTTCTTTTTAAAAAGTGAAGTTTGGAAGTAGTCATTTCACATGTGACAAAAAGGAAAAAAAAACTTATCTGTAAATAGTTTAAATTCAGATGTAAGTCTGGCTGGACTAAACCAATGGAAGAACTTGGAATTGAAGTGCTCTGTAGGTGCAGTTCTGGAACCCGGAGGAAGTGCAGGAGCCTGGACAGTCCTTTTCTGACCTTCATTTAAAGAGATGGAGAACACCATCATGGGGAGGCACAGCCTTGGCACTGGTGGCTCTGGTCCTTCCAGAACTTGTCTGTATCCTCTGCCCCTGGATCTGGAACATATTCCGGAGTCATCCTAATGAAAGTTCCTTTTGTTAAGCTCATTTGAGGGGGGTTCTGTTAACAGGCACCCCAAAGATGACTTCTTGAGCCAGTTCCTATCCTCCTAGGTCTTTCACAAATTCTAAAGACCAACCTGGAGGAATCAATGAGGATCCTACTCTCTCTCTCTCCCTCCTTTTTTTGATACCAGCAATTGAATGCAGAGGTGTTTATCCACTAAGTCACATCCCCAGCCCTTTTTATGTTTTCTTGGAGACAGGGTCTTGCTAAGTTGCTTAGGACCTCACTAAGTTGCTGAGGCTGGCTTTGAACTTGGGATCCTCCTGTTTCAACCTGCCGAGTCGCTGGGATTATACGTCTGTGCCACCACCCAGTCTTCCTCATTTTTATTTTACTCTTTCCATTCTGGCTTGGATCTTGAATATCCCCCAGAGGCCCATGTGTTGAAGGCTCAGTCCCCAAATGCAACAGTGTTCAGAAGTTGGATCATGAGATCTATCCTTATTAGTGGATTAACCCATTAGATGGATTAATAATTTGAATGAACTGTTGGAAGGTGATGGAAACTGTAGGAGGTGGGCCCTAACTGGAGAAAACCAGTCACTAGGGGGATGTTCTGGAGGGTATTTCTCTTGTGCCCACCCAGGTGCTTCCTGACTACCATGAGTTGAGCAGCATTTCTTCACCATGCCCTTCCGCCATGAAGTTCTGCTTCACCTGAGGCCCAAAGCAATGGAGCCAGCTGAGAACAGACTGAAACCTCTGAAACCATGAACCAAAAATAAATCTTTCCTCCTCTAAGTTGTTTTTCTCAGGTATTTGTCACAGGGATGAAAAGCTAACTAACATCCCCCACCCCCTTGATACTCAGTTTATAAAGGAGAGACCTCCTCCATAAAGCAATGGTAGCCATGAGTCATAGAGTTCCTCCAATGCCATTTCTTCCACCCCCTCTGTGCTGTGTGTTCTCACATAATTTTTCCTATGCTGTTCTTGAAATTAGGAGGGAGGATACATTTGAGAAATGAATTGATTCTGGAAAAACTCCAAAACAAAACAACCTCAGTAATTTTGAACTACATTCTCTTTAAAAAAGTTTACTGAGGGAGAATTCATATGCCATATACTCACACACTTGAAGTCCACACTGGAAAGATCTATAGATCTCATAGCCATCCCCGAAACCAATTTTAGGATATTTTCATCATTCTCAAAAGAAATCCATTAGCAGGCCTCCCTAGCCCCCACTAATCAACCTTCTATCTCCAGATTTACCTTTTCTGTACCTTTCTTTATTTCTCAGAAATAGAACTGTACAATAGAACTACAGTCCTTTATTATTTGTGGTGAGCAGAGGGGTAGGTGCGACTCCTAGGACTTTAGAGTTAGATTCAAATATAAGGCTTGTTCTTTCCACAGTTAGCCATTGGAGCAACAGAGATGTAAATAAATATTTGAAGACTTTTTAATGAAAGTAGTTTGGTGGGATGGGGAATAGGAGGATAACCACCTGGATGATCCCCTTTTTTCTCTTTGCTCTCAGCCCTGTCCTTCCCTACCAGCAGCCAAGAGAACAAGATATTGGGGGGAAAAGAAAACTTGGCTGTGAAGGGAAGAGAGGAGGAAAGGAGAGCAAGAGAGAAATCAGATTTTAAGAAACTTAATACCTTAAAACACCCATCGGGGTGTTTCAGGGTGGCGCCATTTCTCCTCCTTTTTCTGACTGTAGGCCTGGAGTCTCCCTGCAGCTTTGCTGGCAGAAGTGTAGCCATGTGCCTCTGCAGGGAACTGGACTCAGCGAAGCACACTGTACTTTGAATACATTTGTCTATATTCTACATCCCCCAGTATACTTTTTTATTTTTGGTACTGGGGATTGAACTCAGGGGCACTCAACCACTGAGCCACATCCCCAGCCCTATTTTGTATTTTATTTAGAGACAGAGTCTCACTGAGTTGCTTAGCACCTCGCTTTTGCAGAGGCAGGCTTTGAACTCATGATCCTCTTGCCTCGGCCTCCTGACCCGCCGGGATTAGAGGCGTGGGCCACCACACCTAGCTCTGCCCTATACTTTAAATCATCTCTATTACCTAGTAAAGTGTAAATGGTAAATAAATAGTTGTTACACTGTATCAAGTGATATGACAAGAATGTCTGCACATATTCAGTACAGATGGGACTGCCAGAGACCAATGACATCATATGTCAGAGAGCACCAGTGGCCTGCACGGCTGCGAGGTCTCAGCAGTGCGCCTGCATATCCCCTGGTTCATGTGGAGTTAGTGGCATAGTGCTTGGTGTGTGATTTCAGTTTTGCTTTTTGGAACACTTCCCCTGAGTGTTTTGGATCCTCAGTTGGTTGAGCCCACTATGCTGAATGTGCCTATACAGAACTGCTGGTTATTTGGTGACATTCTTTTCAGTCCATGGAGAGGACGGAATCAGTGCTCTCTGATTTATCTTTGTGGTCTCTGTAGCCCTCATCATTCCACACTAGCCTGCCACAGCTTGGGCCTTGGTGACAATGTTGCTCACAGAATGTGGAAAAGGGTGCAGGACACAAAAACTTAGGAAAGGGCAGTCCTGAGACTCACACCATGATAAGGACCATGTCATAGGTCAGGCCTGAAACGTGGTAAGCAGCTTTCAAGGCAAGTCCATGAGTGGATTGAGCAGATAACTCCTGCTTTCAGTCAGAAAGGGGCGTTGGTGGAAGACACTGGCAGGATCCTGCAGGTGCCGTTTCAGGCAGGGACTCTCAGTTTGGAAGCTTTCTAGGTTCATGGACAAGGCTGGCCAATGACATGGTTGTTTTGATCACCTTAGCCTGCTGTCATTAACTGTCCCATTCATGTAATTACCCCCCTTGCTTCTCTCATGCTCACAGAAATGCCTCTGCCTGATTTGGTGTTCTGTGCAGGTGTGCTTTATGGAAGAGGATGTCCCAGCACACTGACCCCTGTGCTGGGACAGGCAAATACCTACCTGGCCCCCTCCAGTCAGGTGACACCGCAGTGTGAAATCAGATTTTAAGAGACTTAATACCTAGTTTGCAGCAACAATTGACTCCAATGGGAAGGTACCACATGCAGACTTGCCTTAACAGTACCTACCAGAAAGCCACATCTTGAATGACGAAATTGATTGAGAGCCAAGTTTGGTGCTGTTTGCTCCAATAGCTAAAACTGCTGTTTTTCTTTTTGGTGGTTCTGGGGATTGAACCCAGGGGTTCTCAACCACTGAGCCGTACCTCCAACCCTTTGAATTTTGAGACAGAGTCTCCCTAAGTTTCCCAAGCTGGCCTCTAACTTACTATCTTTCTGCCTCAGTCTCCTAAGGTGCGGGGTCCACCATGCCTGGCTCTCATGGCTTTTACTGTTGGGAGCAGCTCAAACTGAATGGCTCACAGAAACCTTTCCTTAACAGGAGGCTAGAAGATTCTAGCCCTCTCCACATAGTTTGGAAATTCTCCATCCCCTTCCTTCTCTCCACTATAAGTCTTGAGAGTCACCCTGCTGGTATCATTTATGGCTGTGTGAGAGGAGGAGAATCACCAAACAAAGGTGGGGTCTGCCAAGGAGACTAGAGCCCCAACCCTACCCACCAATGAGGATCTATTCTAACATTTTGAAAACCACTGGGATCCAAAGTGAGGTCAACTGGATAGGAAAGTGGGAAAGTGGGAAGAGGAACAAAATCACTTACTCAAGGTGGGGCAGAGAACAAAGGGTGCTGAGGTCAGGTATTGCAGGAATCCAAGTCTGGCAGTAAGAGAAATGTGTGTGTGTGTGTGTGTGTGTGTGTGTGTGTGTGTGTGTGTGTGTGTGAGAGAGAGAGAGAGAGAGAGAGAGAGAGAGAGAGAGAGAGAGAGAGAGAAAGGAAAGGGTTAGGGTGAAGATTAGAGAGAAACGGTGTACTCTTCTAGGGCATGGCAACAGCAATCACCTGCTCCAGCCAAGCCTGACCTGCCTAAAGTTACTACCAAATGAGGGCATTGGAACCAGGATAGAATCATACCATCCATAATCTACTCTTGCATTAACAGGAGGTTTCACCCAGGCTTCTCCTCCTCCTCCTTCTCCCACTTCTTTCTCTTCCCCTCCTCCTCCTTCTCTCTCTTCTCCTCCTCTTTCCTTTTCCTTTCCCCTCTTCCTCCTCCTTCTCCTCCTTCTTCACCTTCTCTTCCTCATCCTCCTGCCTCTTCTTCTTTTCCTCCTCCCCTTCCATATCCTGCTCCTCTTTCTTCTCCTTTGCTTCCTCCTCCTCATCCTCCTCCTTTTTTCTTTTTCTGCTTCTCCTCTTCCTTCTTCTCCTTCCTCCTCCGATCCTCCTCCTCCTCCTCTCCTAATCCTCCCCCTCTTCTCCACCTCCTTCCCCTCGGGATTCTGTTTTCTCCTCTCCTCCTTCTCCCTCTCCTTATTCTTCTTTTCCTCTTCCTCCTCCTCCTTTTCTGTTCCTTCTTCTTCATTTTCTTCTTCTCCATTTCCTTTTCCTTCTTCTTTTCTTCCTCCTTCTTTCTCTTGCTTTCCATCTCCTCCACCTTCTTTTCCTTCTTCTTCTCCTTTTCCTTTTCCTCCTCTTTCTCTTACTCTTCCTCCTCCTTCTTCATCTTCTTTTTATTCCTTTTCTTCTCCTTCTCTACCTCCTCTTTCTCTTCCTACTTTTCCCTATTCCTCTTCCCCTCCTCCTTCTCTCCTTCCTTCTCTCCTTCCTTCCTTCCTTCCGTACTGGGGATTGAATGCAGGGAAACTCAGCCCCATCCCCAGCCCTATTTTGTATTTTCTTTAGAGACAGGGCCTCACTGTGGCTGAGGCTGGCTTTGGACCCACAATCCTCCTAACTCAGGATCCCAAGCTGCTGGGATTACAGGTGTGTGCCTGGCCTCTTCCTCTTCCTTCTTCCTTTTATCCTCCTCCTTCTCCATCTACTTTTTATTTTCTCCCTTCTTCTTCTCATCTCCTCCTCTCCTCCTTCTTCTTCACCTTCAACTTCTCCTACCCCTCTATCTTCCTCTTGTCTTCTTCTCCTTTTTCTTCTTCTCCTCCTTTTCTTACTACTACTTCTTCCTCTTCCTCTTCTTCCTCTTCTCCTTCCTTCTCCTCTCCCCTCCTCTTCTTCTTTTTGCTCCTTCTCCTCCTTTTTTTCTTTTACTCTTCTCCTTCTCTTGTTCTTCCTTCTTCTCCTTTTCCTCCCATCTTTCTCCACCTTCTTTTTCTTCTTCTATTTCATTCTCCTTTTCTCTGCTTCCTATTCCTCTTATCCTCTTCCTCCTCCTCTTCCTCTTCAGTCTTCTACTTAGTCTTTTTCTCTTTCTTATCCTTTTCCTTTTTCCTCACCCTCTCTTCCTCTTCCCCTCTTCCTTCTCCTCCTCCTTTCCTCCTCCTTCTACTTGTTTTCCTCCTCCTCCTTTTGCTTTTCCTGCTTTCCTATTTCCTCTACCTCTCCTCCTCTTCCTCCTCCTTCTTACTTTTATGTCTTCTTCTTTTTCTACTCCTCCTCTTCTTCTCTTTCTCTTTTTAAAATTTTTCTTATTCTTCTTTCTCTTTCCCCTTCCTCCTAATTCTTTATCTTCTTATTTTCTTCCTTTACTTGTCCTCCTTTTCCTTCTACTTCCTTTTCTCTTCTTCTTCTTCCTCCTCCTCCTTCCTCTCCCTCTTCCCCTCCTCATTTTCTCCTCTTACTCCTTCTTTTTCTCCTTCTACTTTTCTTCTTCTCCTCCTATTTTTTCTTCTTTTTCTTTTCCCCTCCTCCTCCATCTCATTCTCTTCTCCCTTCTTCTTCCCTTTCCCCTCCTCCTCCTCTTCTTTCTCTCTTCCTCCTCCTTCTTCTCATCCTTTCTCTTCCTCTCCTCCTCCTTCTCCTCCTCCTCTTCAACCTCCTCCTTCAACTGTTCCTCTTTTTCCTCCTCCTTTCTTTTTTCTTCCCCTCCTTCTCTTCCTTTTTTCCTCCTCCTTCTTCTTCTCCCTCTCCTCCTCCACTTCCTCCTCCTTCTTCTTTTCTATTCATTCTCCTCCTCCTCCTTTTCCTTCCTTTTACTCTTCCCCTCTTCCTACTTCTCCATCTTCTGCTCCTCCCTGTCTTCTTCCTCCTCCTCCTTCTCTTCCCACCCCACTTCCTCTCCTCCTTTTCCACCTCCTTTTCTTTTCCTTATCCTCCCTCCTCCTGTCTCCTCATTCTGCTCCTCCTCCTTCTTCCCTTTCACCTTCTCTTTCTCTTCCTTCTTTCTCTTGTCCTTTGCCTGTTTCTCCTTCTCATTCTTCTCCTTCTCCTTCACCTCCTCTTTTTCTTTCTTCTCTTCTTCTGCTCCTTTTCCTCCTCTCTTCCCTTTCCCCTCCTCTTGTTTTTCCTTCTACTCCTTCTCTTCCTTCTTAGTTGTCTTTTTCTTTTCTTCCTTCCTCTCACTATTCCTTCTCTTCTTTGCCTCCTTCACCTTGTTTTTTGCCTTTCACCTTCTCCACCTCCTGTCATCTTCCTTGTCTTCTCCTCCTCCCCTTCTTCTCCTCTTCCTCTCCTTCACCTTCTCCTCTTCCTCTTCCCCCTTTCATTCTTCCTCCTCCTCTGCTGCCACTGCTGTTACTTCTTCTCCACCTCCTCCTCCTCTTTCCTCTTTTTCTTATCTCCCTTCTCCGCTGTCTTTTTCTGCTCACTCTCCTTCTCTTCCTTTTCATTCTCCTCCTCCTCCTTCTTTCCCTCTTCCCCTCCTCCTCCTATTCTCTTCCTCTATTTTCTCCTCCTTTCTTTCTCTGCTTTCTCCTTCTTCCTCTTTCCCTCCTCCTACTCTTCCTTCTCCCTCTCCTTCTTTCTTCTTTTCCTCCTTTCTCTTCTCCTTTCCCTCCGTCTCCTCCTCCTTCTCCTTCTGCTTCTCCTCATCCTTCCTCTTCCTCTCCTCCTCATCTTCTTTCCTTATTCTTCCTCTTTTTTCCTTCTTCTTCTCATCCTCCTCTTTTGCTTTCATTCTCTCCTCCTCCTCCTCCCCTTCCTCCTCCTCCTCCTCCTCCTCCTCAGTCTTCTACTTACTCTCCTTTTCCTTCTCCTTCTTGTTCTCCTCCTCCTCCTTCTTCAGCTTCTCTTCTCCCTCCTCCTTCTTCATCTTCTTCTTCCTTTTGTGTCCTCCTCTTCCTCTTCTCCTCTTCTTCTCCTTTTCTCCTATTCCTTCTTATATATTATATAAAATTATTAGCAACCCCCATTGGCTCTCTTCCTTCTTTTTCTGAGGTGATGGGTATGAACCCAGGTCCTTACATGCTGGGCAAGAGCTCTACTCCTGAGGTCATCCCCAGTACAGATGTCTTTCTTGTAATACTGAATTTACCATAGTATACAAGGTTAGAAGTGGCAAAACTAAAGCTGATGAAAATATATAAAAATGTTTTAAAAACAAAATTTTCTTATCATAACAGTCTTCTCCATTGAGCAGAATATAGCAACATCAATTTTAGGACAGACCTTTTAAAGTTCTTTGAATATGACCTATGGTTTTACATTTATAGATGTATCTTCTACAAATGCTCTTTCAATATTTAAAAATATTTTTCATGGAAGAATGAAATATTGACACTGTTTAGATATTATTAGAAACCCCCATTGGCTGTCTTCTTTCTGTGGTTAGAAAACACCCAAATCAAGCACCTGACCTTATCTAATTCAAGATGCCACTTTTGTTGTCAAAGTAAGACAATTTCTTGCAAACTTCAGTTATATATCTTAGGCACAATATTTATTACTCCATTAAATAAGAGTGCTTACTGTCACACCACTTTTGTACCAATTCAAGAATGATTGAATATCTTCTTCATTATTGTACAAGCAGCAGCAGCATTGTGGAAAAAATAACGGGCTGTGGTCTAGATTTGAGTCATCATGCCTCTGCACTTACCACTTGAGTTATCCTGGGATACAGGTAATCCCAGCAATCAGTTTCTTCATCTATAATTGCAAGGCTGTTGAGGGATAAATGAGACTGTTATAAAATGTTTGTATGTGGCATGGAGAAAGTGATACTATCCACTGTCCTGGTGCTGAATAGCTTACACCACCATTTTTACAAATGAAAATGCTATTAACTAAACTCAACAGCATGAAAAAAATGTAATGACTTCAGATTTATTGGTAGGATCAGATTTACTCATTTTGTAACAGGTATAATTAGTAATAAGCACCTCTGTAATTATTCATGATATTAAAAAACATACAAGGTACTGTGCACTTTTAAGATTAAAAGGTAAAAATGTGTCCTAAAAATAAATTTATTGAACTTGAGCATCATATTTACATTATACATTTGTATGTCTATATTTTAAAATTAGACAATAGTTTTGCTATGTATAAACTTTGGAAAATACAGGTAAGCAAACAAGGAAAAATAATCCCACTAGAGATAAATACTGTTAATCTTTTAGTAAGTCACCTTACAGAGTTGTGGAAGTAGTAATAATAAAGTACTTTATACAGTATTAACAACTGGTGATGTTATATCAGCATGTTTTTTGAAAATAAAATTCAAATGTAACGTATATTAGAAGATATCCATGCCAAAACTATGAATGTACTTTATAGGAAATACTTTAACAGCAAATATATTCTGTATTGGTACAGGTATGGTTTTGAGAATGTCAGATTGGAAGAATAATGTTCCTCTTTCTCAAAAAGTTGCTATTTTATAGAAATGATCTTTTTTAGTACTGCCAGCTCTGTAAAGTATTATAAGCTCTCTGATTTATACCATCATCCCCAATTTAATAGATAAGGAAATAGGAGCAAAGACAAATGACAACTTCAAGTCACAACATGACAAAATGGTGGAGCCTGGAATTACCTCAGATGACTCCTTACTAAAGCCAAACTTGTGTTTGATGCTGTAGTATTCTAAAAGCTATCAAATAGGATAAAAGATAATATGCACATCTATACAACACTCTCATGTTCTGGGTATATTTTCTTTACTTATACTTTATTAAGATGGAAATATGTTGTATAACTGAAGGCGCCAAAAAAGAAAAATAGAGCTGTTGATGTAGCTTGAGCACTTTAGCCATTCTTGAGGCCCTGGATTCCATCCCCAGCACTGTGTTTTAGTCAGTTCTGGACAAAATTCACAATATTAAAATGTGATTTCAGTCTGGGCTGTGGCTCAGTGTTAAAGCATGTGACTAGCATGTGTGAGGCAAGGGGTTCAATCCTCAGCAGCACATAAATATAAATAAATAAAATGAAGGTACTGTACCCATTTACAACTAAAAACATTTAAAAAAAAACCTGATTTCTTTTTTATACTGGGATTAAACCCAGGGCTTGAGCATGTTAAACACATACTCTACCACTGATCTACACCCCCAGCCCCTCAAACTCTGAGTCTGAATGTCAGTGTCCATCTGAGAAATAGGATGAAGTACACAAGGAATGTATAAATTCTGAATATTTGGTATCACATGACAAATAAAAGTATATAAATATCAGAGACATGTGCAAGCAACAGGAAACAGATTTCATCCTCATTAAACTTGTCCCTATGTATATGTCAGTTACCTAAGCTCTGGCTACCTGGTTGAATTTCTTGAATTCGACAAAAACTGTAACTACTGAAGATCCACCTAATTGCTTCATATGAAGTCTCAAAGCAACTGGCCTAAGAGAGTTAAGTAAAATAAAAACATGGCTGGCAAAATTATATAAATAGGTTTTAAAAATACAAATAGTAGGGTATAAACATGAAAGGTAAAATATTCTTTAACCTATATAACTTCTAGTTCTCCACAGCTGCAGTCTAATATGGCAGACATTAGCTATCTACATAGCTAAAACTGAAATTTAAAAATATGGTTTCTCACACTAGCTCTATTGCAGTTGTACAGCTACCACAGGGAGCTAGAGGCTATCACACTGGATGTGCAGATAGGAAGCATTTCCACCATCACAGAACGTTCACTGGATGGCACCGATGTAATCATATGCAAGCACTTGCACATATACATATATATTTTATTATTATGAGTTCTTTCCAAGTCCCTTATATTTTTCCAAGTCCCAGATATTTTTCAAAATTTTCTTCCTGTTCTGGGGCTGTCTTCTTACTTTCTTAATGGTGACTTTACGGCACAAAAGTTATTTTTGATGAAGTCCTAGTCAACCTAAAGCTTGAATACAAAATGGCTATTTCCTCCCAAGAGTTTCAGTTCCTGTATCTAGATCTGCGATCCATTTTGAGTCAAGTTTTGTATGTGGCATGAGGTAGGGGTCATTTTGTAACTTATAAGTTGTCCCAGCACCATTAGTGTAAGACTCCTCTGTCCATACTGAGTGGTACTGATACCTTTGAGAACCAACCAGCAACATCTAAGGTTTCTTTCTGGACTCTCAGTTCTGCCCCTTTGCTCTATTTATTCACACACCTACACTATCTCGATGACTATAACATCGTAGTAGTGAGACAAATCCTCCCACTTTGCTTTTTTGAAGTTGATAGGGCTTTTCTGGGTCCCTTATTTTTTTCCCTTATGATTTCATATTAATTTTATCAGTTGCTTGTCAGTTTCTGCAAGTAATGTGGCTGGGATTTTGATAAAAATTGTTTTCACTTTGGGTAGCATTGCCATCTTCATTAGATCTTTTATTTCTTTCCACTTTTTTTTCTTATGCCTTTATCCTTTTTGATATTACTATAAATAGAATTTTCTTAACCTCATTTTTGGAACATTGTTATATAGAAACAAAATGGATTTTAGTATATTGCTTTTGCAACTTTTTGAATTCAGTTTTAAAATGAATTTCTATGATTTTCTATGCACAAGAATATGTCAACTGTGAATACGTATACTGGTTATCACTTATCCCAAATACTTGAGATCAAAAGTGTTTCAGATTTTTGGACTATTTACATATGTATGAGACATCTTGGGACATGTATACCCCTTATACACAAAACCTGATGGCAATTTTATGTAATATTTGTAGTGTGTCTGCTTTTTTTAAAAAATATTTTTTAAATTGTTGATAGACCTTTATTTGTTTATTTATTTATATGTGGTGCTGAGAATCGAACCCAATACGTCATACATGCTAGGCAAGTGCACTACCACTGAGCCACAGCCCCAGACCTATGTGTCTGCATTTTGATTATGGTTTGTCATGTAAGGTCAAGTGTGGAATTTTCTACTTGTGGCATCATTTCAGTGCTCAGAGTTTCAGATTTTGGAGAATTAGGAATGCTTAATCTGTAGTTTTTAACTTGAAAACATCATGAACCATTATGAAAGAACGTTAGATTTTATCTAGTGCTTTTCTGCATTTGTTACGACAATCTATGTGGGTTTGTCCCTTATTAATATGGTATGGTTGGATCTTCATTACTAACTTGCTAAAATTTATAACCTTCATTTTGTCATCTTTTTCACTGCTGAGACTAAAAGGATCTGACCAACACAATAATAGAGGAGGAAAAGTTTATTTGAGGGCTCACGATTTCAGAAGTCTTAGTCTGTATAAAGAAGGCCAGCTCCATTCCTTGGGGATGGCAGAGGGAAGGGGCTCACATCATGATCCAGAACTAGAAAGAATCCACCGGCCAGATACAAATATATACCCAAAGCCATGTCCCAATTCCCATCTCCTCCAGCCACACCTTACTACTTCATTTACCATTCAGTTAATCCTATCAGGGGATTAAATCACTGATTGGGTTAAGACTCTTACGACCCAATCATTTCTCCTTGCACTGACTCACATGTGAACTTTTGGGGGACACATCACATCCAAAACATAACATTCGGCCCCTGGCCCCCAAAAGCTTTCAACCATCTCACAATGCAAAATATACTTTTTTCCATTTCCAAGAGTCCCCATAGTCAACAGTTCTGAGATTGCTCAAAGTTCAAGTCCGAAGTCTTCTATGAGGCTCAAGGCAATCTTGCATTGTGAGCTTCTATAAAATCAAAAGTGATTTATAAGTATCCAATATATAATGGTATAGAGTAAACATTTCCAGTTAGAAAATTAGAAGGAAGGAATAGGATTAAAGCAAGACTGAAATCCATCTGTGGCTCAATGTCCAGCATCTGGGGCACATGGTATCTTGAAGTTCTCTCCAAAGGGTATGTGTAGCTCTATCCTTATGGCCTTGTTTATTGAAGCCCAAGTGGTCTTTATGTTGGCTTGCCTCTGCTCAATTCCTGCAGCTTTCCTAGGACAATGTTCCACATTACTGGCATTTCTTAATCTTGAGGGTCTCCACTGCACCTTTGGCTTCCTCCTCACATCTCCACACTGACTTTTCAGGGGGTGCCTGCAGGGACTACAACCCTGCCTGGCCCTCCTTCGAAATCTTGGTAGAAGCCTCCATAAACCCCTAACTCCAGCATCCTGCATTCCTGAATAACCAGCACCACATAGTGGATGCCAAGTTCTGCTGCCATCTTGAGCAGTAGCCAAGCCTCCAGGGACCCTTGCGGTAGCAGTCTCTGAGTGTCTTGGTGGCTGAGGACATTGAAAAAACTTCCTAGGCCCCCTTTTGCAAGAAGGGTGCTCCACTGGTCTTTTCTCAAGATAATTTTCACCTTTTACTTCCTTGAGCTTGAGATAGGTATGGTCTTGCCAGCTCCTGAGATGCCCTCAAGCCATCTTTCTTATGGTCTCTAGGCAAAGTCTTCAGCATTTCTGTAGTAGCAGTGAAGTCTTTAACAACCACAACAACTTCCTTAGCTCTAGTTTTACTCAGGACTTTCAAGTTCACTTTTTCCAAATCTTTCTGCTCCTGATTATCACAAAAAATTTGGCTAACAGCTGACAGCAATATCTATGCCACTTCCTGAATGTTATGCTGCCTAGACATTTCTTCTGCCAGATTAAGAAGTCCATCACTTCTAAAATCATCCTCACAGAAAGTCTCTGGACATGGGCAAAATGAAGATAGCTTCTCAGCCAGAACATAACACAAATAGCCTCTACCCCAAATTCCAATAGAGTCATCCTCTGAACCCTCTTGAGCCCTATTTTCATTGTCTCCAGAGTTACTGGCATTCTGGTCTTCTGAGCTCCCACCAGAATCAGCCATTAAGCTCTGCTTACAACAATCTAAAGTATTTCCAGCTTGCACTATTAAACATCTCCAAATTCCTCCCACCAATTCTAAAAAGCTCAAAAAGCTTCTGAACCACATGGTCAGGTTAGTCACAGCAATAACCCCACTTCTTGGAACAAATTTCTGTCTTAAGTCAGTTTTTTTTCACGGCTGTGACTAAAAGCATCTGATCAGCACAATTATATAGGAAGAAAAGTTTTATTTGATGGTTCATGGTTTCAGAAATCTTAGTCCATAGAAGGCTGGCTCCATTCTTTGGGGCCTGAGGTGAGGCTGAACATCAGGGCAGAGGGAAGTGCTGACATCATGATCAGAAAGCAAACTTGCCAGATACAAATATATATATATATATATATATATATATATATATATACCCAAAGCTACACCCCAATTCCCACCTCTTCCAGCCACACCCTGCACTTCAGTTACCACTTAGTTAATCCCTATCAGGATTAAATCCCCCATTGGGTTAAGACTCTTACAACCTAATCATTTCTCCTCTGATCTTTCTTGCACTGTTGCTCACATGTGAGCTTTTGGGAGATACCTCACATCCAAGCCATAACAATTCCCAAATCAACTCTTGAGGAATTTTGTGGTCATTTGTAGACATGTAGAAAGTAGTGAAAAATTTGTCACCCAGACTACATGTTCCCAGATGAGGCCTAACAAGGTGATGCTCTACCTTCTTGCTTTAGTTCTTATGGAGATGACAAAAGGATAAAGGTGGAAAGCAGTTCAGTGCGGTTCAACAGTTCAGAAGCTCTGGCTCAGGCTGGACAGGACTTGAATTCCAACTTTGGCACCTGTTAGTGGAACAGCCTCAGGCATGTCACTGAACACTTCTGAATCTGTTTTACTTTTGTAGAATGAAGAAAACAGAATCTATGTGAGACATACATATGTCTATCTGTACACATATGTACACACACACATACCTATTCTCCTAGGAGCAATGGTTCCAGTCACTAATTCTATGTTGTGGTTACTTTATGGAACATAACAATTGTGAATAATGAGAGCTGACTATACATTAGCTGAAATGAAGTTTAGATGTTAAACCTTGAATTTCTGGCATAAATTCCACTTGATTATGGTATGTAATCTTTTTTATATGCTGTTTGATTTTGTTTGCTAGTAATTTATTAATAATTTTTGCATCTGTATTCATAAAGGATATTGGTCTGTAGTATTCTTGAAATGTCCTTGTTTTGTTTTGGCCTCACAGGATGAGTTTGGGAAATGTTCTCTCCTTTCTTTGGGAAGAGTGTGCAAAGACTGGGTGCTGATTTTAATGTTTGGTACAATTCAGTGGTGAAGCTATCTGGGCCTGGAATTGTCTCTGTGTGACTTTTAAAATTACTAAATCTCTTTCCTTGTTATTGCCAATTTTCTTTTAAACCTGCTTTTATGTAGGACACAAAATGATAAGGATATTATCTCTTAAGCCCATTTTAAATTACTAATTCTCTATTTTCTCTTGTTATTTCTAGCTGCATTTCAATCCAGCTTTTAGGCAGAATCACAAGTGATAAGAATATCATCTCTTAAGTCCAGTTAAGTTCAAGAAGGAAACTAGGCACAGTGGTGTATGCCTGTAATCCCAGCAGCTTGGGAGGCTAAGGCAGGAGGATCATGAGTTCAAAGACAGCCTCGGCAACTTATTGAGGCCCTAAGCAACTTAGTGAGATCCTTATCCTGTCTCAAAATATAAAAAGGGCTGAGATGTGGCTCAGTGGTTAAGCATACCTGGATTCAATCCCCAGCACCCCCCCCCAAAAAAAAAAATTCAAGAGGAAAATATATGTCATCAACGTTTGGAAGATTCAGATAAACATCTACCAAAATTACATCTCTATTCTTAATTCTGCTGTCTAGCTTCAACACAGATAAACATTTCATCACCTCTCGTGGTTTTGTGAAATTATGAACAAGAAATTTCAGTCCTTTCTACATAAGATTTATTTACAAACAATCTTAACTTACACTTGCAGCAAGGTCCTATGATTATTAACTGAAGTTTATACATTGCCCAAGATAATATACAGGTATGTGTACCTACCTACCTGTCTTTCAACCTATCTACAAAAGTAACAGTTGTCTCAGAATCTGTCAGGAAGGCAGGAGTAGAGAAAACATGGGAACAGAATTCTGGAGTCTCAGTTCTGATGTCAGCTCCAACTTACACAAGAGACTTTAATCTTTTTCTCCCACTGATAAAACTAGGTTAAGCCTGATGATCAACAGGATTCCTTCTGGTGTAAAATATACAATGACTTATTCTACAACAATGCCATTCCCATTGCTACTAACTCAGAGTGATCAAAATGAAAAGATTTTTGTTATGTACATGTACATACACACACACACCCACACTCACACCCACATGTCATTCTTACAGAACCAACCAACCACTTTCACAAAGTCTTAAAAGAGAAAAAAGAGCAAGAGGAAGTCTGTGGTTAAATAATATAATTCCAACAACTCATAAAGTCCTAAGCCTGCTATGAAACAGTTGTTGCTTATTTTCTTTGTATATATATATATATATTATATTTGCCTTTTCACAATGCTCACTTTTTAAAAAGCACTATTTCATGTGAGGCATCTAATAAGAAGGTCACTTTTCAGAAATCATGAGCCTATCAGAGAAACTGAATGGTATTTCATCAGTTGTCTCGACTGGCACATTACTTCTACTGAAGTGGCAGGAGTAATGATGGGTATGATAATTTGAAATAAATGCATTAGGAGTCCGGCTGCAATGACACCTGTCTGATGGCATAACACTGTTTGAATTACTAAGATGTGAATGGTAGACACCATGGAATGAGTCCTGAGATGAATGATAGTGCCCTGCTCCCCCCAAGGTGGATGTGGAGCTATGGTAAGGCCCATCAGACATAAGACGTGTAGGAAGGCAAGTCTTTCTTCCTAGACTTCGGTGCATGTCTAATTTAGCGATGAGAGGCTTCCCGACGTTCACTTCCTGCTTCTCCTCCACAGTGTCTTCCAGTCCTGAGTACTGATAAGACAAACATACTGTGAAGATTAGATGTTCCTGAAAAGGAAAAGAAATGAGGTTTACCATTTTATCAGTGTTAAAAATATCAATCTTAAGATATAATTCCCATACATACAACAAAAAGCCATTCAGCCCTCTATCCCAGGTTCCAATTCTCAAGGCATCCTCTCCCTCTCCCCTAAATCAAAAAAGGCTGGCCATTAGCCATCTTCTTTTCCTTCCTTCAATACTTAACTGAACAAGATAATGGGCTAAACCTTTAAGAGATGACTTTAGCTAATACATAGTTATGCGGCTATGAATAAGTTAAAAACTCAAATTTTCTAAGGATATGACTTTATTAGAAAGTTTAACCATGTAGAGCTAGCTTCTCATTAGCAAATCAACTAGAAATTTAAAAAAAGATTAAAGAGAAATTCCATACTAATTTGCTGTATATTCTGTGGAAAGTCATAGAACAAGGAAATGATTAAAAAATGCTAAGATATTTAAAAGTAGAATATGCTGTATTTTCCTAACTTCTCAGGAGTATGGATGATAAACACATATACTCTCACACAAAAGTCCTCAAGCCACTACCAGTGTTAGAAATATAAGGACACTGAGAGGACCCACTGTAGATCGGTTATCTCAACTTCAATTTAATAACCAATAAAGCAGCATATGTATGGATTTTGCCAACAGACTTTTCAGTTTCAAATAATTTTTCATTAGTAGCTATAATTAGGAAAAGTAGTAACCTTTAATTTTTGCAGTGAACTGAGTCTTGTATACAGACAATGCTTGGGAAGATCCTTTGATACTAAATAGCTGCCAGTTTCTTCAGGAGTTCCTTTATTTGCATCTTTTGGATCAATATCCAGGTCCTGCAGGGGGGAAAAAAATCAATGAATGTTATTGATGAAATCAATCAGTCACACACTGTCTACGGTAGAACATCTTGACAGGTATTGCTCTCATGAATTTGACATAAGTAGTGATTCCTTGCCCAGGATTAAAGAAGCAATGAAAACCACATTCTATGATTACAATAGAATTGTAAATTCTGTACTAATATATTTAAAAAGTAAAGTTAGCTCTGAAAGGGTAGTGCTAACTTTACTACTCTTTGAAATACTTATTATCCTACTCAAGTTTCTTTTTCAGTAGAGAAAACCCAATTAGTAATTAGCTCCTGAATTCTTTCTCGTTATGATCATATGTTTAGAATATTTAAGAAGAATAAATGAATAAGCTAAAGTCAGCCCTTTTATTTTTTTTAGAGTCAACCACTGGTGAAGGATATTGCCCTTCTGCTTTTCTGGAGGGACGCCCCAGCAACACTGGGTGGCCTAATCTAAGCAGTGTTGCTATCACTGGAGGCCGGTTGAAAGCAATGGGTTCCATGAAGTCTCTATAAATAATAAAAGTGACATTTTGGACTTGTTTCTCTTAGTCCTTGCTTACTTCTCAGTTTGTCATACCTATGTAGAAAGAGGGGTACTATTTATTAGATTCTTTTGATCAATAAAAAATAAATACTAGAAATAAATGTTTGGAAAGAACAGAATTAGATTTCTATTCTTCCAATATATGACCATAACTTTACAAGTAAGTTTTATGTGTTATAATAACACAATGGAAACAATAGTTTTTTAAAAGAAAATCCTCCCACTCTATATATGTACGTGTATGTATAAATAAAATATTTTGTTCTTCTACATTTGACATCCTATTTAAGGTCTGAAAAAGGCATCCTTCCTGAGTAAACTTTAGACATTTTAAAATTAGGCAAACTTAAGGTATTTTGGCAAAAATAATAAATATCATGATCAAACTACAAAGAAGTAACACTTATATAAATATATTTCCCTTATATTTACCATCAACTTCTAAGTTTTAAAAAGTTTAGAAGTTTTTTTTTTTTTTTGGTGTGTGTGTGTGTGTGTGTGTGTGCGTGCGTGCGCGCGCTGAGTACTGAACCTAAGGCCTCCTCACATGTGCTAGGCAAGTGCTCTACCACTGAGCTACATCTCCAGCTCAAAAGTTCAGTTCTTTAACATCACAATACCCCTTTTATTTTTCTTCCCAGAACTGGGATTTGAAATCAGGGGTACTCCACCACAGACACACATCCCAAGCCCTTTTTTATTTTTTGAAACAATGTCTCATCTTGCTAAGCTGCCAAGGATGTTCTTGAACTTGTGATCATACTAGCCTCCTGCCTCAGCCTTTTGAATTGCTGGGATTATAGGTAAGTATCACCAAGCCCAGCTAATATCACTGATTTTAAATAAAAAATAAAAATAAAAAAGGAGATACTTACAAGTGGGAAATCAGTAACATATGCATCACACATTATTATCTCAGGTGGTTTGTGGACTATACTTGTATAGATTATCATGACGTTGGAAAACTCAGCTGCAAATCCTAATTGAATCTGAACACCACATTGAAATTTAAGACACATACTTTCTGGAAGTTCTGAAAAAGAACAATAGGGACAACTTACAAAGAGTGCTTGGTAAATTTTCTGATAAAATAGCTAGTATTCTGTATAGGATAAAATACAATTAGAGACTTTTCTTTTGCTTAAAAATGTTATATAACACATAAAAAATGTTAAACACATATTTTTGCTGGCTAAACATATCAAATCTTTTATTATAATTCTTGCTCATCTGCATATATACTTTACTTAGTGGTAATCAAGAGTATATGCACAATTATAGATATATTTTCACTGATGTCTCAATCTTCATGACAATAATTTTTACTGGTGCAGGAATGAAATCCAGGGTCTCATGAATGTTAGGCAATGCTCTACCAGTAAGCATTTTTCACTTTTATCTGAAGACAGGGTCTTGCTAAGTTGCCTAGGCTGGCCTTGAACTTGGGATTCTATTCCCTCGGCTGCTGGGATTACAGATGTGGACCACTGCACTACCTTCTCTTACCATTTTATGCTATTAAAAAACCCAAAAAACCAAAAAAGCTATCTACTTATTAAATTTGTTACAAATACCTTCTACCTGACTTTTTAGTCTTATTTTATAGAAGGTTTTGTTTCCTATTGATCTTTACCACTGTCACTTTGTGTTGTTCATACTTATTTACAGAAAAGACATTCAATTTTAATTACTATGCAATTATCTGGAATGCCAAGATAATATGTTTACAGCACTTTACCCTTTAATGTGCTCTAATATGTTAATTTGCTAAATCTATTATAAAAAGAAATATGCTTTATAGGCATTCAATAAATGTAATTATTTTTCAATTATTTCTAGCAAGAGATTCACAGAATAGATATTTGGAACTCAAGGGAAAAATCTAAAATCTTTATTACAGTCAGTAATTCAAACTTATTTCACTAAATCATAAAAGGTAAACTGCAAAAAAATTGCCAAAATGTAATTTAGGCTACAGATAGGATTTTTATCTCACCTTTTCCCTTTTATAACCCCAAACCAATAAAGTGTCACAGAGAGAATGGCAGTAATATTCATGGGCCACGCATGTCTTTCAATCACAGCAATCCTATCTAGTAGGATTTCACTCTCATGTTATAGATAACATGTTTACCAGGTGGTAGAAACCAGGTCAGAACCCAGACCTGACTAGACAGCTACACATTTCAGTAGTCACAGTATAAGACAAGCTAAAGACTACATACTACACAAATAAAAAAATTAACTCATTTAAAAAACACAAAAATAAAACATACTCAGTTAAATTTTACCAATGGAAAAAACAATGGGCTAAAATTTTTGAAATCTTTAACATTATATAAATTGGTATAATATCTATAATTTAAACATTTGAATTTGCCCACTAAGCCAAAAATTTTCACTATAAAATTGGGAGGAAATCTACTTAATCAGAATAAAAAAAACCTTAACAATTTAAAGTAAGTTTATGATAGAAAGATTTCACAAGAAATATACCATACCATGAGCCTTGGCCCACTGTAGATTGCGCACTAGAGATTCTGCAGAATGAGCTGTGCCCTGAATTGGATCGGTGAGTGCTCTCTTCTCAGACAAACTGCTTCGAATCTCTAGAGCTTGTTTGCCTTTGGTAAGGTGACATTTACCCATATCTAAAAAAATAAGAAAGTAAGTAGTATTTTTAAAGCCAGCAATTCTTTTGTTATGTTTATAACATTTAGCCAAGAACTCTCTTATAAATCAGATTATATTCTCAAAATGATCCACTGACTCAAAAAATGTTTACTGAGCACTTACTCAGACATCGATTAAGGTGCCAGTGATGTAGCAGTAAGCAAAAACAAAAATACTGGACCAGTTTCTAAGAGCTGAAAGTATTTTTCTAAAAAAGCAGTCATGATAATTTTATGTCTATATTGGCTTACACTATGACCCAGTAATTCTAAATCTTAAATTTATATCCCAAAGAAACTCTTGTAGGCACCCCCTAGGAGACATATACAAGAATGTTACAGCAGCACTATTCCCAGTAGGAAAATGCAGAAGTAACTCAAATGCCCATCAACAGGAGAGTAGGTAGAAAGAAAACTTAATATGTTTTTAATAGTGGAATTTTTACACAGAAGTCACAATGAATGAACTATAGTTATGTAATAATACCAATCTTGGCAATATAATATTAATTGAAAAAACTTTTAGTCAAGTCCTGAGAGACTACATATTGTGTAATATCTTTCTATAAAGTTAAACACAACCTAAAACAAAAATATACTTAATTTTGGGGGACATATGGAAATTCTTTTTTGCCCCTTTCTTGGTAGGACTGAACCCAGGGGACTTAACCACTGAGCCACATTCCTTGTCCTTTTTATTTTTTATTTTGAGTCAGGGTCTCACTAAGTTGCTGAGGCTGGCCTTAAACTTGCAATCCTCCTGCCTCAGCCTCCTGAGCTGCTGGGATTACGGGCATGAACCACTATCCCTCGAAGAACATATAGAAACTCAATAAAACTATGTAAGAAAGAAACTGAGGGCTGGGATGTGGCTCAGTAGTAGAGATGTTTGCCTGGCATGCATGAGACCCTGGGTTCCATCCCTAGCACTACAAGAAAAATTCACACACCGCCCACCCCCCCCCAAAAAAAAAAAGAAAAAAGAAACAAACTAAAGAAATGATAAATGGTGGTATTTAGAAATGATTATTATCATGGAAGGTGGCAGGGAACAGATAGAGGAATAATTAGATGTAGATTTCTGTAAATGTCCTAGATTCAGGTTGTGCATCGGTTCACAATACATACCTCAGAAGTAAGTTTGTGGGTACTACTAATTAAATAAGCTTTTTTGTTTTGTTTCTGTAGTGCTGAGATCAAATCTACATACCAGGCAAGTCCTCTACTACTAAGCTACATCCCCAGCCTGTTTTATTCTATTTTTAGTCAGGATCTTGCAAAGTTGCCCAGGCTGTCCCCGAATTTGGGATTGTCCTGTCTCAGTCTCCTAAGTCACTGGGATTATAGGCTTGTGCCACTGTGCCTGTCTAAATAAGTGTTTATTTCTAGCAGGTCTTAGAGTTTAAATATGAACATCATTTTCAGATATCTGAAAGCCAAACTGATGAACTAGACTAGTGAGTATTCATTTTGCCATTTCAATCAATTGAATAGGCTGTACTGAATAGTACAAAAAATTATATTCTGGAGCTACAACTATTACAGTGAGCAATTTATTTCACATTTTGTTTTACTTGTACATAGCTGAAATTGGCAATTTTAATTAAGGAGACATGGTAGATCTAAAAAAGATCAGCAAAAAGCAAATAACTTTCCTAAGAAGTTTATAAGAAATTAAAAAATAATCACATAACATACCAAGAGGCCATCTGTTGTCATGGCAACTTGGTAAGTAATCCTATATGGGTAAGTGTGGAACTTTTTTTTTTTAATACTTTAAAAAATAACTTTATTTAAACTGGAACAAGACAGGGATACCCTATCTCACCACTTCTATTTAACATAGTTCTTGAAACACTGGCCAGAGCAATTAGATGAAAGAAATTAAAGGGACACACATAGGAAAAGAAGAACTCAAAATGGCACTATTGGCTGATGATATGATTCTATACCTGGAAGGCCCTAAAGTTCCACCAGAAAACTCCTAGAACTAGTAAATGAATTCAGCAAAGTAGCAGAATATAAAATCACACTCATAAATCAAAGGTGTTTCAGTATATCAGTGACAAATCCTCAGAAAAGGAAATGAGGAAAACTACCCCATTCTCAATAGCTTCAAACAACAACAACAACAACAACAAAACAAAAACAAAAACAACTACAAAAAAAAAGACTTGGGAATCTTGGATAGGCAGAATTAATTTTATCAAAATGACATACTTCCAAAAGCACTATACAGATTTAATGCAATTCTGATCAAAATTCCAATGACATTCCTTATAGAAACAGAAAAAGCAATCATGAAATTCATCTGGAAAAATAGAGACCCAGAATAGTAAAGCAAACCTTAGCAAGAAGAGTGAAGTAGGTGGCATCATTATACCACACCTTAAACTATGCTACAGAGCAACAGTAACGAAAACACATGGTATTGGCACCAAAATAGACTGGTAGACCAATGGTACAGAATAGAGGACACAGAGACTAACCCACAAAACTACAATATTATTTTATATTAGACAAAGGTGCCAAGAACATGCATTGGAGAAAAGAGCCTCTTCAACAAATGGTGCTGGGAAATTGGAAATCCATATGCAACAAAATGAAATTAAACTCCTATCTCTCACCATGCACAAAACTCAACTCAAAATGGATCAAGGACTTAGGAATACAACCAGAGACCCTGTGTCTAATAGAAGAAAAAGGAGGCTCTAATCTCCATCATGTGGGATTAGGCCCCAACTTCCTTAATAAGACTCCCATGACACACAAATTAAAATCAAGAATCAATAAATGGGATGGACTCTAACTAAAAAGCTTCTTCTCAGCAAAAGAAACAATCTGTGAGGTGAATAGAGAGCCTACATCTTGGGAGCAAATCTTTACCCCTCACACAGCAGATAGAGCACTAATCACTAGGATATATAAAGAACTCAAAAAGCTAAACACCAAAAAAACAAATAACCCAATCAATAAGTGGGCCAAGAACCTGAAGAGACACTTCTCAGAAGATGATGTACAATCAACAGATACATGAAAAAATGTTCATCATCACTAGCAATAGAGAAATGCAAATCAAAAACACTCTAAGATTTCATCTCACTCCAGTCAGAATGGCAGCTATTATGCATACAAACAACAATAAGTGTTGGTGAGGATGTGGGGAAAAAGGTACACTCATACACTGCTAGTGGGACTGCAAATCGGCTCAATCAATATGAAAAGCAGTATGGAGATTTCTTGGAAATTTGGGAATGGACCCACCATTTGACCCACCCAGCTATCCCTCTCATCGGTCTATACCCAAAGGACTTAAAAACAGCATACTATAGGAACACAGCCATATCAATGTTTATAGTAACACAATAGTAATTCAATTCACAATAGCTAAACTGTGGAAACAACCTAGATGGCCTTCAGTAGATGAATGGAAAAAAAAATGTGGCATATATACACAATGGAATATTACTCAGCAATAAAAGAGAATAAAATCATGACATTTGCAGGTAAATGGATGGAGTTAGAGAAGATAATGCTAAGTGAAGTTAGTCAAACCCAAAAAACCAAATGTCCAATGTTTTCTTTGATATAAGGAGGCTGATTCATAGTGGGACAGGGAGAGGGAGCATGGGAGGAATAGATGAACTCTAGAAAGGACAGAGAGGTGGGAGGGGAAGGGAGGGGGCATGGGGTAATTAATGATGGTGGAATGTGATGATCATTATTATCCAAAGTACAGGTATGAAGACACGAATTGATGTGAATGTACTATGTATACAACTAGAGACATAAAAAATTGTGCTCTATATAATAAGAATTGTAATGCATTCTGCTGTCATATATAAAATTAAAAAAAATTAAAGTTAATACCTAAAAAAATAAACTTTTATTTATTTATTAAACCCAGTGTCTCATTTGTGCTAGGCGAACACTCTACCACTAAGCCACAACTCCAGTCTGGTGCTTTCTGTTGTTTTAAAATAGTTGAAATATTCACTCATTCATGATACTAGGGATTGAACCCAAGAATATTCTGACTCTGAGCTACATCTCTAGCCCCTTTTGTCCAAGCTGGTTTGTGATCCTCCCTGCTTCAGCCTTCCAAATAGTACACCGAGCTTAAAATCTACTTTAAAAATGAAATTAGACTAAAAACACTTTAGAGGCTCTGAAGCACCTTAATGGATCTCAGTATAAAAATAACTAATATAATCCAAATATTTTACTTTTTTTTTTGTTTGTTTTAAGCAGAAGAACCTTTTCTTCAATTGACACTTATAGGGAAGCTCAATGTGTAAATGAATTAAAAGCAGAACTTCTTTGGAAAAAAGCAGGAGGGTGGGGAGAAAACCCAAAGCCCTGGCAGGCTACATTAAGTAAGAGAGTGGTTAAGTCATGGGGTATAACTAAAATATCTACATTGACAAAAACATGAAAATAAATGTGACTGACAGTTGCTAGTGAAATAACTTACACTCAAACTGTTATCTCAGGAACATCCATGAAACTCATTTTTAGGGAGTGCTAGTTTGCACTAGCATTACCTTATTTTTGGTCTGGATCATAAAAGGACATTTCCACAACACTGTAATCTACTGATGTAACATATACTTATTCAGACCTGACATGAGTACAGACAGCAAGCACTGTACTAGAAGGCAGGGCAGGGGACAAGAGGATATAGAAGACACAACATTAGACCTCTAGGATCAAGCCTTTACAGCAGGCTTCAAAAATACTAAGTTCACCAATTAAAGAATGAACTTGGCTTTTTCTATCAGAGTGTCAAAATTTCTGTAAGATTCTCTCTCTAATCCCAGAAGAGACTGTTCACTGGCCTTTTTTCCCCCCTTTCTTTCAGGCAAGTACAGTGGGCAGCATCAAGGCACCAGGCACAAAAACAAGGTATAGTTCTGAGGATTACTTTTTCACTGTGTCTGATGTCAGCCCTGTCAGCTAAGTGATACTGCACAAATGCCATGAAGCTAAGACTGCACGGAGAGAAGAAAGGAATTAAATAGCAGGAGCTCTGATGAACATTACATTTAAAAATTGTTTTATAAAATAAATGTCAATTCCAAAGCCACATGGTACTAGTAAGAATAAAATAATCACCAAACAGGGAACCCTGAGTAGGTTTATCTCCCACTCCTTTTTCTGAGTTGATTTCTTTCTTTAAATTTTACCTTCTGCAACTTCATCCAGTAACACAGTAATTTTTTTATCTTCTAATAATCTATCTTTTAAAAATTTCATGAAGATTCCATTTGCCAATCCAGAATGCTGGATTTCAAAAGCTTCTGCTCCTTGACACCTTAAAAATACCAAGAGAAAGAAGTGAAATAAACCAGGCACAGAAAGCCAAAAGCCACATTCTTTTTACATGAGGAGGCTAATCAAATCAAACACAGAGAAGCAGAAGGCAGAATGGTGATTCCTGGAGACTGGCAAGTAGGGGGAGTGGGAGTTGCTGGTCAAAGGACAAAATGCTATTAGACAGTAAATATCTTGAGGTGATGAATACATTAATTTGTTTGATCCATCACTCTACTTTGTATTCCATAAATACATAAAACTATACTTTGTCAATATCCACTGAATAAGAAAATAAAGAAAGAAGTTTTTAAAGAAGCAAATACTTGCTACCTGGAGTATCCATATACAGTGATGAGCTTCATTCTCTCTCCTCCTCCCCTACAATGACATCCCTAATTAAAGAGTTATCTTTAAGCAGGATCTAAATGCATTGGTGCTTAGTAATAAGATACCAAGACATTAGGTACTGATGTCAAGTATTTAAAACTTTGCACCAAGAACATCAAGGAGGCAAATTTATGTCTAGATATCTATGCATCTAGGCCTCTAATCTCCAATCAAAAGAAAACATCAAAAAATAAATAAAGGAATCTCAACATAAGCATAAAATTTTCTTACGTGGCATATCCAAACACAATATTGGCAGTGACTTTTAGTGCATCCAAGATTGGAATGGTGTCATCATAATCATTTCTATTTAAAAGGAAGAAAGGAGAGAAGGACAGATATGAAAAGTTGAACAGTATTCTTTAAAGAATATAAATAATATAATGAAAAATACAATATAATTTTAGTATAAATTATTTAAAATTGCAGGTTCCAAATTGCTTCATCTAGTCAGCAATTTATTTACCAAAAATAATCTCAGGCTCCTACACACACAAAAAAGCAAACAGTCACATCTTCTGTTAGCTTTAAAACTGGAGGTACATTTAAACTTGGGCATTGGGTTTGATTGGTAAATGCTGAGAAAGTGAAAAGCAGTATATCCAATAATCATTGGTTCTGTTCCTTAGCAATGCAGTGGCAGGCAAATGGGATCCAAACCTTTAAACATTTGCTTCAGCTATCCTTTCAATATTTGCAGATCCAGGGCTAACTAGTGACGTGTCCCAACTCTAGGGGAATGGTTTTGTTTTAATTCCTGAAGGAATAACTGTAGTGACTGTCAGAAACATGTTCAGGCATTCTGGAGAGTTAACTCTTTGTAGTGTGATAACCATGCCTTTTAGTTCTTCACTTTTATTCTTTGACAAACAGGAATAGAATAAAAATAATTTGATATACATAGAGAAACAAGGAATTTTTTTCTAGTTTTTCTCTTTCAGTTTCAATTTATAATCAGAAATTCAAAAATTCAAATTGTTCTTGACTTCTTACAAGTTTGCCTTAGGTTTAATTTATCAAGGTTGATATTTAACAACAAAAGTAATTTAATAAACATTAAAATTTTACCTTTTCCTACACATATCCAACAAGAATACATTGAGTCCAGTTTCTTTTTCTTGCATCAATTTCAGTATATTTTGTACACACAGGCAATTTTCAGACCTATATGGATTTGGAGCATCTACAGGGACCATAAAGCTGTTTCCAAAGTTTTCATAACCATGTCCTGCATAATATAATAACCCTGGAGAGAGGGGCAGGGAGAAAAGAGATAGATGTTAACTCTAAGAAACACCCAATATAAATTCAGTCAATGTTAACTTCCATTTTAAATTATTGAGGCAACAGTCTTTTCTTAAATTCTGCATTTAAGACATCAAGATGCAGTATGAAGTGTATTCTAATTCATACAAGAATATATTTATAATATGAATTGCGGTTTTATCTCAGGTTGTATAAAGAAAAGGGTGTAGGACTGTTTTCCTGGCTCATTTATCACAAAAGGTGAAGATTTCCTTCAGTGCACAGAAGTCTTAAATTCATCTGTTTATTCCTGGCACAAGGAAGGAGCTTAGGAAATATATAAAAGATGAACAGGCAAGCAATGTTCAACATCATGAGCCACTAGGAAAATGCAAATCAAAACCACAATAAGATATCACTTCACACTTACTAGGTTATCTATAGTAAAAAGACAATAAAAAGTGCAAGTAAAGATGTAGAGAAATCGAGATCCAATTACTTCTGGAGGGAATATAACATGGTGTAAGAAGTTTAGAAAGTTTAACAATTCTTCAAAAAGGTAAACAAAAAATTACCATATGACCCAGCAATTCCACTCCTAGGTACATACCCAAGAGAACTGAAAACTTAAGTCCACTTAAAAATGTGGACCCAAATACTTACAGCAGCATTATTCATAATATCCAGAAAGTGAAAACAATCCAAATACCTACCTGCTGATGAACAGACAGGAAAAATGTGGTATATTCATATAATGAAATATTATTCAGCCCTAAAATAATAGAGTCTGATACAGGCTACAATATGGATGAAACTTAAAAATTTTACACTAAGTAAAAGAAGGCAGACATAAAAGACTATATATTAAATTTGCATTTATATGAAATGTTCAGAATAGGCAAGTCCATAAAGATAGAAAAAGGTAGGGTATGGAGGAAAAGTACTGACTACTAATGGGTTTCTTTTTGGGTTAAAGAAAGTAGAGAGTTGGTGATCACCAGTGCACAACTTTGGGGACAGTCTGACCCACTAAATTATACATTTTAAAAGTAAAATTGATACTAAGTATTCAAAATATGACTCTATTTCCCCATCAGTGACTTCACTGCTTATTTTACATCTTCATGACTTTTATTCTTTGATTGCCCTATATTTTAACCCATCCTCAAAGAGCATCTCAAGTTTAGACTCCTGGGCAAGTTATCATTTGCTTATATCTTTCTAACATACTGCAATCTCTCCCTGCTTTGAAAAGTGGTGGCAGTACTTTTTAACAATCACTGGCTTTGACTAACATTGTACAGTTGTACAAACACTTCATTTTTTCTGATAGAAAATGATCATAGTGACATGTACTTTCATACAATCTAATTTTAATACATATAACACAATCTATAAATTATTCTTACCTACATAGATGAGAAAATTAAAAAGATTAAATGATTTGCTTAAAGTCATACAACTGATAGGTGAATAGACTCCACAGACAGTGCTTTGTCCCATTATATTAAGGAACTATAATTTTCTTGGGAGAATAGATCTTGTTTTTTATTCTCTATATTGCTCTCAGCAGTAGCACATTTCTTATCTGGACTGTGGCTATGCTAGGAATTCAGTAAGTACTTACTGAACTGCATTATATCAAACTGATCAAGACAGAATCAGATATAGAGCCCTTTTATAAAGGGTCTGATTTAAGTAGAAGTGGTGCTATTCTAACTATGGATATTAGAGAGCATCAACCAGAAAGCCTGGGTGCTACCCACATCATATCATTGAACATGCATAGCTTTAGTAAGATTTGGTCTGGGAGAAGAAGCAAATTAGGGAGGGAAGAGAGGGAAGGTTTGTTTCCATTCATCTAGGGGAAAGCTAGGTATGGTTCTACTATGTCAGTCATATGCTCAGCCTTGTAACTGCTGAAATCAAGGTACTTAAACCAAAATACGTCTTCTTCCCAAGAAGATTCATGAAAAGTATAAACATTTTCTATTAAAGCCTGCAACCAAATTATATTAAGTGTTTTTATGTAAAGCAGTTGAGATTTATTTTAAAAATTCCATCTCCAGTAATTATAAACTAACCCATTACTCAAGGACAGAAGACAATATAGATGTCTATAAAATATCAAAGAACCTAACATAGTCAGAGATATAATTCTGCACAATAGATCTTTAAGGTATTTATTTCTCTGGAATATGATTTTCAAGAATAAAATTTGCCAAAGCTATTTATTTCTGACCACAGAGGAGATATTCACTTCTCTAGAAAACTCTCCCTCCAGAGAGGATCTGCGCTCCACCTAGCACAGTGCTCTGATGAGGTCAACCCCACCTCTGGGAGACTCAAGAGAACTTGCTGTGCCAGGTCTGGCTCCAGGACAGCACTTCAGTTATGTGACCTCATATAATCCTCAGGACAAGGTATATAATATTATATTATCATTACCCCTTTACAGATGTGAAAACAGACAATAATAAGTTTATAAGCTTACCTGAATTCAAACCACTAAGTGATAGAATCAGAATTTGAATGTAGGCCAGTTTATCACTGTGCTGTATTATACTGTATTATTTACTGCTGACTTTTTACTTAACATTATTCTCAGGAAATATAAAGTATAAAATGTTAGTATACCAGTTTCTCACCATTTTACTACTTTATAAACTCCTCTCCCCCCACCTCCTTAGAAACCTAATGGAGGCCCAAAGCAGAATGCTGCCTAGTCTAAATCTTCAACCTAAAAATAAAGGTTGAATTAATTTCTTTAATAAATTTTCAGGAAGTCGTCATTGCTGCAATATTTTGAGCACTTCAAGGTGCCAGGCATGGAAGTAATTATTTGCTTACTTTTCCTTTACCAATCCCATTAATTTATTACTAATCATTTTTTGAGATCACTGTTGGCTTAGAAAAGGTAAACCACCTTAGTTACACTGCTTGTAAGCAGAAAAGCCAGAGCCTGGGCTAGTTTACTCTGAGGTCTCCTTCTTAACCACTGAGCTGCCATGAACTGAATGACAAACTCTTCCTCAGTGAACAAGGCTTCTGCCATCTTTTGACCAGACACTTTAATTTCTTCCCCACAAAAGCACAGATAAGCTGCAGCCAGTGATGAACATACTAAAGCATTTGGTGGATGGATAATAGGCCAAACAGCTACTTTATACTTAGCTATCTGTATAACTAAAAATCTTTATCTTACTTATCTTCAAGGACACCTAATATCATTCAATTATTTCTATTTTTAAGGCATTTGTAAACATAAGTTTCATATGTTTTGAATTACTTATTTTCTGTTCTACTGTAACTTATATTTTACAAGCCCATAAATAACATAATAATAATAATGGCATATACTTGAGTCCCTATGTTTTTCTAACCTAAAGTTGTTCAAGCTGAAATCCCCATGACTCTACCTTCACCTCCTCTCCACCCCTCAGGTACTACCAGTCATCTGGGGATATCAATCAGAGTCAAAGGCACAGTCCAAACAAAAATGAAAGGTTTATTTATGAAATGCCCTAAACCCTCAGGCCTTTAACACACTTACATTTAATGTAGATGTGTCTGATGTTTTGGATAGTCACAATACTTCAAAATAAAATGCAGCCACCCTGTTAAGACATGAATCAGTGGGATTTAAAAATGTTCTAGCTTCCTTAAGCTACCATTTTGCCCTAACATGTCTCTTTACTCTGTACCCCAAGATGATGTTTTTATAGTGGGGCCTCAACTGAAATCTTTCCCCAGCTTTTTATATTTCTGGTTCTCTATTTAGCAGGGACAATTAAAGGTTTTGATTTGATTAGCCAAATAAAAGGCTTAAAAAGCAAGGTGACACTGTCAATAAAAATAAGAATAGATACTCAAGTACATACTTTTTCAGAGAATTCCTTCACTCTCAATAGTTTACCAACCCAGAAATCTAAATTTACCAATATTTTTTCTTATATCTCATTGCTTCTAAAGAAGTTTTGAAGACTTTTCCTGTTTAAGCCATTTAGGTACCTTAAAAACTGAGATGAATATACTTAAGCAATCCACCTGAGTCTAAAATGAAAGTATAAGTCAGTAATAGGGCATCTTAGTACAGTATATTCTTTCCTATTTTCATAAGAAAAATGGATGGTTGCACCCATCAGTTATCATCCCATAATGCTCATTAGCAAAGTTATACTATTACAACATGAACATAATAGCTGAAGTTGCAAATAGTAGTTACCTTGTTAACTTCAGCTGTGTCACAGTGGTAATTCTCATTATTCAGAAAATGAAAGTTATTTAAATAAGATTTTTTTTTCCTTTGGTACTTAACCACTGAGCCACATCCCCAGCCCTTTTTAATATTTTGTTTAGAGATATCGTGTCACTAACATGCTTAGGGCCTCACTAAGTTGCTGAAACTGGTTTTGAACTTGCAATCCTCCTACCTCAGCCTCCTAAGCCACTGGGATTACAGGTGTATGCCACCATGCCGGCCTAAATAAGATTTTAAGACTTTTCCTCATCTCTTATACTCAGTGTGCTAAATCTTGAAAGAAATGCTTTTTGTTCTATTAAAAATTCTACTTTAACAATTATGAGCAATTCTGCCAACTTGCCTGATTAATCAATCTAATTATAAATAAAAAATCAAAATCCATAAATTATTAAAGTAAAATTACTTCAAACATATAAAAGTAAAATTGAAACTTTTTTTTTTTTTTAATTGATTGTATGCCTAAGGATAGCCCTGGAAGTGTTATTTTCCTGGCAGTCAAATGTTACTGCACAATGTCATAGTAAGCACAATTTTCAGAAATATAGTTCAGATGAGCTCAACGGCTGGCCTACTGATGTTTGAGGTTGCGCATATTAAAAGAAATAAATTGACAAATTACCACTGAAAACATATTCTGTTGCTTTAAAAATTCTTTATCAGACATGCAGTGTCTTAATATATTTAAGTAAAAGAATGGGAAAAACCATTAACATTTGAATCATATCTGTATAGGCTCTCTTCTTCCTATCTGTATAGGCTCTCTCTCTCAGTACTGGGGATTGACCAAGGGCACTTTACCACTGAGCTACATCCCTAGCCCTTATTATTTTTATTTTTAAAATCTGACACAGGGTCTTGCTATGTTGCCCAGGCTAGTCTTAAACTTGTGATCCTCCTGCCTCATCCCAAGTTGCTGAGTTTAGAGGTGGGCACCATCATGCCTGGCTATCTGGATTTTTAATTTCTAAACTGACTAGGCCAGGGGTATAGCACAATGGCAGAGCACTTGCCTAGCATATGTGAGGCTATGGGTTCAATCCCCAGCATCAAAAAAGAAAAAAAGAAAAAAAAATTATATAACTTGTTCACCAACATTTCCGTATTAAAATCTGGTTCTCACTAAAAAACTACAAAATACCCCACAATGATTAGGAAAAAGAAGGAAAAAACCCCCACAATGTATATTCTGGTACAACCTTTCATATTTATTATTTTACATATACGAAAGTATCTTTTCCTATTTGATCACCAAGCTTTACTCTATGGTAGCTCTCATAATCAATAAAAAATAAAATCACAAAAGACTGCTAATAAGTCTAATAAGAACAATATTGTTTTGATGAAATAAGAAACATAAAAGTAAAGACATTGAGCTAAAAAGTTATCAGTTATACATGGAATGAAGATCAAATTTATCTTTTTTTATAAGAAAAATAAAACTCTTCAATAATGTATTTATTTTACCTTTACCCTAATTTTCAATTCTTAACTTGTACAATGAGAATAGTAGATAATTATAAAGAGATTATAAATATCTTACCATATACTCCTTTGTCTAGAAGCAGTAAAAATTCATCCACGGCATTACGCATCTCATATTCAGTAAGATCCAATAATGAAACAACTTTGAAATCTAGCTGTCTTAGTAAGTTGGTCAATTCATACACATCCACCAAAGGAGCTTTAAGTTTGGGGTGCTCCCAGTAATTCATATTTCCTATCAAAAGAGCAACTTTGTCCTTTGCTGTAAAAAAAAAAAAGGTGGGGGCATCGTAGGTTTAAAGGATACACAAATTAAAACCTATGGAAATGATATCATTTTAATATACTTTTGCTTTAAGATTGTATCATTTCATTTCAAATAAGATTTTATCATAATCTAATTTCATTTTAGTACTATTGCTTTATGTAGGAAATCAACACATGAAGGGACTTAAGAGGCTATATGAACAAACAACTGAAATTAAGCCTACAAATACTTTTGAGAACCAAGTAAAGGACATTTGTTAGCTGCAAAGAAATACAATGGTAACTAACATTAAAATACACTTTTATGGCCAGGAGCAGTGGTGCATGCCTATAATCCCAGTGGCTTGGGAGGCCGAGGTAGGAGGATCACGAATTCAAAGCCATCCTCCGCAAATGTGAGGTGCTAAGCAACTCAGTGTGATCCTGACTCTAAATAAAATACAAATTAGGGCTGGGAATGTGACTCAGTGATCAAGTGTCCCTGAATTCAATCCTGGTACTTTCACTGCGCCCCCCCATACTTTTATGGAATTACAACAAAATAATATTCAACTAGACTTTCAGAGCAAATTAAACAAATAATATTTAGAATTGAGTCCCCATCAAATTAGGTCCTGTTTTGCTGAGAACAGAAGAGGTAAAAACAAAAGAAATACCTAAAAAAGAGACATAAAGAAGTCTTATCAGAGCAAGTAAGGGAAAAGATCAGAGAAAAGAAGAAACTCCAGCAGGACTGTATTATTTGTTTCTGCAGTAGCTCTGTAAAGCTACTACTGTCTTCTCCTAACTTCTTTTAAAAATACTTCCTGTCTGTCATGAGGCTATTTGAGGGATATGTGAGCTCAGTGTACTGTGAGACTTTGCTAAAGAGTGGATTCTGATAAAAATAGGCTTTTCTGTGTGTGTGTGTGTGTGTGTGTAAGATACCTATACCTAATGCCTTAAAAGTACCAGCTAGCTTAATCAGGTGTGTGACTTGCTCTAAACAACCAGCTTAGGGCTTAAGAGACTTTACCACTACCTTTCTTTGAGGGTCTAGGGTGTAAACAATATATTATGCAGCCTGTCATATGAAAATATAGCACATTCAATGACCTATAGGACATATTTGAAAAGGATAATAAGTGACTATGCTATTAGTTTATATATTTTAAATTAATCAGTGTTATTGTAGAGTGTACAACTTCTACTTACATTAAAAGAAGTTCACTGTACAATTGCCTTGTTATGCTGACAGCAGTCTCATACATCTTATGTTTACTATATATCAACTGTACTGGGGCCACATTCAGTAATTGACCTACATGGCCTAACAGAGCATTTCTCAGAACATATTGCTGTCATTAAATGACACAGACTATATTTGGGAAAGAAGAGTACAGTTTAGAGAATGCCAAGGTTCAACAATTTGAGAACTATATGCCTCACAATGTATGTATCAATAACAATGGCCCATAACTCTTCCAAAATTTTCCCCAATGATAGTTTTTAATAGGCAGTTCCTAAAATCCCATAGAGCATTTTCTTCAAATTAATGTTAAGAAAATTTATACAAGTAAATCCTACCTTGCCCCATCTACTTGTGAAGCAGTTCCTTGATGGCAGGAGAACTGGGGTGGATTTAGAACAGAGAAGCAGATGCTATGGTTGAAATGAGAGTTGACAAAGACTTATTCCAGAAAACTGGTTGTGGAAAGAGAAAGAAAGAGTAAAACTTTAGAGAAAGGACAGAGAAAAAAATGGTAAAATTTGAATTTGAGGAGTTAAGGAAGAAGAATAAAGAAAAAACTTCAAAACAGTAACTATACAATTTATGTTTGGGTTTTCATATAAAAAATAAATGCAAGAAATTTTTTATGAATACATTAACTGTAAGAACCATCCACAATGGGGCTGGGGATGTGGCTCAAATGGTAGCGCGCTCGCCTGGCATGCGTGCGGCCCGGGTTCGATCCTCAGCACCACAGACAAACAAAGATGTTGTGTTCGCCGAAAACTAACTAACTGACTAACTAAATAAATAAATATTAAAAAATTCTCTGTCTCTCACTCTAAAATAAATAAATAAATAAATAAAAAAGATCTGTGCCATTAAAAAAAAAAAAAAAAAAAGAACCATCCACAACTTTTTGAACACAACCCATTTAGTGGAAAAAGAAACATGGAGTTGGGGGTGTAGCTCAGGGGTAGAGCTCATGTTAGCATGCATGAGGCCCTGCATTCCATCCCAGAACTGCTACCCCCAAAAATAGGATTAAAAAAATAAAAAATGCTAATTCATTACACAAAAGAAAAATGAAACCATTTCAGAAAGATATTTTAACTACATGATCTAGACCTCTTCTAAAGTTTAATGCAGTGTTCTTCAAAAATTGGTAAAGTTTTATATGATTAATTTTGTACCTAATAAATCTAATTATTATGTTACTTATTCAAAATGAGTAAATATCCCTTAGTACCTAGAAAAGGGACTGGTACAAATTAAGTGCTATTAAATATTTGTTAAATAAAAAAATCTTTGCATATGCATCAAAAATTGAGTAACAGCATACAATCTGACTGGCTAAATATATAGTCCTTATTATTCTGATGCATTAAACTTTTTAATGACTCTCCCCCCATGTTCTACAAACTAAGGTCCAAGTTCCTCAGTCCAACAAACAAGGCCATTCTCATTCTAGATCATGCCCATTATCTTTCCAGCTCTAGTAACAGATGATCCTCCAATGAATCATGTATTCTTGCCCTTGTGCAGTACAGATTCACTCTTGAATTTGGGAAGCTCTGTGACTTTTGCTGAGCAACATAATGTGGTGTGACACACTGCCAGTTCTGAGTCCAAGCCTTAAGAGTTCCTGACAGTGTCTACTTTTGGGATCCAGCCACCATGTAAAGAAAGCAGTAGATCACTGAGGGAGAAGGTACAGTAGGAGGGGATCTTCTATCATTCCTCACTAAAATACGTGAGCAAAGCTATCTTGGATGCTGCGGTCCTGATCACTAAGTAACTGCACACCAATGAGTGTTCCTAAAGGAAAACAGTCAAGAATCATCGCTGAACCCAGATGAACTGCAGAATCATGAGAGAAAATAAAACTCCTGTTTTTTAAGATAGTAAATTTTGGAATACTGTTATTCAGCAATAGACTACACTACCACTCTAATCTGTAAATTCCTTTCCTAGGACTCTGCCTTCCCACAGTACTGACCTGCTTATTCCCTACCCAGGTCTCATATCTCCATGCTTACCATGCTTCATTCCTTCTGCCTCAAATACTTTCTCACTTTGTCTACTTGGGATCCTCCTATTTATCTGAAAATTCTCACCTGGGCTTTGTCTCTTAGGTAAAGCCTTCCCTGGGTTCTTCTTGGACAAATTTGATTACCATCTTCTATGAACAATTTCTGAACTATTTCTAAATTCTTTTCCTATTTCTTGTATGGCATGTATTACATATCTATTTGTGTTATAGCATGCATCATGTACTGCATTATTCATTTAACATCTGCGTCCCTCATTAGGATTGCGATGCCCTGAGTTCAGGAGCCAAGGCTTATTCTCTTACTTCACAAAGGGTAGCATAGATGAGACATTTAACGTTTGGTGAATTTCATGATAAAAGCTAAGCTAATCTTTAGTTTATCTTGCTATTCTTTCAATTAGTACAGTTTGAGAAAGGACACCCAACATAAAAGAAGCTGTGGAACTCCTGGGTATATCAATACTCCTGGGTATTGATCCTCAGCTATGAAATTATGTAATCCTAAACAAGTTTCATTAAACACTTAAAGAGTTTTAGCTGGCACAATGGCTCACACCTGTAATCCCAGTGACAGGAGGCTGAGGCAAGAGGATCAAAAGTTCAAGGCTTGCCTTAGCAATATAGCAAGGTCCCAAGCAACTTAGCAAGAACTTATCTCTAAATAAAAAAAATATAAAGTACCTTGGGTTCAGTCTATAGTACCAACCCCCACAAACCACTTATAGCTTTAAATTATCATCTACAAAACACGAGGAAAGTGTTTACATCTCAAGGCATAATTATACATTTCACCAAGTGAAAACACTTAGTTTACTGGTATTACACTAATATTAGTGTATTTGATATTCTACTAAACCATCTTCAACTATTAGCCGGTTACATTTGGACCTCATCATACTGTGTGCTTACATACATATATAAGGATAGAATAGCCATGGCTTTGTTCAGGATACTCTTCTAATAGGACTTTCTTAATAACTGAGGCTTAGGGTTCTAGAGGAAAAATAACAGACCTGCAATGCACAACAACTTACCACTATGAATGAAACAGAGCAGCTTTTTAAAAAAATGCAGTAATTCCTAGTCCCTTGTCTTCTTTAGCACCAAAGGCTTTACCTTCACTGTTGCCAGTTCCATGAGCAAATCCTGAACCTTCCTGTCACCTAAGCTGCTGCACCTCTGTAACCCCAAACAATGTATTTCCTCTCTGTAACCATGATGGTCTCTTATTTATTAACATTTTTGCCCCTATATTTTTTCTTTCAACTCAGTAAACTCTTTATCTCCTGATCCTCATATTCTCCTGCTTTTTCTTGGTAATACTGGTGGTTGGATCCTACTGGGGGTTGAACATGCTAGGCAAGTACTCTTTCACTGAATTACATCCCCAGCCCATCTACTAAACTTTTTAAGGCTGTCTTTCCTTGTGTAGTCTTTATCCCTTGTTTAATTTCTCTAAATACTTGCTCCTTCTGGATGTGCCCTGTAAACTCTACCTCAGTGCCTGGCTTGCAGAAAGGAGCAGGAAAAGTAGTCCATCAGTCTTCCTTCTCTAAAAAGCTGAATTGTTACAGAGAAGTCACAAAACTGATTTGTACCATTATAAATCCTAATTTTTTAAAAAAATATTTATTTTTTAGTTTTAAGTGAACATAATATCTTTATTTTATATTTATGCAGTGCTGAGGATTGAACTCAGTGCCTCAAGCATGCTAGGTGAGCACTCTACCACTGAGTCACAACCCCAGCCCATAAATCCTAATTTTTGAAAGTCTCGGTTTGACTCCTTCCATATTCTCGGAGATGGTAGCTTTAATTTTCTTTAGCCCCTAAATCTCTGCTATTGCCCAAATTCTATATTTAATCTTACTCTACTCTTTTTCTCAATTCTTTAAGCAGAATTACCCAGAAAGGAAAACCATCAATTGAAAAATGTCAACTTCCTGACAAATCTTTCTACATCTTTACCAATCTCTCCTTCCTGCTAAATCACCCCTCTCTCTCCCACAAAATAAGGTTTCAATATTCCACTTAGAGCCAATTTCTCCTTTTTCCATCTTGGCCCAAATCCCTAACATCTCTATGAACTTACTCCATAAATTGTCTTCTCTTTGATGGAACCCTGTAACCTCTCACCTGCAGTTTCAGGAAAGCCCACCTCTCAAATGTAAAGCCTTGTATTTCTCCCACCTTTTCAAGAACATTGATTATACATCTATCCAATGAATCTTGCATTGCTATTTTCCTCAACAAACTAATTTGTTTTTGTTTTCACATGTTCATTTCTTTTTTTTTCTTTTTAAAGTTTTTAGTTGTAGATGGACACAATACCTTTATTTTATTTGTTTATTTTTATGTGGTGCCAGGGATCAAACTCAGTGCCTCATATATGCTAGGCAAGCACTCACCACTGAGCCCCAACTCCGGCCCACATGTTCACTTCTGAATCATTCTTTATCTACATATTTTACCTACATCTGAACCGCCAGCAAAAGCTCAATAACTGACCCATGTTAGGTGGGCGCTGTTGACATTTCACTAAAAGTAAAAATGGCTTCTTTAGTAACCAAATCCAGTGGTGAATTTTAGATATTTCCTTACCTGACTTTCATTGAAATCAATATATTGACTGTTTTTACCCTTTTAAATGTTAATCTGCTAACTTTTACATGGTATGAATCTCCTGGATATTCTCCAATTTTCTTGGTTTTCTCCCTTATATTTTCTTCTCTAAGCATTCTTTAAATGCAACTGTTCAGTTATATCTTGCCCTTCATTCTCTTCTGTTCCCCCTGGAGAGGATGGGAAATCAAATGCCAAAATTTACTGCAATCCCTATGGCTTTTCTAATTTCTACCCCACCAAGAAGTCATGTTAAGCACTTCCTTTTTATGATCTATTTAACAGGCACATGTTTCTCTTTGATTACATTTGTGATAAACACAGAAATCACGCCACAAAAACCGACCCCTGAAATGGAATTTGTCATCTTTTTAAAGCCTCTTTCTTTTCTAATTTCTTCTAAAAATATTAAAAATAAATGCTTGGTCCTAAATGGATTACACCTGTAATCTTAGCAACAACTTGGGAGACTAAGGCAGGAGGATTACAAGTTTAAGGCCAGCTCTGGCAAGTTAGCAAGACCCTGTCTCAAAATAAAAGTAAAAATAAAAATAAAAAAGGCTGGGAAGTGGCTCAGTGGTAGAGCACCCTGGGTTCAATCCCAGTACCGGGGGGGGGGGGGGGGGGGGAAAGGGTCTCAACATTCAAATGTTTATAAAACCAAGTTACAATATCTTAAATCCCTTCATGATCATCATAAAATAGAATTAAATTATGTTAATTATATTTGACTATGCACTTTAAACTCTACTCACCCAAAGGCTGGTCAGTTGTTTGCTCTTTATTATCTATATAAAGATAAAGAAAGCAAAACAGATGTTATTATTTATGATACAAGTATTTTCAGAGCTAAAGATGTGAGAAAAGTAATGAATGAAAACATCAGCAAAGTCATTAAAATGAAGAATATGGTAGAACAGAATTCACTAAAGGCTGGAAAGGGGAGGGGAGATAGACAATGGGCACCAAAACACAGAGGAGGTGAAGGAGTTCTGTCATACTATAACCAAAGGACTTAAAAACAGAATACTACAGGGACACAGCCACATCAATATTTATAGCAGCACAATTCACAATAGCTAAACTGTAGAACCAACCTAGATGCCTTTCAGTAGATGAATGGATAAAGAAAATGTGGTACATATACACAATGGAATATTATTCAAGCATTAAAAGAGAATTAAATCATGGCATTTGCAAGTAAATGGATGGAGCTGGAGAATATAATGCTAAGTAAAGTTAGCCCATCCCCAAAAAACCCAAATGCCAAATGTTTTCTCTGATTTAAGGATGCTGATTCATATTGTGGTTGGTGGGGGTGTGGGAGAATTGGATGAACTCTGGATAGGGCAAGGGGGAAGGGAGGGGGTCTTTGGGTAGAAAAAGTGGAATGAGATGGACATCATTACCCTAAGCACATGTTTGAAGACGAATGATGTGACTCTACTTTGTGTACAACCAGAGATATAAAAAACTGTGCTCTATATGTGTAATATAAATTGTAATGCATTCTGCTGTCATATATAACAAATTAAAAAAAAAAAAACAAACCTGCAACTGCAGTCTACAACACATACAGATTTCAAAATAATTAGAGAAGCATTTGAAGGTTCCTTACACACAGGACTGATAACATTTGAGATGAAGATGCTAATTATAGCGTGATATGATCATTACACACTGTATACATGTATCAGATTACATTGTGCTCCATAAATAAGTACAAATATTATATGTCAATTAAAATATAAAGAATTTAACCCTGGGTTCAACTGAAAGCAAAACAAAACAACAAAAACAAAGAAAGACTTTAAAAGGAAAAAAAAGTACATCTAGTTCCTAATAACTAATTTACTGTTTTAAAATTTTCAGATTTTTAAATTAGTGCTTTAGAGTTATGCGTTATAGCTGGGTTCATCCCAACAAATTCATATACGCATGGAATTCAATTTCAGATCACGATCCCCCACTTTTCCTTTCCATCCTCCCATCCCTCCCCTGTTGTCCTTCCTCTATTCCTTTCATTCATCTATTTATATTTGATTATTTTACTTATACATAAAGGTGAAATTCACACACACACACACACATACACACACACACACGATTTTTAAAGAATTCATTCTGTATTACCCTTCCATTTCCCATCCCTCCATTCTGCCTCTAAAATCTTCTACACAACTGATCTTCCCTTTAAGACTTTCATATTTTTAATAAAACTATATAAGGATGAATGGAATTGGAAACAAGGTAGGGGAGTTCCTTTGATAACTGAATGACAAAACTGGGGTAATAATCCTTAATACTTTACTAGCAATAACAATCTGAAAATGGGAGTGGTGTTAAGAATAAGTACCAGCAGTAACACTGATGCTTTGGTTGGCACTGTTATAACTGCTCTCTACACAACAGATTTAATTAGACCTCACTTTACCCCATGAAGTATGTGTTATCATCAACTCCATCATACAGATAAAGAAAGAGGTTCAACTCAGTCACTTGCCCAAAGCTGTCAAGCTGGTAGTAGCAAATCTAGATTTTGACTGAAGGAGTCTCATTCTTGATCCTACACTCTTACTGTTATTCTACATAGAATGAAATCCCTCTCATCCTTGAAAGCCACCAGGAAGAGAGGGAGGGAAAGATGCAGTTCAATCCATTGTATGCCCACTTCTGTAGGGAGGGTAACTATTCACACATTTAGTAATATAAATGCTACAGGAGCCTATTACAAACACAAACTTTGCCCACGTCACTTTTTTTTTTTTTTTGTACCAGGGATTGAAACCAGGAGTGCTTAACCACTAAGCCTCATTCCCAATCCTTATAATATTTTATTTAGAAATAGGGTCTTCCTGAGTTGCTTAGGGCCTCACTAAGTTGTTGAGGCTGGCTTTGAACTTGCAATCCTTCTGCCTCAGCTTCCTGAGCCATGGGATTACAGGCATGTGCTATGGGCCAGCCATGTGTCCCTCTTTTTAAACTCAAATTTTTTGTCTCTATGAATCTTGGGGAGTTAAGGAAGAAGAGGGGCAGGAAAATTTTAGAAGTTTAGTAATGGATGTAAGCAGAAGGTTTTATGAAATAACTTCACAATGTTCATGAAAGGGCAAGAAATAATAAATTTAGGAAGAAGGATTCAATGTAGACCAAGTGAAACAACATCTGATGGTTCTCAACTGTATTTAGTTCTGAATGTTTGAAGCAAGTCTCAGGGTTCACATGAATTCGAGGATATCACAGCAAGGAAACTGATATATTTTGGTAATGGTGCTTTTTTTTTTTTTTCTTTATCTAGGTTGCCAATAGGCAATTAGCACAGCTCAAACAGCATTTAGAATGATATATCTTTATTAATTAAATAGAAAACTATTAATTAAATACTTCATTTAATTAATAGCAAATAGCAAATAGGAGCTTGGGTATAGCTCAGTGGTAGAGTGCTTGCATGGCATGCACAAGGCCCTGGGTTTGATTCCTCACATTGCCAAAACCAAAAACCAAACAAACAAAAACTCCATACAAAAAACACACAAACTAGTTATGTGTGTTAAAATAATGAGAAATAATGACTTTCTGTAGACATCAGATTATATAATTCCCTTCTTAATGTATTGCTGCATGCTTTTACTTTCAATCTATTCACAGTCTCACACATCTATCTGTACCTTTTAGAATGCCTCATAAGCTATACTGACATCCTCTGCTTTACATTTTGATAGACCTTTTATCCTAGTTAAAGTCTTCCTTTACCTTGTTCAGAAATCCGTTCTGATTAAAATCAGCCTAGATTCTTAATACAGCCTGCATATTCCTGCCATCTGTCAGTCTCTTAATGGTCACTGAGAAGCCTACTTGCATAGTGCCAGCTTTCCCCATTCACACACATCTCACCTCAGGTAAAGGTGACCTACCTAGCTACTTCAGATGCATTCTGTGTCTCCAGAATGGAGAACATGGGCTAAAGTATGACCTGTTCGGAAATGTAGCCTGTCAGTTTTTTTGCAGTGCTGTGAATCAAACGTAGGGCTTCAAGCATGCTAACCATGAGTTGCACTGAGTTGCACTCCAACCACTATCACTCTTCCAAACCTACTTCCCTTTTACCAAATTAAAGATCATCATATTACCCATTAACTCTTGTTTATGATATAAGGAATAATGCACAATTATAAAAATACAATAATATTTTATGCTGCCTCAAATACTTAGTTTTCTACCATTATTTTTGTTTCACTTGCATGAAATTCAACTTCATGTAAGTAATTTCACCTCTAAATTATATTCTTTCAATAAAAAATTACTATTATTACTGTACCAAGAATTATCTATGGTATTTTTACTGTATTCAATCACTTAAAAATTTAAAACTAGGGGTTGGGGTTGTGGGTCAGCGGTAGAGCGCTTGCCTAGCATGTGCAAGGCCCTGGGTTTGATCCTCAGCACAACATAAAAATAAATAAACAAAATAAAGATATTGTGTACAATTAAAAAAATATTTAAAAAAATTTAAACTAAAACATTTTATGTTTGTACTACTCACCAGGATGCCCAAAATCATTTAGTTCATCTGAAACAGAATAAGGGAAAATATATTACTTTAAATAATCTGCCAATTTCACACAAACAGACTAGAGAAGTAGTTTTTGAGTTCTTAAATTATGTCATAACGTATTATTAGTTTAGAACTTTTCAAACTAAATGAAGAAGCCATGCAAATACTGCATAGGAAAGAATGCTGTTGTGGACATCATTTAGGACTATTAAGCTACTGTTGTTTTCGTTAAATACTGAAAATTTAAATAAATTCATTCACAATTTGTTCAAAGTTTTAGATATTCTGGCCAATTATGGGGGTGGGGGAACTCACAAGAGGTCTATTTGTGGCAACTGTAAACTTCTTGAAACTAACAAAACTTTAATTTTAGAACATTATAAAATTTACAAAACTACTGTACTCACTGACTTAGTCCCCCCCACTTTTTAATCATCTTAGGTTAGTATGGTGTATCTGTCATGACTAATGAGCCATTTTATATTCTTTTTTGTTCTAGGACTCCATTTAGGAAACAATTGCTCAGACATTCCTTATTTCCAATGAATGGATAGTCTTGAGGAGAAATTGGTCAGGTATTTTGTAGAATGTCCCTTTACTGGGCTTTCCCTGACGTTTTCCTTCTGGTTACTCGTGGTTTCTCAAAAAGTGATTATGCTTCAGGGAAGTAGAGTGGTTTTAGAATTAGCCTGTACCCACTCTGGGTCATCTTACCACGGCTCAAGAACAGTTAAAATATTCCAAGCAAATGTCCATGTCAATATAGCCACTATTTCTAAAATTCTTCAAAAAATTTTATGAAGGTAAAAACTAACATTAACAATACATTGCAAATGTTATACTATTCATAAAGTGTTATGCAGAAATTTTATTATTATATGTGGCATAAATCAATCTAAGAGTGGTATGAAGCAGTGCATGGGGTGTGGAAAATTTCTTCTGCCTTCAGTCTACTCATTTCCAGTAGTTATGTCAGCACATTCTTAGCAAGGCTGTTTCACACGTTTGTCATACAGTTAGGTGCTTTGGGCATATTCTGCATTCCACTGTGGGGGACCCTTCCTCTGGCCTCCTAAGTGATTGTTTAAAATCTGTACATGTGCATTACTGCCGCAGTTTTAACACAGGACAGATTCCATGCCACTCAAACCCCTAGACTTCACCTATTCAACCTCTGCCCCTTGTCCTAATCAAACATTTTAACAAAATACACAAAATGAAATAGAGGACATTATATTTTGTAGGTTAAAAAAAGATATAACATGGGATACTGTTCACAATATGTATCAATTCACCAACTATAAAATATCTCATCTTTATAGGCTCTTTAGAAAAAATTGGATCTAACTTTTCACTCTGAAATTTTTGGAGCAACTTCACCACTAGACTTTCATCTCTACGTGTTCTGAATAGAGCTATCCGAAAAAAACAAATTTTTATATTTTTTTGCCACTGAAAAAAAATTACTTGAGAAATTGTGCAGGTATAGAAGCAGCATGGCAGGGTGATAATCACACGCATCACCATGAAGCCAAATGACAGAGCTCTCTTTTTATTTATTTTCACAGTGTTCAGGTATCCAATATTAGGATGTTTAAAAGAAAATATGCAATTAGGCAAAAAGGAGTTAGAGAGATGTTTGATGAGTAAATCTTCACATGGCTCTCTCACCTAGGGTTAACAGATCATGGATTAGAACTCCCTTATGTGAGAAAATTCTTATTTATTACCATGTACCAGGATAAAAACAATAGTTACAGTATTTTAAAGTGATATGATATGAAAGACAGGAGATATGAAAGACAAGAAAACCAGAAAACATGATTTAACATTATTTTCTTACTTTATCCAAGTAGAACCCAAGATTATGTAGTAGTCTGAAGAGGCAGCAAGTGAAAAAATACTTTGCTATCCACAGACATAATTTTACAAATCAATGTGACAGCACACTAAGGGAAGGTATCTAAGTTTTAATATTTACTCTTTACTCATTACAATTTAAGTACAATGTTTGGCTAATTAAAATATATTAGAAGTTTGTGTTGAAATAGATTTTCCATTTTTTACATATTATGGTACAGGTGACTATAATCTATAGATTTGTAGCTTAAAAAATTCTTGTATTATTTTCAGAATATTTACTATTTGATTAAAACATGTAATAAACAACAAATCTCCTGTTCTGAAACTTTTATAGTAACTACATTTGCATTTGGGGGGCATCTTATAAAGGCTAACAGATAAAGTAATCTAAACAAATATTCATGACAATATAGCTACATATTATATAAATTTTTGTATGATAAAAATCAACATTAAGGATTAATCATAAATGTTCATTATTTAAAACAAGTTATGCAGGAGCTTTGTTATATACAACAGAAAATCAACTTAAGACTAATAATTTCAGAATTTTGGTTTAATAGGATCTGTGGCAATTCATAAAACTTCAATGACTAACACACATTATTCTTCAATCAAAATAATTTCTTAGAGCTAGTATTTTTTCCATCACTGCACTCAGTAAGCTAGAGCACTTCACCAGTCCCCAGAGCAACCAGCATGCAAGAGCCTTGGTCTTGAACCAAAGAATTACACTACCTTCAGTGCACTCCACTGCCTCATCTGTTCTTCCTTGTTTCAGAGAAAACAAATTTGAATATATTATAATTCATGATCTTATGAAGGGCAGCCATCAAGCAAAGAGATAAATAGCACAAAAACATGTGGGCATACCAACCCATGCATCACCATCATCTACTACTAACAACAGGATCACACACATAGTAAGCTTCAATAGCATAAATTCCCCAATTATGCTGTTCATAGTGGGGATTGTTGAGTAATAATTATGTTTTCCTTTATGAGTCTGTGATGTTTACTTTTTAAAATGTTTTATTAAAAAATTTTTTCTGTGCTGGGGTTGTGGCTAAGAGGTAGAGTGCTTGCCTAGCATGTGTGAGGCATTGGGTTTAATCCTTAGTAACACATAAAGTAAAATAAAGACCTTACACCTAGAACTAAAAAGTAAGTATTTAAAAAAATCTTTTTCTATCAAATCAAGGTTTTTTTTGTATGTAAAGCTTTAAAGAATATGTTTTTTTGCCATGAATGTTTATAAAACATTTCAAGAAAATTAAAATTACTTAAATGGCTTTTGTTTGGATTCATTTTGCTTTTGTATGTGACTCTAGATATGAATTTAGTGTGCATTCTCTCAAATTCTATATAAACAATATAACTCCTGACATCAAACACACTGTTAAATAGTATGGGGTTAAAAGTAGAATTTCTTTTGCATAAATGTTTCAGTTTATATAGCTTATGAGTAATACAGCTTACCTATGATGACATCTACCTTCTTGCTATCCTGACTGTCTCGATCATTATAAACGTGACACCAGTAGGTTCCTTGATGTTCTAAATCCACATAGGGCACCTGTATCAATATTAGAACACATACACATTTTACCTTAAAGTTTTAATTTAAATTGGCTTGGAGAAAAGTCATCTTGTACTAAAAAAAATTTCTAAAACATTTCAGAAGGCTTTAAATGTTCTTAGATTATTTCCATTTACTAGGCTAAATAGTAGCAAGGAAATAATATGATTTCAATAGTGGTGAGTTTGGCATAATACTATTTGGAATTTTATACAGACACCAGGATTAAATTCTAATTTAAGAACCAATTAATTTAATTTATTTTTATTTTTTTATTTTTTCAAAACAGAAAATAAATATTTTAATGTACTGTTACATTCATTTCCATTAGAATATATTTATGGAACTTACACCAATACCATTTTTAATTGGCTATTCTTTCTATTTACATGTAGTTATTTACCTCTCGGAGAGGTTAGCAATTTAGGAATAATTATTAAAATAATAATTTACTTACATATTGGTCTTCCCCAAGTGCAGGATTAAATATCAGATACTAAATTTATAACCACATTTGTCAACACTTTATATTTTACCTTCTTATACTAACATTAGGAGGAAATCCTTGATTTTACAATGTAATGTTAGAATGTGCTAGTATTAAAAGTTCATTAGAGTAAAACTGAACCTCAAGTCATTATATGTCATAATAACCAAGGTACATAATTTTACATAGTTTTGTAACTGCAATATTATTATATACATAAATGTCCTATGTAAGTCTTAATTTGGCTTATGATATCAATTAGCTAAAAAATTATTCATTAGCAAAATAAAGCTTTATTTGAGAAAGTTATCTTATTTAAGTTAAACACATTTTAGTACTATATGTAAAGTTTTAATATTTGGTAAGGAAAATTTATTCTTATCATCCCTTCTTTTTTATTATTACAGGGAGAATCTTGCCCTGGGTTATACAGTACAGTGGGTTATAATTATTTATGTAACTTTTATCAATTAATTAAACTTAACTTTCATGATATCCTTTTATTTATCTATAAAATAAGGGCAATGAAATAATATATTACCCCTAAGATCTCTTCCAGTTCTAAAATATAATAGTAAAGAGTAAATTATATAAATTTGTACATTTATAAAAATGTACCTCTTAAAATGATTTCAAAATAGCCTTGTAAAATATGAATTTCTATGTTGCAAAACTGTCAACCACAATTTACTTTCTTACTCAGTTCTAAAATATACTTACTTTATCAAGTCTCCTTAGAATATGCTGAAATAATGTCAAAACCAAGATGTTGTATTTGAGCATTATAAACATCGTTGATAATGATTATATAATTTTTTGGTTAACATAGATACAGCCCTCATTATGAAATGAAATAAAGTCAGCAGAACCAATTAATTTTAAATCAAAAGGGACTTGAAATAAAAATGTTGAAAACATTCAAGCACCTTGAATATGAGTTTTAGTGTTCACTTTTCATTTTAATTCTACCATTTATTTCCCCAAACCCCCCAAATCAACTACCTACCATGTATAGCTTTTTTGTCTCATGTGGTAATGGTGATTCATTTTTGAACCACTGGTAGTGAGGAATAGGGCTTCCAATAGCAACACACTGTAAAACCAATGTGCTGCCTAGCATTAGCTTTTGGGACTTTGGTTCAACACAAATTTGCAACCTGGATTCAGACAAGCTATCCGGACTTCCTTAAATTAAAAGAAAAAAATCTCTAGGTTAAAAATAAAAAATACATTTTTCCTATAATTAAAAAAAATACATAAGTCCAAGTTCACTATTCAGTTTTCACAATCTTTAAAAACATTTGCCAAATTAAGTTTCACAAAACTGTAGTATTATCAGAAACATTAAGAGATGTTCTGAGGATAAGCAAGTGCTATGATAAGTAAGTTTAGAAAATTCTGAATTAAGCAAAGTTAACAGGCAGGTAATGGGGAGAAAATAAGCTTGAGATGGAGATGCTGTGCATGAAGGCAGAGTAATAGGTAATGGAAACTGCAGGGTAGAGGAGCTCAGCAATAGGGACCAGTCTGAGAAGATTCTGTGTTATCTTAGAAGATGGCGTGAGCATGCAAGTGTGCATATGCACGAACACGAACACACACACACACACACACACACACACGAAAGATGATTAAACCACATGGGGTCAAATCTTAGTGACTAGTGACAATGTATTAGACAAAGTATGTATGTGAGCTTTTGTTACTATTTTGACACTTTGAAGTTCTTTTAAAGTAAAAAGAGTTAAGGCAATTCATCAATCAATATTAAACTTCTTTTGTCACTTACTCCGGAAGCTTTCTGTTACTTCTGTCACATCACAAACATCCAGCTGTGACCACTGGCTGAATTCAAAGGTAAGATTATTATTAACACGACAGACATAAAAGCCCGCATCTTTTACATGCACAGTGTTAAAAATAAGTTCTGATGCATTTCCATATGGAATCTGTGAAGGAATAAGGGAATATAAGTGTATATTCATCAAAAAGGCATCTTAAAATATATGACATAATTCATGATATAAATTTGGTAATTTTCCCCCTCCAAGTTCTGAAATATTAAAAAAAAAACAAATAATAGCATTTGGAGTTATTTAGGACTTGAGTTAATAGAAATCAAGAGCCTTTTTAAAAAAAAATCATTAAAAGGAGTGAGATGTCCTCCAAATATCTTCCTGAAACTAATAGAAAAGCTGCTCTGCTATAAAAACAGTTCAAATGTTCAGTACTGAAAGGATTTGCAACTGCAACCTTTGTAAGTTAAGTAGCATATAACATGATAAACATCACTATGGTGTGGAGAAAACATAATTAGACCTGGCTATAACTTTCAGTTTAGACCAAATGAGCTGTGAATACATGGACACATTATTTCACCTCATCTACAAAATTCTGTAAGAGGATAATCTTCTTTAACAAACTATATCCAGCTGGGCAGAAAAGGGTTATGGAAAGCATGTAAGTGATAGGAGGGATGGCCACTCAGGGTCTCCTGAGTTCTTCTGCCTGGGCTCTGTCAGTGTAGTAAGGTTTCTTTCACCTTTGCTGCTCCCAGCAATTCAACAACTCCACCCAACTTGGGCACACTGCCAAGGGGCTTCCTCAAGTGCTGCCTCATTGTGTTACAGCAGCCCCTTGCAAGGTTATTTCAAGGAGACTGCAACTCTTCCTTTCCATACTCCAACCAACTCAACTCTCAGTACAAGAGCAAGAGCATTTCATTGAAAATGGAACTACTGGGAGGAGAGGCTGTACTTAGCATGGCCTGACAATCCTTTTATGTTACCCTGCTAAGCCTGCTTTCCCATTAGATGATTCAGTAAACTTTCAAATCTCTTGCAATCCTACTTCTCTCAGACATTGAATACAGAGAGAAATTCTTTCCTCTTGCTGCCACTGAATCACAAACCCACCTATCAGTGCCCATGCCTATTTATAACTGCCCTCTTCCTTCCTGTTCAAATGGAAGATGCATCTTTCTAACAAAGACTGCTTGGGCTAAAGACCTGTGAAGACCCACTTGGCACCTCAAGAGTTAGTGTGAAGATTGTATTAAATGAAAGACATCTGGGATTAAACAGAAGCAGAAAAAAGTATTCTCATATGTCTCTTTTCTGACCAAAAGAAGAAAATTCTGGGAAATGAGGCTGCCATAAATTCCTTCCTAGGGTAACTTCTGCTCCTTGGAAGGTGACCAGAGTAAACCTACTATAAATCCCCTCTCCAGTTTTATGGCTATGAAGAACAGGAAAAGACGCAGCACCACTCAAATATTATCACAAACTTTCCTACTCCCCTTATTCTTCTAGAAATTCTTTGTTATTTTCCACAGAAGTTTCTATGCAACTTAGGTATTTAACCAGTTAGCAAGTAACTTCTTTGTAGATTCCTGCATACATATGAATAACCTCCTTCTCTTGCTATTTGCAGGTTCCCATCACTGGAGGCAGAGCAAACACTTTTCTTTTCCAACAATCCCATCCCCTCTGATTTTGCTCCTGCAATGCATCTATTTCTCCCATTTACTCTATCACTCTCCAAAACACACTCTAGTACCTTCTACCTTAAGTCAAAAAACAAACCTGTCTTGACTCCACATGCCTCCTCCAGGAAGTACTGAAGAAGCTGGCCACCCTTTCTTCTTGAAATACTTTACTTTTTATTTTTCCTGGTTTCTTTACTGGTTCATCCTTTAATACGGAACTCTCAATGTTATCTATCTCACCAGATATCCAAACTGCCTAGCTGATTCACTTGGATGTATAATAGACATTTCAAATTTAACATGTCTAAAGTCAAATCCTTGATGTTTCTCCCTAAATCTATTGCAGTCTTCTCAACACCTCAGCATAAATATGTCCCAGATGCTCAAGTGGAAAACCTAGTCACCATCCTCTACCTTTCTTCCTTCTTCCTCATGTTCCACATCCTAGCTATCAGCTGACCAACTCTATCCAAAATACAAGCTGAAATACCCTGGGATCCATCTCTACTGCTTTACCCAACTCCATACTAGGGTTATTTCTTTTCCAGCACAGTCAGTAGATACCTGGTCTTCTTTGATGTTCTCTGTTTCCTTCAAATGTTTTTGTGTTAAAAACATAAATCCTCCCATACTACTTATCTTGCTTAAAACCTTTGTGGCTTCTCACTTTATGCTTATTTTCTTACCACATGCTTATTTTCTCCTATCTCTGAACTCAAAGAAATGATCACATTTGCTTACCATCCCCTCCCCCCCAAAATGGGCAGGGACCTTGCATTTCACTGCTCCATTGTCATTCCTCTGAATGTGACCTGGCACAAAACAGGTGCTCCACAAATACTTAAGTGGATATCTCCTAAAATAGACCGAGGAACATAAGAGTGGTCTGGTAAAACTTGACTTGTTAGAATTTTCAAATCCACTACAGGGCTGAGGATGTAGCTCAGTGGTAGAGCATTTGCTTAGCACATATGAGATCCTCGGTTTCATCCCAACAGGACACACAAAAAAGTCTTTTCTATGAACAACCAACAATAAAAATTAAAAAAAAAAAAAGTCTTTTCTAAAATCCACTTTAGCTCTTCATATCTAAGATGTACTCCACAACCACTACATTTACACCTTTCTCCAATCAGGAAAAACCTTAAAAATGTAGGCTTAATGCAGTAGGGTTTTTCTATTACTTATCTTGCAAAAGGTGTTTATTCAAATAAAAGCAACTTTGCAATAGAAAAAAAATGGTAAAAATACCTTTCACTACTATGTTCCAACAGCCAAGGCACATATTTAATTCTTATAACTCCTGATGGTAGGAGTTCATGTGGTGAATAACAGTAGTCAGCGTTCCAACACAGACCTGTCTAGCTCCAAAACCTACATGTAATCTTTTTACTACATTCCATATTTGCTCTACTTTACCTATGAAGGGATGGAAATAAAAAAAAATGATATAAAACCACAAACTTTTTCTATGGTTTAAGGTGATTCCATGTAAACAAAGATCATAATCTCATGGCTCTTTTACTTGGTTTCAGATTCGCAAATGGAGCCTTGGCATCAAGTTTTAAGGATGTTGAATTTACTGTGACGAACAGGTTGAAAAGAAAATGCATGGAGTTTCAAGGTGTAATGTTGGAGAAAAGTGGGTGAAGGAGAGGGAGTGAAACAGAAAAGCCCACAAAAGTGGATATATATGGGACAACCAGACAGAAATCCCTAGTGGCAAGGTGGCTCAAAAAATTTCAAGAAAAGATAATTCTAATATATGATTTTAAATTACTTATTGGGAGGTGCAGGCATCTAATCCTTCTACAAGTGGAATAAATGCCCCACTCTGTGAACCTTAATTTTACTTAAGAATGGATAGGACCAGGGGTATGGCTCAGTGACAGAGTGCTTGCCCAGCATGTGCAAAGACCTGGGTTCAATTCCCAGCAAAAAAAGAAGATCTATATCTTCTAAAATAACATAGTTCTGTATAATTCTTCAAATAATAACATTGCATTAGCTTTTCATCTAGCCTTCAAAGACTTTTAGCTAAGAATTGTGGTTGAAATATAATCTGTTGTAAAGAAATTGGAAGATATGTTAAAATGTACCAGTGATGGTTCCTAGTTGCTAACACTTTTGCCCTGAGTAATCCCTATTTCCCACAATTTTTATAGTGGAAAACTGATTTCATTATTGTTTACATTGTTTTGGCAATTTTGGAATTATGTTACCATAATAAAGATTTTTGAATACTTCATTAATAATATTAACACTATCTATCAGACTCTTAGCCAAATTCCTAAAATTGCAGTTAGGACAAAAATATTAATTAATTTTCAATCTTTTTCTCTTCTTGAAGAAATTAAAACACTTAAAAAAATTACCTCTTTATTCATTTTGAACCATTGGTATTGTACAAAAGGATGTCCAGTTGCCCGGCAACACAGTTTCACAAACTGTCCAGCCAAGACTGCCTTTGATTCTGGGTTTACAGTGATCTTTAATCCTTAAGAAAAAAAAAAAAAAGTTGTGTAAATAAAGTCACAAAAGATGGGTTCTTTTATATGTCTGAAACCCCAAAAGGAAATATTTTGAAAATAACCTGTATATTAATCTTTGTCATAAATGTGTTTATTCAAATAAAAGTAACTTGCTTCTACATTAGTTTATGAGGTTGTGGGCTGTAGACTTTGTAGAATCTTGAGGAAAGAAACTTACCTGCAAAAGACATTGATTTAATCTACTTCCACATGACTGGAGGAGAATTACATTTCTTCAATTCTTAGACATGTTTTCCCTACATTCTAATACTTCTGAAATCAGGATGCACTTCACAGCAGACGCTTGCCAGGCAACAGTATACTGTAGTTCTCAGGGCCTGTTCATGCAAATACCTGGTCCAAAATGCTCACATGGCTGGGATTTCGACTGAGTTAGGTGCACTATTAGTAAAATAAGAATTAAATTTAAATGTCTGCTGTGGGGTCTCAATGTGTCACCTAAAATTCGTGTGGTGGAAATAGTCCTCCAGACAACAGTGTTGGGAGGAGGGCCAGTGGGAGGGGTTTAGATCATGTGGGCTCCATCCTCACGAATGGATTACTACACTATAAAAAGAGCTCTCAGGAGTGGGTTCACTCTCTTGCTTTTCTGCTATGTAAAGGCACAATAGCCATGTTTGCTATTCTACCTTGTATCATGTGAAGCTAAAGCAAGAAGGCCCTCATCACATATCCATGCCTTGATCTTAAACTTTCAGCCTCTAGAAATGGAAAAGTAAACTTTGTTCTTTAGAGATTATCCAGTCTGGCTGGGTGTGGTGGCACATGCCTGTAATCCCAGTGCTCAGGAGGCTGAGGTAGGAGGATCACTAGTTTGAGGTCAGTCTCAGCAACTCAATAAGGCCCTAAGCAATTTAGTGAGAATTTGTCTCAAAATAAAAAATAAAAAATGCTGGGGATGTGGCTCAGTGATTAAGCATCCCTGGGTTCAATCCTGGGTTAAAAAAAAAAAAAGGGAAAAGTAATTTCCCAGTCTGTGGCATTCTATTTAGTAGAACAAAACATTAAGTAAGATGATAGCATAAAAATATCATGAAATGATCATATTATGACTTAGCACTGATATGAAACCTAAGCTTTGGGGTAATCTATTTGCAGCAATAGATAACTGACATTACAAAAACCTCCAAAGTTAGGAAGTTTTATATTTGCCAAGATTATAATCCATAAAACTTGGTTAACTTATTTTCAAGAAGAAGAAAAGATCATTAAAACTTCCTGATCCTACTTGTTTTCTCACTTATCCTGAATGTGATCTCAAAACTGTTTTTTTTTCCCTCTACAACCCACTAATCCAAAGTAACAAAACAAGATTACAAATAATGAGGAGAGATAAGAAATAATAGCAATCTTAATATATCAGAGATACTAAGTTTTTATTAAAAAAACAACTGCTTAAAAGTAAAATGTGAAACCATACCAGAAAGATATCAAATAAAAACAAAACTTGAGTAAATATTTATTGCATACCTAGCACAATTGATGATCTGGAGAAATGCTAGACAGTCTTTAGCAAATTAGTACAATTTCTCAAAAAAAAAAAAAAAATTTAAAGCTCTTGACAGGGGAGAGACTTCAGTTTCATTAATCATTTATATTGAGGATGAATGAAGTTCAGAATTTTTTTGAAATCTGTGACACATATTGGTGGGAAAGTCACAAAACTATATTTTATTTATTCATTCATTTATTTTTTAATATTTATTTTTCAGCTTTTGGTGGACACAACATCTTTGTTTGTATGTGGTGCTGAGGATCGAACCCGGGCCGCACGCATGCCAGGTGAGCTCACTACCGCTTGAGCCATGTCCCCAGCCCCAACAAAACTATATTTTAATGTTTCCACATTTATCATTTATCTACTTGGGAAGTCTTACAGCACAACTTTAAAATGTAGATATTCTGATTTTCCAGGTTTAGGTATGATAAGAAGAGGAGACAGTCGCAACAATGATGAAAAGGAAAAAAATAAATCTGAAAAATATAGCTTTGATTAAACTGGCTTTAAATATGGATGGCCTCAGTACCTCCAGACACAATCAGACTGCCCCACCAGTTCTTGCAGGTTTCCAACGGGAAAGGTTGCAGCCTACCATCATCTGACCAGTTACTCAGGATTAAAACTTGGAGCAGTCATCCTTGAATGCCTCCTCTCCTTCGTCATTCTGCACTTGCAATCTGTATGCAAGCCCTGTCCATTAAGCTTTTCCATGTCCCACCATCTTTCAGTACCTTAATCTTTTTTTTTTTTTTTTTTTTTGTACCAAGGGTTGAACCTAGGGGCTTAACCTAGGGGCTCTTAACCTCTGAGCCACATCCCCAGCCCTTTTTTCTATTTTATTTAGAGACAGGGTCTTGCTGAGTTGCTTAGGACCTTGATAATTTGCTAAAGCTGGCAAAAAAAGTACCTCCTCCTACCTCAGCCTCCCAAACCACTGGGATTAAAGGTGTGTCCACAACACCTGGCTCAAGTGCCACAATCTTAATCCAAGCTGCTGTTAGCTATGGAGTGATAATAAGCCTGTTCACTTATTTCCTTACTTCCAACCAACAGTCCAAATATCTATTAAAACATAAATTAATTCAAAATCACTCCTGTAATTAAAACCCTCGAGTGCCCTCCCACTATACTTGGAATAAAATTCCAACTCCTTACCACAGTTTACAAAGCCCCACATGAGCTTTTCTCAATCATTCAGGTCTCTTACTAAAATGTTAGCAGCTTCTCTGGGAAACATCTCTAAATTAGCTACCTTTCCACCCCAAGTTCCCTATTACCTGAAATACCCTTTCTTGCTGCCTGTCTAATCTATTAAAATAAAAACTCTGTGAGAGCAAGGACCATGTTTGTCTTAATCACCAGTTTACTCCACACCTAGAGTAGTGCAGCACCTGTCAAACATAGTGGTACAGTGGGGTTCAACTTGCAGTTGTTAAGTGAATGTGCAGAATAATAAAAAATATTGTAGCAGTAATTTACTGGCTGTTTAATATGCACCAGCATTTTTATCATTACCTTCCAAAATAACTATAAAATGTAGATATGAATTATATCTATGTTGCAATAAAAAGAAGTAATTTGCAGAAGATCACACAAATTATCTCTTTTTTCCTTGTAAAAAAAGGCAGAACCAGGATGTGAATCTGAACTTTTTCCAGTGATTGTCAATGTATTCTCCACAGTAATCTCATCTTTGCCCCAATAAGCCTTTCTTACTGAAGACAGTGTCAGGCAAAGCAAGTCTGTACCATAATACTGCTTACAAATTTACCATGGCACATATTCTCTGTAATTATATAAAAAGACAAGAGACAATAACTACAGAAATTAAAAGGCTTTCTTCCTAGAGAGTCTCACAATGGAATGAATGACTTTACTGGAAGAGAATTACATGGCATAGATGTTCTAAAGGCATCTTTCCTTTGTGTGGGACACAAAACTAAATGATTTCTAAAGAAGATTCCAATTCAGTTTGTAAACTGGCCCTATACCAAAAATTTTAGTACAGTCTAGTCTTTAACAACAAATAAATATATTTTGTTGTTATGTATATACACATACAGACATATGTATACATATATGTATGTGTGTGTATATATAAATAAAAAACCCTATCACTTATTGCTTCAAAGACTGAGAATTTATAGGCAAAATGAGATTTGGAAACTGCCCCCAGTGAGTAGTAAAGCAAAGAAGTTGCAACACCTCCCAGTTAAACCACACACATTTCCTTCCTCCCACGATGCCTTGTATGACAGGGAACCATGGTCAACCCTTAACCACCCCTGTGCAGCGCCAACTAGTCAGAAGGTGCTGAACAAAGGTAAGGAAAGAATCTGGCACCATGCTATGTAGGATGTAGCAAGGTACACAACTGAAAGTTCTATTTTAAATGGTGAATGCACAGTTTCCTGGCAAACAAGCATATTTTCAGATAACATCTGCAAAGAAGTCAAGAGAAGTTACTAGATTTCCTGTAAGCTTGGGAGAATATGACTAGGTATGATGGAACTAAGGATTGTGCTTTACAAACACACACACATATTATATTAAGCAATAAAACAAAGTTTAAAATATTGCTAGAATTACAAAAAAGGTAAATTAGGACGATTCTTGGTTTGAAAAAAGTATTCATCATAGGTTCACTTTAAGTTATTTTCACTATTCATGTAAATATTTTTTTTTCATGTAAATATTGATGTAATTTACAAACACCCTTTCCAGAAACAGATCTATTGAATGTGTTTAAATACATCTACTTTCAGAGGCCATGAACCAAAAAAAAAAAAAAAACAGCTTCCAACTAAAATGTTTTCTAAAGTTACTCTAAAATTTCTAAGCTATCACAGCAAACTATCAATGTACCCTACAGCATTCCAGAATAAACACCCCTCCTCTTCCTGTAAGGTAACATCTCTCCTTTTATACAACCAGTGCATGCCCACGAGTATCCTTCTTACATGTCAATTTGCATCTATGAAACTAAATCTAGTCTCCCACATCCATCCCTTATTGTGCTGCAGGGCCTAAGACTGAACACTCCACACCCAGAAACACATTCTTTCAGACCTCACTTAATACTCCCTTTCCATCTCTATTTTTTAATCTTATTCCCATCCATACTATCTCTGTCTTTTTTCACTTCTTGTTATTTTCTTTTTTAGGAATAATTGCCAATTTTTTGGATCCATGAAACAAGCAAAGACCTTTATAAATAAGAAATAGCATTTAAACACTTTTAAACTTGGTAATAAGAAAAAAAAATTGAAATCCATGGGTCAAAGAGGCCCCTGAGGTAATAATCCATAACTAAGTTTCTCAAATGACCTAGAATTTTCTAGCATTTTGAAAATGGTACTTGATTCAGCAGACCTAGTTTTTAATCTTACCTTTGTCAATAACTAACTGTGACTTTGGCCAAACGATAACTTCCAGGAGTCTCATTTTCCACATAAGTATTTGCTGGTTAAGATTAAATGTTCACACTTCACTGAGGTATGAAGATAAAATTGAAGTTCAGGTATTTTGGAAACTAAAGAATACTGTTCAGTAGTCTCTGCACTTATCTTAGGGATCATTTGACAATAAAAATTGATATAAAACATAATGAGTATGCTACAAAGAATTCAAGAATAAAAGTGATATGAAATCAAAGAAAGGGGTGGGGGTAAATGGAAAAGATGCTCCTGAAATCATGTGCTGTGTCATAGTTATCTGATAGGTATCTTCAATGAAGCATCTTTTATATGAAGAATGAAATAAAAACAGCAATATCACAAAACCAGGGTAAGAATCTTAGAATTCATCCTAATGAAACCCACATATACAATGTTAATTATCTTTAAATGTCCTCACATTTCCAGCCCCTGTTCTACCAATTGCAGGTAAGTATCTTACTTCTTTAGGTAATCATTTCATGATCTACATAAATAAAACTGATAAACTGAGCTTATAAGTCTGTGCTCAAAATGTTTTCACTTAGAATAAAAGAAGCAAAAATATCTTGAATTGCATATCTAAATTTATCTACATCTTCCAAGACTATATATGTCACTATTGTTGCTTTGGGATCAGAGTCTTTGACCCTTAAATACAATAAAGATCTGAAATAAGATCTCTGGTTAAAAACAATTTTAGCACATTTGATTACCTCCTTGTCCAATTCCCAAAGGAATGAAAATAGAGAAATATTGTGAGTGCTGGAAACCAGGAATGGATACCAGCCACACTAAAACACAAAACAATTTCTCCAACATATAGTTCAAGCAAGACTGAGAGGAAGCTGGCCAACTACCTGCTGTGGAAAAGTGCAGTGAGAAAGAAAGCAGAAGGGAGGAACTTTAGTCTGGACTTCAGAAAATGTATTAGGTGCCAGAGCCTAAAGACAGCAAGAATTTCAGGATGAGTTCACACTCATCTAAGACTTTACATTAAACGGCTACTGAAGCTGGCTCCAAATCACAGGGATTATTCAGTTAGAGATGGCGGAACATTCACAACTTTAGCTACTTCTGGGCTACCAAATATTTAAAGGAAATTTGGCCATTTTCTTAAAAGACATACCAAATACTACAGTTATCTCTCAGGGTTATTTTACATTATTGTTTCATAACAACTGGAATGGAATATAGCAAACTAAAGTTCCTTCTTTCAGAATATACCTAGAATTTCCCCTCTTCCTTGCATTTGGACTTGCAAAGACCTGTTCTAAGGCTCACAGCGTCTTTGACAGAATTCATATTATTAACCCTAACCAGACCCCTGTCAGAGCCCCTAACATCAGAGAAACATCATCTGACCCCTATCAGAGAAAAATCATTAGACTTTCTGTGGAATAAGGACTAATATCATCCTGTGAAATGATATTAACTACAAAATACAGAGAAAACATTAGAATATTTCTTAGTTTTTACTAAGATTCAAGAATATAGTACACTGAAAAGGAAAACTAGAGATCAGATAAACTTACTTTACATATACTTATTTTTACAGTTATCCTGGCTATGATGTTTGCCTCCCCTACTAAACTATGACCTTCAATAGGTAGAAACTATTATTTAATTCAGCTCTGAATTCACAATACTTGATGTCTGAGATAGCAAAGTATTGGAATACAGTAAAGGTTTACTTAATGAATGAGCAAAGTCACAAATTGAGGTGATTCTATCAGAGCTTGCAATCTTTTCTTTTTAAAAATATTTTTGATGTTGATGGACCTTTATTTTATTCATTCATTTAAATGAGGTGCTGAGAATCAAACCCAGTGCCTGACACGTGCTAGGCAAGCACTCTACCATTGAGCCACAAACCCAACCTCAGAGCTTGCATTCTTAATATAATTATAATAGTTTTTATTTTTGATAGCCTTGATATTAAAATTCTTCTTTATAAATCTTACATTTCTTTATTCTAATAACTATAGTGTATATTTTAGATTATTGGGGAGCTATAGATATTAAACTAACAATACTGCTTCCTAAAATTACTGAGATTTATGAAATCCCCAAAATATTTCCTTTTGAATAAATAAATAATATTCAAGTAACAACTAATTTTATTGATACCATGTGGTTAATACAACAAAAACCTTCACAGAAACAGCATACAAGTGGTAATATAAAAACTGTTTTCCTATTTCCTACAAAAGAGCCCTATGGAATGATCTTGTAAAAACCTGTTTGCCACATATCAGAATAACCTGAACAGGGCACACTGACAGGAGAGTGCTCTTATTATTTGGAGAAAAGTACAAAGAGCAAAACTGGATTTTTAAAAGGAAGATTACTGATGTTTACTAGGGAGGCACTTTACCAGTTGCTGGCTTGTCAAAAGTCAAAATATAAAATATTATTTAAAAAATTCAGGCAGATCATTAATATCAATAAATTTATAACTCAATTTCAGTAAAGCCTGGTTTCACATACAGAAAACTTTAATTGGGAACCATAGATTTCAAGGTCAGTGACTGCACCACAAATTTAAGAGATGTGTTTGGCCCCTGTCACTGTCTAGAAACAATTCAACACATCATTACTCCATGTCACTCCTGCTCTTCTGATAGACAGAACACTCCACTCATTTTATAGAATTGATAACCAATGGTCAGAATGATTGAAAAAGAGAAATGAGATTCAAAAGTGTTATTGAATTCCAAGAGAAGTTTCTTAAGTTTTCAGAGGCCTTATTGTTCTACAAAGTATGAGAACTTAGTGCCCTAGACTGGTGGATTTTGATCCTCACAACTACTGCGTACTCACTATTTGAGGCACTGGGCATATAAAAATTAATAAATAGTATCTTAAGAAGTTTACTGATTGGTGATGGACAGAGTTACATACTGGGGCATCTGTATTAGCAGCTAGTTATTCCTAGCCTGCAACGCTTGATATGAAGAGGCAGTGGGAAATAAAAGCCAAACATTCAAAACTGTGCATATCTCAAAGGAAGCATTTACTGGTGGCTTATTTTACCATCTACATTAGTAAATTGGGATGATTTGGGAGTCCATGTTTCTTCTCATTTGTTTATGACTTTTTGGTTATATCCCCAGCATATGTTGCTTCTGTTTTCCATCCAACAGGTCTAATTTTGTTTGGTGATACATGTGGTTCCTGGAAAGCTGACTCAACCCAATTCACTACTGGCTTTAATCCAGGCAAATCAGCACATTCCATGTCCCTGGCTACAATGATAGGTTTAGGGACAGGGAAGTATACAAAACTAATTAATGAGAGTGAATCTTTTGATTTTTCTGGGAATGTGGGGACAAAGATACATGAGACCAGGAATGGATAGCAGACATCTTAAAAGGAAGCTTATGTCAAGAGAAGAACAACAAAGACAAAAACCAACCAGTCCCTTAGAAATAGGCTTTTCAGTCGGGACAAGCAATGTATTCCCTCTATTCTATCAGTTTGAGTTGGGTTTTCTGGTATATGTAAATCCGTAGTTTACTGCTATACCTTCTGTCCCTAAATCCTTATTTAACATAACAATATATCATAACCAGGTTGGTTATATAATGAAGTGGCATACCTGAAATTTATATAAAACAGAGAGCATCAATTCCTTAGTCAATGGCCCTTCCGAGCCTAGCTGGCCTCTTTGCTTTCAGTGGACACTTGGGAGCCTGTAGTACTGTTGCATCAGGCAACTCTGATACATGTCTTTCCTGACACCATTGCAATTGACTAACTCTATAGCTACAGAGAGGAGGAACTGTTTCCTATTCCTCATTTGACTTTGGAAGTAAGATGCCTCACTCAATTTTGACATATTGAGGAAAAACTATTGTGGTTTATTTAATTACACTTAAAATATCATGTTGGCAAAAAAACTTAAAACATTAAACATCTAGCAGGTGTGGGGGCACATGCCTGTAATCCCAGTGGCTCTGGAGGCTGAGTCAGGAGGATTGCAAGTTCAAAGCCAGCCTCGGCAATTTAGCGAGACCCTGTCTCTAAACAAAATATAAAAAAAGGGTTGGGGATGTGACTCAGTGGTTAAGCGATCCATATCAAAATCAAAACAAAATAAAATAAACATCTGTCCTACTTCCTTTATCATCCATATACATACGTATACAAAAATAATTGAGTGAGTTCACTTTTTTGGCTGTTTTAGTGTCTGTTACCTATAACAGACAATACAGTCTTATCTATAATAAGATTACTATAATCTTACCTATAAATATTTTAGCATGCATCTCCTTGGAATAGATTCCTCTATAGAACTACAATATTATTGCATGAACTCCATAATGTCAAATATGTAGGCTACATTAAAAATTTTCCAATTGTTTCAAAAACATCTCCTATAGCCGGTTCTTTGAACTATGTTCTTTGAACAATGTTCATGCATTCTTATTTGCTTTTTATGTCTTTTTTGATTTCTATATTGGACAAGAAAAAATTTAATGAAATTTACCTGGTAAATGAGATGTTTTTCTCTAAGTTTTACTCCACAAACTTCTACCAGAAAACCCACCTGGGGGGCTAAGAAGCTGAAGAACTTCTGTGTGTTCCATAGCCTGTAGGAAGTCGCTCAATTCCGCTACCGTGCAACCTTTTTCACCCATTAGTTTTAGTAAACACAGGCTTGGGCTTCCTTCAGGCTCCAACACCTTAAGAGAACACTGCTCCAGGTCCAGACAACTGAAAATGACAAATTTATTCAAGTCAACAACCTCTTTTCAGAATGATACATCTACTAAATAGCTGAACCATTCCAGGTACTACAAGGGATTAATCACAAGTTGGTGTGTGCTGAGAAACTATTTACATTATCAGTGCTAGTGTTCTTTCCTCCTCCTTCTTTAGAATTTCCTCCTCCTCTTTATTCCCTTCTCTCACTCAATTCCCAGAGTTATTAAGGCAGGAGAGTTCAAGAGAAATCTTGCAGCAGGATGTGAGAGAAATTCAGCCTTGATAGTGATCGAAATTTTTGTCTTTCATTTGAAAATAAGAACTAGGAAGAACAGAAAAAAATTATTTTTAACTTCTTCTTTGAAGATAATGAAGCACAAGATGATCCAAAATGAAGGTGCTAAAAGGTTAAATTCTGCTGTTTTATGAAAGGAATATGCCTTCATTCCATTGAGGAACTACAGTATCTGAAATCATGGCACATGAGCAAATACAAATAGTGCTAGTAGAGCTCTAGAGAAAAAGAGAAGCCAATGACTCAAAAATGTCACTAGATAAAACAATCAATGTTACAAAGTTAGCAATCACAAAAGACTTAAAACACCCAAGTCAAGCCAAGGAACAAACATGGAAATAACATAAGGACTACTAGGCTTTTTTTTTTTTTTTTTTTTTAAACTTACAACGTAATGAATGAGCTTTTATTTAATATAATACTTCTCAACATGGGATGGTACTCAATTAATACAAAGGTTGTTTTGCTTACACTGAATCTCTTCCAATGTCAATATAAAGGGTTCTTTTTAACTTTAAATCTTTTTCCATTTCAATATAATATATATTAAAATACATTTTCCAAACCTTTTTTCCCCCTATAGATAAATGTTTTAATTTTGGCTATTTGATATGTAAGTACAATATTAACTTGGTACATAAAGCAAATATATAATAAAAACATGGAGAAAAAGACTCCTTAAGGATTCAGGAGGCAGTGATAACTTGACAGTGGAGATCTGCCAGATTCTGGACAAGAGATTCTTCCTTCCTATTTCCTGTGCTTTGAGAATTCTGAAACTTTCAACTACTATTTACTTTATACCATCCCATGTCTTTGACACTTTTCCTAAGCAGCAGTTTTCAGTACATTATTTGTTATAAAGAAAACATTTTTTTTCCATGTAACAAACATCTATTTGTTCTCATTTCATGGGAAACAACTAAGAATAAGAAACCATTACCGTTCATTGGGACGTTTACAGACCAAACTCAGGTTTATCCTCAATAATATAAAAGTTTTCAGGGCAAAGTTTGATTCAGGAGGCCCTTAAAAGTTATCTGTCCATTCTGCTTTTGTGCATACACACCAAGGCAAGCACAAATGCCTGTAATGCTGAGAATCACATCTAACAAGGTAGCGATTACGTCCCCGGTTTCTAGTGTTTCAACAACTAGCAGAACCAAAAGCAATGAAATGAGAACTAATAACAATTGTGTTGAAACTGAGGTTACGATATTGGGATCTTGAAGGCTGAGAAATGGTACATATAAAAATTTATCTGGCTTGAAATATTCCCTTTTTGGAGCTCTGGATGCTGAGGCTAAGAGAGTACATGTGACACTGCTTCTGGGAAGCAGCCATTACAAGAATCAGGATTACTAAGTTTTTACATAACCAGAATAAGATTTTTTAAAATAAGAATACTATATGCTAAATAAACTTGTTTTATGAGAAGTTTGCCAGGATCTAATGCATGAAATGAAGACGTCATCTCATTAAATCTGATGCTTTAACTGTTTACATTGATATAGAAACACTTTGACTTTTCTTTCCCAAAAGACCAAATTGAAGTAATCAATTTCTCTTCCTATACAGAGGCAAAGAGAAAAGCAAGATTCTGAATATTCTGCATGGGTACTGGCTTTCAGCTAAGGTGATGCATGAAACATACTCAAATTTTATCTTTCCTTCCTTAGTTATATTCCTGCTTCCTGAATCCTAATTCAGAATTTTTGAATTACATTTAAAAATTGCTTTGTTACTGAAACAAATGGGCTTTGCTTTTTATAAAATCAAATGGAACATATTATAATGGCATTTTTGGGGGTATAAACCACAGAATTGCTTTTAGGTCCTTCTGCTTCTTCTCTTGGTACATTTACTCTCTGGAATCTTCATTTATTAATTCAGTTTATCTATCTATCTATTTATGTAATTAGTTTTAATTTATCAGCATCAAAATTATGCCAGAACCACTTATTTATTAATCACCCAAAATAGGTAAATTTTTTCTAGGTATTGAGGATAGAGCAACAAATAATATTTGCTACCCTCCTGAATTTTTCACTTTAGAGGAGGATAGATAACACACAAACCTCTCTCTCTTTTTGGTATCGGGGATTGAACCTAGGGGCACTGAACCATTGAGTCACATCTCCTGTCCCCCCTGCCTTTTTTTTTTGAGTTAGAGTCTTGCTAAGTTGCTTAGGGCCTTGTAAACTTGCTGAGGCTGGTTTAGAACTCTCGATCCTCCCGCCTCAACCTCCTGAGTTGCTGGGATTACACATGTGCACTGCCATGCCCGGCACATCTCCTGATATATATCCATCTATCCAGTGTTTTGGAGAAAACTAAAGCAAAGCAAGGGGACAAGAAATACTGGAACAGATGTATGGGGTAATTCCAAATCTTATAATCCATAAAGTACTTATCCAGAGGATGGCTTTTAAGCAAACACTTGAAAAGTGGACAAGCATATCATGTAGTTACTTGTGGAGACCACCTCATTCTGAGTAAGCAGCAGGTACAAAGACGCTACTATATTCAGGGGGTATGACTAAAGTGGTGGTGGTGGAGAGAGATTGATTAACTGTAGGATGTAAGGTTCAAGCGTTAACTAGTATCTAAATAGCATTTTTACACTGAGATGGAAAAGCAACTAGAGGGTTTTGAAGAGAGGATAGACAAAATACAATTTAATGTTTTTAAATAATCTTCTATGCTGAGAACAGACCAGAAATAGGGGCAAAGCAAAAGGAGGAAGAAGTTGAGTGGCTATTGGAATAATCCAGGTGAGAAATAATGGTAGCTTGGCCCAGTATGGTAGATGTGGAAGTTGGATTCCAGATATATACTGAGGATTTGAAGATAAAAATAACATATCTAGAAGCAGAATCAGAGAATGACTGATTTTTTTTTGGCCCAGCAACTGGAAGGATAAAGTTGTCATTTATAGAGATGCAGAAAACTGAGAAAAAAGTTTTCGGGAGGGGACATGTTAAGATCAGACATGTTACATTTAAGATATCTAAAAGACAATCAAGAAGAGATGACAAATAGACATCTACACACATCCGGGGATTCAAAGCAGATATATTGGGAGTAATCAACTTAATGATATATAAAGTTATATGACTGAAGAATACATCAGGAGACTAGGTTAACAAACAAAACAGAGAGATACAAAGTCTGAGCTCGATGCACGATAAATTCAGACAGGAGATGGAGAGGAGGGAATCTTTGGCTAGAACTTTTACACATATTCTCATTCCTGTTATAAGCTGAGTGAAGGCAGGGTTTCTGTAGCTAAAGGAGCACCTTTTACATGCATGTATGCAATGACTGATGGTTTTTCCTTGGTGCGTGTTCCACAGTCCCATTTTTTTAGCCTCACTTCTTAGCTTCTGACTGAGCAGAATTTAGGCATTTTAGAGCTCCCTCCCCACAAATCTTTGCCCATCCCTGAAGCTTATAATTTACACTTTGGGCAAGACACTCAGACTCTGTGCCTATATACAGCAGTGTCCAATATTAGATCAGTTTGGAATTTAACCACGGTTGGTTTTCATGTAGGGCATTCATGGTTGTGGCAAACTAAACCATAAGTAAGCAATCATGCTGAGTCATCAACAACCGTGTGAAAATATTTACAAGTATTCCTAATTCCTGCTGGACAGCTCTGAATGGACTTTTCTTGTGGTTTATTGATTTATATTCTTAAGTAAATTCTTATCTAATTTGAGGAAAGATATAGAGTCAGGAAAAAAGTATAGAGAGAAGAAACAACTTTCAAGATATTTGGGCTGTGAATCTAATTAACTCTGAGGAAAACTCTTCACATTCTTTTGTGACTCATTGTTCACTTGGATCAGACTCTCATTACAAGTCTTGTCTAACACTAGAGAAAAACACTTTTAGGACCTTCAGATGCTCTTCTCCCATCATGGTATGAAACCACTTTAACATAAGCTTTTTTGGTCTTAAATGGACTAAGAATCACCAGTTATCCCAGACCCTTGCCTATCACTCTCCAGCCCCAAGTTTCCCCTGCTAACTTTTATAATGGCAGCTTAACTCTTCTGATCTCAATAGACACAACCTTAAACATCCCAAATTCTCCAACTCTCCCCACCTCAACTAACCTACATGGAACTAATCTTCATCATCCTGGAAGACTGGTGTAACTCACCTGTCTTGTCAGGCTTCCCATCCAGAATTCTCAGATTTCACAAATGCATGCCCTTCCGTGCTTGTCACCTCTTACTAGGGGATGGCCCTCCTCTCTATATTACTCCACAGAAAAGTGGCCTCAAAGCTTTCACCAAACTCCCAAAGCTAATAGCATTTTGCAGCCTCTAGTGACTGAAGGCTTGGGAGGAAAATGCAACACCCAGGATCAGGTATCCACTCTTTGAGATCCCAGCAGCCACACGTTTTGCTGGCAAAGTCTTACTGACTTTCTTCCTTTATCACCAAGTGGTAGTACTCTCCAAGAAGCCCAGATTCTTTCCTAACTAGGTTCCTGATTAATGCCAGAACAACACGAAGATCTGCTTCCAAAGACAGTTTGGTTGTGTGTGTGTTGGTGGGGAGGGTACTGGGTATTGTACTCTCAGCTCTACCACTCAGCTACATCCCCAGCCCATCCCCCCCCCCCTTTTTTGATTTTGTAAACTTTGAGACAGGTCTCACCAAGTTGCTGAGGCTGGTCTAGACTTGTGATCCTCCTGTCTTAGTCTCCCAAGTCACATGTAACACCACTCCCAAGATGACAATTTTTTACATTATGATGAATCTAGAAATTCAGAAATCTGAGGACTTAGACTAATAGTATTTTGCATTTTCTTTGTACAGCTAAAAGCCTAATGTGTTTTTCCTAGAATAGAAAAAACTTGCACCCTATATCTGCTTGACCTTCTTAGCTTACACTTCTTACCTCATTTCTGCATGGGAAATAATCCCAAATCACCATTAAGTTTTGCTTTGATCTTAACTTTGCAACTCAGGGTTGTTGGGAGGGTTAAAGTAGATAATACACGTAAACACTTAGTACATTGTTTGGTACTCTGAACTCAATAAAAAATAAAACCCATTTTTAGTATTACATTCAACATGGCAATTAATGTTAGTGTGAATGTCTCAAAATTCTAGTCTATTGCTAGATAAACCCTCATGAAGAGGAATAAAATATTTAACTTTTAATCTTCTGGAACTTTTAGCTAACAGCAGGCCTCAATAGTTTAAATGAATGACTCTCAATTCAACAAGCACTTATTGTCTAAGACAAGTTCTATGCGTAACAGTATTAGGAGGTGACTTTGTATAAAGGTATGTACAAATAATGGTAGAACAATATGAAGTTTGGTCACTTGAGAAGTTTAAAAAACTGCTAAGGAGTTCAAAGGCAGGCCAAAGTCATAACAATGGCATAGAGTGGTGGTTATAAGTATGGTCTCAGAAGCCCTGTTGCAGTTCCTGGACCCTTTCAGAAGGTTCACAGGTGAAAATGTTTTTTTCATAATATTATTAAGATTTTATTAAACTTTTTCATTCATTCTCCCAGGAGTGTACACCAAAGTTTCCACTGTTGTTATCTGCCGATTTCAACAGACTGAATACAAAGAAACATAAAGAATCCAGTTTTTGTGATTGAATCAAGACATTAGAGATTTTCAAAATGTAAATCAATGCTACTTTGCTAATTATGTTTTAAAAATTTTGAACAAGTTTGCTTTTTTTGCAAAAACCATGTTAACCATGTAATGGGTTCTTTTAAAATAAATCAACGTCTTGGAAATTTCTTGATTTTACGTTCAAATGTGGTAAATGCCAATATATATAATATATATGTAATACAATAACCTGCATAAAGGCTCTCTGGGTCATATATGTGTGTGTGTGTGTGTGTGTGTATATATATATATAATATTTTATACACACACACACACACACACACACACGGTGGGGGCGGGGAGGTGGAGATGCTAGGATCCCAACGGAGGGCTTCATTCATTCTAGGATAATTCTTAGGAGTGTAAAGGAGTCCTGAGACCAAAAACTTCAAATATCATTAATAGCATGGACCCTTTCCTTATCAGGAAGTTTCACTTATCAAGTTTATGCTCATGACGAAGTCAAGAAGAAAACCTGGTAACTTGATTTGATGGAGGAAGATGGTGAGTTTAGATTCAATTTTTCCCTCTTTCCTTTTCTCTGCACAAAAATCTTCAGGAATCCCTGCACCCCAGTCCTTGGCTTCACTCCCTCTTCACCGCACACCTGCCTCCTGACATTCCTTGGCCCCTCAAGGGCAGGGTCCACATAACTTTCTTCTGCATTTTAAGTTCTCTGGAATTACACTCGGAGAGAATTTCATTCTCTCAATATCTTCCCGGGTCAACCTCGACTTGTGGCTTTCAACTCCAGGGTCAGAGGGCAGGAAGAGGGTGCAGCGGCCGCCGGGCCAGTTTGGCCTCTCCCCCTCCCCAACGGGATCCCACCCCGCACCCCTCGCATTCCCAGGACTTTGCGGTTCGGGGTCTCGGAGACTCTGGGGAGGCTCTCGGTAGCCGTCCCCACCTGCGCTCTCTCCTCACCCTGGCGACGCGCTCCAGCCCTCCGCCCTAGCCCACACGCCCGCCCCGGCTCACCTGAGCCGGAGGCGCCCCCGACTGCCGGCCAGCTCGGCCAGCCGCCTCCAGCCCCGGCCCTCGGGCGCGCGGTCCAAGGTCTCGCCGAGCCTCCGCAGCAGCGGCTCCCCGAGGCGGAGGAGGGTCGCGCTGGCTAGAGAGGTTAGCGCCTGCCCCGAGGGCGCGCCCGGAGGCGGCTGCAGGGCCGGGGACGGCGAGGCCTGCAGCGGCTCCCCCCTCAGCGACATGGCCCGCGCGGGCCGCGACTCCGGCGCCCTTCCGCTAGCCCCTCGGCTCGCCTCGGAGTCCTAACACAGCGGCGGAAGGAGAATTCGGGCAGCGCAGAGCAGCCCTCGCAGGAGGAAGCTCTGCTCCCCGCCCCGCGAGACAGGTTCTCCCGGGCACCCGCCCGGCGGGCTGAGGGGCGGGGCCTCTGCTGCGCGCGTGCGTGCGACCGCGCCTCCCCGTCCTCCCCCACAGCCTCCGGGCCCGCGCGGCGCCCGCGGCGAACCTTTGGAGCGCGACGGCGCTGCAGCAGGAGGAAGCTGTGTAGGAACTGCGCCTCGGCCGCTCCTCCCCGGCGAGGAAGCCTGCGGCCTCGGGGCTTCCCGAGGCCGTGGGAGGAGGCTTGCCTCATGCCGGGGAGGGGAGCACTCGACTCCCAGTCTCCGGCCCCCACGCGCTTGTTCCGGAGCCGCGCTCGCCAGACTTGGGGACTTGCGTGTGTCAGGCTACGCCACCAGCTCCCGCGTTGGGCAACCTCAGTGGACGCTTCCTTTTTTGGGGGGTTAGATGTGTATGGCGTTGCCAAAGGAAAGCAGTAGTGCTGGAGCTTCCTATACTTGACAGGAATCGTCCGAAATGTCCGCCTAGACTTTAGTTTTAAAAACTGAAGGATCGGGCATAGTGGCATACCTCGTGTTAGGGCACCTGCCGAACGTGCACAAGGGCCCGCTTCCATCCGTCGCACTGCAAGCAAAACAAACTGAGCTGTGGTGTATTTAGCTAATCAGGTCTTGGAAATTGTTTTCTCTGGGTCACACTGCCACCCACATTCGTAATCAGAGCAGGTAACCTTACAGAAGATACCTTTCTCTGGACTGATCCACAATAGATAAACTGATAGACAACTACACTGGAGCTTTCTTAGCTATATTCAAGGCCACAATCACATTGGAAAGTGTAGGCTAGTTTGGGACAAAAGCAAGCAATTTTATGAAGTCTGTCCAGCCAGGTAGCCCTGAGATTCAAGGCTGAGATTCTGGCCCAGCTTCTGGGTCCATTAACTTTTTCATCAGCCCAGACAGCAGGATTTTCTGCTGCAATAATTTGTACGCCCAGATTTTCATACCTGTTAGTGAGGTACTGCTCCATACAGGCTCCCCCACATTCCAGCATAATCAGTCATTAAACTTTTTCACTCCTGTATGAGTTCAGACTTCAGAATGCAGTATAATGGTAAAGAGCATGACTTTTGGATCCAGATATATCTCCTGGGTGCAGGTTTTTATGATTTTGAATAGGTTACTTAACTTCTGTGCCTCCTCTGTAAAATGGGACTGAAATATAGTTTATGTAGGTTTCTGCTAGTGAAAGAATTTGATGTATATAAAGCACTTAGCTCAGTGCCCGGCACATAGTACACAATAAATGTAAACTCCTACTCTTAACAATACAAATGCTGTTTCACGTTCTGTTTGACTTGGCAAGTCTATTCCAATCACTTTTAGTGCTTTCCTGTTTTGTCCTTCATCACTGGACAAATATTTTCTCAGAGTCATTACTTTCATATGCCAGCTGGGGATATTCTTTATTAGAATCCTACCTTTGAATTTAAATTCAGTAAACTTCTTTTCTAAACCTACCTTGTGCAGGGTGTTACTTAAGCAGCTCTTCATATGTGAGTATGGACTAAAATGGGTAGCTGTGTTATATTTATTTACCCTCTAAGTATCCTTGTCAATCTGATCCAGTGTTCTTTACTCAATGCAGCTCAAGGGGGCACTACTTTGACTCTCCTTCCCATTCCCCTACTTCCTAAGTGAGGGCATCCTTCATTTCACCCTGTTCCCAACCCTGTTTTCTACCTAGCCATCTTATAGCCTATCCAGTCACCCTACTTATCACCCTCCATCCTGTACTCTGGATTGACATTACATTTTTATGACTGGTCTTTTTCTTTTTCTTTTTTGTACCAGGGATTGAGCCCAGGATGCTTAACCACTAAGCCACATCTCCAGCCCTTTTTATAATTTATTTATTTGGTACCAGGGATTAAACTCAGGGCCACTTGACCTCTGAGCCACATCCCCAGTCCTATTCTGTATTTTATTTAGAGTCGGGGTCTCATTGAGTTTCTTAGAGCCTCGCTTTTTGCTGAGGCTGGCTTTGAACTCACAATCCTCCTGCCTCAGCCTTTTGAGCCACTGGGATTACAACTATGTGCCACCACATCCGGCTTTATATTTTATTTTGAGACACAGTCTCACCAAGTTGCTCAGGACCTTGATAGATTGCTGAGGCTGGCTTTGAACTCACAATTCTGTCTCCTGAGTGGAGGATTACAGGCGTGCACCACCATGCCTGGCTGCTTACTGGTCTTTTTCTGCTCTCAATCAAATGTTAATATTTCTGCTACATAATTTTCATTTATGTTCTGGCGCATAATGGTATAGTAGGAAATATATGATCTTTAGTTCAAATCTTGATACTGCCACTTATTGTGGATGAGTTACTTAAACTCTCTAAGCTTGAAGTTTTATGTCTGTAAAAAGCAGAAGATAATAGTACCCCAGCATATAGTGTTGGGGAAAAGCAGGGCAGTATATATAGCCACACTTTGCTTATGGTTGGGGATATGTTCTGAGAAATGCATTGTTAGGTGATTTCATCATTATGTGAGCATCAGAGTGTTCTGGATGGGCTGGATGTGACATGACTGGGCAATATGATCTTATGGGACCACATTGGTATATGGTATATTGACCAAGATTTTGTTATGTGGCATATGCCTACATTAGTACTCTAAAAATTGCACATTAATTCTGGAAACAATATAATCAGTAATTCAGCTTCCTTTTCCTGTCAATTAAGTATATATAAAGACAGGAGAAAAGTTGAGAGTATGGATCTGATTTTTAAGTGTCCCTTGGAAGTTCATGCATATAGATAATATCCTTGGGAGTTCTTTTTCATTTAGTTGAAAGTGATATAGATCTTTATAAATCCAGACAATTTGCAGGAAGCTCATGGTTTCATTCTGTGGAACTTTACTGATGTAATCTTCAAAACACTCAACAGATGTGGAAGTTGACTCATAGTTTTTTTTTTCCTTTATACAATATGACTGTAGATGGTCTCCAACTAAAAATGGCAGAATGATATATAGTATAGAATACCTGTGGGTCCTTGGATCTGTTTACAACTGAGAAAAGGAAACAGGAGTTATGTGATTAAATAGTGTTCACTGTCTCCCATCTCTTATGCCATGCCTGGAACCCTTGGTGACCTCTCTGACTCAGCTCCTGTATTGGGGCCACTTGGGCAGCCCTCAGACAAGACTTGCCTTGCCATATCCCCTGTAGCCTGTTCTTGCTAACATTTCTGAAAGGATTAGGGGAATTTCCTCAACTCAATTTCAACTTTGGAATAGAGGCCAAGAGTCACACTAGTATTCCACACCCTACTTTAAGGATGAATCATCCAGACCTAAATACTTGATGTTGACCATGGCAAAGACTATATTTACTTGTCTAATTGTATTATTTCATTAAATTATTAACAGATATGTACTGCGTGTGCCTACTTTGTGGCAGGCTGAAGGCCAAATGATGTTAAAGAATGGTTTTGAAAAAGAAGGTTAAAATCATGATTCCCAAGAAGTACACAATGAACACGTTTAGAGGCTTTAATTCGTTGAGTTACAACCACTTCAGAGGAGAACCCAAAGATTTATTAAATATGTAATTTTGTCAAAAATGCCAAAGTATGTTTGATTCATAGATACAAAACTGGCTTCTTTCTCATCAGAGGAGGGAGAGCAATTGGACTGCCACTTTACAATTATTTATAAACAAGAATGATACGTACTACTAACAGTTTTCTACAAGTCAGCTTCTATTTCACTGAGTTGTAAAACATTCTAGTCAAACACAACGCAAGGGAAAGATCAGCAGGTCTTCTGACCAAATGAGCTGGTCAAGATGCCCTATATTTCAGCCTTCTAGCAGTGTTTTGTTTGAGTACAATGTTGACAAAATCCAAGGACAGGGAGTGGAGAGTACTCTGCTGATGGCAAAGGAAGTGCAAAAATGCTGAGGAGGGTCCTTCCGTCCACATGAGCAGATGAGAAGAGATGCGTGGAGAGAAGGACTGGAAAGAAGAGCTATGTAATGATCACAAAACATCATGGCAAGTTGGTGACCTGCAGTTGATTCAGGAGAGCTGGCAACACACATGAGAAAAGGGCAAGGACCAAAACCAGTGAAGATCCGATTGGGTCAGGCCAAAGGACCAGGTTTTTACCTTATAGGTCTGTGCCTTCCAGAGGATCATTTGTGCCTCTTTGGTGATACAATATACTTTGGAATAGCACATGGATGTTTTTATCTTCATAGTTATACACTTATTTAATACAGAAAGGAAAAAATATCTGCCAAAGTTGCCATTTCTCTGATAGTATTGATTAGGATGAGGCCAACTTTAAGTTAAAATGTGATTTCATTTAAAGGAAAAGGAATCTATTAAATTTCCAAGACTATAGGTGAAACGTGAATATGTCAAAACTTAGAAAGCAGGTAAATGTTTAAAGTTTGAGAAATTCTGCTTTAAGTAAGTGATGGGGAGTAATGGAAAATTTTTAAAACTCACTTTGGCAGCATTGTAGGGAGGGACAAGTCTGGAGATTCAAGAAGTATTACAATATAGTATAGATGAGAAATAATGGCCTCTGCCAAGAGTCTTGATTCTGGGCATGAAAAGAGGGGACAGAGTGAGGAAATGTTGGGGGTTACTTTTTGCCAGTCAAGGGTAGTATTAGGCTGTATGAATCACTATGCTTTAAAGAATGTTTAGTTTAAACTTTCATAGCTTGTTTTAGCTAGCAGGAAATGAAACAAAACATTTCTAGTGTGTGGAATGTTGTAAAAGTACAATAGAGAGGGCAAAGGTATTAGAAGGTCCTGTCCTGTTGTTTTCCATTTTATTTATTAACTTCCTTTTTTCCCATGCTGGAGATTGAATCTAGGGCCTCACACATGTTAGGCAAGTTCTCTACCACATTGCTACACTCCAGCCCTAGCCCTGTTGTTGAATGAAGAAACTGGAAAGGTAGAGAAGATGAATTATTCCCAAGAGGAGAATTGTGTATATATTTATCATCAGCAGGTTCTGTGTGATAATAAGATTGAATACAGTGGGATTTAAATAACTGGTTATTTATAAGTATTATAATAAGTAACCAGCAAACGCTTCCTGTAGGCAGAGTTTAGAGTTGGATCTTGAAGGCAGGGATGAAAATGTTCCATGTGGGGAAATAAAGGCCAGAGGGATGAAGGTGGACTTCAGCATTCAAGGGTTGGAATATACATTGTCTTGGAGAGAGAAGTGGATAGTAAAGGGAAATGAGAGCTGTGAAGGGCTGTGGTTGACAGCAGGTTTTGGATACCAAGAGGAGTGAGTAGGGTTTGAAGGGCCAGGCATACAATGGAGCACTGGAGTCAGAAGCAGCTACTTCTCTGGCTCTAGGGCAACATTTGCTAGGGATTCTTTAGGTTTTAGTGCCTTTACTACTTGAAATCAGCTGTGACGTTACTAGTCCCTCAGTATGCTCAGGGGATTGATTCCAGGCTACCCTTCCCCACAGCTACCAAAATCCTCAGGTGCTCAAGTCCCTTATACAAAGTGGTGTATTTGCTTATATACTATGCAAATACATGGGTATATTTGTATATATCCTATGTACAACCTCCTGTGTACATAATAATCTCTAGATTTACTTATGATACCACATGTAAATGCTGTGTAAATATTTGTTACACTGTATCATTTAGAGAAGCATGACAAGAAAAAAGCCCATACATGTTCAGAACAGATGCAAGTTTTTTCCCAAATATTTTCAATCCTTGATTGGTAGAATCAGTGAATGTGGAACCTACATATAAGGAAAGCTGACTGTCCAGCATTTCTCCAAACATATCTGCTTATTGGGCCTAGTTTTACTAAACATATCCCAAAACTAGTGTTCTAGAGATATCCACAAGAACCTAGAACCATTCTAGAACCACCCAGATCTGAAGACACACAGCTGCTACATCTCCTCTCAACTGAGTGTCCAGAGAGCACTGAAGTGCCACTGCTCCTCCTGCCCCACTCAATGACCACAGTGGATGACCTGGAACACTGTCCTTATCCTCACATTCAGTAGTGATTGTCCAAATTCAAACACGTTTTCAAAAATGATAAAACAAGACTCCTCTACCCCCCAAAAAGAGAGAGATTAATTTATTTGAGAATGGCAAGTCTTGAGGCCTTCACTCATTATTCCTTAGACCTGTTGTCCACATTTTCTTTCTCAAAGTTCACTGTGGGATTTCTGTTTTTACCCATGTTATGCATGTATATATTCTTATGGATTTGTAACCTGTATACATTGAGGTCTGGGATTAAAAACTACAGGGAACCTACATGTATTTCCATCTCCTGCCATCCTTCTCTGTCTCCGCATCCAGAATCCCAGTTGATTCCTTCATGGAAAAAGAACCTGCAAATTCAGAGAAATAGTCCAATCTGCAGACAGGGTAACAAAGCATTCCAAAAGGCAGTTGATATTTCAGAATAGACACCTGTTGGGGAGGAAGGACATATAATTGTGTAGTAAATTATATGTCCTTGCAGTTCATTTTTAGGTACACATTTTTGTGCCTGATAGAAAATAATAATTTAGCAATGCTTTATGAGATGGAAGACATGCACAGGAGCAACATCCCTCCAAGGATATTATCATCTTATCTTTCCTCTTTAAAGTAACTTATCTGAGCATGAGTTTTATGACATGAGCAATATTAGGCATTATGATAGAATTGCCATTATAATAGGAAAAATTTTGAATTTGATTGAATCTATTATCTACAAAGGAAAATGTCAGACATTTGAATACTTAAATTACCATAAGAGATACATTTCAACTGCAGGTAGAAATTATAATTGAGGTGTTATTTCTATTGAAAATTAGACACTTTCTTGGGTTTTCCACAGGGTAATAACCACATTAGTCCACACAACAGGTTTTTGAATTTATGACAATAACAAATGCAGTAGGTTACAGTGCAAATGGAATCTCTGAAGAAATTATTTCAACAGTGAATTCATTCTTTAGTACCAACTACCAATCAGTATACTCACTTTAGTTTTAAGAGTGATGCTGCCCATACCAATGTTTCTTTTTTTTTGATTCTTTTTTTTATTATTAGTTGTTCAAAACATTACAAAGCTCTTGACATATCATATTTCATACATTTGATTCAAGCAGATTATGAACTCCTATTTTTACCCCGTATACATATTGCAGATTCAACTTGGCTACACATTAGAATCAAATGAGGGAGCATGGTGGCACATACCTATAATCCTAGTTCCTTGGGAAGCTGAGGCAGGAGGGCCACAAGTTCAAAGCCAGCCTCGGCAACTTAGTGAAGCCTTAAGCAATTTATTAAGACCCTAAATTTATTTTTAATAAAAAATTGAAAAAAAAAGGGATGGGGATGTGGGTTAGTGGTTAAGCACCTTTAGGTTTAATCCTTAGTACCACCTCCTCCAAAAAAGGAGAATCACATGAGGGTATGTTAGTTCCTCAAAAAATTAAACATGGAATTGGCATACAATCCAACAATTCCTCTGCTAGGTATAAATCTCAAAGAATAGAAAGCAGAGACTTGGATCCTGCTTAGGGTAAACATATCCCTCATGTATATGTTTAGAGTTGCATATTCATAAAAGCCAAAAGATGGAAACAATTCAAACATCCAGCTACTGATGAGTGGATAAACAAAAGGTGGTGCATATACACTATTGGAATGTTAGTTAGCCTTAAATAAGAATGACATCCTGACACATGCTAAATCATGAGTGAACGTAGGGGCCTTTGGGCTAAGTGAAATAAGCCAGACAGAAAAAAACAAATATTGCATGATTTCACTTATGTGAAGTATGTGGAGTAGTTACATTCACAGAGACAGAAAATAGAATGGTGGTTTCTAGGGGATGCAGGAGGAGAGAATGGAGGAGGACTTATTGTTTACTGGGTACAGAATTTCTATTTGCGATGATGAAGAAGTTCTGAGAATGGGTAGTGGTGATTTTTGCACAAAATCATGAATTTACTTAATGCTACTGACTTAGATACAAAAATGGTAAGTTTTATGTTATACTGTTTCTCTCTCTCTCACTCTCTCTCTCTCTCACACACACACACACACACACACACACACACACAATCATCTGAAGAACCCTGAAACAGTACTCCATACCTGGGCCTCAATCCCCAGAGACTTAATCGGTCTGGGGAGGGATGTTTTTAAAAGCTTCTTAGGTATCTAAGATGCAGGCTGGCCTAAGAAGAGACGCATAATCTCCAGGGCAGTGGTGCTCAGTTGTGACTTGGAAATTTTAAAGTATACCAATGTCTGGATTTTATATGGTCCTGGGTCAACAGTATCACTATCTTTGGGGAACTTTTAGAAATGCAGATTCTCAGTCCCCAACTCAAGACTGTTTGAATCAAAACATCTGGGGACAGACCCAACAGTATGTGGCTTCACAAGCCCTGTAGGTTATTCTGAGCTTGCTAGTGCTCCCCCAACACCTCAGCTTCAAAATATCTTGGGGCAGTAACTTCTCTTAGATGGCTTTCAGTCACAGAGAGAATTACTTCCTGTTTTATGTCTAAATTTATCTCCCTGAAGCTTTGAAGAGGAGAGCATAGTCTTCAAAAGTATAGACACTTTTCTCACGTTCCTTTGTAGGTATCAGCAGAAAAGGAACCAAGCCGAAGGAGGAGATGAAGGCAGAACTGGCGCTGGGCAGGAATGTGGGGAAAACAAGGCTGATTTTTGCCACTTCTTTCCAACCATTGTTTGATTACTGGATACCTCAAGATCCACTCCAAAGAAGAGCATGGCATAGTCTGGCATGAGTCATGGGTACTTAAGATGAATAACACTAGTCAAAGGACTTGGGGAGAAACTTTGGAGCTATGTAGTGGAGATGATGAGAATCCCACATAATGGCTGACATTACTTCAGAAATTGTCTGAATAAAGCAATATAGAATAGAGAAGGGCAGAGCCTTCTGGGTGCTGAGCACAGAGAGGGAAAAATATGGTCCCAGAAGACTGGTTGTGACTTAGAATGTGATGTTTATTTCAAGGAATTCAGGGAAAATTTCATTTTAGCATCCCATTACTTGTATCTTCTGTTATGGTTTGGACCTTAAATGTCTTCCCAAACTCATGTGTTGAAGGCTTGATTCCCAGTGCAGCAATGTCCCTTGGGGAGGTGATTTGATCATGCCGGCTCTGACTTCATGAATGGATAAATCTGTTAATGGACTATCAGGAGCTGGTAGAAGCTTCAGGAGCTGGGGTCTAGTTGAAGGAAGTAGGTCATTGGGGGCATGCTCTTGAAGGGTATATTTTGTCTCCAACCCCTTACCCTTTCTCTCTGTTTGTGTGTCTCTCTCTCCCTGACCCCTTTCCAGCCATCATGCAGTGAACATCTTTGCTTTACCATATGTTCCCCGCCATGATGTTCTGCCTTGTCATAGACCCAGAAACAAAGCCAAGTGACCAAGGACCAAGCCTCTGAAGCTGTGAGCCAAACTAAATCTTTCCTCCTTACAAGTTGATTATCTCAAGTATTTTGCTCTAGTGACAGAAAGCTGACTAACACATCTTTCTTAAATTGGCATTTCCCTAGGGTCATTGATACACTACCTAGTAAATTTTAAAGCCCACACATCTTTACTACATATACCAGAACTCTTGGAAGAACTACTACCTTCTTCCCATGAGAAGCATATTCCTTTGTGCTCCCTTCACTTCCTGACATCAAGCCAGTGCCTAGCTGGGCATGGTGGTGCATGCTCTGGAGACTGAAGCAGGAGGGTCCTTTGAGTTCAGGAGCTTGAGACCAGCCTGGGTAACATAACAAAACCCCATCTCAAAGCAAACAAACACCACCAAGAGAATGCTGAACCTTTCTTTACATGTTTTAATCCTATGTGTTTAGGAAAATTGGGGTTTGGGGTTTTTTTTTTTTTTTTTTGGTGGTCCTTGGGGATAGAACTCAGGGCATTGTACATGCTAGGCAAGTGCTCTACCAATGAGCTATGTTCTTTAGTGCAAAATTTGCATTTTATGTAGAACTTTTGATAAAGAATTTTATCACTATAAGTAATTTATGTACCCTAATTTGCATAATATTAATCGATTATGCCTTCCTTTCTCTGGGTACCATGTTATTATTCACCTTGTGGATTGTTTGTGCATTTATATTTCCCTATCTTTATTACAGATTCCATGAAGTATTACTGGCAGTTTGACAGCTTCTAGCTCAGTGGTCACTTGTAACACCAGTTTGACTGATGGTCACTCAGTTTCATCTTCAGTGAATACAGCCCAGTATTTATTCTGGTGACTTAAAACTGAGTTTTCAACACCTCTTTTTAATTGAATGCTTCAAAACTATTTGCTTCAAAAGACACTTGGGACAAGACTATTTCTAGAATAGAGAGCAAAGACAAAAGCAAAGAAAGTGTGCCCGTGCTGATCCTCTCCTTCCTGAATGCACATTTGCTCTGCATTAATCTACACAGACGGCAGCAACATGGACTATGCTTTGGTTGTAAACTTTTGGTTTCACCTTGTTAGGTCTCCTCCCTTTGTGGTTAGCCACTTGGGAGGGGATTTCCGGAGATGCAGGCTCTACAGATGGTTTCCCAAAATATTTTGCATTGTTTTGGGTGACAGAGTGGGTTGCCTACCCCATGATACCTAGGTCTTAGAGAGCTAATATGATTTATAAAGCATAGTCACATGATCATAATTTATCCCACTGGTGAAGGAGGGTGTCTCTCTCAAGATGTGTTCTTTCATAAGAAAACTTAAAATTTTTTTTTTAAATTGTGGTCAAATATAAATAACATAAAATTGGCCACTTAAACATTTTTAAGTGTATGATTCAGTGGTATTAAGTTCACAATGTTGTAAAACTTACCACTATCCATTCCTAAAACTTTTTCATCATCCCATACAAAAACCTTGGACCCATTAAACCAGCTCCCTATTGTCCCTCTGTCTAGTCTCTGGTAATTTCAATTCTACTTTCTATCTCTATGAATTTGACCATTCAGAAGGCTTTATAAGTGAAATCACACAACATTTGTCTTTTGTATCTGGCTTATTCCCATAGCACAAAGACTTCTAGGTTCATCCGTGTTGTAGCATGTATCAGAATGTCATTCCTTTTTAAGACCAAATAATATTTCATTGTGCATGTGTGTGTATGTATAATCACACCAAAACACAAATTCCAAGCATATAAAATAGTTTTTTAATCCATTCACGGGCATTTGAGGTATTTCTACTTTTTGGCTTTTGTGAATATGCTGTACTGTGTACAAGGATCTTTGGGATATATACCTAGCACTTGAATTATTGAATTGTATGGTAATTCTGTTTAACTCTTAGAGGAACTGAAGGAGGATAACTTTTGAAGTATATGTTTTCTTCACTGACCACCAGTTGACTTCCCAGGCCCCAAATGTGATATGAAAGAATGTTTCAGAATATGCTGTTGCCATTTAGAATCATGGAGTTTGGGCCTGTCAACTGCCCTAGAAGCTGGTTTGGTGTTCCTGACAAAGAGCATGTTAGGGAAGGCAGTTCAGTCTAGGGTATCTTATCTGGACCCCATGATATTTCTATATAGGAAAGATCCAGGTCTTTTCCCAGGAGGATACTGATTTTTAGGGCAATTCCAAAAGTAAGCCTGCATCCTGAATGAAGCAAACTGGAGCTTTTACAGAACTGGACTAATCCTAGCATTGATTCAGGTAAGACTAACACTTTTATTTCCTAAACTGCCTAATCATATTCATCCACGTTCTGACAAGTTCATTGCTACATTCTATTTTACTCCATTTCTACTGCTGCAATCTGGTCTAACTTACCTTCAATTCCCTTGTGATCCCCTTTAGTAGTGTATCTTTGGCATGTACTGTTGTACTTCATACTGTAGATAAAATGATTCTTTTGAAATCCTAATCTGATCATATTGCAATAGGATTTTATGGGAGGGGGAACCAAGCAAAATAACTATAAAATTCATATGGAAAAGTAAACAGGAAATAATCAAGAAGTTTTTGTAAAACAAGAGTAAGAAGAAGGGACCAGCCCCATCAAAAATCAAAATAGATGATAAAAGCCATAAGTACTAAAATGGTTTCTCATCAGTACATAGACAAATCAATGGAACAAAATACAGAGCTGTAAATGAGACCTGAGACCCAAAACAGATTTAATGAATTTAAATTATAATAAAGATGCCATTTTGAATCAGTGGGGATTTTTTTTGGGGGGGTACTAAGTATTTAATGCAGGGGCAATTTACCACTGAGGTATATCCCCAGCACTTTTTATTTTTTGAGACAGGGTCTCACTAAGTTGCTTAGGGCCTTGCTAAATTGCTGAGGCTGGCGTTAAACTTGGAATCCTCCTGGCTCAACCTTCTGAGTTGCTGAGATTACAGGCAAGCACCACTACTCAGCTGGTAGGGAGATTTTGATTTTACATACTTAGGTATTGAGAGGAGTAGAAAAAAATTTTAATTAATGCATCACACCAAAACAATTCCAAGTATATGAAATATTTGTGTGTGTGTGTGTTGCTGGGGATCCCAACTCATGACCTTACACATGCTAGGCAAATATGCTACCACTCAGCTAGCTCCCAGCTCCTCTAAATACATGAAACATTTAAGTAATATTTTTTAAAAAATGAAAATTTGAAAAACAAGAAGAGAATTCAGGAAAATATCTTAATATTCAGAGTACAAAGGGTTTTTTGAAAAAAAACCTGGAAGGTCTCAAAAGCCTTCAAGAAATGATTCACAAATATTCTACATACAAATTAAGCTTTTAAAAAATATTATAGGTTAGGTAAAAATGTATGTGACAAATTGACAAGTATGTTAAGGACAAGGAGTAACATACTTTTCTTTTTTTTAATATTTATTTTTTAGTTGTAGTTGAACACAATACCTTTATTTTATTTATTTATATGTAGTGCTGAGAATTGAACCCAGGGCCTTGTACTTGCTAGGTGAGCACTCTACTGCTGAGCCACAACTCCAGCCCAAAGAGTAACATAAAGTACTCTTACAAGTCCATATAAAATCAGTTATCAAAAAGAAGATGGGGGGCTGGGGATGTGGCTCAAGCGGTAGCGTGCTCACCTGGCATGTGTGGGGCGCTGGGTTCGATCCTCAGCACCACATAAAAATAAAATAAAGATGTTGTGTTCACTGAAAACTAAAAAATAAATATTAAAAAAATTTTCTCTCTCTCTCTCCAAAAACAAAAAAAGAAGAAGATGGGCAAAGAGCATGAACAGGCAGTTTGTGGACAAAAATAATTCAAATAGCTTTTGAAAATATACTTAGATTCTTTTTAAATAACAGAAATGTAAGTAAATAATATGATAATACTAATTCCATTCATCAAATTGGCAAAAAAATTCTGATATATTGTATCAGCAAGAGTGTTTCAAATTCAGCATTTCAAATGTGAAGAATTTAAATTAGTATTATTCTCTAAAGGCAATTTAACAATAACTATCAAAATCAAAATGCATTTACTGTTTAACCTAGCAATTGCATTTCTAGGAAAAATTTTCTGAATTTTTTTTTTGCCAGGGGCCTAAGCCATGATAATAGATTATTAAACCTACAATTGAAATAGCATTGTATAGATAAACCTCAGGAAACAGACACTCTACCCAGGTAATTAACAGCTTCTTTATTTGATGGGTACAAGGCATGTTTGTATATTAAGGAGGGTATCTTCTTACTGTCCCCCGTCCCATTGCTCTGATTTTCATCAATAATAGTGATATCTTCAAATTAACCCTTTGGGTTTTTTGCTTTGAAGTAAACATTGCTTTCTTTGGGCATTCTATTTAAAGTACAAATATTCTCCAAAGTTAAGGCATGAAGTTTATTAAGGCATTAATGTCACAGTCAGTATGAGTTTAATTCAGACAAATATTACCAGCCTACTGTGGGGTGGAAAAAATACTAGGTGAAATTAATGATGCAATTGGTGAAAGGTAGTTGATAGTTGATAAATGTCTGAAAGTAGTGATTCCATTGTGTTGTTCACTAGTTGCTTGCTCCCAGAGAGCTTGTTGAAAATGCAGATTTCTGGCCTTGATAGCACTGAATAAGAATCTCTGGGTATCCAAAGTCTGTATTAAACAAGAGTCCCAGGTAATTCTGATGCATATATAGGAAAAATTCAAAACTAACTGGCTTAAAAGTCATTTAAATTTCAAATAAAAATCAGATGAAAATATCTTAGAGCCTATATTTTGTTTTTATCTCTACTTTTTTTTTTAACTTTTTTTTTTCTTTTCTCTGCATTTAGGGTTAAACCTGGGGCCTCTTGCAAGCACTGAGTTAAATTTTTATTTATTTATTTATTTTCAGTGGACACAACATCTTTGTTTGTATGTGGTGCTAAGGGTCAAACCCAGGCCGCATGCATGCCAGGCGAGCGCGCTACGGCTTGAGCCTCATCTCCAGCCCTTTGTCTCTACTTTCAAATTGTTGTTAAAATTGGGGAGTGAGTGGAATTCCACAACATGGCATGGTCAGAGAAGAGGGAAAACTGATGAGAGGGTTAAGGACAGATAGCTGATTATCAAAGGAAAGGAAATGGGTAGATAGCCTTCAGGTTGCTAACAGCCTCCAGGGGAAGGGAAGGGTACCACTTTCCAACACAAGCAATCACCCCCTGGAAGGAAACCTAAAATCTATAAAGGGACAAGACATCCCCACTCTCTTGGGTACCGCTCTGGGCTCTCTCCTCTCTGAAGTCCTTCCCCTCCCCTTCTGTTCTATCCCTTAAATAAAAACTTATTTTCTTGCCTTGGCATTTCTCAGATATTCAATCTTCAACACCAGGGGAACGAGAACCAGATCCTGATTTTCAAGACCCATATTAGTGAGATAGGGAGAAGATGGAGTGTAAAGAACAGGCCTGGGAAATGATGTTTCCAAAATTCCATCTTTCCTGCTGGGGTTGAGACTGGCCTGCTGAGGCTACTCAGAATAACTACAATTGATTTTACCTTCCACTTTAATGAGTGCCATATCATAAATTAGTTTTTTGAGAGTAAATGAGGAATGCACTGCTATGAGAAGACTATATGTTTAAGATCCTACCATTCATTTACTGATTTGAGCCCGTTCCAGCCAGACACTATATTAAGAAAGAAAGAGTGAGAAGTGCATCTCATAAAGCTTACATACTGGCTGGGGAGAGAGGTAACAAGAAAATGAAATCAATATTGACATTTGTTTCAAAACAAGTTTCTATGCTAATGGTAAAAACGGCAAGCTGTCTTTGTTATGTTGTTTTACTGTATGAGGAAAAGCTAAAATGGGAAAATCCATAGTGCTTACAGGCTTTATTTATTTAATTTTTAAAATTTGTAACGAAAGAGCTATCCAAACAAGAGTTTTTTTTTTTAATTTTATTTTATTTTATTTTATTTTTTATTCAAAACATTACAAAGATTTCAGAATCACATCGGTTACACATCCACATTTTTACATAATACCATAATAGTAACTGTTGTATTCTGCTACCTTTCCTATCCTCTACTATCCCCCCTCCCCTCCCCTCCCATCTTCTCTCTCTACCCCATCTACTGTAATTCATTTCTCTTCTTATTTTTTTCCCATTCCCCTCACAAACTCTTATATGTAATTTTGTATAACAATGAGGGTCTCCTTCCATTTCCAAGCAATTTCCCTTTTCTCTCCCTTTCCCTCCCACTTCATGACTCTGCTTAATGTTAATCTTTTCCTCCTGCTCTTCCTCCCTGCTCTGTTCTTGGTTGCTCTCATTATATCAAAGAAGACATTTGGCATTTGTTTTTTAGGGATTGGCTAGCTTCACTTAGCATAATCTGCTCTAGTGCCATCCATTTCCCTGCAAATTCCATGATTTTGTCATTTCTTAGTGCTGCGTAGTACTCCATTGTGTATAAATGCCACATTTTTTTTATCCATTCATCTATTGAGGGGCATCGGGGTTGGTTCCACAGTCTAGCTATTGTGAATTGTGCTGCTATGAACATCGATGTGGCAGTATCCCTGTAGTACGCTCTTTTGAGGTCTTCAGGGAATAGTCCGAGAAGGGCAATAGCTGGGTCAAATGGTGGTTCCATTCCCAGCTTTCCCAGGAATCTCCATACTGCTTTCCATATTGGCCTCACCATTTTGCAGTCCCACCAGCAATGTATAAGAGTACCCTTTTCCCCACATCCTCGCCAGCACTTGTTATTGTTCGACTTCATAATGGCTGCCAATCTTACTGGAGTGAGATGGTATCTTAGGGTGGTTTTGATTTGCATTTCTCTGACTGCTAGAGATGGTGAGCATTTTTTCATGTACTTGTTGATTGATTCCAAACAAGAGTTAATAAAGCACCATGGCACAAACAATGATTTCAACAGCAATATAAATGCACCTGTCACCATCAGGAAATAATTTGTTTTAATGGGGTGGTTTTCAGAATTACTGTCTGCTCTCCACTGCCACCAGATCTTTGGGTTTGGTCTGAATCTGTCAGATGGTTGAAATGAAGAAATTGGATTAGGTAATTGTGAAAGGACCTTGAAATTGTACTTGTTCTTCCAGAAAAGAGATTTCCTCCACTCCTTTAAACTGGAAATGGAAATGGAGTGGGTTAAAAAAAAAAAAAAAAGATCCAAGCTGTATCTTGGTTAAGTCTGGACAGATGTATCCAGATGAGGAATATTCACATAAATGCCCATTACAGGCACGATACTGTGCTAACCTGGGCCGGAAACCCAAAGAATGAAGACAGGCTGGCAGCCTGTAGGACTTAACAAATACAGCTGAGAAAATTGTACATACCAAGTGATGTTCCTCTGTAGTCAGAGGAAACAGCTAAATGTATTTGGTTGTGGCTGCCTTGTCTCCTCCTCTTGGCCAAGGGAGGAGGTAAGCTGCATCTTGCACTGTCTTCCCACCACCAAGAATCTAGGGAACTCAAAGTGTCAAAATAAATGGGAGACAGATGAGTTAAGAGAAGGGGGATGCAGGAGTGGGGAATTGGAGTTGCTTGGAAGGGCACCCCTTGAGCTGAGCCGTGAAGGAGGTTGGAGGAGTGTGGTGCAGAGGTAAACGTGGGGAGCTTGGTCACAGGGAAGAGGTGGGCCTGGTTGAAATACAGAGTGCTGGGGAGTGGAGAGCAGAGTTCAGTGGAAGCAATTCTACCTAGGGCTCAAGGTATCATGGTCCTGGGAATGAGCCTCAGGTGGTCCAGCTTCCCATTAGCTTAATGCCAGTATAAAATATGTTCTCTGAAAGATCTCCAAGGTGCTAATGATAAATGCCACAGACAATCTGTCATGGACTAAATTCTGATCCATATGTATTACCAATCCACTGAGGAGATAATATAGCTGACAATTGATACAGAAGTTGAGGAAATGAGGTAGGGAGAATACCCCCACACTCCCTATGGGAGAGCAGACTGCAGAATCAGGGCTGCAGTAATTGATTCTTTGTTGACTTGACTGGGCCAGGGGGTGGCCAGATTGAACATTATTTCTGGAAGTGTCTTTGGGGGCATTTCCAGATGAGATTAGCATTTGAATCAGTGGACTCAGTAAAGCAGATGGCCCTCCCCAAAGTGGGTGTCCAGGGCTGAAATAGAACAAAAAAGTGAAAACAGAAGTAATTTACCCTTCCTGCTTCCTGCCTGCCTGCTTGAGCAGGGTCACTGGTCTTCTGTCTTGAACTAGAATTTACGCCATTGGTTGCCCTTGTTCTCAGGTCTTTAGACTTGGCCTAGAATTACCCCACCAGCTTCCCAGGTCTCCAGCTTGTAAGTGGAAAAACATAGGCCTACTCCACCTCCGTAATCACGTGTGCCAACTCCTCATAACAAATCTCTTCGTATGTTTCCTATTGATTCTGTTTCTCTGGAGAACCCTGAGTACTACAAGAACCTATTTTTTTTTTTTTTTCAATTCATTTCTGGGTCAGCTTTATCATAGGACAATAGAGGACTCAACAATGTTGGTCCAAGAGGTCTTAGATTTATGTCAAGCCTCAGGGAAGATTTAACAAAAAGTGAGAGATATGAAAAACCACAGAGTTCTAGAGGACTGGCCCGATGGCTGTCTGCAGAGCAGCTGGCAGTGGCTGCAAGTGGTGGTGATGGTGGTGGACCTGGACGGAGGAGGGTGGGGGCTACTGCTGTGGCCCTGTCTTGTCAGGTCAGGGTGTTGGATAGGAAAAAAATGGACTCATAACATGCTCATGAAGCAAATGAGCATGGATGAGTGCACATGGACCATGCACAGATATTAACTGCTTACATTATTGGTCACATGCAGACGCCTTGACAGGTTGGGATGATAGCTTTCACTTTGGAATGAAGTTCTATTTATTTATCAGGAAGACAGAACAGACAGGTTTGAATTACCTTAAGAGAGAGAGGGCTATGGAACAGAGAAGGGCCATGTTCTCAACAGTGCAGCCACAGCTTTGCCTCCCAAAGATGGGAGTTTGTGGGACTGGCAAAACAGCCCAGAACTCAGCCGCCTGAGCATTTTATACCAAGAGAAGTTTGACCAACTTGCACAAAACCTAGACAATACTTTGGAGTTCCAGAAAGGGCAATTGGGGTGAATTGTGCCTCAGAAAGCTATGACTTGGAGTGATTCTCTTTTGTGAAATTTTGCTCCAGGGAAGGAACTTAGACTTTTCCTAACCTTTGTTGTTGTTGTTAGATATTGTTAGATGCCTCCTATCAGGTTGAGAAAATTACCTTTTATTTCTAGTTTGTTGAAATTAAAAAAAAAAAAAATTGAAAAGGGGTCCAAGTTGCTCAGGCTGGCCTCAAACTTGTGGTCCTCTGGCTGGGGTAACAGGTGAGTGCCAGTGTTGGCTATTGAGAATGTTTAATCATGATTGGCTGTTGTGTTTTTTTAAAAAAATTAATTAATTAATTAATTTTAATTATATATATATAACAGCAGAATGCATTTTGATTCATTGTACACAATTGCAGCACAACTTTTCATTCCTCTGGTTGTACATGATATAGAGTCACACCATATGTGCAGTCATACATGTACCTAGGGTAATGATGTCCATTTCATTCCACCATCTTTCCTGCCCCATGCCTCCTCCCTCCTCTCCCTTTTGTCCAAAGTTCCTCCATTTTTCCCCACGCCCCCTGCCCCCATTGTGGATCAGCATCCCCTTATCAGAGAGAACATTTGGCCTTTGGTTGTTGTGTTTTGTCCTACTTTTTCTGCCTCTGTTGAGCGGATGATGTGGTTTTGTCTTTTATTCCATTAACAGAGCATTATATTAATTGAATTTTAGATGTTAAAACATCCTTGCATTCCTAGGATCAATCCCAGTCAGTCATGGTGTATAATCCTTATGATATATTTCTGGATTCAATTTGGTAAATTTCATTAAGGATATTTGTATTTATGTTTCTGAAAGCTATTTTTTTTAGTTTCATTTTCTTGCAATATTTTTGTCTTACTTTGGTAGCAAGGTAATACCAAGAAACAGTTTCTATTGACAGTTTTTTTTTCCTCCGTAAAAATATACTTTTCTGTTTCTTTGCATGTATCGTAAGTTTTTGTTGCAAACTTGTCATTTTAGATAGTATATTGTGGTAACTCTAAATTACCCTCTCCCTGCCAAAGGTTGATGTTGCTTTTTGGTTTATTTGTTTGCTAGTTTAATAATTTGCCTAGAATAAATCTATAAGATTTGTCTTCCCAAAGTGTGTGAAAATGGATCTCTCTGCTCAGTTATATATATATATATATATATATATATATATATATATATATATATATATATAAAATCTTGATTTTATTGTTTGTTTTTGTTCTTTGAGATTGTATCTCATTATGTTGCCCAGGTTGGCTTCAATTCCTGCACTCAACTGATCCTCCTGCCTCAGCCTCTCATGTGCTGGGACTATAGGTACATGGCACCATGCCTGACATAAAAAAATGCTTGACTTCCTGGGGGTGGCCCCCTTGTATGAATAACTTTGTGGTCAGCTAAGGATTGGACAGAGGTGGTGCCCAAATACCTTGAGCCATTAAATCTTCTATCTTCTGCCAGTGAGTTAGTGTGTGGATAGGGGAGTACATTCAAATATCTACCCTGATGTTTACTTTCTGCTGGGCCTTGTTGAATCTCCTCTGGATATGCTAAGGATGTGTAGATTGCTGGGTTCTCCAATGTGCATGTATGCAGCATCAATCTGTCAGATGTTTGTCTCAACCCAATCTCATCTTTGGCTAGTAGAGCTTTTGGTCCTATTCATTTGTGGCTGCCAAGGTCACATCCATCAGTAACACTTCTGGGCATAAGCATTTTCTAATGCCCCATATATAGTGAGCCTTCTTCGATCATGTCAATGAAAATGCCCATGCTCAGAGCTTGCCTATAGAACATCTCTGATATCAGAGTAAGAAAAGGGAATGAGAGCTGTTTCAGGCAAGAATATTGTAGATTAATTGTTATTACCCAAAGTCAAAAACTTTTTTAAGCACAAATGCTTCTCAAAGTGTTGTATGTCTTCTGTTGAATTCCAGAGCACCAATATAGTGGTTTGTCTATATTGTCCATTTTATTATTGGTTTTTGGAAAGAAGGTTTTCTGAAATTCTGTTTTTAACGGAGGAAAAACCCCAAGTCCTAACTATTATGTCTGTGTTAAACTCTTAGTTGCAAAAAGTTGAAAACCCCATAAAAGCAGAGAAATTGATAATCTTAGATATCCAGGTTGAGAAAAAAGGCACAAACTGATCTAGTACATTAACAAGTAACATGAAAAATTGGGGAAAAGGCTTGATTTGAACCCTTGTTCTTTACACTATAGCAGTATGACCAAAGAACCTCCTACAGGGCCCCCATTTAAAAAGTCTCACCACTCCCCAATAGCACCATCCTAGAGATCAAGCCTCCAAACATGAACCTTTGTGAGGGCACACAATTAAACAATATCCAAACCACAGCAAAGCCGATCAAAAAAATTTAAAAAGACAACCCATGTATGAAAAAGGGTTAAAGAACTTTTATAACCTCAATAATAGTGAAAGAAATGCATATTAAACCAGATACCAATTTTTATTTATATTTTTAGTACCCAGGACTTGGCACATAACTTGGCAAGCATTTCACCACTGAGATACACCCCCATCAAGGTGCAAACATTTAAAGGACAGTGGTCAGTGCCAAAATGTTAGAGCCTGTAAACAAGTCAGGATGGCGCCTGGTATTTTGCCAGGGGGAGTGGTTTATGAGGTGGCGCCAGTGAACCATTAAGTGTGGAGATTTCTTATTGATTGACTGCTGTATCTATTTTATGTTAATTAAGATTAGCTGTGTGGAATGTATAAATACCTCTGTTGTCCTACAATAAACGGCTCCCACTCCTGCTGTATCAATGTACACAAGTTGCTCTTCACGCCCCGGTTAGTTTGCTGCAGCCGGACTGCCGCACCAAGATTATTTTCTTGGAGATATGGGCCATCTTATAACTGGTGGTGGAAACATAATGTAGAACAACTGCTAGAGTTTTGTTTGGTAATATGTCTTAAACCTTGAAAACATTATTGGGCAAAGGGGAGGGAGGGGACAGCATGGGGGCAGGAAAGATGGTGGAATGAGATGGATGTCATTACCCTAGGTACATGTATGACTGCACATATGGTGCGACTCTACATCACGTACAGCCAGAGGAATGAAAAGTTGTGCTGTAATTGTGTACTATGAGCCAAAATGCATTCTGCTGTCATATATACCTAATTAAAATAAATAAATAAATAAACGAATAATTTAAAAAAGATATACCGATTCTGATAAGATTGTATTTTTTATTAATATTTTGCAAGTATTTTAGAACTTCATCTTCTCTTTAAGAATTTTATAGGAATCTATTAACTGGGATGAAAAATGCCACAATAGGACAGAGTATTGCTTATAATATTTTTTTACCATGATACTTGAGGGGGGAAACTGCCTGTTTCCTGGACCTACCTGAGTGACTGGCAGCGATTTTAAATAGGTGAGCTGAATGAAGGTTGCAAATTCATGTTTCAGGTCATGCCCACCCAGGAGAAGCCCTGGACCCTGGAGAAGGATGAATTGTTGGGAGGAAATTCTCTCAGAGCTGGGAGGACCCTGCCCCAAACATTGACTGCTTTGTGCAGCAGGAGTGACCTGCTTAGTTCTTGGCCGGAGGACCCTGGCAGGACCTCTCACCTGACATGTGATTGGTGTAAGTTTCAGCCAAGAATGTGCTCAGCTGGGAAGGGCATGACATCACTTGTGCCATTCTACACCAGCATTTAGGACTTTCTGTGCCAGGCAGGCGAAAATGAGCAGATAAACTACTCACATACCATCCTAACTTAAGTTATAGAAGAGAAGCGCAGCACAAGAAATGAATAAATTTGCTCTAAGTGTTCAGATTACACTAAGGGGTTGGGGATATAGCTCACTTGGTAGAGTGCTTGCCTTGCATGTACAAGGCCCTGGTTTCAATCCTCAGTACCAAAAAAAAAAAAAAAAAAAAAAAAAAAAAAAAAATCACAACGAGTCAGGAACTGATTATATTCCTGTCCCCAGCAAGCCTAAGGTGGCTGTGACTACAGTGGCTCCAATTCATTTGGGAACCCCAAAAAATAATAGTGGGAATTTTGGGGAAGCCCAAAAGGAACTCTCAAGAGTTCTAAGGTACTTAGAAGGACAATACCTCTACAAATAGTTCTTTTCCCTTTTTTATAGGTTTAGGAAAATAGATTACTTAAAACATGTTTTTTTTTTTTTTTTTTTAATACTCCATACTGCTTGACTTGGAATTATACTCAAGTTTTTATGTCTTTACATTTAATCACAAACTCATGTATTTTTTGGTGCAATAGAGGTGCACCAACCTAGGACTTCTTTTTTCTCTTCAACATCTTACTCCTTCCATCTCTCCTTTAATAATCACAGAAAATTCAAAGCAAGTGTCCTGAACTAATTGAACTTAATTTCAAGATCTCTGATTTTCTTCTATCCCTGCTCCCTAAAACCTAAGATTGAAATAAAAATTCCATGGCTGCAAGCTAACAAGATAATAATGAAGCAAATATGGTCAAATCAGTCAGTTATTCTATCAATCACCTATTTATTCTTCTTCTGCTCCATTATTTTTTTGTGAGATGAATTCTAGAGATTGAAGGAGTTAGTTTTTCAACTTGTTTGTGAGAAGGAAAATTAAGTTTCACAGTGAAATACATTCTACTGTCACGTATAACTAAAAAAGAACAAATAAAATATTTTTTAAAAAGTTTCAAGGTTTAGATTAAAGTACTCCCAGGTAACTTGTCTTTCATAGCCATATCACATTCTTCTGTTGCTTTGGGGCATGTGTTCACTTTCAGCTTTGTCCTCTCCTGCTGTGTGTGAAGACGTTTGTTTATTATTTACCATTACTCCTCCTCCTCTCTTTATTCCCATTTTCAAGTTATCTCTCTTTGTCCAAAAGCCCCTGTGAAATGTTCAGCTTTACAGAAAACCAAAAAATACCCATAGTCAGTGATCCTTGGTAACTCGTGCATTCTGTTGCATTGCAAAGGTGTGATCTCAGGAGACAGGTGTTATTTTATTTTATTTTTATTTTTTTTATTAGTTGCTCGTGACAATGCAATGATCTTGACATATCATATATTTGAATCAAATGGGGTATAATTTCTCATTTTTCCAAGTGTATAGGTTGCAGAATCATATTGGTTATACGACCACGTATATACATACAGCAATACTAGTGTTTATTTGACAGGTGTTATTTTAGATTCTTAGCGTTCAATGTCTATCTTCCCGTAAGAAGATAATATTCAGAAACAAATTGATTCTACAGTATATTTATTCGTGTTTAACCATTTTAGATAATTGTTTTTGGTCTGCAAAACAACTTTGCTTTTGAGGATTATAGTGCTCATACCAGAGTGAAAATTTATAGTTATGTCCCTTTCAAAGTCACCCACTTGGAGCTGCTAATTTTAGCTGTCTCTGGGTCTCACAAGAGGTTTCTTTCTAAGCTGTCAGTATTCAGGTGCCATGCATTCAAATACTTTTGTCGTGAGACAAAATAGCTACAGAAGTATACATCTGGATTTTGTTTTTTTTCTTGGAATTAGACAAAATTCAACCATAGAAATGCCCACAATACAAGTTGATTTTGTCAACAGGAAGAGTTTCTGGCAATCTGAAGGAATAGAGCTCATGGTATTTCTTCTGTGACTTTCTTCTGATCTTTGTGCATTCTTTTACTTCTTACTAGTATAGTCAAAATAGGAAGAGGGTGTGGATGTGCATGTGGAGGGGGAGGCGGGGTAGGGAGGGCAGGGGAGAATGGGTCCTGCCTTGTTTCTGTGGCTCAGAGAACTTCCGAGGACGACTATAGTGCCATTTCTAAATTAACAACACATGACTCTTATTTTCACCTCTTCTCTGCCCTCCCTTCAGGTTTCCTATGTACTTCAAGTGCCTGCTCCCTGTGGTACAAAACCCTGGTGTGTGTTACTCCAGCCTCCTGGAGTTTTGCTTTCCTAAGAGAGGAGCCATTAACTCCTGCAGGGTCTGTGCAAGGAGCTGTCGGTGTCCCCACAGCAGCAGTCAGTGACAGCTCATCTGGGTTTCATCAGCTCTCTGGGGCAGCGTTTCACCAGGCCCCTTTGCCAGAGCCTCCCCGGCGTCAACAAGTGTCGCACCTACTGCAGAAACAGCCCTCAAGTTTCATCACAGTGATGCTCAAAAATATTCTCCAGCTTCGGCAATGACCTAGTTCATTCAAGGGCAGGGGAAAAAATGCCCTTCTTCCAGAACTTGCCCGGGCACAGAGTTTTCCTCTTAGGAAGACAGGACTCCCAACTGTGCTTTGATCAGTTTTTGGAAAAGACCTTGAATTTGAATCCCTGTCCCAGAAACCGTGTCACCCGATCAATGTCTCAGATACAGCCTGGGGAGCCCACCACGGAGCCAGCCCTCCAATAACATCTCTTGGACAAACAGTACTGAAAAGTAAGTATGGAGACTGGTTCTTACTGAAGGGATGGCTGTGCTTTAAATACATAATCATTTAGCAGACTGCTTCCTTAAGAACTAAAACAAGATGAAGCAAGGGGTATCTGGGTGGGATGCTGGGACATACCACAGTTTTAATGTGGCCAAATTCTCTTGGTCTGGTAGTTTAAGTCCACTCTGACCTTTCTTTTCTTTTTCTTTTTCTTTCTTTTTTTTTGAAAATTATGATTATTTTAAAATGTTTTTTTATTTTGGCTTGACAATAATTAAAATAGTTTCTTTCAAATTGTGTCTGTCTTAACAACTAGAAAAAACAGAGGATAACTCAAAGGAGTGGTCTGCAGGGGCTTTGCAAAGTAACATGAAAAATTGAGACAGTTATCTGGGTAATTCTGGCCCCAGATACTTCTGCCTAATATAAATGAGTATTTTAGTCAAAAGTTATTCCTCTTCCTTGGATTATCTGAACGATTGAAAATTTGAAAATTTGCCCTATCTGGAGGACACAGCAGTAGTTTTTCTGATAACAGGTAATGCAAGTTACTGAAAAGATCTCTGATTATTTCAAAATAGCTCGATGGCTCATGCAGACATTCATCCAGGTGTTAAGTAGGTTTTTTTTTTTTTTTTTTTTTTTTAATGTAAGGCAAAAAGTCAGTAAAAAAAAAAATGCCTGCTGATAAAAAGGCACCACCATCATGTTACATTTTAATCAACACATCTAAACTTTAGAGCCACTGATTAAGGGTGTCAGTTACAGACATCTGACAATCATTTAAAAATAGATAAAAGCAAGAACAGCATTTAGAATTGCTTCTGCTTGAATTATTTCCTTTCCTCAACCTTCCCCTTGTGCAAAGGTAGCCCTCATTTTTGAAGAACAATTAATCAGGAATGGTAGTCATTCTTACTGCTCTGAAGGCATACGGTTTATTTCACAAAGAATGGGCCTGTCTGCTCTGAGCCTTCTCAGTTGGAACCCAGGATGTTGAGAGCTACCTTCTGAATCAGCAACTCTACAAATCCTGTACTAAAAGGTGCTGATGGCCAATAGACATATTCAGATCTTGGAAACCAGGATTTGAAAGCAACTAAATGTCTTCAGGCTCCCAAATAACATTCCTCTTTTAAAGTTTATATAAAACACTTGATCAAAATTTGAGGATGCTTTTAGGTAGGGCAGAATTCCTGTTTTTATCACCTGATACTCCCACCCCCCAAAAAAAGAAATATTAGTTTTTTACAGCTCCATGCACACTTACATGTAGCTCTCAGCCTATGTGCAAGGGGAGGGCCATTGTGAGTAGTCTCATTTGGATGGAGCTGGGAACGAAGGGAGCCCAGGCATCACAGTCAACTTCTGACTCCAACACAGTTTTTCCAAATGTCTGAACCCCAGTTTTTTTCATCTGTAAAATGAAGAAAATGACATCCACTTTACCAGAATTGATGTGTGATTAGATGAGTAAATATATCTAACATATCCGCCACATCTGAGTTTCTCAACAAAAGTTAGTTCATCACCTTTGTTCATTTAAAGCTTCTTTCTTTCTCTTTCTTGTTGCTAAGACTTCAGGATATGATCATAATATTAACTCTATGAAGTAATAGAAACTATACCCTAGAGATATTGGTATAGGGTGATTAAACAAACAACATGGAAAATTAGACTGAGGAAAATTCTGTATTTGGAAATAGTGCATTTGGAAATAAAATTAATTTTAAAAAAGAACTATGTTTTGGAATGCATCTAATAAATAAAAACATTTTACAGAAAATCATTGGTCATATGTTTACTATCTAAAAAGAGAGGTAGAGATTTATCAACTTCATCTTAGACTAATTTTATCTAGCAATACCATATTTAGATACGAGTGTTTGGGAATGGATAGGAATGGAAGATGGAGTGAATCTATATATAAGGTGATGTCCATGATTATTATGGAAACTATGAAAACTGAGGCCCAAGTCCAGATTTTCCTCAAAGATGATAGTTGAGACCTGCATTGATTAGATGTAGGTGCTGTGGAGTGGAGTGGATAGAAGTGGAGGTGATGACTCTGAAAAGGATTGTCAGTATGTGGGGGGCTGAGCAGAGATAGTACCTGGATGGGCTGTCTCAGGAGCAGTGCAGTTTTCAGTGCTAGGGACCACCCTGCGGGCTGAAATCGCAAGGTCCATGGTGAAAGTTCACAGTGAGCAAGGCGCTCTCTTGTTCTGAAGACAGGGTGAGTCAGGCACAGGAAAGGCAGGCGAGAATCACCAGCAGGACTTGTGAGATAGCTCCAGAGAACTTTACAGATGTCATTCTTATTAGCCATTGTTTTTACCATCTAAGTCAAAAGTATCACTCCACAGCTTTCTCCAGACACATCAGGGTGATTTTGATGGATTTTCTGTTTGAGCTACTGACTGGTTCACATGGAAATGCCAAAAAGAAAAACTGGGATTGGAGAAATGTAAAAAACTTGGGAGAAAATGGTGTCATCTAGGGGCTAGAAAAAATGAGGGCATAAATACCCAGCCTACACAAGAGAAAAGAACATTTAAAAAAGTTTAGAGACTTTATTAGGATTTCTGCAGATGTTTATCCTCCTGGCATGGTCTAAAAGCGCACAACCAATCAGGGCATTGGACCTCAGATTGAAGAGACAGACAGCAGGTTAAAGAGAGGCTCAGTCCTGGAAAGCTCAGGTCTGGACACCCTGCACCTATTTCTCAAGGGCCAAACTCTGCATGGCTCCTAATGACACATCTGGGGTGGCACCAGTCACCTCGATCTTCAGTTGATCCTCACTCAGCTCTTAGATAACCAGGCTCATTTTCCCCCTCATTCCTGGTCTAAGACATTTTCCTGAGTCCAGTTATTCTCACACTTTCAAGTGCATTCATTTAAAGTGAATGTTGTTAAAATTCCAGTTGCTGGGCTCCACCCATCAGAGTCTCTGATTCTGAGGACCCCAAGAATTTGCATTGATACAATGTGCTATTGCTGTAGTGAACACAAAAGAAAAGTCAATTGGTATCCTGCAGGCAAACCCATTACAGTATGGCTGTGTATGAGGGATGCTTGGCCATACACCCTGATAAGCAGTCCATTACTTGAAGGAGGCTACTTTTTCCAACTGAAGATATCAGGGAAATCTTTAAAGGAAGCGAGCATTTGAACTTGGGCATTTATTTGAAAACAGGTGGGATTTGAACAGATGGAGGAGATCCTTTTATGTAAAGGAAACAAGAAAATATAGACAAAAACATGAAGGACAGAAAGATAATGAGTGTGGAGATGGGAGATAAGTTTGGTGGGTCCTGGCCTTTCACAGCTCTCAGCACTTTCTTGGGGGAAGCATTCTTTAATTAAGCCATCTAATCTTAAATCTGTTATTTGTCTGTAACATGTTATAATTGTTTTAATTGGAGATCTGAAACGGAGAGCCAATGGTAGGATTTCAGGGCTCAGGTCAGAGGAGGGAGAGGGCATAGGCCCTTCACTGTGCCCTCCAGAAGTAACCGAAAAATCAACTCTAGCTTAAATAACATGGAGAATTACTGCTCACTCAATGGAAAAGTCCAGGAATTTGGTCAGAACCCCAGTTCTGTTTCCCTGCGTTTTGGGGTCTCGGCCTTTTCCCATTTTGGTTTCAACCTCAAGCCAGCTTTCGCACAGTCTCGAGACTGTCGTCGCTCCAGAGAGGTACCCAGCCTTCTGCTGGCTTTCTTTTTCCTGTCGAGGACCAAGGGAAAGACGTAAGCTTTGCACTAATTGGATCACTGCCACCACTGTCTGAGAGTGCCTCGTGATGATTGGCTTAGACTTTGGTTAGTGAACCAATCAGTGGGCAAGAGTGCTTATCAGTTTAGACCAATCAGAGTCCACGGAGCTGGAAGGGCGCGGTCCCTCCTGCTCTAGTCTCCAGGCGGCCAAGGGATGGAAGACCTTGGAACTGTCAGGAGGATGCTTTAGAGTTTTAGGATTTTTTTTTTTTTTTTGAGAAAGGTCTCCAAAACTCATACCGTCACTTCCTTTAGTCATAAGGTTAGCTATGGGCAGTGGCCATGCTTTAAAGATTTAGATGAACCTGCTTTCAAGTTTAGCCCCGACAAATTAAAATATTCTTCCACAAAATAGGCTTACCTGTCAACGGAATGAACCTTGGTTTCTAAGATGCTGTAACTGGCTGAGTTGAAGGGTGATAGTAAAAGATGTGCAGAGGTGACTGTCACCCACCACTACCATATCCCCACACAGGTGATGTGCTTTGAGTCAGTGTACTGAGAGGTGGTTAGTTCAGCATAATAAATTCAGGCTCAGTACATTACTCCCAGAGTGGATCTTATTCTTGTGTGCAGGCAGGGAGTGGGTTAGATAGAAGAGAACCGAAGATTTCCTAGGTTCTCTTCTATATTGCCTGGTTCCTGAAATTCCACATCATTTCATCTCTTGGACCCATTTAAAATAAATGCTCTCTACCGAGTTGCCCTGGGAGTTCTGTTACAGGGGAAAGGAGCTGGAGGACTCTGGGAGTCTGGGCAAATGTGGAGGATGAGAGGAGGAGCCAGAGGAGGATGTCTTTACTATGTAGTGTTCTTATTGATGGCCCTGCTGGCACATTACCAGATTGCTCACTAGAATCAGCCTGCAACATTTAACCTCAAACCAGAATGATATTAATCAATTAATTCATGAAAGTTGGTCTCATTACACCTCCACAACCTGTGCATTTTTTAGCCTTATAAGCTCTCCTCTCATCCCTGTCTTTACTCTGAGAGAGATCAAGGATGAGATGAGCAGGGGACTGTATCCTTTGAATACAACACACTGAGAATCAGAATCAAGAAACCTAGATTCTGCTACTAACAAGCTGTGTGACCTGGGAAAATTCACTTAACCTGTCTGTGTTTCAGATGTGTTTTCAAACTGTAAAATCAGGGAAGGGACTAAGCTCTTGCACAGGTTTCATTTAATATCTAACAATTTGTTTTAGCCTTCCCTTAAGGAATTGGAAATTGGCACAGGTTTTAAAGAGAGGAGAAGAGAATCAGTGGGAAGACCCTCCATCCACTTAAAAAATTTTAAAAAGAAAATTCAAAACAAATCGAGAGAAAGCAGCAGCTACAGCTCAGCCTTTCTCATGTCTCTGTGAGTGTCTGTATCAGACACACTTGCACATGCAGAGGTGTTCGCTATTAATAATGAAAAATTAAATTTCATTTCTTTATTAGCTAACATATATAAAGTTACTATCTTAAGTAATATTACCTCCCCCCCTCAGACACTGGGGCCCTCTTCCAAGGGCAACCAGATTACAAATTTCTTGTATATTTCTAAAGTCATTATATGTCTAAATAAACATATTAGGATATTCTTTTTGTCTTTTTCCTTTTTTTTTTTTTTTTTTTTTTGGTTTTGGGGATTGAACCCAGGGGTACTTTCTCACTAAGCTACATTCCCAGTGTTTTTTTTATTTTTTGAGACAGGTTCTTGCTCAATTGCTGAGGCTGGCCTTGAACTTGCTATCCTCCTGCCTCAGCCTCTCAAGTCACTGGGATTATAGTCGTGCAACTACCTTGCCTGGCAGGAAATTCTTCTTTTCTAATACACGGATAGCATAGTCTGCACTTCTATACTCCATTTCACTTAACAATAATATATCTTGGAGATTATTCCATGTCCGTGTGTATAGAACTGCCTTGTTCTTTTTAAATGTCCTCTTCTATTAAAAAATTCCATTGTTTAGACATACCATAACCATATTCCTAAGAATGAATATTTAATTTTGTTATTACAGGAAATGCTGCAATGAATATTGTAGGTGCTCATTAAGAACTTGTCTCCTGTGCTAATACAAAATTTAATGTGAGACGTATTTTACGTATCATGTCATTTGCCCTTTCTAACTGTTCATTTCAACAACTTTTTAGTTAATTTACCAAATTACATGACCATTGCTATAGATAACTTTTAGAACAGTTTTGTCCCCTGAAAAAGATACTTATCCTTCATGTGGATTTATTAGTGTTTTCTCCACTGTTCATACCTCCAGCAGTCGCTAACTTACTTTCTGTCTCTGTTGCTTCTTTTGGTTATTTTGTATAAACAGAATCATACCACATGTGATCACTTGGCTCTGGCCCTTTTACTCAGTGTAATAAAAGCATTATCGGAGGTTCATCCATGTCATATCATGTACATTTCCTTTGGCCCTTTTCATCCATCAGTTGTATAGCCATGCCATATTTTGCTTATCTACTCACTAGCTGGAGATTTGAGTTGTTTTCAATTTGGGGCTATTCTGAATAATACTGCAAAGAATGTTTGTGTACAAGTCTTAGTGCAGAAACCTGCTTTTATTTCTCTTGGTAAGATACCTAGGTGTGGAATGGTTGGGTCATGTGGGAAATTTAGGTTTAATTTCTTTAGAAACTTCTGAATTGGTTTTCAAAATGTCTTTACTATTTTTACATCCCCACTATCAATATATGAGGATTCTTCCTGTTTTCCACATTCTCACTGTGACATTTGGTATCTATTAGAGCCATCCTAGTGGGTATGCAGTGGTATCTCATTATGGTTTTAATTTGCAATTCCATAATGACTAATGATGTTGAGCATCTTTTCTTGTGCTTATTTTATTGCCTCTGTTTCTCACATACAACCCTAAAATTATGCCTAAGAAAGAAGCTTAATATCTGTGTTCCAGAAAACCTGGGCTCCTAGCTCAGCTCTGCCACTTGTAGGCCATAAGAAATTAGGCTTGTTATATCAACCCTTTACTTAAGCTTCCAGGTCATTATCTGTGAGGTGGGAAAGAATATCCACATGGGGGTTTCGCTGTGAGGACTCCATGTGGTCAGGTCTATGTGGTGCCCAGCCACGGGACTGACACATGGGAGGCACCAAAATGTGTTAATTGTCTCTTCCTGCATGGTCTGTCTCCACCCCGGCCCCAAATGTCAAGAACCCATCTTTGGGGAGGGTACTTCCCCTAGCTAACATGGGACTGGGTATTAAGTGACAGTGGGTGTGGTGTCCAAATGTTCAGTAATTCAGAAGGCAAATTTAGGAACACCATTGCCATTGGATTAGGCTGGTTAATCAGAACTAATCCCTCCTGTCCCCAGTGGGAAGGCACTCTGACGACTGGCTTTCCTGCCAGCTCCATGGTCTGTGTGTGGGCTGTGGCCTCTTTCCTGATCCCTTCCACTGACAGCAGCCCTCCTGCTGACAGCAGCCATGCCACTGGCTTTCTGTGTGAGGCAGATTAGCCAAAATGAAACCTGGCATCATCTGAGTGTTTCAAGTGTTCCAAGAAATCCTCTAGCCTCTCACTTGCTCTCCACCAATTTGAGAAAAAAAAAAAAAAGCTTTATTTTTGGAATTTTGTTGATGTTAAATCCAAAGCCCCTGATAATAGATGACATTTATACCAGGCTCACTATGCTGTTCAGAAGAGCTTCATTCAGACTGACTCCATTTTCATAGCAGCCAAACTGAGTAGATACCACTGTTATCTTCGTTTCATAGATGAAGAAACTGAGGCAGAAAGAGGTGGCAGAGCTAAGACTTGAACTGAGGGAGCACGGTGCAGGAATCTGCACTCTTCAGCACTATAGCATACTGCCATTCCCCTAAGGGACCTGCTGTTGTGGAAGACCCAATAAAATGCACATGTGAATACTCTTCCACCTGAGGATTCTGTTTCTTGGTATCTATTCTAGAAAACTACATGCACAAGGAAGCATGTGCCAGGATGTTCAATGAGATAGCATTTGTAAATCTGGAAACCTCCAGCCAAACTAGGCATCATTATCAGTACAAAAGCAGAGAGAGAAAGCCAGGTACTGCCATGCAATATCACCTAACAGTTTTTAAGAAAGGATGGAGCCCTTTAGGGATTGGATGGATATTGTAAGATTCCTGAAACTTATTATAAAGTAAAATAAGGCAACTGTAAGGAAAGCATATACAATCAGGCTCCATTTAAGTAAAGGCATTTAACATTTTAAACAAGTAATAAGCCTTCCCTGGACTATACAACTGAAATAAAGAGAGAAAGGGAGGAAGGACGACAGCCCAGTGTTCTTTCCAGTTGACACGCCGTGCCTGTGAGGTCATCGGTGAAGCCCACCACGGCCCCCTCTGCTAATACTAGCAATTCCACGTTGACTTGTCATCTCTAGCAGAGAATGATAAATGTGTCCTCATGCATTCTCACCCTTAGAGAAGCCGCGAAACATGAACTGTGGCCTGACTTAACTGTCCTCTTTCTTTCCAGAGAACAGTCAGTGCCCTTGCTGAGATGCGTGGTAACTAACCTGCCTGTGTGAGTCAGGCGGGGTGTGTGCGTGTCAGTGTTTTCACGTGTGGGGTGCCACTGTCAGGAAGTAGCCACTTAGGGAGGAGTCACGGCTGACGCACAGGGTCCTCACCATGGGCCCAGCACTTGATGCCTGGGCGTGTCCTTCTTCCCTTCCCATCCACAGCAGTGGTCTCAGGAACAGGACCGAAGGAGTCATGCCCTGAAATTACTTTTACAGATAAGGATTACTCTTGGAGACATGTTCACCCACTAATTAGTACATCACTTAAAAAACAAATCATTGCGGTAACCCACAGCAGAAAAGGAAACACATGAAACAAGCCAAGTCTTTCCTTAGAGCCTCCTGATTACCAGTTTGAAAGCAATTATGTAACAGTTTCTTACACTGAAATTGACATACAATATTCTAGTCCTCAGAACATCATCTCCTTTTACAGAGGAGGAAATAAGCTCAATACCTTGCCCAGGTAAATGGATATAGATTTGTCCCTGCTAACTTGGATTGTGTCCCCAGGCCTATGATGCCTCCCAGTTAGGAGAGCATTTTCCAGCTATAAGATCCCCCAAATTGCTGGAAAGTCACTTAAGAATGTGGTGAGACAGGGTAGATATCCTCTTGCCCAATAGTTGCTCCAAAAAAGTGTTGTAGATTGTCCCAAAAAAGGAACTAAGTACTGATACATGCTTCAACATGGATGAGCCTTGAAAACATGCTAAGTGAAAGTTCTATTTATCTAAATGTCCAGAGTAGGCAAATCTATATAGATAGGAAGTAGGTTAGTAGTTACCTAGACCAGTGTGTGTGTTGGTGCTGGGCATAGAAATAGGCAGGAGGTTAAAGCTAAGAGGTATTGGGCTTTTGGGGGCAATGAGAACATTCTAAAGTGATTGTTGTTAGGGTTGCATGAAAGCCACATTTTAAGTGAGTGAATTGTATGGTATATGGATTATCTCATTAAACTTGTCTTTAATTTAATTTATTATTATTTTTGTACTGGGGGATTGAACCCAGGGCCTCGTGCATGCCAGGCAAGTGCTCTATCACTGAGCTACATCTGCAGGCTAAACCTGTCTTTATAAAGGGAGATGTTAAGAGAGACAGCATCATTATGGGTTAACAATTCACAGGAGTTGGGCTTTCTGACTTGAAGCCACAGTTTTATATATTTGTGGACCCCTGTTCCATCCTTGTGCTGTGCTGAGGGCAGAAGATGAGTATATGAACACAATTTGCAGCACTGGTTGTAAAATCACTGGTTGAAAAATAGAAATTTGGGGCCTGAAACCCTGGGTTTGATCACCAGTGCTGCACGTGTGCGCGTGTACGCACATACACACACACACACACACACACACAAAAAAAAAATTGGACTTAGATTCTATTCTGACATATGTTTACATTTAGCTCTAAAATAATTTGCTGTATGATAAGCAATGACAACTTTTTAATCTCAGATCAAATTTACAGTTCTGGGGCTGGGGATATAGCTCAGTCGAGAGGGTGCTTGCCTCACATGCATAAGGCCTTGGGTTCAATCCCCAGCACCTAAAAAAAAAAAAAAAAAAAAAAATCACAGTTCTGGCTTTCATTGACAGTTTGAACCTCTAACATGGGTGAGTAAATGCACTGCTATTGATAGAAAAGCTGTTTCTGCCAATTGTGAGAGGTCCTAATTGCTTTTCTTGGTTTGCTGTGCACTGATGGACCTGCACTCACTCTAGAATATTCATTGTAATAACTTGATCTACCTTCCTTCCTTCCTTCTTTCCTTCCTTCCTTGCTTCCTTCATTCCTTCTTTCTTCAGTGCTGGGGATGGAATCTAGGGCCTTGAGCATGCTGGACAAGAGCTCTACCCTGAACTATATGCCCAGCGTTCATTAAGTTTTCTTGAAACATTTTCATTCTGGTGCAAGATGGCTGCCATAAAAGTTGCCCTTTTGATTTTTTAAATTTTAGATACTTCCTTCAACCTAGTTGGGAATAACTTACCCATTCTAATATCTTCTAAGAGATACTGTCAGCCCTCTGTATCTGGGAGGATTCCACATCTGTGATGCAACCAATGCAGATCAAAAATATTTGGGAAATAATTGTACCTGTACTGATTACGTAGAGACTTTTTTTCTGTTATTACTCCCTTAACAACACTGTACAACAATTATTTACATTGTATGAGGTATAATAAGTACTCTAGAGATGATTTAAAGTGTACAAGAGGATCTGCATAAGTTATATGCAAATTCTACATCATTTTATATAAGGGACTTGAACATCCACGGATTTTGATATCTGAGGTAACCAAGAAATAATCCCCTGAGGATACTGAGGGACAAATATAATAATATGAATTGAAACTAGGATTTTTATACAAGTTGGTTTAAATTTATCAGCCTAAAAGTGTGCTTGTAACCTAATCGGTAATGGAGATATCCATTTGTCATCTTGCAGAGGAATTTTCTTGCAGAAAAATCTTGTGTGCAACTAATTTGCCATCTACATTGTGAAAGGCTTACCTGACTCTTAACTATAACACGGTCACCTTATGTGGTCCAGTTTCTCTTTGCACAATTGCATTGAAAGAAATCCTGTAACCAAAAATAATGGAAGTGCATTTCAAGTCTGTCTTAAAGAATGGAAAAGGATCCAATTCACAATTGCAGAGCAAATATTTTTAAAACCTTCTTTTCCATCCTTCTATCAGGACCTGGCAGCATTCAGCCTTGTAAACTTTCTCTGCTAACTTCTCTCCCAGTCCTCACAGTTCTGCCCCAAGTCTGTTGGAACACCTGCCTTTCTTTTTGCTGTGAACTGTTCCTCTTCAGCTTTACAGTGCTTTCTACCCATCAAGTGAACCAGTTTAACTTCAGGTTCAAGCTTAGAGATGCTTCCTGCACGCTCTCTGAGGAAGGGAAGGCAGCATTATCCTTCTGAGTTAATTGCTTTTTCCTCTAATACTCAGAGAACATGGGTGTTTCATGCAGGGGAAGTTTGGGAATTCTTTTCGTTTTCAGGTATTCACCTTATTTTATTTTGGTGGTGCTGGGGATTGAATTCAGGGCCTTGTGCATGTGAGGCAGGCACTCCACCAACTGAGCTATATATCCCCAGCTCCTTTCTTTCTTCTTCTTCTTTTTTAAAAAAATATTTTTAAAGGACACAATACCTTTATTTATTTATTTATTTTTTAATGTGGTGCTGAGAATTGAACCCAGTGCCTCACCCATGCTAGGCAAGTGCTCTATCACTGAGCCACAACTCCAGCCCCCCTCACCTTATTCTTAAAGGAACATTCAGGGATAAGGTGAACACTGAATTTCAGAAGCAGCAGGTGGTGTCTCAGTCAGGCCTGAGTAGATCCTAGTTTCAGCATTTGTGAGCATCCACCAAGCAGGGCTGGTCTAGGGGCTTGGGTCTATGTTTTTGGCCAGGGATGAGCCAAAGAAGGGCCCTTTCTTTAATACTCTGCTGTTATTCTAAAAACCTAATCCCATTTGAACAAGGAACCCCTCATTTTCATCTTGAATCCTGCTACTGAGGCAAGGTTTCCAAACATCCTTTGACTCCCAGTGGGGCTTCCTCTCCTTGTTCCCATGAGGAGGAGGAGTTTCAGTTGTTAGCAAAACCTTCAACTGTTGTCAGGGAACTTGTCTCTGCCAACCATCTCTCAGGGTAGCAGACAACCTGGAAAACTGGGAGGAGAAGGTGAAGTATGTATCCAACTCTGACTCTATGTAGAAGGGGTTCCCCTTCTGCATTACAACTGTGGCCCATTAGATAGGCTTCTCCCACCACAGCTTGGCTCAGACTTCTGTCTTGAGGTCTCCAGTCTTCCTGGGCTCACTGTTTGCAGTTTCTGTCTTTTCCCTCTTCTTGCTCACCACACTTCACCACATTGTGGTTCCTACTTTTTTCTGAGCTCCGTGGTATATGAGGGATGCTCACCAAGCTAAGAGGAAGTGGGACCCTGCTGTTTGGATAGAGCTCAAAATGATTTCCAAGCTCAAAGCTCCACACAAGATAATCTTGGTTGAGTGGTGCTAATGTGTGTTTGGTTGAGTGGGAAGGAGAGGTCCTCTGGATTCAGACCCACCTGTCTTCTCAAGTCTGCCTCTTATCTGCCAAGTTGTGCCCTGCAGAACTCTGTCTGCCCATTGTGTGCTAAAGGTTCCAGCCTGTACAGCTCCATAGGCAGCCTCAGGTGGCAGCTGCTGGGGCTGTGAGATCTTCAGCAAGTTGGTGAACTTCTCTGAAACTTACGTTTTCATACAAAACAACGTAGGAGGCATTAATAAACAACTTCAGGTAGTTTGAGAGAGATGGAATGATATAACATCTGCTGACTAACCAAGCACTTAATGTCTATTTCTATATCAAGGAATGCACCCTGGCTCAAAAATACAAGCCCAGTACCTGTCCTCCCCTGGGGAATCTGTCTTATGCTCAGAAGGAGGAGTAGCTTCCCAATTTCAAAATATCTCCCATCTGGAGATTTGTCTGAATATATTTCCACTCTTCTTTTGGGAGACAAATATGCATATACACTTTTTTGAATCCAACAGAAAAAGAGAGGCCGCTCTGGCAGTCCTGGGATTGGCCTAGGACTCGAGGGCCAGTGGCTCTCAACCGGGTTGCCCCTGCTCTACCCCAGTCTCATACACGGAGAGCTGGGGAGTGCTGCAGGTGTCTAGTGGCGAGAGGCCGGGGATGCTGCCCAGGATGGCCTGCAGCGCAGTGTGCAGGTGGCACCAAGGCTGCCCGAGGACTTTCTGGATTCTCAGGGAAGCTGCAGGAATCCCAGAAATAGAGTGATGTTGGGCATGTCTGTTTTTCAGATTCCCGTGGCATGAAAGGATGACAGACGCAGGAGGGCCCCAGAAGCGCGCACTGTGTTTTTTATCTACACTCCTATCCCAGAAGGTTCCTGAGAAGACAGACCTTGTGCTCCGCTGCATGATATCCGGTAATCATCCCTAGACTATTTACTCACCCTCTAACTTCTTCCTGCAGATCAGGGGTTTAGGCTCACAATGGCATTATGAAAACATCCGTTGGGAAAATTGATGGGAAGTTTATCCTGAGGAATTAATTAAGCAACTGAATCCTCATGAAGTTTTTCAAGTGACTTCCTGGAGATTGGTTAGTGGTCTTCTGACTTCATGTGGTGGTTCTCAGTTAAGCAGCTCTCCCGCTGGCTAGTTTTTCAGATAATCCACTCTTTACTTCCTGTGGTACACAGGAATGGCATGAATAATCTCACTTCAGAATATCTACCCAACTCTCCAATAACTCTTTAACTGATCTCCCCAAATTGGTTAAATTTGGTTAAATTTTTGCTCGCTTTCCTCAGGCATGCTAGTAAACAGTGAGAAGTTTAAAGCCCGAGACACAGAGTGCCCAACAGAGGAAAAGCCAAGGAAGGAATTGCCCCTAGACTGGAGAATAAATCACTCAGAGTCGATCAGGTATTTGTACCTTCAGTGGCAAAAGGACCAATCCTTAGTACTAGGTCTCTACCCTTGAAAACATGAAGGCACCAGCAGTGTTTCCTGGGGGTAGACAGAAAACTCTTGTCCCTTTGATCCTTTTTCCTAAATGCATAGAGGAGAAGAGCCAGACTTGGAGACTCTGGAGGCTGTTTAGGGCCAGACTTCGCACTTCATCTCAGCAAGCCCAGCGCTTGCTTTCCCCACGCTTACCAGTTATCATTGAGACAAACAGAGAACACAAGTTGACCTTGAATCTCTAGGGAGAGCCCCATGTGTTAGACCCTAAACTTGGCTGCCAGTCCCTGCACACCTTAGCCAAATAATTCTGAAACATTCAGGAGGTGGCTCTCAATATGTGACTTAACAGCGAGTTTCAAAAAACAAGGGGAGGAAGAGCTGGGGGTGTAGCTCAATGATAGAGCCCTTGCCCAGCATGCACAAGACTTGGTCCCATCCCCAGTACCTTGAAAGGAAAAAAAAAAAAATCAAACAAGGGGAGGATTTTCATGTGAGATTTCCAGCAAGTGGAGGGAGAGAAAAGAGAACCGCCCACAAGGTACGAGCTACCACTTCCCTAGGCAAGTCTCATTTCTGGCTTATGGTTCAGATCTATACTGCACGAAGGGAAAAAACCAGTCAGCCATGAAGAAACTGGGGGAAACCAACCAGCCCTGATCAATCTGAATGAGCAACTGGAGTCCAGGAGGTCGGAATGCCATTATTCTGGCCCACCTCATGCTTCTTTTATGTACTTCCTTCATAAAAATTAATGCACGCATACAAAAAGAGCCTTGAAACGCTTCTTAAAAAGGAACCTAAATAAAACTGGGAGACACAGGTTGATAAGAACAGGCAGAAACAAGTGATGATCTGTACCTCACTGATGGGTTTTCAGGGAAGCTCGTTTTGAGTGGTTGAGTCATCTGACCGTAAGAGGCTCAGGCAAACAGTGGCTGGAGAAGGATATGTCCTTGCAGGTGGCTCTCTACGTTCCTAGCCCCAGGACAACTATTCAGGCACTGACTTGAAGAAACAGATAAGGAAGAAAAACTCACGGTTGCTAAAAAGTATATTCATGGCATCAGAACTGAGAGAAGGAGGGAGAGGGACTCGGAGCATTCTAGAGGTTTCACTGTTACCTTCCCCACCTCTTCTAGCTCTCCCCTTTTTCTGACCTTAGAAGAGCAGGGAGATCTTAGTGATCTCTGGGGTTGCTTGCCGTACCATGAATAAGACAAAACACAAGAACATTCCCAGGATGGGTTCAGAACAGTGCATTATTTCCGGATGTTGGACTTTTCTTCCTGTATTTATGGTACATTTTGATAATTTTTTCAGGGACACGGAGGCTAGTGAGAAAGCTCTTTTGGACACATTAGAAACTCTCCTGCCCTATAACAGGAGGGGAAAAAATCCCAAGGGTTGGGTGAAATTCTTGGGGGTTTTACCAGCTTAGCCCACTAGCATCATATCTGGTTAATGATCACAGAGGGAGACAGCATGGGTCCATTCCTGTGATGACATCAGTCACAGATGCTCAGTGCCAGCCTGGGAAATCTGAACTCCTCCTCATGAAGAAAATGACTCTTGTGTTCTAATCTGCTGTTTTCCTTTTTGTATCATAACACACACACTCGACTTTGAGCACTGATGAAGTATCATTTTCAAAAAGGTAAAGGGATTTCCATGAAATGAACATCTCAGAGATTTATTCAACTCATTAATTAACGAGGGAACCAAAAAGTATTAAGGTCTGAGAAGCTAGGTATTTATAGGCAATTTAATAATGTTTGGATACAGTTACTGGGTTAGGTGTGACACTGTTAATGTCTTCTAGGGCAGGAAACAACCTATGGGCTTAATCTTTTCTGTTAGAGATTATTTGCATATTATTGGATAAAAACCTATAAATTAACATACAATTTCACCAAATCTGGGAGTTTTATTCAATAGTAACCATCGAGTAAAACAAAGTACATTTCCCAAGATCATTTCTGGATGAGCCTCTGTCACCCATGTAACTTAAAAAAAATAACATCTACATATTTGCCTATTGGATAATTTTTCTCAACAGATCCTTGATATTAGAGTTGGCATTTTTGTTTTGTTTCCCTGTCCCCCAGCACAGCATCGTCTTAGGCATATAACATGCCCAATAGTGTTTACTGAGTCACACATTTATGTCAGCGGGAGAAAGCTTTTCAGTTCCCCTCTGAAATAATATATCATATGCATTGTTGCTCATTCTTGTTTGTAACTTTATGATTTTTTTCCAAAACATACTTAAAATTATAAGAATATTCTTAATTTTGTCATCAGGTGAGCCCAAACCAGAAGTAACGTGGTATAAGAATGGCCAAGCCATAGATGAGTGTGACATTATTTCCAGTTATGAGTTCTTCAAGCATCAGTATATCCATGTGCTACATCTCTCTTGGTAAGTGGCTTTGGCCCTTTGGACTATTTGTTAACATTCTCTATTCTGATGTGTTCTGGGGACTGTGAGGTAAGATCAAAAGATTGGCTCATGTTTGCTTCTGATGTCCTACTTTGGATGCTACTGGCAGACATCAGCCAAGGCAGCCAATGATGACTACAGTCATCCTTCCGTATCTGCAGGTTCCACATCTGCAGATCAACCAATCTTGTCTTTACTGAATGTGGTCACCAACTACACTTCTCTAGTTTACTGCCTTTGATAGAGTTAAGCTTAATCTAGAATTTTATTTAATGATCTAGCCATTTTTATTAATAAGATGAGATTTTTCACTTAATCTTCTCTTTGGGGAAAGTTAAGAAAGTGAGATAGGATCTCAGCACTGTCATCCAACTGAAGGGACTGACCTGTTTCCCAGCCAACTGATGATGAAATTAAGACTAGAAAACATGTTCTCTGCCTTTATTTTAGAAATTAATGGTGGTCCAGTACAATAGTTCCTAAGTCTTTTTTGTTTTGATGAAATGAGGAAGGTCAATATGTAGAGAAAATGAGAATCACTCACTGAACTGATTACAGTGTCCTTGTGGAGATCCAAGGAGCAGGGAATGAAAATGTCAGGCAGGATAAGCACGTGCCAATGGTCTGAGGATAAGAAAATAAGACAGATTTGAATTCTGGCTCTGCCATATTCTTGCTGCATGATCTTAGCCTATATTTAACCTTTGGATGTCTTCATATACAGATGAAGAACAAAAGGGTGACAGAGAGAATTAAATGAACTTATGCTTATAAAAGTCTTTTTAAATGAACAGTTGTTCAATAAACACCAGCTTTCTTACCCTTCATGCATCTTTTTGTTTAAAGTAAGGTCAGAGATCTTCTTTCCATGTTTGATTCCTGTGATTTGCAACAGAAATACCCCGACACTCAAGGCTCCATTTTTCTATTCTATAACTCTTTAGATAATATTCCATCAAGCACCATATGCCAAGCATTTTGTTTAACACAAACACTGTCCACACCCTCACAGAACTTCCACTTGAGATGGAAGACAGGTGGTGAACACACTAAGCCATTCTTTCCCTCTCCAGGCCAACACACCAAATTGGCACTTGAACATTTAGAGGCTTGAACCCTTCTGCCTCTTCATTCCAATCTTGCCAACGCCTCCCGCTCCTCGTCTTCACCTCATTCAGGTGAGAATCCACCTCTGAGGTTCACGGGAAGCTCCGATTACTAATGAACCTTCCCAGTCTCATTCTCTTCTCCTTCGATTTTATTGCGCAGGTTTCCCTGTGGGTGCTCTCTATTGCATACATCAGGATAGGTGGATAGGTTAGTAGCCTGTGGGCCTCTGAGGAGTCAGGAACCTTTCCCACTTCACAGAGATGGATCCCCTAGAGCCTGATACAATGCCTTACACATAAACATTTGTTGAAAAATTGATGAGGATATGTATGAATATATGTGTGCATTTGGTGTAGCTGTTAGTTAGTTTATATGGATCAGTGTTGGCAAACTGTTTTCATAAAGGGCCAGACAGTAAATATGTTAGGCTTTGCACACCAGATGGAAAAATAGACCACAGTTATTCAACGCTACTACTTGGTGCAAGAGCAACCATAGGTAATATGTGCTTAAAAAATAGCATAGCCATTCAAATCCAACTTTAAAAAAAAAATCAGCAGGAGGGTCACATTTGAGAATATACATATTAAACTTCTATGTCTATTTCCTGTCCTTCTTTTTTTCCACTCTAAGTACTTGCTATATGTTTCTTGGTGGATTAATTTTATTCTCACACTAAAGCACAATACAGTATTCACATTTTGTCCAGGAGAGAAGTTTGATGTGTGTTCTTTCAAGAATTGAGACTTGGTATTAATGTTTTTTTTTCTGTTTATACAGGGTTAGGTGTTAAGAGATGGAGAGGTCATGATGAAGTCCCAAACACAAGTGACCAGGCTAGAGTGAGAGAGAAAAACACGGAGGAGCAACTGAGGAAGGGAGCCTGCACTGTGGAAGGGGAAGGGAGTCACCATTCTTTGCTTTCAGGTCCAGCAGGGCAGCAGATTTTGTAACAAATCAAAGATTTAATGCAACAGAATCACTTTTTCAAGTCCTAGGTCTGCCTTTTTGAAAACTAGCCAAACTACTGGGAGAAGTATTTGGTTTTAATGCAAGAAATGATGATAGAGCGATATGACACCCGATATGGTCACATTTTACTGCTTAGTAGTAAATTTTCTAGGTACTAATGACCTTTAAAAGTTCTGAATTTTGCACCAGTAGTTCTGAATTGGAGTTGCCCATTGGTGTTCTGGGGAGGAATTTCATTAATGTTTGGGCTTCACCAAACATCACCGAACATCATCTGATTAAATCTGAACCCCAAGTGATTCCAGTGTATTGCCCAAGATGAAAATTGTTTTGCATCCTTAATATTCATCTGAAAAGTCAATTTATTTATACCAGTATATTAAAGGCTAGTTAAAACAATGAACAGGGTTTTGTGCAAATGCCTTTTAAAGATTAGAAATTAGTTGTTAGTTGTAATATTAATCTCAAAATTTCCTGCCAATATCAATATACCATAAATCACCAGATTAGCTCATAATCCAAAGAAAAGCACATTTTAAGAAATCTACCCGAGCTTAGACTTTGGGTCATTAAATCTGAGCTCTTAGATATTTGAAAGCTCCTGTGTGTTTGTTTCTCAAGAACTTTTTGGAGTTTAACCAATCTAATCTACAGTTCTACTTTGAGGCTCTGTGGCTGTATTTATCCACCTTTGGCACTTTCTTTTGACCTGGTGGGGCCCCTTCCCCCTCATCCCTTCATTGTCCTCCTCTCACCACTGTGGAAAAGAGGCTTCAGTGCAGCTGTTGTAACCTTTATGGGGCCACAGGTCAAGGGTGCTTGGCAGGAAGGAGAAATGGATAGCCAAGATGACACTCAAAGGGAGAGAAACTTCAACCATAATATTAGGGTCTATACTGTAGCTTGAAAAGGAGCTTTGTTTTTTTATTGAAAAGATGTGGGATTTGAGAGGAAAATGCAAATAAATGTTTCCAACCCCATACTGAAAGCAGGTGGCACCGCTGTGTGTATAAATGGGGAATTGTGGTCTCTTATGAATACAATTTAAAGAAAGGTAGCAAAACAACAGATAAAAATCTGTCCAGGAACCCACACCTAGAAAGACAGGCTCCTTTCCGCAGCAAGGAGGCCCTTTTGAAGGTCACAGTCATGTTCCGTTGTGCTGAAAGAGCACAGATTACAAGTGAGGTGAGAGTGGCAGAGCTCAGCCACTGCCTTGGCCAGTAGGGCAAAGCAGCCCCAGTGATGTGCTGGCAACTCAGCCTGGCATTGGCTGGGCTGGTGCAGGCCCTGCTGAGTATTGACTGGTTGGGGACAATGACCAGATAATGGCAGCCCCCTCAAGCCAATCTGCTTGTGGAGTGTATGGGGCTGGAGAGTATCCCCACCAAGTCCAAATCCACCTGGAACCTCATAATGTGACTTATTTGGAAGAAGGATCTTTGCAGGTGTAATTAGTTAAATTGAATTCATACTGGAGCAGAGTAACCTCTAATCCAGTGAGTTATGTCCTTAGATAAAGAGAAAACAGAGACATAGAGAGATAGACACAAAGGGAAAGTGAGGGCGGACAGGCAGAGATTGGGGTGATGGAGCTCTCAGCCAAGAAATGTCAAAGATTGCAAGCAACCACCAGGAGCTAGGCAAGGAAAGGTTCCCCTTTAGAACTTTGATGACACCTTGACTTTGCACTTCTAGTCTCCAGATCCATGAAAAACAAAGTTCTATTGCTACAGGCCACCCAATTTGTGGTAGTTTGTTACAAAGGCTCTGGGAAATGAACATGTGTATCTTTGCAGTTGAATAAGAAAAAGTGCTGCCCTTTGCCTACCTTGACATAAAGGTTGGTGGTGTCATCTGGCAGTGTAGAGGTGTCTTCAAATACTCCAGCTGAGCTCATCCAGGCCATCTGGTGGTCTACAGGTCAAAGGGCAAACATTTTCCAATTCTGTCTCCAATTGGGTATTGTGTTAGTCAGCTTTATATCACTAATTGAGATAATGAACTTATAGAGAGAATGTTAATTTTGGCTCACAGTTTTGGAGGTTGTAGTCCATGATTGGTTGGCCCTTTGCTTCTGGGCCATCATGGTGGGAGTACATGGTGGACCAATTTACTCATACTATGGCCAGAAAGTAAGAGGGACTGAGAAAGGGGCTGGCCTCCCACAATTCCCTTCAAGGGAATACCTTCAAAAGACAAAGACCTCCATACAGCTCCACTTCTTAAAGTCTCTATCATGTCCCAATGGTGGCCATGGGCTGGGAACCAAACCTTTCTCACATGGACCTTTGGGGACCCTATCCAAACCACAGCAGGCATTGGTTATTAAAGATTTCAAAGGAGAAATCAAGAAGATTTCCTGGGTCGTTTATGTTTTTGGCCTTAGGTAACACTTGGAGATATCTGGAAACATTTTTGATAGTCACAACTGGAGAGGGTAGGGGTGCTACTGGTATCAAGTGGGTAGAGGGCAAGGATGCTGCTAAACCTTGCACAATGCACACAGCAGCCCCCAATGATAAAGAATTATCCAATCTAAAAGGTTAAAAGTTGAAGAACTAACAAAGAACCACGAAATTGAGGGCCTTAAATGACCAGTGGGCTATTTTTCCTGACTCTGCAGGCTGGTTTTGCTTGGCTTACCATGCTCATTCATGCCATCGTGTTGATTTGAAGATTGGTTGGACTTGAAGGTCCAAAATGGCTTGAATGCCACGTCTGGCAGTCAATGCTGCTGTTGGCTAGGTCATCCCAGTTCTCCCTGTGGGCTCTCCTCCTATAGGAGCAGGGAGCTGGCTTCCATACATGGCAGTCTTGGGCAGTGTTCCAATATAATGGAGCCCACCCCAACAACAATCCCCGCAACAGTCTCTTGGCCAAAGTAAGCCACTGGGCCAGTCCAGATTGAAGAGGTAGGAAAATAGACTCCAGCTCTTAAGAGTGGAATGGCAGAGTCACCTTGCAGCAAGGTGTAACCTTTTCTATCATTAGAACACCTAGTTGATCTTTTAAATCACCTATCTGTAAATGTCTTTGTCCTGCTTAAACAAAACATACAAAAAACCCACCATCTGTGGCTACCCCCTGCCTGTTGAATAATTTTCTTCACTTTAATCCATTTGTTTATTAAATGAGTATTAAGAGCACTTAATGTGTTCTATCCACAATGCCATATAAAGGAATGCAAAGTCTCCTATGATCTCACAGTGCAATGGAGGAAACAGGAATGTAAAAAAGGTGGATATTTACTAGGAACACTGTCCCCCAGACATAAGGGTTTAAGCTGGTTCTGTTATACTTGGTGATATTTGTGACCATGCTTGGATGGTGTTTACAAAGTGAAATCTGTGATTGTGGTAACATCTCGGGCTTGCTCAGTTATTCACAGCTGAGTGGGCTGACAGACCCCAGGAGCTGCAGGACATGGTGTTACATTCCTCAGACTGGTCTGGTTTGATTTGGTTGTAAGTGTTTGTCGTGTATGTGAAAGACTTTTTCCAGACTCTGGGAGAACAATTAGCCTCTTTCTATCCATGGTCACTCAAAGAAAACTAAACCTTTTGCCAGACACTGGACCAGCACAAATGGTTAGCTGTGACTGAGACCTGGGTGGGTAAGGATCAGAAATTTAGTTAAAGATGTCCCCATTCCTGGAAGAAAGGTCTCAAAACAAACATCCTCTAATGGTAGAATTGTCACCATGAACCTCTCTTACAATGGACAGGATATTATTTCCCCCATTGAGAGAAGAATCTGAAGCCAAATTGTGTGGACCTAAGTCCTAGATCTGCAAGGTGCATCTTACCTGGCAAGTTATTTAACCTCTCTAGGCCTGAGTTCCTCATGTGTAAAATGGGGATATTAATAGTGTCCACTTTATTGAGTTGTTGTGGAGATTAAATCAACCTAGGCAAAAAGTTTAAAATACTTAATAAATATTATTTCATGTGCGTTAAACATGTCCTCTACACAGAACTATAATTTTGGAATGGATTAAAATAGGGCAGTTTGGAGATAAGAGAGTTAGCTTAGATTGGCAGAAATTTTCCTCTCTGCTATTTTCTTCTCAGAGATAAAATGTAATTAACATTCTTGATCAAGGAATCATTGGGTAGAAATAAAGATGACTAAATCTCACCATGTCTTGGCTAAGAGAGCAATGTCTTTCATCCAAGTCTGGAAGGCATTTTGTGAACTTTGTGTTCTGTAGAGCTTAAGTAGGTGTAACAAATCTTAAGGATGACTGATAGAATTTTCCAGCACCTGGGAGACCTCTGTGTTCCCAGCACGGGGCTGAGGGGGCTCCCATGGCATTCTTCTTGAATGAATGAAGCAGGTGTGCATCATGGTCATTGCTCACACCATGCCTAGAGCCTTGCTTGAATGATTCTGAGAGTCTGACGAGAAACTCCCATTTAGTCCCTGGGGTAATAGGTCTGTTCCGAGAATCTTCTGTCCATCATCACATTCCAATTGTGTCTTAAGTAAGTGAGTGTCTCAGAGGAGAATGTCATAGACCAGGCCATGGAGCACTTGCTCACCTTTGCCTGGAGTCAGAAATTTGGTGACTGTTTCCATCTAAAGATGGGACACATGCTGCACGACCCTTGAAATGTCCCTTCATCTACCCATTCTGAAGACGGAGTCAACCTCCCCTTAGGGACATTCTTGGTGCTGCTTTATAGTTAGAGTCATGATTTGATGCTTCTGAAAACTGAAAAGATGTTTGACTTGTCCCGTCTGTCCCCTGCTGTAGCTCTAGCACCTAGCACATCACCTATCTCCTAGTCTACATTCAGTTAAGATTTCTGGAATGAGTTAACAGTGCATCTGGTGGTTTGTCTCTGTTCTTCAGAGCCTGGGGAAGGAAGCATTCCATGCACAGTCACTTGCACCTGGGCACATGTTTTGACTTACTGTGGCTTTTTGGTGGTGGGCCTACTAGTTTAAGGGCATTGGGAAGACATAATGATTTTTTAAAAGGCCTCTTGCAGTAGCCGTAGGAGGTCTCTGTGTTGCTTGCTCTTGTTATCATTTGAGCTGTTGGGCATCAAGCTTCTGTTTGTTCTGTGCTGCCCTTTTCTGTCCTTGTCACCCACCAATCCCTGGGCTGCTGCTCCAGCATGTGGAGGTTCTTCTTCCAGTTAGAGTGACTTCCTGGCCTCCTTAACCAGCCTTCTCCAATGAGGGGCTGCATCCCCCAGGCTCCGGGCAGCTTTCCCCTTTGCCTGCCAGTTGCCATTTAACCCACACTTGCCCAGGGGGCACCAGAGCTGGTGGGGGAGGCAGAGACAGGATGAGATGGTTGGATAAGAAGACAAAAAAGGTCACAGCAGGCATTGAGGCCCTGACAAAGAACAGCAGGCAAAGAAAAGCAATTAAATGGCAGTGAGTTTCCTGCAGGCTGAAGGTCTCTGAGCCTGGTGCATGCTTGGTGAGCCAGCTTTTGAGAGAGAAAAATTTTCTGCTCTGGTTTTGCTCATTCCCCTCTCTGTGCCCAGCAATTCATTAAAAAAAAAAAAAAAAAAAAAAAAAAAAAAAGAACAACTTTTGAGAGTCACAGAGTTTCATGGGGCTGATGGGGGGGTGGGGCAGACAACTTGACAGGCAATGAATAGGGAACTCAGCCCAAATTGAGCAGTGAGTCAAGTAACAGCTGGTGTTTTTCTGAGAATTTAATAAATAAGGAGACTTTTGTCCTTTGTAGGACTTTGGCATCACAGAGCTGGAAGTGACTCTAAGACCTTGCAGCTTGAGTTTGGACAATCAGCATCAGCATCTTCTGGGAGCTTGTTACACAGAAATCCATCTCCAACTCCAGACCTAGCCAATTGGACATTGTACTTTACCAAGATCTCCAGGGACTTATGTACATGATGAAGAATGAGAAGCCCTGCTCTAAGGGTTATCCCTGTCCTCGTCATATATGACACCTGGGGAACTCAAGAAAATACCACATCTAGATTCCCTCCCTTGAGGAATTCTGCTTTAGTTGGTCAAATATAGTTGGTCTAGTTCACTCTTTGGACTTTATAGGTCACCGAAGGCCCAGAGGAATAATGGAACCCACCCAAAGTAACATGGTTGATTGGAAACAAAGCTAGGCTTGGAACTCAAAGAATTCCACTAGATGGTTCACAGCCTACTGGTACCATCCTCCAAACAAAATTTACTAATGAACATGCTGGTCTATAACTCAAAAGCACTTATCATAAGGACTTCCTTTAACATGAGGATTAGTTGAGGGTCTGCCGTATTTCAGTGACCATTCTAGACCCTGCAGATACAGCAGTAAATGTGAGAGTCCCTCGCCTCTTCAGAGATAACACAAGAAGTCAGACTTTTAACAAACCAGCAGCTATGCAATGTGTCAGGTGACAAAGAATAAAGGAGGGTGAAGGAGGAGAAGAGTCTTAGGGAAGGAGATCTCTCTGAAGGGGAAGGGCAGGGTGGGAGGGTGATGAGGTCATTGCCTGGAGAAAGAATGACGTCAGAAGGTAGAACAAGGATAGAAGCCAGAGGCTGGGAACATGCCAGGCCACTGGGACTGAGTTCATAATGCAAAGGAGGGATTGGAGGGTCAATGTGGATCTGATCCTGTGTGACTTGAAGGTTATTTTGACTGCAATGAGACATGTTGTACGGTTTCTAAACAAAGAAATGATATTTTCTGGTTTAGTTTTTTTTAAATAATTTTTTAGTAGTAGATGAACAGAATATCTTTATCTTGTTTATTTAGTTTATTTATGTGGTGCTGGGGATCAAACCCAGTGCCTCACACATGCTAGGCAAGCACTCTACTGTTGAGCCACAACCCCCATCCCTTCTGGTTTTGTTTTAAAATACTGACTCTGATTGCCAGGCCATGAATGTTTACAGAGGATTCAGGGGACAGCTGGGCCCCACTCCCACAAGCAGCCATTGAAGGAATTGAGATGGTGGCTCAAGCCAGGAGGGTCCTAGGAAAGGTGGCAGAAAGCAGCCAGGTTCTGGCTATATCTGATAGGAGTTGCTGTTGGACTGGATGCAGGAGGGGAGTGAAAGATGGATTCGGGGTTGTCATTTTGCCTGAGCAGTTGGTAGAAGGGAATGGTAGGGTTTTTGAGACCAGAAACAGGTTTGGGCTAGATCAGGCAAAGGCTGGTTTTGAGTGTGCTGGGCTCTTGATGAATTAGCAATAATGGTTCTTCAGAATTCTATGCTATCTGGCTGTTCTAAAGCATGCTGGGACCTCTGGCAAGTGACACTTATGAAATGGGGCCCTGTGACCACCTGCTGTGGCCTAATGGTACATTCTCCTTTTGTACCCATAATGCTGGGCTTTAAATCAAACTGATTTACAATTTAATTTAGGATTTTAAAATACTGTCCCAGTGGCTTAGAGATTTCTGGTACATTATGCTAGCTAGGCAGGTGATCTGTTAGGTGCTGAAAGTGAGGGTATTTCTAGTTGCTTTTTTTCTGGAAGGGTGGGTATTGGGGATTAAACTCAGGAGCACTTGACCACTGAGTCACATCCCCAGCCCTATTTTGTATTTTATTTAGAGACAGGGTCTCACTGAGTTTTTGAGCACCTTGCTATTGCTGAGGCTGGCTTTGAACTTGTGATCCTCCTTCCTCAGCCTCTCCAGTGGCTGGGATTACAGACATGTGCCACTGCACCCGGCCTAAATTCTCTTTTGATAAGAAGAGTCAGTCCTCTGTTAACTAAGCGTGGTGGTAGTAGTTATGCCACAGGATTTTCTTCCTTTCTAAATTCACTTTGCTCGTTTTGTGTTCAAAGTATCTGTGGTGTCTCTGCAATGCTCCCAGGAGCTCAGAGAACTGTCAAAATGAAGTGCTTTTTCTGCCCAAGGAAAGCCAAGAAGCCACTCCCCATACAGCCCCAGGAAAAGATCTGATTCCCTGAGCTCAGACTTTAAGGCACAAGATCTGATATTCATTTAGCTCAGTGCTTCTGAGCTATATGTGTGTGTGTGTGTGTGTGTGTGTGTGTGTGTGTGTGTGTGTGTGTGTGTATTTGGGAGGGGCTTGGCACTGGTATTATTAAGTAGATTTTATTTTTTAGAGCAGTTTTAGGTTCACCTGCTCTAAAACTGGGCAGTAGGTCCAGAGATGACCTATATATTGCCCTTCCTCACACAGGCACAGCCTCCCTCATAAACTGCATCAAGCATCATGGTGGTACCTTTGCTAAAATTCTCAGACCTTACATTACGACACGTGTCTACCATGACAATAATGGGTAGAGTGATTTCACTACCTTGAAACTCCTTTGGCACTGGTATTTTTAAAAAGTGCGCCAAAAAATTCTAACATTCAGCCAGGGTTGAGAACTGCTGATTTCATACTTACTGTGTGCCAGCCCCTGCTTTAAGAACTTTATAGGAATCAACTCTCTTAATCCTTATGTCATTTCCCATTGGTGTAGGTACAGCTACCGTCCAGAGCTGTTAAGTAGCTCGTCCAAGGTCACACAGTCTATGGGCTGGTGTGTATTCCCAGGCTTGCTTGTTGCTAAGTCTGTCCCTTAAACACGACACCTTACTGACTTTATGATCTGCTCAGAGTTGCACTTGAGCAAGAGGAAACGGAAATCTGTCCTGCAGATTTCTCCCTCAGCCTTTCTCTGTGCCTTCTGCTCAGAAGCTTCTTCCAACATGACTCCTGTCCTCGGGGCCCTCTCCCGCTCCAGCTCTTCCTTCTGTCCCTGCCATGCCAGCTCATTGCTTTGCTGACCCCCATACCTGACCTGCTCATATGAGCTCTGGTACATCTGCCTGGAATGCCCTCCCCTCTTGGCCACCAGGCCAAAGTTTAATCCCTACCCACTGGGTTCAAGTTCCATGTGCTGGCTCTGTTCCCTGGAGATCCAGGCCACCCTGACCTCTCCCCTTCTAACCACCAGAAGCAGTTGCTGCCTCAACTGTGCCTTTGGAATTCAATGACACTAGGGTTTGCAAATCACGTAGTGCTCCCTGTTTAGCACCCAAAGCCTTCCCTCTCAGCAACGTTGACAGCTTGCCCAGGGAAGGAGTCAAGTCAGACCAATTTCGGTCCCATGGGGTGTGCCAGGCATATAGAGCTGGACATATGGGAGAATGGGGTGTTCCTGCTCAATCAGGGCCATAGGCTATATCAGATGTGGAGAGCAAGTGTTCTCTCCTCACTTGGCTCTGCACGCAGAACACATGAGGACCTTATAGAATCACCTTTCATCTTTCCCTGAATGGTTATTTGATCTGCTTCCCAGTGAACTGGAGCCTGAGTTCCAAAGCCCTTAGAATGGGTTAAAAAACCTTCTCCTGTCTGGGCTCTGCTGCTTCTCCTGATTCACCTGGATCACCCTCAGCTTCCCCGGCAAGGCCCCAGTCTCTGCCTGTTGTTTTGGTAAAGTAAGAGTATCTCTTTTCACTGTTTCAAGTTCCTGTTTAAACAGTACATAGCTCTACCTGTCTGCCTATTTTGCCCTCACTTTCCAAATAAAAACTGGTTGTTTCCTGAAGGGCCTGGAGATTTCCTACTTTCTCCCACCTACAGGCTGTTCCTTCTGCCCGGGATGACTAGCTCCCTCCCCAACACAGGGCACAAGCCATCTTTCCTGCCACTATCATGCCATGTTTCTTAGACCTGCCTCAGCTGCTAAGTTCCCCCAGGAAACCTTCCCTCACTCTCTTGCCCTCTGCCCTGAGTCCCTATAATTGGCGTGATTTTCAGTGGCACTTAGCACACACTGTCCTGTATTATAGCTATTTGTATGGACACTTCATTTCCTTTATTAGAAGGGAAGCTCCTGAGGAAACGATCCAGGAACTAAGCATCTTTATCTTCTATAGAGTGGTTAACACGAGGTCTTACACCTGGTAGATATTTCCTATCATTTTTTTTTTAAGCTGGGAAGACAAATCACATCTCTGGTCTCAGGTTCAAATCTATTTCTGTATCTGTTAGGGTCAAACAGAAAGACAAAAACAAACAACACCCTGCACATTCAAGCAGGGTTATGTAGTAGCCAAGCAAAGAACAGTGAGGTCACCCTGAGATGGGCGTCAGCAGGAAGCCATCACTTTCTGAGATAAGAGACCAAGGGAGGAGCAAGACTAGAAGTTCAGGGTCACAGACCATGAGCCAGAAGCTAGACCCCAGGTGGGCTGTTCTGTGGGACCTGGAGCCACCATGGAGGTGCAGCCACATGTGGGAATGCTACCTGAAGCTCACTTCTCCCTTCTTTCCACCCCACAATCTCCTGTCTCTCCTACTTCAAGCACCATAGGACGCTGGAGGCCATGGCAGCCTGGGAGTGGTGGTCACTCAAGTGACCACCACAAGGGGTCAGCCCTAGTGGTAGAGAGCAGAATAGTGAAGGACCCAAGTGGGAGAGGGAAAAACAGGTCCAGGCACAGCTCAGAGGTCCCTTTTAGGTGGGTCCAACCCATCTGTTGGATAAATTACTGGATAAATTGGTAAATGATTGAGGAATCTCCTCATTTATTTCAAAAGACATCTAATAGATTGTAGAAAATATGATCCAGAAATTCTGTGTGTTTCGAGATTATAATCCCTCCATGTCTATTATAGAACTTTGGGGCTTGGGAAAAAAACAACAACAAAGTCTTGGGCTGTGGGTGTGGTTCAGTGGTATAGCTCACGTTTAGCATGGAGGATGCCCAGGACAAATCAAAACAAAGCAAAATGGATAAATACCAACAAAAAAAACTCCATCAAAGCCTTCTTATTTCTTCAGTTATCTGAATAATTTGATTAAGATCATTGACAACATCAGTTAGGCAAGTAATAAAATAGAGTAACATTGCCTAAGAAAACATTATGACCTTAACATGGTGCTATGACCAACCAAAGGACACAGATGTCATCGTGCAAGCATTACTCAGCTAAGACCTCTTTCCCTTCCCTGTGGCATGGGTGTGCAAGGCTTATACAGAGGACATCCAGATGGGAAGCTTCAGCTGCCTCTCTACCCCCACAGTCCTGGCTGGTTGGGTGAAGACCCTGCAGATGTGTCTCTCTTAGATCTTGTTTTCTTTCACAGAAAAGTGGGATGCATGATAAAATGGAATGCTGGTGGCTGTGTAATACCTACAATCCAGAGGGGATTCCAAATCTTACTTCTAGCTCATAGTTCCAGCTTCTCCCATGAACCCCATCTTCAGGACACCTGGTCAAGTGGCAATTTGAACTTTAGCAATTTTAGGATTGCTGGTAGTGGGGTTTGGGAGTGGGAAGATGGCCTTGGGACAGACAAAGGGCAAGGAGGCAGCAGCGATAGCCAGGATAACCCCCAGTTCAAATGGGAAAACTTGTCCTGATTTTATTTTTATTTGTGTCAGTGCGGTCACCCACCTTAATGGCCAATGAGATGTGTGAATAATGCAAGGAAAATACAGAACCCTTAGGGCTGTGCGATGACGACCACTGAAATGCAAGGATTTAAAGATATCAGTTTTGAGAAGCACATTTCTCTTTCTCACCAGAGAACATATATTTCTACTCTGTGTTTTCCTTTTGCATTCATTACATCTATTTCCCAGCCCATTGTTTTTATATTTTCACTTGACAAGGTTACTAGACTTGTGGATTCTTGTCCCTTTTAGTTTGTACATTTTTACCCCTTATTCCCAAAGCACAAAAATCCTGCTTAGTTGGTTGGGTCCTGAGGAACTTCCAGGATTAGCTCTTCTAGAATTGATGGAAGCAGCCTCCTCTGCCCCCAATAAATCACATAGACCCATGCATTAAGCACTGAGTCAGAATCTCTAGAGGGGGAGCCCAGACGTATGTCTTCTTTCCCCTTGGCAAATAAGGAAAAACAGATTAAGTCATCTGCCCAAGAGGGCCCATCAATGGTCATACCAAATAAAATAGCCAACCGTCCAAGTGAATGTCCATCTTCCAGGTTCCACCATTGGGTGTTATCCCATGAGATGACTGTGCATGACAGCTTCCCTTCGGAATAGCTCTCTCCAATAGAGTTTCTCAAAGTGTGTTCCATGGACCTCTGGTGGTTCCTAAAAATCTTGGTGGGCATTCATGAGGTCACAAAACACTCAGGCAGCATTGCATTATTTGCCTTTTTCACTGTGTTGACCTGTGCACTGATGATAGAAAAGCAGTGGAGGGTAAGTAGGTTGGTGACTTTGTGCTGAATCAAGGCAACACCCTGACTGCATTAGGGGTCATAGGTTCCTTTACCACCAGATGGCTACAGTTAAAAACAGAAAAGTGTTTTACTTAATAGTGTCCTTGATGCATCAGTAAAAATGGCTATTAAATCTTGAAAACTCAACAAAAGCCCTTCTAATTCGCATGTGATCAAGTGGGTAACATGCAGAGGTGCCTCTGCTGGACACAGCTGTGAGGCAGAGCACCCGTGTCGCTGCTTAAGTTGCAAGCTGAACTAGCCAATTTTCTCATGGATAACAAGTCTTTCCCTGAAAGAACAATGGACAAATGATGGTTATTCAAACGTGGATATTTAGCTGATGTTCCCCCAAATGAACAAAGTGAGCCTAGCTCTTCAAAGAAAACCAAAAATATCATCCAGTCCCTTCTCTGAACTAGTGATTTGCAGTTTCCTCAAATATTCTTTCTTCCTCTTTCTCTATTTCCTCTTTCTGACATTCTTGTAACAGTGGTCCACTTCATGCTTTGAATGTAGCCCTTGTTGCTCTGCCGCTCTGACTTATTTTTAAAATGGACATATTTCCTTTTCTTCTTCTCTTCCACACCCCCTCCCTAATCTCAGGGAAATTAGGATTACCTTTCTTCCCCATTTATCCAGAGTTTTCTGTCCCTTCGCACACACCCTCCACAAGAACAAAGTAAGTCACACTGCAGACTTCAGGGATGGTGCCAGAAGATCTAAGAAATGACTCTCTCTCCAATTAGCAAGTGAATTACAACTCTGGACAGGGAAACACCTGGACTATAGCCTTTGAATCATCTTTTTAAAAACTCACTGTTTCCTCTGACGGGAGAATTATAGACTCTGGGACAGGAGTCCCCTGTGTTTCTCCTTTTTCCATTTTCTCAAAACCTTATTCTTTATTATTGGATTGTCATGGGGAGAAGGACCAAGCTTTCGGTAACATTCTCATTAATGTATGGGCCGGATATTCTTCATATTCTTCAACCCAAACACTGTATTTCATCACACTGAATGCATAAAAAGATTTTGAAAAATACAGCTACCTTTGATTAAGCCTCATATTAAAAATATATGAAAAAATTAAAACAATGCTCCTTTAATAAAATTTTTCTTTGTTTTGGAAAAAATAGTTTTCATAAGATTATTATTTATGCTGGTGTGTAATGCATTTATTTTTATTTTAATTGAATTAATAAATAGTTAAATTTTTAAAAATTTTAATCTTTGATTGATAAAATGTTGATAGATAAAAGCCACACAAACTGAGGTTCTTTAGAGTCCTCAGTTATTTTGAAGGGTACAAAAGAGACTTGATACCAAAATGCTTTCAGACTTTCTAGTTCAGACTGATTCTGGGGGTTCTGCTCAGAAGAAGCCCCACCCAATACAGTAACATGAATGTCTTTTACTTTACCAGGAAATGATTAATTTAGAAAGAACCTAGAGTACTTGAGGCAGGCTTTCTGAACATGGTGGAGAAATGATATTACGTCCTTTAACCAAGAGAAAAGATAGGCATGGGCTGGGGATGTGGCTCAAGCGGTAGCGTGCTCGCCTGGCATGTGTGCGTCCCAGGTTCGATCCTCAGCACCACATACAAACAAAGATGTTGTGTCCGCCAAAAACTAAAATATAAATATTAAAATTCTCTCTCTCCCTCTCCCTCTCCCTCTCACTGTCTTAAAAAAAAAAAAAAAAGAAAAGAAAAGAAAAGATAGGCAAAGAGGGAACTCACTAGTTGAAGGAATTTCTTCCAGGGTGGCTTTGCATTCCTGTGAAATCACTGTGGGGCACACAGGTCTCTCTGCCAGCATCTTGCAAAGATTCTATATTCCCCCTTATCCCCTATCGTCTTAGCCATTCCCACTGAAGTCTCTTCTGTGAGTTATCTTCTCCTTCCAGTGTGGACTGTACAGCTGAGCACAGAAGTGACCCACAATACTCTCTGAGAATTTCTCACACACCTCCTTGGCTTCTCCTTAGCACATCCCCTGCTCATGTTGGCCAATCCATCAAGACAAAGACTTGAGACAGAGACTCTTCCTTTGCACAGTGACCTCTGCATCCCACCGTTTCCTTCTCTGAACGTAGTTGTCCAACAGCACACACGGTGCCAGGCATTGGAATCCGAAGTCTGCTTTTTTATTCCAGTTTTACCACTCCTCAGCTTTGTCATTTGGGGGAAGTTGCTTCACTCCTTTGAGCCTCTGTTTTGCCCACAGGGAGTAGCTAGACACTGTGTCACGGTTTAAATATGAGGTGTCCCCCAAAAACTTGTGTGTGAGACAATGCAAGGATTTTCAGAGGTGGAAAGATTAGATTGAGAGTCCTAACTCAGTCAGTGGATTAATCCACTGATATAGATTAAGTCGGTGGTGGTTATAGGCAGGTGGGGTGTGGTTGGAGGAGGTAGGTCACTGGGGATGTGCCTTTGGGATTTATATCTCTGGTTGAGTAGAGCTCTTTCTCTCTCTGCTTCTTGTGGACATGTCCTGAGCTGCTCCCCCATCCCACCCACTATACTCTTTGCCATGATACTGCTTCAACTCAGACCTAGAGCTATGGCATTGGCCGTCTGAAACCATGAGACAAAATAAACTTTTCCTCCTCTATGTTGTTCTGGTCAGGTCTTTTGGCCACAGTGACAAAAAAGCTGACTAAAACACATTGAAGTTTAACATAGAAGGTGCTCAGTAGACACTGGGATCCTTTCCCAATTTTCTCCTCCTCTTTTGTAAGCTACTTAGTGATAATTATCAAGGATGTGTCAACTGCAAAGCATAACTCAAAGGCCTTCATTTACCAGCAAGAAGTTAATTATGCTTAATCCAGTTCCTTTTCCTCTTTACTTAGTATACTTAGGATGGATTATAAATCCTATGTCAACTAAAACACATGGGTCATAAAATTATTAATGACTAAGTCATGATAACCTCTTGTTAGTCATTAAGTTGAATATACTTAATTATTTTCTCCACATTTTTCTAAAACTCTTTTTATTGTCTCTCCTTAAGTTTTGGGAATCATCTCTCTTCCTCTTGTTTCTTAATTGGCCCTTTGAGCCTCTTAGTCTTACTTTCTTTTTTTCCTTTTCTTTCCACCCAAGTCATGAGTAGGTAGCCTCAGGGTAGGTGGTTTCTGTGGCAGAGGTTGCATGGGCTAAATGGGTCAGGAAATCTGAATTGTTTGGGATTTTCCGGTATAGTGTTCTTTTATGCTCCCTATAAACTCTTAATTAAGGGCTAAAATCCCAATAATTAATTGACAAAGTCCCTGAAGGGAGTGACGTTTGTAATGTGAAACTGCAGCAAAAGTCCCTCTTCTTCAGCTAAACGTTCGGCTTTCACCAGGAGACCTAAGCCCAGTCAAGGAGGATGAGGATGTGGACAGCTCTGAGCACGGCCGCGGAACATGTCATCTAGAATGGCTCCAGATCTTTAAAAACATGTGCTCAGTTCCTTGACCAGGGATTCTGATCTAAGAATTTCCAGTAGAGTGTTGGGATGATTCTTCCGTATGTTTCTGAAGAGCCAGGGGTTGCCGGGTCCTGGCACTTCCACATTTTTGGAGAACACATTTGGTGTGAAGTTTTGGCTTTATGAAGCTCCTTCACCCTGATTTTCCCATTCAAACCTGAATAAGTTTGCAAAATGGACAGGAACAGGTACTGTTTCCTTCAGAAAGTTGTCTTAAATTTCAGAATTCTTGAGCTGTTGGCCAGGGCAGAGCCAGATATCAGCTCTGGGTCATGGCCAAGCCTGATTCACAGTGGCATGTCTTGTTCACTCCTTTGAGCATTATTGACATTGGAACTGATCTCTGATTTCTCAAAACGAGGCCCATGTGAATAGGTACCTGGTGAATTAAAGCTTATGCGCATGTATGGGTCTGAGAAGGCCAAGGGCTCCCTCCCGTGAAGAACAGAAAGTATGTGGTAGAGTTAAAGTTTCTGTGTCTAACATTGACCACCGCTCCCCATTCTGTGCCTCTTTTACACAGGGAATCATCAATGAAGATCTAAACATTGCTCTAAGTCCAAGTGAGACCTACAGCTCCTAAAATTCTGAAAACGCTTGTTGACTTCTGAGCCAAAAGACACATAGAGGGAAGTCGGCAATATCACAATGATGTCAAATGCAAGAGAAGCAAGAATGCAACGTATACAGATATAATGAGATTTCTTGGGACTGCAAAGCCTGGGAAAAGATCCTGGCAGGAAATGGGGCAGTAAAGCACACCAGGCTCCAACTCACTGTGGCCCTATTCAATAGAGGAGCCACAGGAGCACTGTTCCTCTTGGAACAGGGAGAGCAGGCTCAGTCTGATTCAGGATTCTTTTCTTCCCTGCTGGGCCAAAGCCAAGCACCTGGCTTGATCTATGTTAGTTGGGATGACATGTGGATATAGGTTTCCAGCCAATGGGTGTCAGGCTTTAGTTGTGTTAAATTAAGGAGGAAATGGCATACACAATCCTGTTGTGGTGCTGTCTTTACACTCCTTCAGCGTGGTCTTAAAAGCAGTTACTGTTGACAATATTCCACCACATGAGGTACGATACTTCAGTTACTTGTGTACAATGTCTCCCTCCAGAAAGAAATACTGCTCTTTCAAATTCCTACAGCTCAAAACTGACTTAAAGGGGGAGAAGGAGAAACTAAATAAAACATTTCCTCTATTTATCCAAGTAATGATTGGCATTTTCAATTTAGGGTGAGATTGTGGAAAGCCGTAAGGGGAAATGCTGAACTTCCCAGGATTTCAGCACTTGGGGCAGCTGACCACAATCCCCTTTTCCAGGGATACCACAGATCTCTCTGAGCATGCAGTAAAAGGACAGCTATTTCCTTATGCACCATGACGTGTAAAACATTGGCGTGCGTGTCCACACTTACCTGTGTGTTCTCTTCATCCTAGCTGTACCAAAAGCGATGCTGCCGTTTACCAAATCTCAGCTAAAAGCTCTGCGGGGATGATCTGCTGCTCTGCTACCATTGAGGTCGAGTGTCCATCAGAGAACCCACGACCCCCTCCTGACCTGGGAGATGACAGGGACACAGGGTGGAAATGTGACATACAAGAGACAAATGAGGAGAAAAGCACAAACCAAACTGATGAGAGCAAACACCCTTGTAAGGAAGAAGGAAACATCTCTGCAGGGGCTCCCACACCAGCCGATTGTTCCTCCTTCAAATTCGACCACTTATGCTCACCCCAGTTATTGGCCAATAATGATATTAGTGCATCCAGCTCTGAAAATGCTCCGGATATTAAAGGAACAAGGCAAACTGCAGAGGCTTATGATCCAAAGAGCACAGGAGAAATTTTCCTCAATTCAAATAATACTCCTCAAAAACAAGATGTATGTTGCCACAGAACAGAGTGTTCCTTGGTCTCCCGGCCCACGCATGGAGGTCTAAACAGTGATGGCCCTAATGATGAGATCTTAACCTCTACTCAAAAACACCCCAAAGCACAGAAATACATCAGCTTCAGCCTTCCACTCTCAGAGGCGACTGCATGCGTTTACCCAGGGGACAGTGCCCCTGTCAACAAGCAACCCAGTCCCCAGGTTTCCAGCGAAGACTCCGACAGTGACTATGAACTTTGCCCAGAGATAACCCTAACCTGCACGGAGGAGTTTTCAGATGATGACCTGGAGTATCTGGAATGTTCCGATGTTATGACGGATTACACTAATGCAGTTTGGCAAAGGAGCCTGCAGGGGACTGAGCATGTTTTTTTATTAGAAAGCGATGACGAAGAGACGGAATTCAGTGAGTGTGGCCTGGGTGGGCGTGAGCATTTCCTCAGTGAAATGGGTTGTGGGCCTCGGGTGTCGGGTAACACAGGGCCTATGGATGCCACCGCTGGCTTCTGGGGTTATCACTCACAACTCCAAGAAGTGGAGATCAAGAGCAGCGGAGCCTCCAGGCACAGTCCCTCATCCCTGAGAACAGGGAGAACTCTTGCTTTGGGACCTCACCAGGATAGGACAGCTTTAGTGAGTGAACAGGGGAGATGTCCACTCCCCACACTGCCTGAGGCTGCTGAAAATGATTATCCAGGAATTCAAGGAGAAACCAGAGATAGCCACCAAGCAGGAGAGGAATCTGCCAGTGACAATCTGCTAACCATGGATGAAGCGGTGACAGAGACAGAGGTGAAGCCCTTGTCTCGGGAAAAGTCAGGGATGAAACAGGGTTTGGAGATTGCGGTCGAAGAAAGAGGAGAGGAGAGGGACTTAGGCAGCAGGAAGGGCATCCGGACACCTGCTAGGGTGCAGCGAGCGGGGGCGAAGGGTAAAGCCAAGAAGCTGACCCCCAAAGAAAGTGCAGCAGGAGGCACCCTCGCTTCCCCTCCCAAGGAACCCACCAGGCACCCACCAGTGTGGAGACATCACAGAGAGACTCCCCAGGCCAAAGCAGCAGCTCCTGGTGGGGATTCCCACCTCCACACAGGAGAATGTGCAATTTCACCAGAGGCAGCGCAAGACGCGAGAGCCCTTCCACCTTCAGCAGACTCTCGCCCCGAGGAAGGTTCTACAAACTTGGAAGGAGAAGGGATGCCGGAGAATAACCTATTTACAACAAGCCAGGTCCCAGACCTGAGTGATCATCCTCAGGTAAGACTCCTCTTTTTAAAAACTACAAGGTGTGTGTGTGTGTGTGTGTGTGTGTGCGCGCGCGCGCTTTCCTTCACTTTACAGTCACGATTGCTGTACCATAATGTAAATCAAAAGAAGTCTCCCAGGACCATCAGGGTACTTGTGAATGACAGCTGCTGCTGCTAGGAAGGAAATCTGGTTTTGAAAAAGGCCCAGATAAACCCTGAGCCATCCTAATTATAGCAAAAGACTGATAGAAGTGAGAGGCACTAATGGGATTCTGGACAGCTGGAAAAAGAAATCTGATATTTTGTCTACTGCATGTGTTTTACTAGGCAATGTTCGCTATTCAGAAAGTTTCTCAAGCAATGATTTGGGGCATGGGCTTTATAGGGGGAAAACCACTTCTTTGGGGGGATCTATTTTGAAATTGGTAGGTTTTGATTTTAATCAGAATTCATAGTACAAATGTAAGGATTTCAGTGTGTCTGATAGACTTGCAGGGTTTATTTGGTGATGCTGGAGAAAGGAGACAAAGTTGATTTTGCCTTGCTGGTGGGATGATTTTGATCGGATGTTTGTATTATTCTGATTTTATTAGTCCACAAGGGATAAAAGATGCCAAGAAAACATACTGCCAGGAAGAAAATTCATTCTCTCCCTAATTTTGATTTAGGATGATTTTAACCCTGATTTTTAAAGAGACAAAATTACATTCATAAGAATAATTAATGTACAAAGAATGCTGTGTTGGATAGCCACTCGTATTTTACATATTAAAGACTTCCAAGTGGACTTTGGACTGGTGCTACACTGTGGCCAAAATTTGACTTTTGTAAATAAATACCTTTAAAAAGTCATTTATCAATTATTTTGGCTATTCTTCATGTTTCCTCTCCCCCTAGACTTGTAGTAGGAATCTGTTCTTATATTTGTAGAAGACAAAATATTACCTAATGCAAATTACTGAACTCTCTGTGAAACAACAAGAATTTAAAGAATTTATACACAGCTTTCTAAAGATTCTGTATTAAAACAGCCAGTCTACAAATCTCCAGTTCCAAGGTAGCTTTGACTGAGCCAATCCTTCTGTCTGCTGGTCAAATTAGCCAGATAAAACCCACGTTTCTACTTTTTTTTTTTTTTTCTTTTCATGCAAGCCAGCTTGATCTTATTTAGTTCTTTGAGCATGCCACTTAGCAGCACACACCAGTGACCCCAGATTCATGCCCCAGATAAGTTTACGGAGGTGACTGGTCAAATACTAATACAAAATAAAGCAGCAGCGTTAACTTTTTCATGTCACACAGCATTTCCATTTCTGTTCATAAATTCTCTTTCTTGCTCAGCTAAGTTGCCTTTTTGCGATTGCTTGTCCATTTATAGTGTGCTTCATTGGACAAATCAGTTTTATTACTATAGGTTGGGGCAAAGATAAAGTGGCTCAAAAAGAGATAAACAGAAGAGAAAGGGCTATTGACAAAGGCAGTTTTAGACTCATCGCTAAGGGAGGCAATATCTCCCTCCTCCAACTGTGGAAGGTTTTAAGGAGCAGCAGGAAAGAACCTCTGTTATTATTCTCAGGTTGTGGCTTAAACTGAATTCTGGGGTGAAGAGCACCTTTGACTAGCAGGCTTCTTTACTGGCAATACAGCTAACTAAAATAGGCCATGTATCTGTGGAAGTTCTTATGGAACTCTTGCTCACACTCACACACACACTCACACACACATTTATGACTTCACATCCACCCTACCTTGACCTGTGCTTTGTGGTATGACTAAAGGCAATTATCTCCAAACTGAGAACATTGCTAGTCAGAAAGCCAATCAAAGAGTTTTGCATTTTTCTGCAGGCAATGAGATTGAGTCTCACCTTGTAGTGGTCAGTAGCAGGCTGACCTCTCACTCAAGGGACAGCCAGAAACTTGAATGGAAGCTGGACATTCAAGAGCAGTCCTGCACAGCCTTAAGCTAAAAAGGGATCTTTGTGCCTGTGGCATTATTTTCCCTGGACCGAAGCAGGAAAATTTTGCCAGAGGACTGGCATATTTGAAAATGCAGATTCCTTTACCCATGCAAAAATGTTGAGTATTTGATTATAGGAGATGTCTGTATTTCTTTCACACTACAAAATGTGGCTAAAGTGATAGAACATGGCTAATTATCATTTCAAATGTGACACAAAATGTGGGGTTCACTGGGAACTAAATGAAACTTTTTAGAATACTGTTCAAGAAAAAAAAATATATTGGTGAATCTTCTGTAATTAAATCCAAAAACATTTTATATACTTATTCTCAAGACTTTTGAGGCTTGTGAGCACCTAAAAACTTTAAATGATTAAAAATCCTGGGTTAGGGATAATATTAATAAATCTTTCCACTCTTGAGTCTTGCCTGATTCACTTACCTTGAGTTGTCTTTTTGTAGAAAGTGACCAGCAACTTAGGTTCTTGTATCTTCATCTGCATATTGCTTTTAGCTTTCTGAGGAAAATTCCATGTCTCTAGTATTCTGTTTTATGAACAAGGCTATCTTGCAGAATTTCTCCTGCCTAAACATTGTCTCTAGGTATCTCTTTATGTCCCCCTCTCTTTCTTTCTCTGTTTTACAACACAAGGCCATCTTGTTATGATTAGTCTTGAAATAGTAATTACCCAAGCTAGGATTGGAAAGCCCCCAGTTTTTCTACATTTATGGAAGATTCCAAAGTTAATCCTAGTTTGGGAGTGGAAAACAGAGAGGGTACCCCAGGCTAACTTGAATTCTCTTCAAGGGTCACACCGCCAACTTTTCACCTTGGTTTTGAGCTCACTTTCCTGATTCAACTCAGAGGCAAGGCCTGCCAATCTGCCCATCTTAAGTTTCCTTCTCCAGTCACCCTGGGGTAAGATCATTCTCACTCTTAAATCAGAAGTGCTGTGTCTGTCCTTCTTCCCAGCTTCACCCCAGAGAGCTTTGCTTTTCTGTTTGTGGTCATGAGATGGCAAACGTACAGTGTGGAAATGCATTCTCAGGTTCTGGTAGTTAAGAATCTCTCTGACCAGGAATCAGCCCTAAGTATAGAAGGTGAACCCCATCTGGGAGGTAATTTGCTCAGTGTAGTTTGCCATCAATAAATCCCAACCCCCTGGAATCGTGACTGCCACATAATGGCTTCTCAATCATTGAAGCCATGTAATACAAGGTTAAATGCCTAGTTATTGCAATTCTAATCATCACTGATCTGAACCACCAGACAGCCTTTATTTTCCTGAACACATTCTTTGATGGCCCTCACATACAAATGCTGCTGCCAACCTCTTACTAATAGGATGTACTTCCCTTGGCTCTGGGAAAGGATTGGTTTGTTCTAAACCATGCACACTTTGAATTTCCCTTCTGGTGATTCACTTGGCGTTAGTCCTGCTTTATTATCTCACAAATTGCTAATTGGACCCAGAAAGGTCTTATCACATTCATCCAGCACATAAAACCTTCTACCATTTTCATTTTGTCTATTTCTGGGAAGCAAATCGAGCATACAAGCTGCTCACATTCTGAGCATTGAAAACAGAAATCCATGTAGTACATTTTCTGGTCTGGAATACCTGCCGCCTATTTTTAGCTCAGCCCTCCTGGTGCATCAAGGCCCAAGCCCTTGAAGTTGCTTTCCTTATACATAACTGTGATTTCTTCCTTCAGAGAAACTCAAGGCATTCTTGTTTTCATTCTTCCATCTCTTCTTTACAGTTTTGCTTCCTGGGGTTTTGGAAATAAGCAATTCATAAATTTTAAATTTTGCACCATTTTGAGCAATTTCATGAAATCTTGTACCATCCAGTTTTGTTGTACGTGACTCATGAATCATCCCTTTATCCAGAGTATCCACATTGTATGTGCTACCCACCCAATAGTCACTTGTAGGTATCTTGGTTGTCAGATTGACTGTCACAGTATTGCAATGCTTATGTTCAAGTAACCATTATTTTACTTGAAGTACAATGGTGATACTGGAAATTGAGATAGGCCAAAGAAAAGCTGTAAATTCTTCCTTTAACTGAAAATGTGAAAGTTCTCAATAATGAAAGAAAAACCCCCCCACATGCTGAGGTTGTTTAAATCTATGGTAAGAATGAATATTCTATCTGTTAAATTGTGAAGGAGAAAGAAATTCTGTACTAGTTTTGTTATTGCACATCACGTTGCAAAAGTTATAGCTACAGTGTATTATAAATATTTAGTTATGATAGAAAAGGTACTAAATGATAAGGTTTGGTACTGTCTATGGCTTTAGACATCCACTAAAAGTCCTGGAATGTGTCCCCCATAGATAAGGTGGGAGCACTGTACAGGATAGTGGCTTGAGACCTGAGTTTGTTTATTACTTACCTTCTTAACACCTATCCTTTTTCCTCATTTTAAAGATTTCTGGAGGGCTGGTTGCAAATGGTTTTAAATCTGTTTTTAATTGAAAATTTTATTGAGATAACTGTACATTCATGTGCAGTTGTAAGAAATAATTCTGAGATGGCCCAGTTTCCTCCAAGTTTGCTCAGTTTCCTCCAATGATAAAAATTTCCAAAACTATAGTATAATACCATAACCTGGAAATGGATATGGATACAACCTACTGATCTTATTCAGATTTCTCCAGTTTTACTTGTATTTGTGTGTGTGTGTGTGTGTGTGTGTGTGTGTGTGTATTAAAATATATAGATACAGGGGCTGAGGGTGTAGCTCAGAGGTCATGTGTGTGCTTAGCATGTACAAGCCTTAGGTTCAATCCTCAGCACGCACACACAAAATTGGTAGTATTTATCACATGTAGGTTCCCATGTCTCCCACCATAGGTGAGATAAAGCCCCAACACCATAAAGATTTCTTGTATTACCCTTAATAATCACATACACTTCCCTCCTGCCCACCCTCTTCCCTGGCAGCCACTAATCTGTCCTTCAATTATAAAACTTTATCATTTCAAAAATATTATGCAAATAGAATCAGAAAGTATATAAGCTTTGGAGAAGCTTTTTTCCCCCCACTCAGCACAATTCCTAGAGATTCTTTGTGTGTGTGTGTGTGTGTGTGTGTGTGTGTCACAAGTTCATTCCTTTTATTGCTGATGTGTGTCCTATGGCTCATCTAATTATTCACCACCTGAAGAATATTTGGGCTGATTCCAGTGTTCACTGTTATGAATAAAACATGTGTGTACAGATTTTGTATGAACATAGGTCTTCATTTCTCTGAGACCATTACCCAGGACTGCACCCTCTGTGTTAGATGGTGGCAGCATGTTTACTTTTTAGAGGAATTGCTCACTCTTTTACAAGGGTAATTGTGGCCCTTTACACTCAAAGCAGCAAGGGTCAATGGTCCAATCTCTTCCCGTACTTGCTGGCACTTGGTATTATCATTATTTTTTTCCTGTAGCCATTCTGATATGTGTGTTATAATATCTTAATGTGGTGTAATTTGCATTTCTCCAATTGCTAGTGATGTTCAACATTTTTTTATGTGCTTCTTTGTTAACTACACCTATTCTTTTTTGGTTGCATTCATTTTGTAATTGGACTGTTTGTTCTTCGTGGTTGAGTTTTGAGAGTTCTCTATATATTCTAGATACTAGTCCTTTTGTTGGTTTACAAATATTCCCTCCTAGTCTGAGACTTGTCTTTTTATCCTCTTTCTGTGAGCTTTCACAGAGCTCATGATTGGACCTTTTGATAAGGTCCAATTTATCAGTTTTCTGGCTTGTGCTTTAGTGTTTCTTGGCTGGCCCTAGATCCTAATAATATTCTGTTTTTCCTATAAGTTTCTAAGCTTTATGTTCTAACAATGAGTTCTATAATTCATTTCGAGCTGGGTTTTGTAGAAGGCATGAGGTTTAGATTGAGGTTCTCCTTATGCCTATAGATATTCAATCTTCCAATACCATTTATTGGTAAAGCTTTCACCTTTTTTTTTTTTTTTTTAAAGAACACTTAGCACATCTCCACTCACCTAGTAAGTGCTCAATAAATATGTTAAAGTCTCATCCCCTCTTTTGGTTCAGATAAAAGCTATTGACCACTTTTCTGCCAGAGATTTCTCCCAGTGGCTAGGACAACATCAGCCTCAGAGTCAAGCACTGGGATTCTAATTAGGAAAGAGGGGCCCAGATGGACCTATCAGACTAAATAGATACTCAAGCCAAATTGAACTAGGGGTCAAAGAAACCAAGGGAATTTTCATTTTTAAAGGACCATGGGTGTGATTAGGAATGAAGGGACAAATCTAGGTGGGCTGTTGTTCCTAGATTGCTCACATTCTGAGCATTGAAGAATTTAACAGAAATCCAGAGGTAAAAGAAACAGAGATTCTTTGAAGTCCAAGTCTAGCAGTTCTTAAGGATACGTTCATGCCTTGAGGGTAAACATGGCTCCTAAGGTAGCCAACTGCCACCCTCGACTAGTTCCACTAGTGACTAATTTGCAGCTGTTAAGAAACAACAGAGGATTTACCTCTTTGGGGCTAAACAGATTTGACCTGATGGGGGTACACTTTCTGTTAATCTAATTTCAACCTAGATGCTCTGTAGACAAGAAAGAATAACGACACAGCAATTTAAAAACTGTGTGGCCATCCAGCAACAGGCAGGGGGCATAGCAGGTCTCTAGCGAATATATTTTGGGGGTGTAGGAAAATAAAAGCAGATAATTAAAACCTTCTTGCAATGCAGTTTTCATATCTGGGACAGAATAACTTGAGATTACAAATTTGTTTACATAACAAAACGTGTGGTAACCTCCTCCAAACAGCTACTATTAATCCAATGAATGTTCCAGAGAGGCCCGGTAGCCAGACCTCACTGATGATGGGAAGGGCAGAGGTCACACTGGCTCATCTCTCAGCACATGGCAGTGGAGCCTCTTGTCAGCACCACTCCAGAGCTGACAGAGGGAGTAACACAAACATTTGTTTTGTTTTTAATCACAAATCCTGCTGCACCACTTCTGCCAAATACCAGTAACCATCCTGGGTGGACAAGATGCTTTAGTGTCCAGGCTGTCTGCGGCCACTTTACTCAGTCTATGTAAGTAATCAAAAATGAAAGTTGTTATTAAATATTTGTAGGTCTGAAACTCACTATGTGTCTGGATTATTTGGTTAGAAATGCAGACTCTAGAATCTCCGTCCAGTTCTACTGAATCTGCATCTTAACCAAATTCCTAGGAGATTTCTATGTACACTGAAGTTCCGGAAAGCATGGTCTACTGAGTATAAAATCTTTCTCAGATTGGAAAAGCCCAAGACAGTAGTCGTATCCTTCACTGTACATGGGATCACCTGGGAGCTGCCTGAACATGCCACTCCCTCACCCCCTGCCACCACAATGCAGGGATTCCGATGTGATTAGGTCTGCACTGTGGCTTGCACATCAAGAATTTTAAAAGCTGCTAGGTGACTCTTTATCCATTTAAAGTGGAGGACCTTTTTGAACCAAGCTTGGTAACTTCTAAACACACAAATGCCCAAGCCCTGTCTGGGAGGTCCTGATTCTGATACAGAAGTTCTAGGGTAGGGCTAGGGGATGCACTTTTGGAAATCTCTGCATAAAGGAGCCCAGGAGTGGAATGCAAGGGTTTTCCTGGAGGCTCTGGGTTCTACCCCTGCTGAGTAGGACTTCAGAGATGTAAAGGCCATGCATATCTTGAAAAGCTTTCTCAGGGATTCTGGAGCCCTTCCCCTGACTTCCCACAATTTTAGCCAAGGAACAAAGCATCCAATTAGTCAACACTAAACTTTTCTAACAGTGGCAAACGGTATTCTTTCCATTTAAGATGTTTCTGCCCTGTATATATTCCTGAAAGATCTCACATTCTACAAAATCTCACACTTAACATACTAGGGCTTCTGGGGAAAATCCAAGTCTCTGCAGGTCATTTAGGAAACAGACCATTTTAAAACCATTTAAAACAAAACGTACTGAGGAGCTCACGTGGGCTGCCCAGGGAGATAGCTCAGAGGGCCTAGTGGCTGCCAAGGCAGATATTAAAAATATACAACAGAGAAAAAAATGCTGCCCACGCACTAGTCAGAACAAGCTGGAGGTTCTGAGACCTTGAAAGCAGAAGTGTTTCTCTGGGCTGTCCTCGCTGCTGCTGTTGAGGTGGGCCTGGGAGGCAGTGCAGCCTGCCCTTCGACACCCAGGCCAAGAGTGAGCTGCTTAGGCAAAGGATCCCTGGGGCAGGCTCTACTGTAAATTTTGCTAAAGTTTACATCTTGAAAGGGGCCTTGCTGCAGAGACAAAAGCTAAGTTGAAAGCTTTGTCCTTTCCTTCTCAAGATTCTAGAATGCATTCCAGCTATTTAGGCTCTCTCTGCTCAGGAGATGCTGCACACAGACCAGGGCAGCAACATGACCGCATTAGCACGTTACAGGGACCCTGTGGCAGCAAGGGGGACTGCTTTGAGGAACCACGGTTGCCTTCTGCTCAGGTGGCCCAGGTTTGCTTTGAGTCCTCAGGGCGGTTTCTTAAAGTCAAGGCCTGGATTATTGGCATGGAATCACGTAAGGAGACGAAGACCTCTAAATTCACCCCAGATTTTCTGAACTTGCATTTTTCATAAGCTATCTGGGTAACAAAGCTTGGAAACCATAGGTTTAATCATGCAGACATGGAATGACTACTATAATTGGAGGCATTTATCTACAGAATCACAGGAGTATAGAATCAAGGAAGGTTAGGGCCTGACCAGCATAACTCCTTATCCTAAGAGGAAAAAAACAAAAACAGGAAACGAACAAACAAACAGAAACCCCTCATGATTTGTATTCTTTGCTTTCTGCTTGGCCCGCTATAAACTCAGCTTGTTCTTCACCTGTCCGCACGACTGAAATAAACACAGGCCCTGATTTATTGTAACTAATCCAAAACAGGTGTGCCATTTGCAGCTGAGTTTTATTTTGAGGAGTAGTGTAGTGACAGGAATTTGGGTGACAGCAGGAGAAGCTGGTGGAAGGAGGGTCACTTGGCTGCAAGGGTGGGTTTTTGTGCCTGTAGCAAATCTCTTACCATGGTCTTTGGTTGAAGCAGGGTGCCAGAGACATGCTTTGGGGGTCACTTTTTTTTTTTCCATGAGTGATGATGATCTTGCATCTTTGAAATAAGCTGGAAAAATATTCAACTAACCAACTAAATGATAAAGCTGGGGTAATTCAAACAGTGTGGTAGGACCCCCCCAGTATATGAATAAATAAACTGAGTAGAGAGTACAGAATCAACTCCAGTATTGGAATTTGGTTTATGACAAAGGTAACCTTTCAATTTTTAGGGAAAAAACAACATCTCCAATGCTGCCCCAATTAGCTATCATGAAGAGAAAATGCCAGTATATCCCAGTAGACCCCAAATAACTTTAGATGAATTTCTGGGTTAAACATAAAAAATAAAATTATAAACTCCTGGCCAAACTACTAATATTTTTATGATCTTTAACTCTAGAGAGAATGCCTTCTTGGAAATTTTTAAAAATGAAGAAGAAGGGCTGGGGATGTGGCTCAAGGGGTAGCACGCTCGCCTGGCATGCGCGGGGCACTGGGTTCGATGCTCAGCACCACATAAAAATAAAAATGTTGTGTCCACTGAAAACTAAAAAATAAATATTAAAAAATTCTCTCTCTCTCTCTCTTTAAAAAAAAGAAGAAAAAAAATTGCATGATTTTGATATCTAATTAAATTTTTTAATATAAAAAGGAATATCAAATCAAGAGAAAGTCACATAATGGGAGAAATATGTGACAGTAACAAATGTAACAAAAATTAATTTCCAAAGTATTTTGTAAGCAGATAAGAAAATACCCTGGAAAAAAATATTTAAAGGTAAATAAATATGAAGTTCACAGAAGAAACAAATGGTCAATAAACACAGAAGATGCTCAAGTTCATGAGTAATTAGGAAAATGCAAATTTAAAAAATATAATAGAAAAAATATTAAGAAATATAACAGAAAAAAGAAGGGTGATAATATCAAGTTGAGCTTTTGGGGAAATGGGGACGATGCCAGCAGGAGTGTAATTTAGCAGTATCTTTTAAAAATAAGACCAGTATCACCCATGACAAAATAGTTTCATTTCTCAATATCTATTTCATTTTTTGTACTAGGTATTGAACCCAGGGGTGCTTAACCACTGAGCACATCCCCAGCCCTTTTTTATATTTTATTTAGAGACAGAGTTTCATTAAGTTGCTTAGGGCCTCGCTAAATTGCTGAGATTGGCTTTGAAGCTCCTGCCTCAGCCTCTTGAGCCACTGAGATTGCAGATGTGTGCCACTGTGCCCTGCTGTTCTCAGCATCTATTTTTAAGAGATATTTCTTTCCTCAAAGGAAGATTGTTTTAGTCAGCTTTTTCACTGCTGTGACTGAAAGATCTGACCAGAACAATTGTAGAGGAGAAGAGTTTATTTGAGGGCTCACAGTTTCAGAGGTCTTAGTTCATAGAAGACCAGCTGCATTTTTTCAGGCTCAAGGCAAGGCTAAACATCATGGCGGGAGAGTGTGGCAGAGGGAAGCAGCTCACAACGTGAACAGGAAGCAGGAAGAGAGACTCCGATAGCCAGATATAAAATATGTACCCCATCGCCACACCCCCAAAGAACCACTTCCTCCAGTCACACCTCACCTGCCTTCAGTTACCACTCGGTTAATCCCATCAGGGAAAAATTAATGGTTTAGGTTAAGGCTATAGCCCGATCATTTCTCCTCCAAACCATCTTGCCTTGTGTCACACGTGAGCTTTTGGAGGACACTTTATACCCAAACCATAACAAAGAGGTCAAGCACAAAGATCTCCAAGGCCTGTGAATCCTGAATTTTGTATCAGCTGTCAAAGTGAATATCAATATTAAGTGGAAGAAAATATGGCTCTCAAGACAAGGAAAGACTTTCTAAGCATAAAAGGGGGAAATGGACAAATTTGATGATGTAAGAATTTGCATAACCCCCACCAGAAGCAGAATTGAAAAACTGAAAACTAGGAAAGTGTTTGTGGTGTACAGGCAAAGAAAATGATGTAAGAAAAGGTGGTTCCCTTAACCAAAAGTGTGCAAAGGGATCAAAAGGCAATTCACAAAAGGATGTATAGATACACCATAAGCTTATCAATTCCCATTATCCTTCCTTTTGTCCTTTCCTCTCTTTCTCAATTTTCTGATATTGTTTTGAAAGTATTAATACAACTGATAAGACTGTGAGGAAACAGGTTTTCTCCTACACTGCTGATGGAAGTGCAAATTGCTATAACCTTTCTGGATGGCAATTGACACTGTTTACTAATATCTTCATAATGTAAATTTCAGCCCAGTTATTAACCTAGTGAGATGATCAGAGGTATAAAGAGATTCATCTGAACAATGATATTCTTTTGGGGGGTAGTCCTGGGGATTGAATTCAGGGGCACTTGACAACTAAGCCACATCCTGAATCCTATTTTGTATTTTATTTAGAGACAGAGTCTCACTGAAACAAATCACATATATATAAATTGTCTCTTCCTTTAAGAAAGTTCCATGGTTTTATGGCAGAAAAATTAAGATATTTGCCTGTGATCACATCATTTTGTCATTGGCAGACCCTGGGTCAAATTCCTGTTCATGTTTATCAATTTAATGCCTTTACAACTATTTGTGATTCTAGAATAAGTCAATCAGTCTTGAGGTCATTTCTTTTGTTCTTATTTAGAACAACTGGCAATATATTTATAATATTAAGCAAAAAATAGTTTCTACTTTCCTCTAGTATCTACTTTGCAATCTTCACTCCATTTTACTGAAAAAGATAGTTTATATATTACAACACTATAGCTTTTCTAAATCCTTTAAGGGACTACCCAAAAGCTAGCAAGGGGATGTTTTTCTTTGCTATCTGAGAGGATGGTATGAACATGAACAGAGTGTAAAGTTAGATGCTGGATAGAGCCTCCCTGAGATCCAAGGGCTCTGAATTTGTGTTAATATTACACAGAATAGAACCAATCAATATGGGTAAAATCTCCTTTATTATCATTTTTCTATATTCATATTCCATGAGACTATAGTATATGAGGTACTCAATCCCCACAGGTGGAAAGCAACTCAATTATGGCAAGTAAGGTGGAATGTTTGTGTCCCCTAAAAACTCATGTTGAAGCCCTAACCTTCAAGGTGATGGTAGTAGGAGGAAATACCTTTGGGAGGTGATTATGAGCAGATGAGATTATGAACACAGGGTCCCTGTAATGCAATTAGTGCCCTTATAAGAAGAGGCACTGAGAATTTGCTTCCTCTTTCTTGCTTTGCCATTTGAGGACATGGTGAGAAGGTGGACGTCTGAGAGCCAGGAAGAGGATCCTCACTAAGAACTGATTAATCTAGCAACTTGATCTTAAATTGCTCAGTCTCCAGAACTATGAGAAATCAGTGTCTTTTGCTTAATTAAGCCTCTTTGTCTCTGGCATTTTGTGATAGTAGCCTGAACGAAGATTTAAGGTCACACTCAGAATCCTAAGTAATTATATTCAGAATCCCAAGTCATTTGGGATTCGGTACACAAAGGTAATAAACTATGAAAAGGTCTCCTTGTAGTCTCAAATATCTTTCCTGTGTGCTTCTGTGAACCAGAGGTTTCACTGCACTTGGATGACATTTTAGTGAGGCATCTTTCTGAAATAGAATTGTTGTTTACCAAAACCAAGCAATAAGTCACAAATCCACTCAGTCCATTGTATGTATAGTCAGAAATCCCAAAGATGGAACCATTCTGGGAGGGCCATTTTCAGATCACCATTTCAACTTCTATACCTGGTCAGAAGTTTGCGCTGATGGTGGGGGAAACAAGAGTTGTCATCATCTACCAAGAAATAATAATTCATTGAGTGTTTGTTCCCAGTGCTATATTAAAGCATGACATTGGCTATTTCCTGCAATTCATAGAACACAATTGTGAGCTGGTAATAGGACTCTAAGAGGCAAAATAACTTGCCCAGGGCACATCTATTTTAAGATGCAAAACTGGGATTCAAATTCCATAAGGAATTCAGACCATCACAGAACAAATGAAAGTTGGTAGAGATTATGACACCACTGAATTTTGACTGAGAGTAGAGTCAGAATCATTCAGGCAAAAAAAATCCCATTGGCTAGCTCCAACATCTGGACTATTTTTGAATTTACCTTATTGTTTCTGAGGCAGATGCTAATGATTCCCTATCCCATAGCAACTTGGTCCACCTGAGAGTTTCCAGCACCTGACAACTCCCCAATGCCCGAGAACCTTCTTCATGTCCCGGGAGGTTGCTTGGCCACACTGGACAGTGCATCTGGAGGTCAGGGAAATTCTTAACCTGTGTGTGTGTGTGTGTGTGTTGGGGATGGGCAGTTGGTAGATAATATCTCAGCATGTCCTGCTCATGGAAGGATTCTCATGCCAGTGCCACACAACATATAGGGTCCCCATGTGATCAGACCCCTGTTGTCCTCATAAGCAACATATTCATTCATGCAGAAAACTTGCTATTTTCTCTATCTCACATTCCCCCTCTTTCTCCATGCTTCCCAGGATCATCTCCCAAACAAACTAACTGTGTTCAAGTTCTTGTCTTGGGTTGCTTTTTTGGTGGAAACTCAAATCAAGACAACTTCCTAAGGCTTCCCACGAAGGTTGAATCTCCAAGGCTCCAGAACACTGAGGGTAATTCCTATACAAGTTTGACCTTAAAGGATTCTGGCCCAATCCTGAAAGATTTCACTGCACTTTCAAGACTTAATCTCCTGCATGACCACCCTGTCCTGATTCATGCTGTCCTCTGTAGTCCTGATAAGTAGTAGTCCTCACTAAGAACTGATTAATCTAGCAACTCTTTATTTAACTGAATTTAGAAGCTTTGCTGTAAGTCACTCTGGATTTGATTGACAGTATACTGGTTTGTCCCCCTGCTAGACTATAAATTCTTTGTGGATCAACTTTTAGCTTTATTGAGCATACCTAGTACCTGACAGTGAGAAAAACTCAATAAATGTTGAGTTGAAAATCATCATGGGATCCAGTGGGTTCACATTGTAAAAGGGATTTAAACTCAGCAGTTGGGACATCAATTTTGTTAACACCATAAACAACAAACCACCAAAATAAATATCTAACTGTATTAATTTATTTTAAACTATATAAAGGTATAAATATGGAACAGTAGTTTATAAAAGTCTTAGTGACCATTCTAGGGTGTAGGTCCACCAGAATTAGGATCTGGAAAGTTAGCATATAACCAGCTCAAAACTCAGATTGAATAAAACCCCCAACTCTAGAAAAGCAAAAATGCTAAATTCCTTTTCCTTGTGGAATTCAGGCTGCAAAGTGTGGATAAGAGAGACATCTCAACAGATTTTCCATGCCCACTTAACTGTATCCTAAACAGAATAATGCCCCCCAAAGACATTCTCATCCTGATCTTCAGAACCTGTGAATATGTTACCATACTGAGCAAAAGAAATGGGATTCAGTTATTGATCTTGAGATGGGGAAGAGTTTGGATTATGCAGATGGGTCTGTGTAATCACAAGGGTGAGACAGGTGAAAGAGGAAGATAGAAAGATTTGAAGGACTACTCTGTTGACTTTAAAGATGGAGGATGAGACCATGAGCCAAGGAATGCTGTCCCTCTCTAGATGAGCTGGAAAAAGAAAAGGATTCTTTTCCAAAATGTCTCCAGAAGGGACACAGCCCTGCTCATACCTTTATTTTAGCCCAGGGAGATCAAGTTGGACTTCTGACCTCCAGAATTGTAAGGTAATAAATTCACGCACTTTTAAGCCACTAAGTTAGTGGTAATTGTTATAGCAACCACCAAGAAACTAATACAGACAGAATGGGTGGTTTGAAAACAAAGTAAACCAAAGTAGGATATCCTTCTTCAGCATCATTTCTTCAGCTGTCAGACAAAAGAGCCTGTTTGTGACACAGACTTTGCAAATTTCAGTGGTCTTTGGCTTGGAAAATCTGAGGTGGAAGAGAAAACACAAGAAAAATGGGAATCTACCTGAAACAGGCCAGCTTAAAGTAAGTTCAACATTTTGGAACCCAGGAAGACTCAGAGAGTAAGGCCAGAATCAAGGTCTCTAGTCAGTCCCTGTTGTCTAGGCCACTATTTAAACTGTTCTGTGTCTGTAGAGTTACTGTTGTCTCGAGGACCTCAGGGCCTGAAGATGCCTATTTGTGGGTTCCAGGAGAAAGCCACACCTGGAATCTGACCCTGGGGGAAATGGGAGGAGAAGGAGATGGTGCAAAGGAAGCAGTGATTGGAGAAGGGGACATCTGAGCAGCCGTCCACACGGGTTCCCGACCTCCACACCACCGACCTCCTGGGAGGGAATTCTTGGTTATGGACAGCTGTCCTGTGCATTGTAGGATGCTTGGCACCACTCCCGACCAGTAGAGATCTTTTCCCTCACCCCACCCCAGTGGTGACTATCAAAAATATCTCCAAATATTGCCAAATGTCCCCTGGAGTGGAAAGAAAGTGAAAATCAACCTTTATTGATTAGCTCTGGCTAATTGGGAAAGAAAAATAGCTTTTTCATTAAAATCAACTTTGTCCAACAGAAATTAATACAAGTTACATATGCAAGTACATCTACAAATTGTGCAACCATCACCATAATTTCATTCCAGAACATTTTCATCATTTCCCAAAGGAGCCCATAACTGTTAGGAGGTACTCCCTGCTAATTAGAAGTCACCTCCAGCCCTTGGCAAACCCTGATCTACTTTCTCTGTGGATCTGCTTATTCTGGACATTTCCTATAAATGGAAACATACAGAATGTGACTTTTGTGTGTCTTATTTCTTTTATTCTGCATTATGTCACCAAGGGTCATCATGGAGGAGCATCTAACAATACTTGATTACTTTTTATGGATGAATAATACTATGATGATGGATAGACCACACATGTTTTTAGCTGTGCATAAGTTGATGGACATTTGGATTGGTTTCACTTTGTGGCTCTTAGGTATGGACTTACGTTTTCAGTTTTCTTGGGTAAATACCCAGGAAAAGAATTTCTGGGTAATACTTGTGTCACGTTTGGAGGAACCATCATGTTGGTTTTCAAAGTAGTTGTACTACTTTGCATTCCCAACAACAGTGTATGAGGCTACATATATAATTTTACATTTTTTTGGAAGCTATATTTTTGAAAAGTACAAAAATACAGGTGAAGTAAGTTTTACTAATATATTGGATTAACCCAACTTAACCAAAGTATTATTTCAACATGTAAACAATATATGATCATTAATAAGATACTTACATTGTTATGTCTTCAAGTCTGGTGCTTGTTTTACTCTTGTGATATATCTCAGTTTGGCTGCTAACTACTCCGTGGGAACATCTGATCTGTATTTAGAATTCACAAAATTAACAGTTGAAAGGGTAGATTCATATGCCCAGGTTGTTCCCAACTGATTTAAAATTTTCCCTAACAGAATTACACATTTTAAAGTTTACTGTGCATTGATTAAAATTAAATAAAATTTAAAGTTTAGTTCCTTTGTAGGCACATTTCAGATGCTTGCTAACCACACCTAACTAGGGGCTCCTAGGTTGGTTAGGCCAGCTCTTAGTCATTTTGGTTTTCATTCTGGGTTTTTTTATTGAAGGGGGAGGGTACTGGATTGAACTCAGGGGCACTCAACCACTGAGTCATATCCCCAGCCCTATTATGTATTTTTTGTTTACAGACAGGGTCTCACTGAGTTGCTTAGTGCCTGACTTTTGAACTTGCGATCCTCCTGCCTCAGCCTCCTGCGCCGCTGGGATTACAGGTGTGCACCATCACACTTGGCCTCATTCTGATTTTTTAAAAGTCCAATGCTTTTCTCTCGTGCAGCTTATCCAGTGATGAGCTGAAATTCGCTCTCTCTTTAAAAGTAGACCTTATTTTTCAGAACATATTTTAGTTCACAGCAAAACTGAACAGGAAGTACAGAAAGTTCCTGCACCTCCTGCCCCCACATAGGTACAGGTACCCCCATTGTCACAATCAATCACCTTATATGACATCACCATCACACAAAGTCTATAGTTTACATCAGACTTGGTGTTGTGCATGCTACGGGTCCCCACAAATGTGTTATGACTGTATCCACCACTAGAGTCTGTAATTCTGTTCTAAACGGCTCTTTCCTTTGTGCCTTAGATTCCCAGCCAAGGTCTGCTGGTTTGGAACAAGAGGCAAACAGCAGAAATGATCACCTGGGAGCCCCTCTGTCCTCTCAACCCCTGCAGACCTTATTTCTAATGACCAGCTCTGGCTGAGGCAGCCCCTGCTGCCAGGGCTTAGGTGTCCCAGTTGGCATCCTGGCAGCCCCGCTGCTTGTTGGGCAGGCTCCACTGTGTCTCTTGTATCACTTTAAAAACAACATGCCACTCTGCCCTGGGGTCATCTATCAGGTTACCCACGAGCTATAGGACAAAAGAGGACACATTCCAGTCATCTTTGAGGTCACAGGTTATTGGGCTTGGGAAATCAGATACGGAATAGCCGTGGATGAATGTGGTGGGGAGGGATGTGCGTGTTCTCATGGGTTTTCATCACAAGTCCAAGGGCTCATGCCTGCAGGTGAAGAAAGAGCAGAGATCTACAGCCCCGGCCCCTCAGGCTTTGGGGGATCAGATGCCTGTCCTCCTGGGAGCTTGCCACAGTGAGGATTTTGACTCAGTAGGACTCCGTGGTGGGAAGCCTGAGATCCTGAATTTCTAACAAACACCAGGGATTTCCAGAGACTACACTTTGGGTAACAAGGACTTAGGGCTTTCCCCAGTGTTCAGCATGCCCCATCCTCCCCAACCTTCCTCTGCCACACTCCGTTGCCCAGTGGCTGATCAGAGCCGACACGTTCTGAGTGGAGATGTGTGCCAGGGACTGTGCTAAGCCCTCTGCTTGGGTTAACTCATTTCATTATCTCAGCCACCCTGTGAGATAAACCCTGCTCTTATCCAGGCTCTTCAGCGGGAAGCAGTGACGTCTCGCTTTGAGCAGAGTTCAACCCACTGGAGGCCCTTGTCTCTGTCCACAATGTGGAACAGCTTTCCTAATGCCATTTTAGGCCTGAGCTCTGTAACTTCTTTTGAAACTAAAATAAACTCATGGATAAGTGGGCTTGCCTCGGGTGAAGGGGATGGAGTAACTGGGTGGCTGGGGTGGGAGGGACATATATTTGTCACTATATACTATTATGCTGGATACCTTGTGGATTTTGTACTCTGTGTGTATAAATTAATGAATAGTTTGAAAGACAGTTTGTCAAAAAAAAAAAAATTAGCCTGTAGCCTTCATAGTTAAAACTTATCACCAATAGCTGGGCTTTTCTCGGGCCTCCATGTGGGGCATTCAGAATGAATCACTGTGGAGATACAGGGGAGGGGGGCTCTTTTGGACCCTGGTGGTGCACTTTGCTCCTCTGGGAATATGCAAAACAAGGCTGGCCTGCAACCTCCCACCAGATGATAAATGGTGCAGTTGCTACCTGGTTGACAAGGGCTTTTCTGCAGTAGGTAGATTATAGGAGCAGTTTGCTAAGTGGATAACAATAGTAAAAATGATGGTATTCAAAAGCAGATATGAGAATTCCTTCTTTCAGACAGCTTGGCAGGAGTCTGAAATCCCAGTGTTTCTCTTCTGTGATATTCCACATTAAAAAAAGAGGAGAAAATTGTATTAACCAAAAAATGTTTGGCCTTAGCCATTGTGGGCACCCCAATGTGATTCAAACTTTAATGCCATCTTACTAATTGAAGCTAATGGCTGTGATCATAAAAATGTGAATTTTAACATGAATTCTAAAGCAATGAAGGTTAATTAATTCCAAATCCATCTAGCAAGCAGTGAAGGTAATTGTGAAGAAAAGTTTACAAAAAGAGGTTCTGGCCTAACTGGTTTTTACTGTGTAGATAAGCTTCCAATTTAATGAGTCATAGTGAAGAATGCCCTTATTGGAGTATAAATTGGCTTAGGGGAAGGCCAGGGCCAGTGTGACTGGAACTTACATAGATGATACTAGGAAGCTGGTAGGGCCTATGGAGTGGGGAGAAAAGCCACCAAATGCCAAACAAGTCACGTGTTTCTGCTATATTTGAAATAGCTTTGGACATCTCTACCCAGCCTCCAAAGGAACCACTAGTCCAAATGTCTTAATTTGCTTTACACATGTGGTGAAGCACATATAACCACATAGTCCTGTTCCTCTGATCACGCTTGTCACTCACAGAAATAGTATAGGCACATGTGCACAGTACGTCACACAGAAGTCACTGGAATAAAACCCAGCCCTGCTCTCAGGTGTGAGGATTGCTGCAGCTCTGCCTGAGGGCCATTTTGAGTCCCAGACTGCAGACCGCAGGAATCACACAGGGTATGGCAATACTGTCCTTGTGCTACTGAGGTCACTGCTAGGAGATGGCCATCACCTTGACCCAGGTGACCTCAGGTCTTCTGGCTCCCTGCCTTTGGAACCAGGGGCCTGGTGTGCCATCTTGCAGGACACCATGCAGCCAGGCCCTCCCTTGGCTCTTGCTGCCTCCCCAGCAACAATCCTCCAAGAAGCTGGAAGGAAAGGCAACCCAGAGTTTTCCTTCTCCTTCATCCCCAGACCAGTCATCTCGTTCTTATGGGGAGAAGCCAGACTCCCTTTGTCTCTGATCATCCAACAAGCACTCATTGAACACACACTGAGTATTATGCTCCTTTTTACGCCAGGCATGTGCTGTGGCCTCAGCTAGTGATGAGTGGCAGAAAGACAAAGCAGGAGGGGAAGCAGAGAGGGATGCTACTTCAGGAAGAACAGCGAGCCTCTCTGAATCTTCTAACTGCTCTGAAAAGCCTCTAAGTTCCCCTCGGTTTGACCAGGAACCTGACAGCTTGGAGAGCAGCTGATTCTCCTCCAAACCCCTCCCAGGTAGAGAGGGATAACCTTCTGATTAATAGTGTCAGAGCAAGGAGAGTCAATGGGAAACGCAACCAGAGTGTAACAGCCTTCAACTACAAGGGGATGGGAAGATGGGTGGGCAGGGTCATGTCTGCAGCGGGGCTGACTCCACCAGTTCAGATTTCTGCGTGCTGGTCCCACAGGAGCCATCTTGCCCTCAAGAGGACTCACAGGAATGGCAATGGGCAGCACAAAGATTTACGGAAAGCAAGAACGTTTAGAGCTGCTGGACATAGTAATCCCACATCCGATCCTGGCCTTTTTTAAAAAATTATTATTAGTTGTTCAAAACATTGCAAAGCTCTTGACATATCATATTTCATACATTTGATTCAAGTGGGTTATGAACTCCCATTTTTACCCCGTATACAGATTGCAGAATCACATTGGTTACACATCCACGTTTTTACATATTGCCATCCTAGAGTCTGTTGTATTCTGCTGCCTTTCCTATCCTCTACTATCCCCCCTCCCCTCCCCTCCCATCTTCTCTCTCTACCCCATCTACTGTAATTCATTTCTCTCTCTTGTTTTTTTTTTTAATTTTCCCTTTCCCCTCACTTCCTCTTATATGTAATTTTGTATAACAATGAGGGTTTCCTTCCATTTCCATGCAATTTCCCTTCTCTCTCCCTTTCCCTCCCACCTCTCGTCCCTGTTTAATGGTAATCTTCTTCTCTTGCTCTTCCTCCCTGATCTGTTCTTAGTTGCCCTCCTTATATCAAAGAAGACATTTGGCATTCGTTTTTTAGGGACTGGCTAGCTTCACTTAGCATAATCTGCTCTAATGCCATCCATTTCCCTGCAAATTCCATGATTTGTCATTTTTTAGTGCTGAGTAATAATAATATGAATGTCACATTTTTTTTTTTATCCATTCACCTATTGAAGGGCATCTAGGTTGGTTCCACAGTCTAGCTATTGTGAATTGTGCTGCTTGAACATTGATGTAGCTGTATCCCTATAGTACGCTCTTTTAAGGTCTTTGGGGAATAGTCCGAGAAGGGGAATAGCTGGGTCAAATGGTGGTTCCATACCCAGCTTTCCAGGGAATCTCCATACTGCTTTCCAAATTGGCCGCACCAATTTGCAGTCAGCAATGTATGAGTGTACCCTTTTCCCCACATCCTCGCCAGCACTTTTTGTTGTTTGACTTCATAATGGCTGCCATTCTTACTGGAGTGAGATGGTATCTTAGGGTGGTTTTGATTTGCATTTCTCTGACTGCTAGAGATGGTGAGCATTTTTTCATGTACTTGTTGATTGATTGTATGTCCTCCTCTGAGAAGTGTCTGTTCAGGTCCTTGGCCCATTTGTTGATTGGGTTATTTGTTTTCTATTGTTTAATTTTTTGAGTTCTTTGTATACTCTGGATATTAGGGCTCTATCTGAAGTGTGAGGAGTAAAGATTTGTTCCCAGGATGTAGGCTCCCTTTTTACCTCTTTTAATGCTTCTCTTGCTGAGAAAAAAATTTTTAGTTTGAGTAAGTCCCATTTGTTGATTCTTGTTTTTAACTCTTGTGCTATGGGTGTCCTATTAAGGAATTTGGAGCCCGACCCCACAGTATGTAGATCGTAGCCAACTTTTTCTTCTATCAGACGCCGTGTCTCTGATTTGATATCAAGCTCCTTGATCCATTTTGAGTTAACTTTTGTGCATGGTGAGAGAAAGGGATTCAGATTCATTTTGTTGCATATAGATTTCCAGTTTTCCCAGTACCATTTGTTGAAGATGCTATCCTTCCTCCATTGCATGCTTTTAGCATCTTTGTCTAATATAAGGTAGTTGTAATTTTGTGGATTCGTCTCTGTGTCCTCTATTCTGTACCATTGGTTCACCCGCCTGTTTTGGTACCAGTACCATGCTGTTTTTGTTACTGTTGCTCTGTAGTATAGTTTGAAGTCTGGTATCGTTATACCGCCTGTTTCACTCTTCCAGCTTAGAATTGCTTTTGCTATTCTGGGTCTTTTATTTTTCCAGATGAATTTCATGATTGCTTTCTCTATTTCTACAAGAAATGCTGTTGGGATTTTGATTGGCATTGCATTAAACCTATAGAGAACTTTTGGTAATTTCGCCATTTTGATGATGTTAGTTCTGCCTATCTATGAACAGGGTATATTTTTCCATCTTCTAAGATCTTCTATTTCTCTCTTTAGGGTTCTGTAGTTTTCATTGTATAAATCTTTCACTTCTTTTGTTAGGTTGATTCCCAAGTATTTTATTTTATTTTTTTTGAGGATATTGTGAATGGGGTGGTTGTCGTCATTTCCATTTCAGAAGATTTGTCGCTGATATACAGGAATGCCTTTGATTTATGCCTGTCGATTTTATATCCTGCCACTTTGCTGAATTCATTTATTAGCTCTAGTAGTTTCTTTGTAGACCCTTTTGGGTCTGCTAGGTATAGGATCATGTCATCCGCAAATAGTGATAATTTAAGTTCTTCTTTTCCTATCTTTATGCCTTTAATTTCTTTCGTCTGTCTAATTGCTCTGGCCAATATTTCGAGAACAATATTGAATAGAAGTGGTGAGAGAGGGCATCCCTGTCTTTGAACCTGGTCTTTATCATTGTTTCTGAGCTCCATCTTTCACAGGACCCCAAACCTCAGGTATTGGCTTGCAAAGGCATGAGCAAATTTTAACCTAGGGAAAGTCAAGGTTCAGAGCAGCAGGTGTGGCCTCAAACCTAAGCAAACTGCAGTCAACCCCTCAGCTGCTCCCTGGTGCACCAATTTCTTCTCTCAGTTACCTTCATCTAGAGGGGCAAGGGCTGGGGGAAACTGAGAACAAGAACAGGGAAGATGACATCTGGCTCCCATCTGACATGTGGCTCCTCCTGTGACATCGTCTTGCCTAGATTTTTTTTCAGATCTCCTTGGACCTCTGGTTTTCTGTGATGCTTTAAGTTCCCACCCTCTTGGTGTGTCACATAATAAGACTGCACCCGCGGACTCTGCCACATGCAGGCTGAGCTCGTTCCAGCAAGTCAGTGTGGCCACATCCTTCAAGTCTCTGAGCCTCTGAGAAGAGGGAGCTCAGAAAAGCCTTGCAGATCTATGACTCATCCAAAGGACCAATTGAGACTGCAGAGACACTCATCCTGGCGATCTCAGGCAGGATCCTCAAGAGAAGCAGAGGCTAGGGAGACACGGCAGGCTGCTGGAGAGAGAGCATTGCCTATCCAGTGGTCATTGCCCTCTGAGAGATGTCACTATCCAGGGGATCATGGCAGGAAGAACAAAGTTCAGAATATGGCCTGGGGTGACAGAGTATAAAATGAACTCTGAACGGCAATGGGGTGCCTAATGTCTTCCCCAGGCCCCTGCAAGCTGAGACTGGGGAGAGCAGATTTTCTACTCGATACAAATGACTAAGTTGTACAGGGGTCCCCATACGGCTCCAGAGATGAGCTAATACGTTTACTACACGCCTTACTACTTACTTTGTGCATCAAGTACTGTGGTAAGCAGTCCCAGTCCGTCAAAGAGCTATTTACAGTAAACCTCTGGGGGGACCCTAAGGGGACTCCCTGGTGCACTCCTAGTCTTCCTGGGTCTGACCAGTTGCCAAATCCTGTCATCCTAATTCTACGAGATCTCTTGAATTAGAAATCTCCCCTCTATATTAGGTTCCGGTGGTTGCCATAACATTACCATAAACTGGGGGACTTCAAACAAAAGAAACTTATTGGAATCAAATTGTGGGCAGGGACTGTTCCTCTGAGAGCTCAGAAGGAGAAACCATTCCATGCTCTTAGCTTCTGGTGGTTGCTGGCGGTTCTTGACGTGCCCTGGCTGGTAGCTGAATGGCTCCAATCTCTGCCACCAACATCCCATGGCCTTCTCCCCTCTGTGCCTCTGGGTTCAGATTTCCCTCTTCTTACAAAGATATCAGTCATTGAATCAGGGCCCAGTCTCATCTAGGATGACCTCATCCTAACTGGATTGTACCTGCAAAACCCCCTTTCCAAATAAGGTCACATTCATACATTCACAGGTACCAGGGGTTGTGACTTGAACAGGTCTTTTTAGAAGACACACTTCAACCCACTCTTCATTTCTTGAGCTACCACCGTAGCCCAGCCTTCCTTAGTTTATCTGGACCATTGTGATAGCTTTTCTTCTAGACCACTCATAACTTTCTCTCCTCGGAGAACATCTGCTGACCCTAAGTCTTGACCACTTCCCGGTACAGAATGTAAGTTCCAAGAAGACAGAGCCTTTGGCTGGTAATGTTCTTTCCCCAGAAGCTGGGACAAGACCTGGAACATAGAGGGCTTTTAACAAGTACCTGTCGAATTAAAGAATGGAGTAATTGATAAATGGAAATGTATAGACAGCATTTTTTGAGGGGGCATACTTACCCCATCTCTTCTCCCCAAATTAGAATGATTTCTCCATTGTCATGGTATTTCTATTTCTATGCCAAACTTTACTGTGTAATAGACTCCTTTTGTTTACCCAGCTGGGGTGTTACTCTGTGCGGTACCTGGAAATAGATGCTGGATCTGGTTCGTCTTTGAAGGCCCAGAACAAACACAGTGCCTATCAATATTTGTTGAACTAAATCTAGTTTAAGGGGCAAGACAGAAACATGAAAAGCCATATTCCCCCACCCCCTCCAATTTACTGCCACCAACGCACTTGCAGACCTGGAGAGGGGGTGAGAGGTGGGGCAGGAGGTAAACTTGCAAATTCTGTAAGTTCCCCTTTTTGCTGATGCTTGAAAAAATTATCTTTCTGAGTCAGCACAGGTATTTTGATACTGCCTTGAGATTTGGGACATTTTTTTTTTTTTAAACCGATGGTTTGAAAACAAGTGCTTTCACATTTACCATTAAACTGATGGGGTTGAGTGGGAGAATGACCAATGCAAGAACCATTTACCCCTTCATCCTTTAGAGTTCTGGTTCAGGGTCTAAATCTGACAACAAGCATAAGGAACTCCCCAGTCATTGCCTCTCCAAAGCAGATGGGGACCATCCAGCTCAGGCATGAATTGGTCTTCATAAAAACACTCTGAAGTGGCTAGCACTGATTACATTGTCTGGAGGGCTGTGTTAGTGACAGGTTGGTGACAAGAGGTAGACTCTTGCTCATCTGAATTCTACTCTCAGGACAGGCTTTGCTTACATACAAGCAGGCCTAACCTCCAGAGAAGAGCCAGGCTCCCTGTAATAATTGCTTTGTTGTTAGAATATCATTCTAGACCTTTCTATTCTCAATTCCATACCACCCAATCCAGTAAGAAAGCTTCACTACAGAGTGTGGTTGCCAAAATGGAGATGGTGGGGGTGGGTGGGAAGGCTAGGAAAAGAGAGGTAGTGGGCTAAATAGTGTCCCCTCAAACCGATGTCCACCTAGAACCTTAAAATGTGATCTCATTTAATAATAAAGTCTCAGGCTACAATTAGTCAAGATGAGGTTATGATGGACTAGTATGGGCCCTAAAGCCACTTACAAAAAAAGGAGGGGACCCACAAAGAGATATATGGAAGGGAAATGGCCACATGAAGATGGGGACAGAGTTTGGAGTGAGACATCTACAGGTCAAGGAGTAGCCAACATTGCCGGGAGCTACCAGAAGCTGGAAGGGGCAAGGGAAGACCCTCCCCTAGCACCTCCCGAGGGAGCCAGGCCTTGGGGACACCTTCATTTTAGACTACTAGCCTCCAAACTGAGAATAAATGCGTGGCATTTTAAGTCAACCCAGATTTGCAGTTATTAGTTACTGAGTGAAGTCTGAGAGAACAATAAACAGTTGACAATACAGAGGGAATTATCAGAAAAAAATTTCATTTCTGCTTCCAGGGCCCTCTTTCAAAGCATCTCTAGACACTGACATAACTTCAGGGGTGAGGTGGACGTAGTGATAGGGATGGTATAGGGAGGGAGATGATGCTGGAGTTATACTGAAAAGAAAACAGATGAAAAGAAAGAGGTTTTTTTGTTTTGTTTTGTTTTTGTTTAAGCAAAGTTGGACTTTATTGAGAGGGAAGTTTTCTAGATTTCTTTCTTTTTCTTCATTCCGAGAATCTTATCTCTGCATGATCATAAAGGAAGCGTGAAAGAGTGTGGGCAAGTGGGCTCTCTCTGCCCCCTCAGAGATGTGCAGAGAGGAGGGAGCTGATGGACAGTCAGAGCCACAGAGGTACCTGGGTCCTGACTTCATTTACCTGACAGTACAATGGTATTAGAGCAAGCTAAAGGGAGCCATGGTTCAGGAGTTCGTTTTAGGACACAGGAGCCCGCCACTCCTTGGCTTACCCATGTGGGGTGGCTCAGACATCAGCTTCCAGGAGAGCAGAACAAGGAAAGAGGAACTATAAGCATGAAGTATTCCCTAAGGATCCCCAAGGATTGGATCAAAAGCAGTTTAACCAGAGAGAAAATTGGCTTATTCTCTGCTCAACCCCAAAATCTCCACATGTGATGGACTGGTGAGGCATGAAGGAGAGAAAAACTCAATTCCAGAGACTAAATAAAGGAATTGCATTTACTCAAACCTCTGAGAAATAACCTGTGTGCGTGCGTGTTCAAGGCACCAGGTGCAAATATCAACTCAGTACCTTCTGGCCTTCCGAGCTTGAGCTGCCAAACTGACCCCAGACATTTTTTTCCTCCTCTTTTCAAAGCATTTCCCCACCAACATGAGCTTCCTAGAAACTTCTTTGTGAATCACTTTTCTTTGCATTTTCAAGGGGAAATTTCCTTTTGATGGATCCCTCCAAAGGGATGCCTGAGTTTTTAGTTTCTTCTCCTCTGTGGTTGTCTCCACATCTCATCCTTCATCTTGAAAGAATTAAAATTGTCTTAAACTGAACCCTTCAGGTACACATTGTAATTTTACAACTCTGTGTCCAGGTAAATAGGACACTGCCACCTTGGTGCCCAGTGCCCTGTGAGTGTTGGTGCAGTTGTGCTAATGTCCTCAGGGTGGGATAAGTTAGATATATTGAAACCTCAATTGTTCATGGGACTTCAGAAATTAAGAAAGATGCTTCCGTCTACTCAAGCTTTTGGCTTAGACCTACAAAAACCAGGACAACCGGAAACCAAGCTATTTGTGAGAAAGAGCATTAGTTCTGTAGAAATGATATATTAACCAAAGCCCAGGACCCTGGGGCATTTTATCCAGGTAGAAAAACAATGTCTCAACAGAGAGAAAGAGCAAGAGAAGATTCTGCCTAAAGAGGTCAAGCCTTCCTACATCTGTTTTGGGGGGGGACATTGGACCATCATCAGTTTGGATGGATACTCACTTCACTTGACAAAATTTTGAAGCACCTACTATGTGTTTGGCATCAAGTTGAACAAGACTAACCCTGTCCTTCCTCTCGTGGTTGTCAATAGGCAGGGAATTTTGTGTCTTCTGTTGCAGGAAGCTGCCTCTGAATTCAATCAGGTAACATTCCTGCCTGCTGGGTCCCCTGCCCTTCTGTCACCTACTGTCCAAAGGGATATTTCCTGTTGATAAAAACATCAAACCCATAGCTTTCCTCTAGACCTTCTGTAGGAGATCTGTAGGATACATCAGGCCCCCCAAACCGTGTGCTCTCCTTATCCTTTGGTAACGAACATCTGTGGCTGGCAATCTCCCTGGTATTTATGTTTACATTCAGATTTTCCAAGTCCCGAATGCCACCATTACTGTATGCTTTGAAGCCCACGCTGAATAGGCAAAGCACTTGTGTAGTAACCGTGACAAATATTTCCTGTTTCTAAAGTTTACAAGAACTTGCTTTGTACAAGATATTATTGTCAGCGTGGTACAGTAATTGCTACTACTTTGGTTTTGATTTTGCTCACAAATCTAGAAACTGTAAAGAGAGATATTGATTTGGTAACATTCTCCTAGAACCTGAGTAAGATTTAATTTTTCCCCTTATTATCCAGACTGAAATCTGCAGTGAGGTTTCAGTCTGTGGGAAGTAAACAATCCCTCTCATGCTCCCTCCATGTCTGCAGTTGACAGCAGGGTTCATTCTGAGGCTCAATGGGCCCCGAGGAGAGGATCCATGGGCCTGCGGGGGTCTGAAGTCCCCTGAAACTATATGCAACATACTGTGTGTAAAAGGAGAACTTCTGAGAAGAAACCATACTTTTCCTCAGCTCTTCAAAGTGATCTGCACCTCACAAAGGGTTAGCAAAGTTGGGGGTCCATGGCCCCTGGTCTTCCATTCTGTGGCTATGATGGTTTCCATTGACCCAGACCAGGTCTGTGAACCCCTGGAGTGCTGCAGGATCTCTTTCAGGATCCACATGCCCACAGCACTTACTACCAGCCATGAAGCTCCTAATGTGTATGGCAGGGAGAAGCAAAGAGACCAGGCAGGTGAAGGACCACGGATCCAGAGGAATGCCCTTCCCCCACCCATGTGGCAACTCCCTTCTACAGCCCAGGGTCTTTCCCTGGGGCCTTCAGTGGCTCTATCTTGGATCAGACACAGCTTGCTATATATCCTTTCCCTGAACGACTCTCACAGTTACTAGACGAGATTAGATCTAGAAACCTTTGCAGTCAAAGGTGCCACAGTCTCTGGCTGGGCACAAATCACGAGTCTCCACACAGCTTGTAGATTCAAACAGCAATTCTTTATTCCCGAACTCACACCGGCCGTCTACAAACATGCTCTGGGGGAATCCACGTTCTCTGCCCAAATCCACTCCGCATGGGCTTCTGTCTCCCAAAATATACTGTCTGACCCTAAGCACTCAAGAGGAACTCAGCAGCAGGATACGCCCTATTCTAAAGGGGGAACACCCTAATCTCCTATTATGCTAAACTGCCCTATTCTAAAGGGGGAACACCCTAATCTCCTATTATGCTAAACCGCCCTATTCTAAAGGGGGAACACCCTAAATACGGATCCTGCCCTGGTCCTTGAGCAAGGTCACCTTTCAGAAGTCCTTCCACTAGACAGCATGGGAGTAAGCTGGCAAGGAATTTGTCATACCTACTTGGCTGATGGCTCCCAGCAAAAGGAAAATCTGGTTCCAAATGAAGGGCGAGGCTTAAACCCCATTTCAATGTTTGTATTGTTTACATGACAGCAGGTCATGGAACACCAAAGCTGTGGAAGGCCAAGAGGTCCCCTCCAACCCTCTTAATTTACTGTGGAGGAAATATACTCAGAGATCTCATGACTTCTCCAAAGCCACTTTCCGCATAGCAGCAGATCCAAGACCAAACCCAGGTTTTCCGAGTCTCAATCCTTTTTCCATCACCTTGGTCCACTTTCACCTTGGCATACAAGTCCTGATCTCAAGATGGAGTAACACCAAATAAAACAAAGCCACCACCACCACAACAAAAGCCACCTTAGACTCCAAAGAAAGACTCCTCTGTTTGCAAGTCTCCCGGTTTTACTTTATGGAAATAAGAACTCTCTCTTTCATCTCCTGTTTACAGACAAGTCAAGATGGCGCCTGGCAAAATGCCAGAGGGAGTGGTTTGAAAAGTAACACCATCGAGCCATTAAGTGTGGAGATTCCTTATTGGTTGACTGCTGTATCTATTTTATGTTAATTAAGATAAGCTGTGTGGAATGTATAAATATCGCTCCGGTCCTACAATAAACGGCTTCCACTCCTGCTGTATCAATCTGCACAAGTTGTTCGTCACCCCCTGGTTATTTTGCTGCAGCCGGACTGCGGCAATCTCCCAATGCAAGAAAACCTAGATGCATGCAGGAAAGAGGGAACGACTTTTCTGATCCAATTTGCTTGGGAGTTTGCCACTAACTGGGCATCTCCTGTGTTGGAATCGGTGGCGTATGACTCTCCAACGATTCACAGGGCCCACCAGGTGTTGAGGGCTTCATATTGCTGAGCCGTCAAAACATTAGCTCCTGCTAATGTGAGATGCACAGTGAACACAGGAAGCTCCTGGCTCTTATGCTAGGGCCCTTCCACTCGAACCACATTACACTGCACACGCAGAGCCCCTTAGCCCTCGGGTGTTGGAATTCCGGAAACATGTCCTTGCTCAACACATCAAATGGTATTTCACAAACCCTAAGACTTTCCCTGGAATTCAAGACAGGATTGTAACAACCAGTTGATGGGAGATTTCTTATCTCCCTGAACAGAATGGAATGAAGACGTGCTGTCCAAATGGCAGGAGTGTTGGGAGCCAGTGTGACCACTGGAGACTTTAGATGACTATCAAACCAGACACAGCGCTCCGCTTCATGATGTGTTATTCTAACAAAGTCTTTAAGTGAAGTTTCTTTCTGGGCAATCAGGCAACTTCTAAAAATAAACTCAAGTTCTTGAAATATTCTAGTTTGCCTTTAAGCTCTCTTTGGCGGGGGACCTGGCTGTCTATTTTTGGTTTCGCAGCCCCAGGTGGTATGGATTTGATCTATCGAATGACGGATGACCAAGTGACGCTCAGCCATGAGAGCTCAGCAGATACTTAGGAAAGGTTATCTGTGGGCGAGGCCACAGCAGCCCAGGATGACAGAGGACAGGGGAAATGCTCATTTAAGGATTCCTGGAACCACAGGAGGAAATTGGTGATGTGTAGACAGAGGTCAAAAATACTGCTTTTTGGACCTTGTCCAGGAAAAGAGCACTAAGACAAGGGAGCTGGAGAAAAAACATATGCCATAGAAGGGCAGGTTGGCATAGGAGGCACTGCCAGCTGAAGCTAAGCTCCGAGTGGCTCCACTGCCCTGGCCCTGGGTGGTTGTATTTGGCCGTTAGGACCAAGGCCCTGTACTTTGGTGATCCATCTTCTCATATTTCCCGGTTCCCCCGCCCTGACTCTACTTCAAGTTCACCTTGCCTCAGGCCCTTTTGATCCCTTGGCACCTTCACCAGGCCCCAGAGCTCCCTTCCCAGGAGCCACACCCCTTGCCCGTTATGACACTGTCCTTCCATCTAATTCCTATCAAGGGCTGCCCAGTCCCTCGGGAGGCTCCAGGGTGAATCTCGCATGCCACCTTCTTCAACCCTCAGTGATATAGTTTGTTTTCTCCATTAGGAGGATATTAGTGTGTTAACAAAATGACTAAATCACAGTGGACTAAGACACAGGGCTTTCGCTGCTCACAAGGAGTCTGGGCTAGGAGAGCTTGTGTTAGTCCGGCGCCTGGTGGTACCCACGAAACCCCAACTTCCTTCTCTCTGCCCTGCCAGGAAGTATGTCAGCTTTTCCTTCTTGTGCTTGTTCCCCAGGGCTGGAATAAGCCGGTTGAAGTATCAGGCATTGATTGCACTTTAAGTAAAGGAAAAAGGAGGTGTTAGACCAGGCACCTATAATATCTGCATCTGTTACGGTTTTGAATGTTTCTTCCCAAATTTCATGTGTTGCAAACATAATCCTCAGATTCATTTGTTAGTGACATCTGGTGGTGGCGGTGACCCATTGGGAGGTAATTAGGCTAATGTGAGGTCATGAGGGTAGGGTCCCCTGATGGCATCGATGGCTTTATAAAGGAGGGAGACAGACCTGTGCCATCACATCTTGCCATGTGATGCGCTCTGCTACGTCATGATGTGGCAGTGTCCTATTTACCTGGACACAGAGTTGTAAAACTACAATGTGCGTCTTTCAAGACGAAGGATGAGATATAGAGACAACCATGGAGGAGATGAAACTAAAAACTCAGGCATCCCTTTGAATGGTGGAATCATGTTCTTGGACTTCCTAGACTCCAGAACCATGCACCAAATAAACTTCTATCTTTATAAATTATCTGGTCTCAGATATTCATTATAGCAACAGAAAACAGTATTAATTCCTCAGTTTATTCACTAAGTGATTTGATTCCCTTCTATGAACTAAGTTTGGACACTTTGAAATGAATAACAAGTGTCCCGGCCCTTAGAAATTTGAGGCAGCAGACAAATCAACTGATGACCATGTTATATGCAAGGAGGAGCATTGGAGTCTTATACCCAAAATACCTTGGAGCTCATAAGTTCTGGACATAGGTTCAGGGGATTCCCAGCCTTTGGTGGGTTGGGGATTGTTCTAACTTCTCTGATTAGAAAAGCTGGGTTTGGGGTTAGGGATGTAGTTCATTATTAGAGCACTTGCTTAGCTTGCATAAGGCTTTGGGTTTGATCCCCAAAATTACAAAAGAGGAAAGGAAATGAGAGAGGAGGCTGGGTTGGAAATGTCTTTGTAGATAGCCAGATGTAGATGTGGCTCTGCTGTTGCCTGTGGAACTCCAGGGAGATTTCCAATCCCTGAACATTGGTGACTTCCAATAACACTTCTCAACTCTATATCCATCCTTTGATATGGGTTTCATGGTAAAAGAACTCCTCTTTTCTCTTTTAAAGTGCTGAAAGGACGTTGCAGGAGAAAGAGAATGATTCCTGTCATTTCAGCATTACTGATGTTGATGAGAGGGATGTGTGGTCATCCCTAGAGTCTGCTCCATCCTCCAAGCCCAGAATGTGGTCCGTTCATAACCTTGTAGCCTTAGCTTAGTGAAAACCTTTCTGCAACCCTCTTTATTTGGAAGTTAGAGCCTGGCATGGCCCTCCCACCCTGACAGCCTCCTTCCTGTACCAACACCTGCACTCCCTCCACAGGCCCTCCTGTGGACCACATGCGGCCACCAGAGGTGCTGGCCCACATGGAACTCTTGTTCCCTCCACAAATTCCACCCCCATCACACATGGCCTGAGGACTCAGCCTCTTCCCCCTCGGTGCTCAGATTCCACTGGATGCCACACCACTGGATGGAACCACTTGGTCCCTGCCTGCATTTGGAAGGGTCCTCTGTTGATGGCCCAGCAACTCCAGACAAACTCTGTCTGGATAAACTAGTGAACTCCTTTGCTATCTGGTGACCGAACCATACCTTCTCCAACTAGGACCTAACCATACTTTCTCCAGCCCATCCAAGTCTGTCCTCTGTGACTCTCCCTCATGGAAGGGTACCAGAGAGTATCCTTATATTTTATAGTGCTCTTCCATCACAGTTACCACTTCTTTAGGTTTTACTTCCCTTGTCATACCTCCTGTATTTCTACCTCCTGACTGGAGCCAGGCTCTTCACCTTCTCAGTAAAGAGGCATTCAGCATCTTTATTTCAGATTTATTTTTCAGAACAAATGAGAAAGTCCTCCTAAAGCCCACAGCTCAGGGTTGTACTCATCGGGGCTGCTCAATTTCCTCTTTGCCTTAGCTGTACTTCCTTTTCACAGAGAACAAGGAAACCCATGTCAGTGCGTACCTTCCGGGCACCAGGCACTATACCAGGCACTTGACAGGATGATGCTGACGTGCATGTGGTTAGCCTTACAGGAGGAGACAAAGGGTCAGGGAGGTTAATGAGATTACCTGGGGTCCTTCATGCCATAGTGGACTAACCTGGGCTATAAATCCAGGTTGCCAGTCCTATGCACCACACGGGACAGTAGACTTTCCCTAGAGCCCCCAACACTCCTTTTTACCTAAGTGAGAACAATTTTCCTATATAACAAGCCCTTCTGAGTCTCACTGGGTCTCTCCGCTCACTTCGTGGTGAGAGTAGCTGAGCAGGAGGGCCATTTGCTGGAGCACGTCTATCCGTCATGATTTGACTAAGAGGCCTACTCCTGTAAGAAAGGTCTGACTCACTGGAAAGGTGTGAGCCTGAGGTTTCTCTCTATGAGCTGGCTTCTGAATAAGGTGAGGAGCCTGCTCTCGGAACTGCTGCCATAAGTCTCGGGGAGTAGGAACTGGGCTGTTAAAGGCTCCACTTTGAAAAAATCTCATTGGTTGAAGTCAGATTTATGGGATTTCACATCAACTGTGGATCATCCCATGGTTTGTTGGTTGAACCTACCTCCCAAAGACCAGCCATCTTTGTCAAGTTTACCAATGCTCCCAAGGGCTTAGAACAGTGCCCGGTGTGTTGTAGACACCCAATGTTTGTCGAATGTATGAATTTAGACTGTCAAGGGCTCAACCTGTGTCTGGACCTGTGGGGCTTCACGAGGGTATTTTCAAGTAGGATTTTACCTTAAAAGCAAGAGTAGGAAAGAGTGAATATACCACAAGAGGAATATGACTTTTCTCAATCAAGGTTTGATATTATGATACTATAGTGCCGTCACCAAATTTATCCTAATCAGAACATACTCACCCTGTGTTGCTCTCTAGATGTTAGCCTCTTTTATGAATCAGCCTATTTCTCTGTTAATATACTAATCATTGATAACGAGTAGGTAAGAATAAAGGTACAAACCCAGAAAGTAGTTTTTTAAACAGAGCCCTTTGAAAAAAAAAAATTGCCTGGTGCCTGGCAGAGAATTCTCTACCTGGCAGTGACTCTATGAATATCTATTGGCACTGATGATATTGTGATGATAGCAAGATCCTAAAATAAAGGACTGATGTAGGTGGGGCAGATCCAGAATAAAAAGGCCTGAGAGGAGCAGCAGGGTTTTTGACTGGGTGGTCTCTGTACTCATCTCCATCCTAGGAAGCTTCCCACACGTCGCTGCTTAAAATAAAAATCTACACCAAAATAGCAAAGGGAAAGAACACTCTCTCCATGTGTTATAGGTGATCAGGTATGGAGAGGACCGTTTTGAGGACAAAGGTGGTTCATTGCTACTTTGCAAGTACTATATATATGTCATTTGTCATTAAGCTCTTTGATACTTTAGAAAGGCCTTGTTTCTTATGTCCCCCAAATTATCTTTCTTGTTTTTTCTTTTCCATGTTAATATTGTGAGGAAGAAAAAGAATTTAGAAATAAAATACATGCAATCTTTTTCTTTTTTAGAAACACCAGAATTTGAACCAGTGGTGCTTCTGGTTAGAAGTCTCCTTTAAAATAGGGCTGTCGCAAAGTTAGGAGCAAATGAAAGTTAAAACCTTTTCAAACATAGAGCTTTAATGGGTGACCTGGTACATGCTTTGTTCATTTATTCATTCTTCCAGCAAATACTTATTAAGCACCTACTGTGTGCTAGTCCGTGAAACGGGCCTTGAATGCTACATAAAACGGAACCTTGTGGAGTTCATAATGAACTTCTTCTTGTTCCGTCAGCAATTTTATGCCAACAAAATCTGGAGTTAAGTGAATCTCAGTGTAGCTTAAGAAGAGAAGAGGAAGGATGACCGACTGGCCGGTGGCAAGCAGCGTGGGGAGAGAGTGCTTCCTGTTGGTGGTAGGTGCAGGGATTGCTGGCCAGGCAGGAAGACTCCTGGTGTGGGACTCCCTGCACACTCGGCCTCTCAGTTCTGTCTAACCAGAGGCTGGGAGGGCACCTGCACTCTTGCCCTCTCCCTCTCTAAGGCTAGTCCTCTATTCTCTGCACATTTGCATGGGGCTCTTCAAAGCAGGAGACCTGGGTGGGTGGGGCAAAGATGGAGTCACCTTAATGCCAAGAATTAGCATTAATTCCCTTCTCCATGACTGGACGGAATTTGAAATAGTCAATGGGCCGAATGTTTCAAGAGACAAGAATGTGGTCAGAGTTTGCTGCTTCCTTGAACGGTATCCAAAATCTACAACATTCAGAAGGTACCCAGATGAGTTCAGTCCTCAGACCGGGAGAGTTCTGTCTGCTGCCCACTTCCTCTTTTCCTCCCTTCCCTCCTTTCAACCCTTCCCTTTTCTCAACAAACTAGACAGTCCTGAATCCCCTGGTTTACCAAAGGCCACAGGGCCTCTGTTTTAAAGTCTGGGAGGCACGTCAGGATTTTTATAACCTTTTCAGGGGCAAAAGCTGATTGGCGGTGCTGATAGCCTATTATAACTCCATTTCTTCATTAGAGGTGGGCTCAAAGGACAGGCCTCTCTCTGTTCTTTAGTATCATTATTAACGAGAAAACTGTCATATTTGGGGGACAAAGATTGCTCATTGCTACTTTACAAGTACTGTGTGTTTCCTTTGTAATGGTCAAGTGAAATTCATCTTTCTAGAAAGCGGCACTCAGATCATGTTGTGACTTATTAGAGCAAAATCATTAACATTCAATTTATTTCCACCTATTTTTATCAGAGAAAGAGAAAAATTATTCAGTAAATGGTGACTGTCAGGTAGCTTTTTGCTTACGATGGTCAATTTGGGCAAGGGTTCTGTGGAACATAGAATTACTTAGATTTGTATTTTGCCAGGAAGTCTCTGACAGCTAGGGTGATTTGGGGGATTACTGTGCAGATTTCAGTCACTCCAGCTCTTCTTGTCCATTATTACAATCATTGAGGATTAACACTCAGGACAGCAGTTATGTCCTGCTGAGGCCTCTCCCAGGAACAATTCTATTAATACCACTTTTCATCTTCCCAGGGGCAAATTCAGGAAACAGCCAGGGAGAGACGTTCTCTCAGCCAGAAGCCAGCTTTCCCAGAGTTTGCTGGGAAGGAGTCTCCATTCACCGGGACCACAACGGATTCCTTCTCCAACTTATGGGGGATCCACAAGAAAAATGCATCTTGGACCCAATACCTAGAGGAAGGGGGTCATGCTGAAGGCCCACAGCAGGAGGAAGAACCAGGCAGAGAAGGCCACCCACCTGGTGGTTCTGGGGCAGATGGAGAACATGAACAGAACACCCAAGAAGCCCATGCTGGAAAGATGTCCCTGGCTGGGCCCTCAACACATCTCCCCTGGGATGCTGGTGCTGACTGCAAGGAGCCCGAGGTGCCGGAGCCTCTCTCTGCTGCTTCCCCTGGCTCTGCAGACACCAGCCTCCCCTTGGAGAACGTGTGCAAGGGCTCAAGGAGCAGAGAAGCAGCATGTGTGACAGAGTGTTTTGGAGTCAGTGACCAAGGAATGTGTTGTGATACCATGGATTCTCCTGTTGGGGCACCAGCTGATAAATATTTGCCTCAAGAAATCTGCTGCATGGACTATGAGCTCACAGAAGGTCAAAGCAAAGTATGTGATTTATGTCCTTCTGATGACAAGACACTGGCAGTTCTTTTACAAACACGAGGTCCTGAGCCTTCACAGTCTACGTGTGCAAACAGCAAGGACAAAAACACAGCTGTGTCCCCTCTTTTCATTAGTACTCTCACCTGGAACATGTCACAGGAGGCCAATGCAGGGGGACATCAGACTGAGGTAGAGAATTCCTCCTGCGTCTTGTCCTCCACAGCACAGGATGGCCAGGAGAGCCCAATCCCACTCAGCTTGGGAGAGCGTGGGGAGACGCATCTTCCTTCCTCTGAGGATAACCCTTTCCTGAACTTTAAGGAAGGAGGTGACCAGAGTCCCAGTGTCCAAGTCACCACCGGCTCACCAGCCAATCATGGCTCAATCTTGAAGCTTTGGCAGGAGAAGCCAGCAGCACTGACTGCTCAAGTCGAGGGTCTTCAGGTGGCCAGGGAGACCGAGGACAAATCAATGAGTGCGGTTGCCACCAAAGTCCACCCAGCCAAGTGCCAAGTTGCTTCAGTTTCTGAGAACAGCCTTGCAGATGGTGCCAAGGACAGCTCACCTGAGGCAGCAGACAAAAATGTTGTTCTGTTACCTTCCAACGTACAGTTGGGTCATATTTTTGGTGGTTCCACAACCGAATCTACAAAAGATTCACCTTGCCTGGCCCTCAGTGTTCTGGAAGTTCCTGGTCATGTTCCCCCACCTCTTGAGGGAGAGGGTTTCTGTGACATTTCCCCTCTTCGGATTGATAATCAGTCTAGAGATGTGAGTCAGTCCACAGACAGAGCAGACATCAGGAGCCTTGAACGGGATTTCCAAGAAAAAGGAAGTGAAACAAAGCAGAGAATCCAACCGGACAGCTCATTCTGCCAGGGTTCTCTTTCTGTAGATGATTTCCAAGAAAGTTTGCCCCCGGCTTCGGCTGCTCTAGAGGAAGCCAGCAAGGTGCTCTTGGAGGTCTCTCCAGCAAAGTCCAGGGCAGAAAGAAGGCGCAGCTCAGGCCCAGAGACTAGTGTCTTCATGATGGCGGAAGCGGCTGCGGAAGAAGATAGTCAGGCTCTGAGCGGTGTTCCGTCTGTCTCTGAAACACCCCAGGAGCACTTTGGACTAGGGAGTTGGGAAGTAGGAGCCAAGTTGAAGATTATAACCCTAGAGGCCTCTGTTTCTGAAATTTGGCCTCCAAGACAAGGGACAGACCCTGAGGATAGGAAGGCAGAAGCTGGTTCCATAGCCCCCGACAAGGCCTGGGCTCTACCTGATGCTGCTGTGTCTGAGGCAGACCTGCTGGAAACAGCATGGGCTCATGGTCCTCAGGCTGAGGCAGGTCCAGCTCTAGCCAACAACAAGGAAACCTGTGAAGGTGAAGCGCCAGCCACCAGGGCACATGGGAGCACTGCTCCTTCCCAGGGTTTGCGCCAATCTAGACTCCTGGAGTCGTCTGTGGACCCTGTTGATGAAAAGGAATTACATCTCACAGATTCACTATCAGAGGCCTCTGAGTCTGGCAGGAAGGAAAACGTTAACCAGGAGGAAACCCAGCTCCAGGCGGATCCCCCTGTCTTCTTTAAACAGTTTCTGACCTCCCTTAACATCCTAGAGTCCTCTGTAGACCCTCTTGATGACGAGGCAGGTGTGGTGGTGTGCCCCAGGGCTGAGCAACCGGAACCTTCTGAATCCACACTAGGGGCCATCAGAGAGGGGAATACATCAGCTGATGGAGACTTGGGCCAGGGAGTGGACATTTGTCCTGCCATTCTGCAAGTTCCATGTCCCCAGGACAGTGGGGAAACCATTCCAAGCAAAACCAGAATCAACCAAGACCAAGTAGACAGGGAGAGAGAAGAGGCTGAAGGAAGTCAATATAACCAGGCAGAGGTGCAAGACCAACCTGCCAGGTGGCCAGCGGAAGCAGGTGGGCAAAGAATTCCAAGTGCATGCAGGATAAGCCAAGTGCAAGAGGGCAGGGGCAGAACCTCAGGGGAGGCAGAACAAGGTCAAAAGGACACCCCCAAATTTATTTCCCCCACTTCGCCTCTTTCTGATTGTCTTTCAATAACACATGCACCCGTTGGGGTTGATGCTCACAACTCCACAGTTTATGAAGGACCTGAAAATGATGTTTTTGAACCCAGAAACCATCAATACGTATTTTCTGACTCAAAGGAAAGGGGAACTATGGAGAACGAGTGTGGGAAATGTGTGCCCTTCTCCAGTGATCTTACGCTGTCACCTTGCGATTCATCTCCCGAAGGAACCATCTCTCACTCTTCACTCAGCTCTTGGATTGAGGAACTGAAAACAGAAGAGCCTCAAATTGGGGAAACCAAACCCTCGGGCTCATCTGGCTCCCCCCAGATGACTTTGGCTTTCATTTCTGGAGAATGTGAGTCAGAGAACTCCTCTGAGTTCCTGCAGGACCTGTGGCAGAAGGGCTTCCACTTGGGCAGGGAGGACAAGCCGGGGGTGAAGAAGCCCAGCCGCGTGGCTGCCCAGGCTGGCAAATTACCAGGGACCCATCCAGCAGTGGTCACGTCGGAGGAGGTCAGGAGGCAGCAGGAGACCTCGAGCAGTGGACATTTAGCTGAGGGAGTAAAGAAGAAAATTCTGTCCAGGGTGACAGCCCTGAGACTGAGATTGGAAGAGAAGGAAAATGTCAGAAAGAACTTGAGCCTTCTTAAAAAGATCCCTAAGCTCGAAAAATCCTTATCATGCACAGACGAGAAAAAAGACCCAAGAAAGGTAGCTTGCAAAAGAGAAGGAAAAGGTGAGGTTCTGTAGCTTTCTTTCATTGTTGAAGTTTGGGTTTGTAAGATGAGGTGTGAAGTTCCTGTGTCCTCTTGAGCCCTTAGCAATTCAGGTAAGCATCCAGCAGGTGGCCACGGATGCCATGGTGTGGACAAGTGGCTTGGAACGCAGGCCTGTGGGTCTCAAACTTGAACAGGCATTAGGAACACTGGAGGGCTTGTTACAACCCAGATTTCCTGGTCCCACACCAGAGTTCTGATGCAGTGTTCATGGGGAGGTGGGCTCAAGTATCTGCACTCCTATCAAGTTCCCAGGTGATGGGGGACGGGGTGGCACACCTGAGAAGGGCTGAGAAAGGCTGCTCAAGGTGTGTTTGATTGAGGGAGCATGATTACAATCCCTTTCTATTTAGTTATCCTTTAAAAATTATCTAAAAAGATAAACAATGTGGCTAATTAGTATAATTAAAAAGAACCCAGCAGGATATATGTAGAAAGAAGTATTCCAGTAGCATTTGGGATTCTCCTCTTTAATCACTGATGTTCATTCAAAATGGCTTTAACTTAATCTTGGTTTTCTTCCAAATATGAGTATAAAATTTCTTTCCAACTCACCCTCCCGCTCTCTGAACTTAACCTCCTTTAACCTCTGGTGGCTGAGTTCCAGATTTCAAGCCACTTGAACCTCAAAAGCCCTTGTAATTGCAGTTATAGTATCACTTTAGCCCCCAATTCCATTCCAGACCCTGAAACGGGCCTCTTTTATTTCAGTTCTTCCCTCCCACACACAGTGCAGAAGTCAGGGGGGAAAACAGTACAGGGAGCCAGAGCACAGTGCCTGGGAGCGGAGCTCTGGCCCCGGTGACCTGGAGGAGAAATTTGGTCCTCACTACACCTGGGTCCTCTGACCCCGAGGCCCGAGCTTTCCTTTTCTCAGACCTCATCAGACATGGTTCTGAAAAGATGGCAGAAGAAACTGCCTTCTGAAGAGAGGTGGGGGGGGGGGTCTCCAACAGCTTCTTAGTGCATATTTTGAAACATATGAAAGGGAAAGAAGCAATGCTTTTAAAAAAAAAAAAAAAAAATCTCAGAAGTAGTTTCAGCCTAGAGGGAAAAATTTTATTTGGGATTCTTGACCACAATTATTCAAATGGCCTGTGGAAGGAAGGGTGATGCTGAGAGCCATGCTGTGGGAGAGTTTGAGCCCAGCACTGCCACCCCAAGCACCGAGGGCTGCTGACAGGGCAGGCCACATTCTCAAAGGCACAGTGCTAGCCAAGCTGGGACCTAGGGCAGTGGGCCACAGGCCCAGGGGCCTGAAGAGACCTTGGGATAGACACAAACACTTTTCCAGGCCAGACCAACCCAATGTGGCAGTGAAGGACCATTACCAATGCCCCCCCAGGGCTGTGGGGACCACGAAGAGGCAAATGAGATTTGGGATGTTTGCAGGTGTTTGGGCCCTTGAGGGAGGGAGCTGTGCCGCAGTGGTTTAGGGCCCAGATGAGGAGCTGGGTTGCTTGGGTTCAAGTCTGGCTTCTGCCAGGAACTGGGCAGCCTTGGACAAATGCCTCAGCCTCTGGAAACCTCGCTTTCCTCACCTATCAAATGGGGGTGCTGATAATAGGACTCATCCCCACGTAAAAGTGCAAAGGAACATGAAGGAAATGCCCATGAAATAAATTCAGAACTTCGTTCAGACACAGGGTCATTGAGTCTGAGTTGATACCAACTGAGTATTAGAAGAAAGAGTGCCTCCTAATGCCCAGCCTCTCTTCTCTGAGGATCACCAGGCCTCACGGAAAGGGGAGCCATCTGGTGAGGGAGCATTCAGGGCACCCTCACTTGAATTCTTCTTGAGTCCCAGGAGGGCTCTGCTCACACCCAGGTAGGCCCTGACCCTATTGTCCTTCCCCAGCGGTGGGCGAGATGCCTGTTGGGTGGGTCTTTCCTTCTCAGGGAAAGGTAGGACAGTGCCCGGGGCCTTCCAGCTTCTGGCCCTAACCACAAACAAGCGTGAGGCCATTTCCCTGAAAGAGCCCTTACCTGGCTTGGTCTACAACTGCCTGACCATGCATTGATTAAGGACATGCTGGTTTATACAGTGACCCCAATTACTTGTGATAATTAGTGCAGCGAGTACTTATTCAGTAAGAATCTTCCGCGTGTGCCTTGATCCATACGAAGCAACAAAGCCAAGGACAAGCCACAGGAGAGATGATTCTCTTCTGGCACTTACCACTTGGCATGGCAGATTGTATAGGCTCCCCTTCGACAACGGTCTGCCTCTTCCTTGTAACTTATTACCTTCGAGTTGTCTGTCCATCACGGATTCTGTATATGCCCAGCTTCTTTAAGAACCTACTCCACCAACAAATACTCAAAAGATTCTTAGTTTTGTCTTTCCAGGGTAAGGTACAGCAATTTCATGTTTTTTTTTTTTCTTTCTTTTTTTTTTTTTTCTTTTTAATGTCACCACTAGGAAGACACCAGGCTAAGAAGTTCCCATTCTGCCTGGTGCAGAGTCCTCATCTCTGCCCTTCAGACCTGTGGTGACACCTTGCCTGTGTGCCCACAGTCTGAAGCTCACCCTGCCCTCCCCTGGAGCAACCCAGATTCAGTGCCCGCCCATCAGTGACCTGGTGGGCTAGGAGTTGGAAGTGTGCATGTGGCAGGGGGTGGGGAGGGACTTGGATGATTCTGAAAGAAAGAAAACAAAGGCCAGGTAACCTTTTTGAGGCATCCTCAGGACAGTGGAAGCCTCACGTCCACCAGAGGACTTCTGTGTGGTGTTTGCTCAACACTTGATAAACAGCCACGCTCCTGGGCCTCCTTGCACTTGTTTGACTGAAGTGCTCTTCTCTCACACTAAGGCCCCCAGGCTCCTTGCAGAACCCGTTTCCTGTCTCCCAGATCCCACCCTTCAATTCTACACCCATTTAAGGCCCTTCTCTCCACCCTCCCACTTTTTTCGTCTTCAACACTTAAAACAAGCCTTCAGAACATGTAGGTGTCTGCAGATGGCCCAGGAAGATTGCCACCACGTGGAAGGGACTTCAAGGGAATAGCCCAGGAGGAGGTGAGTTGGTCAAGACCTGGGTCTAGCATCTGCGGCTGTGCCCTGGAACAGCCTCCGCTTGGGCAGGAGCCGCAGAGCCCAAAAGAACCAAATGAGATTTGCCATCAGTAAGGACGTGGTGTGTTTTCTCTCTTGATGATGACGCACTTGGCTCCAGTAATGTTGTTAGTAGTCTCAGCTACTCTCTGGTTGAGGGATTTGTTACCAACCAGCCCGTTGCCGCTTCCTGGGCACATAGTTAGCTTTAAAATATGCGTTCTTATAGCCAAGTGTCTGCGGGGGCCCAGGAAAGATGGAAAGCTCGTTTAACACAACACTGCTTCACTGGAGTGGAACAGGAGTAAACAAAGCCTCCCGAGGGATACTTTTGGCTTCCCTGTGGATCATATAATGTTTGTAACATTTGTTCCTGAAGCTGCAGAGCACGTTTCCAATCATCTCGCACATCTGACTCTGTCCTCCGGGTGTTGTGGCATCTATGCCGCCACCCAGTGGCTTCTCTGACTAACTACACATTTGCAGGTCAGGCTCTGCGCTCCTCACTATAAAAGGTGATATTTAAAGGTACCATTCCAGCCCCTGAAATCATTTCCTTTTGATCCCTGTTTCATTCAAGTAGACACCTCATTTGAGAGTGAGAGGGATGTCCACATCACTCCAGTCCACAAGCCATCTTTAGCAAAGATAATTGTGAGAAATGAGCATTTTTCAACAAACAATTTATTATTGAATTGTCTTTTACTTTATTGTCTTAACTGCAGTCACCTGAGTAGTCCATATTTTATTCTACTTCCTAATCTCTGGATCTAATTTTGACCTGGATCACCTGGTAATTATTTAAAAGCATCTTTATTTAGCCCAAGTCCTATAGACTAGGTTGCTCCGCCCTTAAAAAAAAAAAAAATCTCAAGTTCTGTCCCACAGAGGGCACTATAGACCTCACCCAAGGAGTTTTAAGTAATGAAAAACAGGAGTTTTCCATCAGAGTGGTTTGCTCACTTTCCAACTGTCCAAGCAAGCACATCACCTCTCACTCATATTCCTCATTCACAAGTTGGGGGTGTTATTCCTGTCTCTCGGAATTGTGAGAATTAAACAAGATGCCATGGGAAAGTCTTCTGCCCCTACTGACCTACACCTCTCTTGTTTCTAGCTCCAGTAGTATTGAAAAAGATCCAGGCCGAGATGTTCCCTGACCACCCTGAAAATGTAAACTTAAGCTGCCAGTTTGCAGAAGTTCACGAAGATTCTACCATCTGGTGGACAAAAGATTCAAAGTCAATAGCTCAAGTCCAGAGAAGGTGGGATGTTTGATCCTGGTTGCTTTTCACAGTTGATACACGCTTATTTCTTAGTGTAGCTGTAAAAGAAAATCATAAATTATAGGAAGTAAAAAGGCAAACGGAAGTAAAGATCCCTTGCCCACAGCTCCAAGAAGAGTGGGAGTGGCATTCAGATGCCTGAACAGGGACGTGGTGGACGATTCTCACCTGAGCTCTGCCGCCCGTGAGCTCTGTGTTCTTAGGAAGTCACAGGACCTTTCCTTACAGTTTAAACTCAGGAAACATGTTAGTATTCTTGACTGAGGATCTCTGGTCTTGAGACTAAAGAACTCTCTTCTGTGTGTCTGTGTGTCGCTAATGAGTGTTTTCTGCTGCATAAACTCTTATTAATCTGACAAAGGTGAATAAAAAGAAGAAAAGTTCCATGATTTTACCAAAAAGTAGTAGCTACTCAGGATGACAGGCAGCCGTCTCTGAGGTGGGGAGACCAGTTAGTTTCTGGGTCCCTAGGACAGCCCAGGCGGGGAGCCTGAGGAAGAGATGAGTGAGGATTCTTGCCGGTGTGGGCTGAACCTGCCTCTTGGCAGTTAATGATTGTTCAGCTGAACTGAGGAGCGCAGGCTTCCTCTGCTGCATTCTAGACGCAAATCACCTGCCTCCATGAAACCAGCGAAACAGCCTGCAGGCACCCATTCTTGCTCCAGGAGGCCCCAGGTCAGCCCTTGAGCCACCAGAGGTGTTCACATGCCCTTCAGCTGGTTGTGTATAGATTGAAAAATGGAAGAAAATCCGATAGTTTCTGTGCAGTTAAATCAGATTTGTCTTCTTGGAACATACGTCTGGAAATTCTTTCCCAAATGCAGCTATGGAAGACGAGAGCTGTGGTTTCCTTTCTATCAACATCACCCCAGAAAATCTAATTAGACTGTGGTTGATCCAGTAATCACTTGGCCTAAAAGGTCACCATGACCCTGCCTGTCCTATGTATGGCTTTGAAAGATTATTATAATGGAGAAGAAGTAGACTGACTTTTAAGTCAAGGAGTTCCCCTAGAACTTTATTTAATAAGTACTAAGTATTCATATTAACTTTATTTTTCCCTGAAGCTGCCAGCCAAGAACAATTAACTAACACTTTCAGTGTCTTTCAATTAAACAGGCTTGGTTGGTGCTTGAATTTTCCAGGTTCCTTTTCCATTTGAGGCATATTTACAAAAACCTCACCTCCCTCTAGGGAGCATATGTCAATAGTAAGCACTGAAGTCTTTTAAATTCTTAGTAGTATTTGCTTCATTTCATGTTGGCAATAGCTTAGTTGAACCCATCTGCTCTACACTAACACTTGAGAATGTTTGGAAATGATAATTCCTTTGTATATTGAGAGATCATTTACATTATTTCAGGTGGGTTTTCAAATATTAGGTAAACTCTCTCACCCCTACTTTTAGTTGATTGTTTTCTTTTAAAAGTCCCTCCATGAAATATCTCACTGCCTTATTGTGTTATTCAGCTTTCCATCACTATGACAGAGCATCTGAGATAATTAACTTATGAAGAAAAAGGGTTCATGTTGGTGCATAGTTTTTGAAGTTTCAGTCCAATATTTGGCAGACTTGTTTCTTTTGGCTTCTGGTGGGTATGCTGGGTGGCAATGTCAGAGAGCATGTGGTGGAGCAAACTGCTCACCTCATGGCTAGGAAGCCAAAGAAAAGTAGATGTGGAGGAAACCAAGAAGAAAGTGGTAGCATGCTCTGCTTGTGCATGTAACAGTGAGATGTTTTGGCTGTGTGGAGGCCCTTGGCTTGAATTTCTCAATGTCTCAGGTCCTCATCTGTGAAATGAGAAGAGTAACCATCTTCCCTACGAGGTCATTCTGAGCATGGACCTCTAAGTGCTTTAGCACAATGCCTGATATTCACCGAGCGCTCAGTGTGCACTAGCTGACAGCACCTTCAGCACCAATACCTGCCACCACTCTGTTTTGTATTCAGAGCACGATGTCTGGAACTTAATGATATTGGATAGGTGGGTGGTATTCGCTAGGGGAAGACACTATTTATAAGGACTCCCCCAAATCCAGGCTGGTGGCACACATGTAGTCCCTGCTGCTAGGGGGGATTTGGCAGGAAGATCACTTAAGGAGTTCAAGACCAACCTGGGCAACACAGCAAGACTCTGTCTTTTAAGACATCACCAAAAGGAGGCGGGCCTCAGTGGTGATGTTTTATGTAAAACAAAGGACCCCTGTTGTCTGGGTTTAGGTTAGGGTATGGAGTCACCAGATTTTGTTCAAGTGCATGATTGAGGTGAATTCTGAGCAGATGTGTTGTTGACAACTCCCAGGTGACTGTTGTAATTCTGGGCTCTGCAGCTGAGCCTGGCAGTTGAGCCTCAGGCTTGTTTCTGTGGACTCCTCTTGCCAGTTAGAGTGAGGGGGTTAAACCTAAGGGTCATGGTCCTCCGCCGATAAATGGATGCTCAGATAGCCCGTCGGGGTCTAGTCCTTTCGCTGGACCACTGTGGAGGGGAGGAATCACAAGGGGGAATCATTACCTTGTCTCTCCTTTAGGGCACTAGGAGAAAGCGACTTAGGAATGGCTAGGTCTGTGAATGTTAATGTCCCCCTTTACAGCGCAGGGGACAACTCCGCCGTTTCCTTGACCATCGTTCAAGCCAGTCAGAAGGACCAGGGTCTCTACTGCTGCTGCATCAAGAACAGCTTTGGAAAAGTGGCTTCCGAGTTCCACCTCACCGCCCAAGGTAACCGCGGCTCCTCAGTCTCAGGTGGAAGCCCTGGCCCCGCCCACTTCCGAATGGACACCTGGACTGAAGCCAGTCTCTTCTTTGTCTTCTTCTAGTTCTCAAACAGCTTTCCAGTCATGGGGATATTAAAGGTAAGCCAATGTGAGTTGGCCTGTTAGAGGAAGTGGGCTCCCCATGACAGCTCCCAGCGAGCATGTCCCCACAGACCCTTCCAACCCAGTGGGGAGCTCAGGAATGGCCAGAGAAACAAGGGGCGATTCGGGAGCCATTTCCATGAGATTGTAAGGGCTGTCTTCCTCTTGTCCTGTCACTGGGCTGCAAACACCCTCAGGTGCATCGTTGATGAAAGAGGGTAACCTGTAGTGATGCAGATGCTGGGAACACCGGTTGGGGGAGTTTGGATCTGACCTTTTTCTGTCAATGTCCACACTGGTTGGCGCTCAGCCCTCCTGTGTGGGGTTCTCCAGCCTGTGACATTTACACAGCACATTTTGATTCCTCAATTCCCTTTTTAGGCTGACTAGCTGAGCAGAGAGAGCCGAGGGCTGGAGTATAACCCTGTTCATTCGCATCTTAATGAAAATGAAAAATGGGTTTTTGTGCCTTTTATCTGGTGTCACCACAGCCTAACAGCTGCTGCTCCTGGACGCTTCTGCCACCAGAGGGCCATTCATTGAGTCTCCCACAGTTTGGTGGAATCCACATTTGTCATGTATTCCCTCTTAGGGGAAATCACCCATCTGCCTAGGTCTACCCATGCCCACCCCTACCTGGTCTGTATTTTTCCAGTTTCCATGGAGCAGACACCCTGGGCATGGCTAATTTTACTCTATCCATGTGGTCAAAAATTGTGAAGCTGGTGGAGATGCCCACAATCAGCTCTTGGGACCCAGAGCAAGGTGGCTCCGAATACCCCTCAGTGTCCCGCCCCACCACCGTGTCACTAACTCTTAGCACAGCATAGGACCTTTGTTCGGCTTTAGGGAGGATATGGGTAAAACTTGGATGATTAAATTGGGTTAGCGTCTTAAAGTTGTATTGTTAGTGCTGAGTTTTAAAGCAACCAAAACACCTGAGATGTCTGTAAAAATAGGACAATTGAAGTGATCCAGGTGCACTAAGATCCAGGATGCCAAAAGCAAGAAACTGGATCAAGGCTGGGAATGGTCTAGCAAATATTGTGATATTGATCCAAAACAATAAATTTAAATGCAAGCTCTTCATAACCCCCCCCCATGCTAAATCCATGTCTTCAGTGTGTAGTGTACTTGTGTTTTAATTTAAAATCCTTCCCTCATTTCTGTTTCACATCCCCAAAAGTCAAAATATGCAAAAGAATCCGTTCCCTTCCTCCTTCTGCTCTAGAAAACAAACCGACTTTGATGAGGGCTTTGCTGTTTCAGTCAGCTTCTTAGCACTGATTGGCATTCACATCTGACATTTGCTATGACATTCTTTTTTTTTTTTTTTTAAAGAGAGAGTGAGTGAGAGAGAGGGTTTTTTTTTTTTTAATATTTATTTTTTAGTTCTTGGCGGACACAACATCTTTGTCTGTATGTGGTGCTGAGGATCGAACCTGGGCCGCACGCATGCCGGGCGAGCGTGCTACTGCTTGAGCCACATCCCCAGCCCCTGCTATGACATTCTCAATTTTGGTTGGCATAAACTCGTGTCCCAAGGCTTTTACCAGTCAAGAATGAGACCCTAATGGGGACATGTCACAGACCACCAGATGGAAGTGGTGCCACTGGTAGGGCCTGTTGACTGCAGCCAGAGTCCCTGAAGACATCCCCTGCTCCCAGCTTCTGCCCCTCTGTGACGGGGCGTCCATTTTCAGTGACTCACTAGACTGGGGAGGCCACACCTGGCCTCACTTGATACTGTACCTTTATTTGGATCAGCTGAAAATTGCTTTTAATCACCTTTTTAAAAATTATTATTTAGAGAAATCTTTCACTAAATATTCATTGAATTCTCTGCAGGAGAAACAAATAACATTTTGCAAGTCAGTCTCTAATTAAAAAACTAATAAAGCTAAACTCCCGGGAAAGCCTGAAATGAATGATGGGCCAAATTAAACACAAGTAACCCAACTTAATGATGTCATTACATTTTATGAATATATTCGCGATTTGCTCTTCCCTACCTCTCAGCAGTCTTTGCCACAGGGGCTGCAGGTAGCCACATGGTTTCTCTGTGTGTTTAGAATTTGGATTTTGCAACTTCTGGGTGTAGCAGAGAACCTCAGGGAGTTGTTTTGGTCTCCTGACACTCACCGGCACCTGCTCCAGCCTTTCCTGTCCTCTCAGGGAGTGCCCCCTCAGGCGCTGGTATGGGCAGGTGGGCAGGTGAGCAGGGCAGTGGAGGGCTCGGTCTAGCCTGAGACCTGAACTGCCATACTCTGGTCTTTTCTGAGACCCCCTCAGCTGCTCCGTGTTCCTGTTATCACCCTTCCCAGAGAAGACACTGGCCTAAATAAGGCATGCTTCCTGCCATCTCCCGCTACAGAAGAGGTCTGAGCTCTGAGGTGACGCCCTCAGGAACAGGGACATTTCAGGCACTGCCGCAGCAGACATCCTTGGACAGGACATTCTCTCACCGTTTCTGCCAAGTTGCAGGTGCAAACCTGCTTCCTCTGCAAAGGGAGTCACATTCCAGCTAAAACTCCAGCTCTTTCCCCACGGGGCTTTCCAGAGACAAACAGTACTAATTTTTTTTTTCTTTCATGGTTTATCCTTGTTAAGTAGACATTTCTGTTGGAACTGACAGGATTGTTAACTATACCACATATAATACTGTACCAAAATGTATTTTTCTTCCTATTTCTAAGTATATTGTCTGGAGCAACTTTTATTTTTTAATTAAATTTAATGTGTTTTTTTTTAATTTAATTTTTTTAGGGGGGGCGTTGTTTTAATGGAAGGAGGTTTGCAGCACTGGTATCCAAGCCAGGCCTCAAGCTAGACCAGAGCTCCACCACCGAGCTACATTCGCAGCCCAGAACTGATTCATTCAAAAGCATAAACCTACTTTTTACCTTTGAATTTTCTATCTGAATTTTAGAAATCTGGGGATTTTGAAGGAAAACAGGATGTGGCAAATATGACTCATGTTTATTGGGTTCTGGCATTAAAACATTTTCCATATTCTTTAAGTGGTATTTGAAGCAAATTGTTAAAATGAAATTCATCATGTCACTAGAATTGAGAAGGTTTGGGTTGTATAAAAAGCAGTTCCTATTCATTTTTCACCTATTTTTAAAAATTTAACTGTTATAAATTGAAATTACGCTGTTCATTATAAATTAAAAGTTTTCTTCTGGTTCTGTCACTTAAGATGCAACCTGTTATAACTCTCGCCTAAGAGCTTACCTGAGAAAACAGCCCACTGGAACCCAGGACAGGTTGCTCAGGAGTTGCAGGGGAAGAAAAATATTTTTCTTCAACCTCCTGAGGTCTTAGTTGGAACAGGCCCCTGTAACAAAAGACAGGTAACAGGAGAAAAACAAGGTGAAGTGTACTATCATGCATGTTTTATGTCTACATTGGAGACACCCAGGAAATGAGTCATTCCCTGAAAGGGGATTTTTGAATTCCAGTTTATAGAGCATCTTCAAACAAGAAGCAGGAAATTGTTAGAGAATGGACGAGATAGAGAGAAGGACTTTTGAGTTTCTAAAAGTGGCTTCTTGCAGAAGGCAAATAAATGGTGGATAAGGGCTAGCAAGTGAAGTTGATTAATGTAGATTGCCTGGGGCTATCTCCAGACCCTCAGGGGTCCAGGCTGTCCACAGTGCATACTCTCCCTGGTAGAGAAGGGTAGGTGGGATGTCTTTTGTCTTTGTAGATGTATGTTTTAATTTGGGCAAATAGAGGAAGGCCAAAGGCTTTCCTGCATCTGCTTCTTAATTATCTGCAGTTCACAGTCTTTTTGCTCAAGAGGTGCTTTTGAGGGTGGCCCATTCTGGTCCCCAGCCTTCAGATGGCCTCTTTGAAATCATTTACAGCACTTTTTTTTCTGAAGATCCTCTTCCTTCTGGCAGCCTCCAGCAATTCACCCATGTTTTCTCTCTGAAAATCCCCTCCCTTCCTCTTTCTTTCTGACAATAACTAGGTCTAGACATTAACCGATATTCCTTAAGCATGGGCTCGGTTTCCTTCCAGTTTTAATAGCTAGTACCCCTCACAGGCTACTCTCTTGAAGCACATGATTTGAAAATATTTTGTAAAGAAGAGAAAAACATTTCTCTAAACATACTGTGTAAAAACAAAGTGGGATTTTCACACGACCCCTGACTACTTTTATCTTTTAAAAGTTCAGAAAGATATCAGCTCTGAAAAATAGGTGTTTTTAAAAATCCAAACAATCTTGTTTCATTTCCTCTCTCAGCAAGTCAGAAGTATGATTTGGTCATCTCTAGTTTAAAGTGGAGCATCCTGATTGAATTTTTTCCATTATCATCTGACACATGTATAGAATCAACTCCAAAAAATAGCTGCTTGGAAATTCAGGAAACAATTCTACTTTTTTTTTTTTTTTTTTTTTTTTTTTTACAAATAAATCCAAAATAAGTCTACTCTTTTCAACTTGTCTTCAAAGGATATTCTTTTCATATTTTGTTCTATATTTTTGCCTATTTCATATATATCTCATGTGCTTTCTCAAGTGAGGCAGTATCACTCTCAAGGGAGCAAAAAATCTTCCTCTCTTTGTGTATAAAGTACAGATATACACATGGTACATGAGTGTGTGTGTGTGTAATTTATAGTGTTAAGATTTTTGCAGGGGAATACTTAAAAAATATGCCCAGAAAAGGTGCCAATCATGATAAAAGATTGATACAACACTATTGGATCTGGTCATTTGTCCTTCCTCTCTCTTCTACACCCACCCTTGACCCATCTTTTTGACTTGCTTTCAGTTATTCTGCATGGTTCTGCTTTTAATTTCCAGATCTGTCTACAGTTCTTTTCCTGGTCTCCCCAGTTTCACTCCAACTGGTCTCCTCTTGCATGTGTCCTACGGGGGTCTTCCAGGGACCCTCCTACATCCTCCTTCAGTGACACTTCCTCTCCCCACAACCCCACCGTCTCTCCCTTTAGCTGTGACTCTGTTAGGAGTTAAGTGTGGTTAACCCTCTGGGTTCAACAGGTCAACCCTGTCCTCGCCCTTACATGATGGGAGACGCTGGTTCTCCAAGGATCAGGACTGGGAGATAATCTGTCTAACCAAACTCTGCTATGTTTTAGGGTGTGAAGAGATTGAATTTAGCCAGCTCATCTTCAAAGAGGACTTCCTCAATGACCACTACTTTGGGGACCGCCTGCGTGGTCAGATTGCCACCGAGGCGCTGCACTTCGGGGAGGGGGTCCACCGCAAAGCCTTCCGCAGCACCGTGATGCAGGGCCTCACGCCCGTCTTCCAGCCGGGTCACGCCTGCGTGCTCAAGGTACACAACGCAGTCGCCTATGGGACCAGAAACAACGACGAGCTCATCCAAAGGAACTACAAACTTGCTGCCCAGGTGGGTCTGTCTGCCCAAAGGTGTCCCTTCAGGTAGGAGAGTGACCATGGTAACCAGAGATGAAAATCAGACTCAGAATAAATGAGTCTCCCAAAGGCGTTTCTCTTTGGGGGGCGGGGGGTGTAGAAATCAAAGCTGAATGCTGGGGGGTGCTCAGTTTGGGATGTGGATCCAGGCTGAATGCTGGGGGCCTTTCAGTCTTGGAGTACAGATCAAAGTCAAGTGGTGGGGGGTTGCTTAGTTCTTGGAAGTAATTTCTTGGTCTCTTACCAGATATTTGGGACTTCACCAATGCCTGGAAACCCCTCTCCAGTTCTGATTTGAACTATGGTCATTTCTGTCCCTAGGAGGCCCCAGGAGATCCCTGGGGATTTGAATCTACTTGGACATGGAAGATAGGGCAGGTGGAGGTTGGAAGCAACAGGATTCCCAAGGATCTCAGTGACAGATTAAATCAGCACTAAACTCTTGAGTGTTTTGTTTTGTTTTATGGAGCGGGCAGCAGTGGGGTGTATTCAAAAGGGTTAGCATTTGTCTTATTTCCTGCTTTTCTGAATTTGGTTCCAAATAAGCCTATTAAACTATATAGAGAGATTGGCCCAAGTCTCCAGCTAAGTTCCCATCTCTCTCTGTCACTGAGTTGCAGAACTTGAGGCCAGAGGGGAGGAGAGGGGAGGGCAGGGGAGGAGTAGCTTTGACTTCTCCCCTCCCCAGCTCCCCTTGACCCCTGTGGTTCACTCTCCATACCAGCATTGGTAAGCTGTCAGGAGGGTTGGGTCTAGCTCTTTCACAGACTAAGTGCCCTTTCAACATTTTTACCCATAACCTAGTGGACTGAGCTTCGATGACTCTCCCAGGTCCTGTCAATCATAAGCCATCCACGATTCAGGTGTGGTGATGTCTGTGAGCCACATCAGCCACTCTTCTCCAAGAATGGGGCTTTTCCCATCATGTTCCTTTCTCCTCTGAACCCACGCCTCTTTTTCTTTTCTTTCATTGAGGTTTCCATCTTGAGTATGGCCACTCATAGAAAATCCCCCAGCACACAGACTCCCACTCAGAAAAGAGGGGGAAGCGGAATGCACTTTGCTTTTCCTGAGCCAGAAATCTTGTCAAAGTGTCCTTATTTACTCTGCAAATTACAACTTAGAAAAGGAATTGCAGGGGGAGATCTCACAGCAAAACCAGGAGCCCCCAACCCCAGCATTATCTGTCATCATGACAAGGGGCCAGCCCCAGTAGTTCAGGGGTGAACTTAAGCTGGTTTAGAAGTGTGATAGTTTGGGATACCTTGACCTTGGCCTGGGTAGTCCCTTCATGTCTCAGAGCTCCTCTGTATGTGGCCAACTCTAGGTTATGATAATTACTGCTTCAGGGACTGGAGATGTAGCTCAGTTGAAGTGTTTGACCCCCAGCATGAACAACAACAACAAAATTAATAAATGTGTGCTTTTGATGGGTTCAGGAATCCATTGGTGTGACCTGTACTGGGAAAATTGCCGGAATGATATTACTGGGTGATACTCTGATTCCTTTTAATCACTTGGATTTCCCATGTGTTTGGTGATGCAGGAATGCTATGTTCAAAATACTGCCAGACACTATGCCAAGATCTACGCTGCTGAAGCACAGCCCCTGGAAGGCTTTGGAGAAGTGCCGGAGTAAGTGAGTCTACCCTGCCTTGGTTGTTACCACCCTGACTTGCTGGGGACTCGGAGGGCTGGAGGGGTGAAGGTGAGAGTTATGTCAAGTGATAAGGTTGGTCTCTGTCTGTAAATACCATGAGGATCCCATGCCTGCTGTCCTGTTTGTCTGGACTCCAGGGACACACAGAGAGATACCTGATAAATATCCTTTAAAAATGTATGCATGGGCAGGGTGTTGTGGCACATTCCTATAACCCCAGCAGTTGGAGGGCAAGGCAGTAGGATCAGGAGTTCAAGGCCAGCCTCAGCAAAAGCGAGGCACTAAGCAACTCAGTGAGATCCTATCTCTAAATAAAAATACAAAATAGATCTGGTGATGTGGCTCAATGGTTGAGGTTGAGTGTTCCTGAGTTCAAACCCTGGTACCCTACCCCCCACCCCCAAATATGCATGGGTAAATAAATGACTGGCTAGATTAATTAATTCAATAAATATATCTACCACATTAAATAGGAAAGAAAAGGTATCTATTCTCATGGGTATAACATTGTCTAAACAATGAGCAAACCCAGGACACTGTCCAAATGTAATTAATCCTATGATGAAAATAAGATATGGTGATGTGACAGGGAAGAGTGGACCAGTGATCAGGCTACTGGTAACACAGTAGCCACTTCCTGGAATCCTACAGAGATAAATTACACTGATTGCTTTTATCCAGTCATTGAAGCAATATTTTTTGGCCTCAGCAAATTTGGAGGAGTCTGGAGCTTGTGTTTACTGGCCTGTATGTCTGGGTGTGATCATATTTGCATGCTAAGTGGAAGGAGGAAGCTGCAGGAAATCCCAGCAGAGCAGCCATTTATACAGCAGGCCTGGGAGGGGAGGGGAAAGGAGGAGGGAGCTTGTCCAAGTGCCCCTGTTGAAAGTAACAATACTTTCCCTTAGGTGGTCTGTTGTTGAGCAGAACCAGTAGTGTCTCTAAAGCTTTCCGCTCATTGCCAAAAAATACTTAACATACTTATGTACTACATAAGTATTTGTCAGCAAATGAAAAAATAATAATGTAATGCAAAGAAAAAACACAATTGCTTTTGAAAGTACATGAAAGAGAACACAAAAAGAAAAAGGAAATGGAGGCAGACCTCAATGGACCAGCCGTTCTTTAATAGGCAAAAGAGGGGCACGTTTTTGAGGGGAGAACGGGGGTGGGCTGCAATAAGGGCCTGGGTTTTGTAGGGCTTTATCAGGGCCAGGTCATGGGAGGAGTTTTGGTGACTCATTTGGGTAAGGCAGGAAGGCAGGTAGGGCGACAGCTAGGCAAAGTCCCTAGGGCCTGTCGTCCTTATCCTTCAGCTTCTCTGTTAAATGTACGGAGACCGCAATCTGGGATGAGTTCAGTTCTGTGTCACAAATCTCGCCCTGTCATCCTTCTTGTTTGGTCCCCCCTCTTCCCAGTCTCTGTGTCAGGTTCCTCTTTCAGGAAGGGAGGATTGAATCCACTAATCCTCCCCTGCAGGGGTAGACTCAGGTTTTGTGCAGCTTGCCTCTTCCCATATTAGGGGCCCTCGGGAGAAAAGAACACAAAATTATTAAGATCAGATTGGTATAGGGACTTGGAAAGGGCCCGTGCCGGGGGGAGGGGGGGGGGGCAGGGGAGGTAGGAGCTTAATTGCTCAGCAATCAGCACTGCAGTAAACTAGCCAAGGCCCAAGATAGAGAGAATATCAGTGAGGACATTTTTCTGTGAAAAACTGCTTTCCCTTTCTTGCAATGGGAGGATTTGTGACCACATGAATGATGACAATATAAAGAGGAGTAAGGGTCCTCAGAAGGACATCTGGGAGAGATTCCATGCTCATGGAACCTAAATCAGAGGATTTTAGAGGAAGAACACACACACACACACACACACACTCACCACTCACTCACACACAGAGCCAGCCATGGACATTCTTGCTTTCTCTCGAAGCCCCCATGCTTAACCACAATTGCAGCCTAGAGAGAGGCTCTGGACCCTTGGGGTGACCCCTGTGTTTAATTCCAGACAATGGAGCTTGGTCCTGGAGAAGTTCCCTTTTAGAAGCACATGGGATCTTGAAGAAAAAAACAAAACAAAACAAAACACTCCACACTGGAGCAGCTTGCTTTTGAAATCATGAATATCAATGGCATCACATTGTCTATGCAAATGGGTCCCACTGGGCAGAGACCAGGCTAATAAAGAACCTGAATAATGCCCAACCTTTGTTTCTGTCCCTGTCCCCCCACCCTGCCAGGGCTGCATGATTAATGAGAACCTAGACAAGCCCTGAACCTTTGTGCTTGGTACAGGGTCATTAGCCAGAGGGGTTCCTCAGAGCATCCCCTGAATTCTGCAAAATTGACAAGCACTAGCAGAGGAAGGCTGGGCAGCCAGGCTGATTGCAGTGAGAGGGGGCAGGGCTACTGCCCCAAATGTGCCCGCTTCCACCTGGCCATTCTGTCCTCAGCTGGAACACCTGAAATTTCTTTAACAAGACACACAGAACTTTCATCTTAAAATTAGAACTAATTCTTTCCTTCCCCTGGAATGATCTTGCCTTAGAATTCCTTATGGTTCTCCACTCACTTCCCACAGGTCTCTCCTCAAATGCTCTTTATTTATCAACAAAGACTCCTCTGACCCCCCTTAAATAAAATGTCACTCTTTCCCACCCGTGTGTCTCCTCTCTGCCGCTTCCATTTCCACCTAACAATCAGCTGTGAGCTTTTACTTGTTTCTTGTCTGTCTCTCTCATTCAATGTAAGATCCACAAGAGCAGAGCCTCTGTTTTCTTTACTGCTGCTTGTGAAGTGTCTGGAAGAGTGTCTGACACGGAAGCTCCTGAATGAACATTTGTGGACTGAATGGAAGGAAAGGAGGATGCACAGATGGGTGGGTGGAGGGGAGGAAGGATGGGTGGGGAGGTGGTGGATGGATATAGATGGATTATAATCCTTGACTAACACAACATTAAGGTATTAATATATGAAGACATTCATTTCTACATGAGCAGTTGAAATAAAACCTAAGGAGGAATTTCTAATTCTAGAAATAAATAAAAACAGAAATGCATTTTCTTTATCATTAAGTAATAATTGGGGGATTTTTTTTTTTTAGTCTAAATCTAATGGATAGGGCTCAGTGGTAGAGCCTTTGCCTAGTATGTGCAAGGTCCAGTTTCCATCCCCAGTACCCAAACAACCAAATCTAATGGAACCCAGAACCCAGAGGTTGACTCTGCAGCTCCTACTGCTCCATGTGGGCATAGAATGGCCCAGCAGTTTTTCTTTCCATGTGAAACTGGGTGTGTGTCCATGTTCCGCTGCCTTTGCAGGATCATTCCTATTTTTCTCATCCATCGGCCTGAGAACAACATCCCTTATGCAACAGTGGAAGAGGAGCTGATTGGAGAATTTGTGAAGTATTCCATCAGAGATGGGAAGGAAATAAATTTCTTGAGAAGAGAATCGGAGGCTGGTCAGAAGTGTTGTACCTTCCAGCACTGGGTGTACCAGAAAACCAGCGGCTGCCTCCTGGTCACGGACATGCAGGGTGAGGACGTGAGGACGGTAGCTTGCCTGGCTGCAGGGACCCTGCCGGTCTGGGATGTTCCTAAGGGGGAGGAGTGAGGAAAGGAGGGGAGGGAAGGGGAGAGAGGGTCTGCTGCACCCCCTGAGGCACCTTTACCCAAAGAAGGTGTTCCTAATATCAAAAACACCTTTTGACCCCAGAGCCCAAAATGGCCTGCTGAATGCGATAATAAAGTTCTCTTTAATATTCATGCCAATAATGCTTTCCTACCTCAAAAGAGATTGGCTTCATTGTTATATCCTCAATAGGTGCAAACTCAGAAGTACATATGAAAATCCAGATGCAGGAAAAGATAAATTGAGAGGTGACGTTCCATTCTCAATATGTGAAAGGGCCTTACAATGCTTCAGATCTTATGTCCCCCCTGGTGAATTTAAGGCAGGCTTTCAATGTATACACACATTTTTAGGAATACCATTTCTTGTAAGGAAAGGGGTTGTCATAATTAAGGTTCACCAGGAACAGAGCAAGGCAATTACTGTCATCCCTTGGTAATACAGGGGATTGGTTCTGGGACCCCTAATGGATACCCAAGTCTTGGGATGCTTAAGCCCCTGATTTAAAATGGCGTAGTGTTTGCACATAAGCTACACATATTCTCCTTCATGTTTGAAACCATCTTTAGAATATAGTACCTGATACAATGTAAATGCTATGTAAACAGTAATTCTGTAATGTTTAGGGAATAATGGCAAAACAAACAAACAAACCCCCTTTGTACATATTCAACAGAGGTTCAGTTTTGGAGGAGTATTTTCTGTTGAATTTGAAGATGAGGAAGCTACAGATGCAGAGGAAGGACCCGAAGGCCATTGTATTTGAGTACAAATAGCCAAGGGGGGTGGGGAATGTCCCTGGAAACAACACAGAGGAGTGAGGAAGTGAGACTAAAGAGGGATGGGCAGCTGACAGGGCACATGGATACACAGCCAGTTACTGACGGGAGTCGAGTCTCTCTGCCAGGAGCCTGCGCAGAGTGCACTTCCCAGAACCACCCAGTGTTTATCCTCCAGCTCCCAAGGCACCAGCTGAAGGCTGCCCCTGGTGGGGACCTAGCTGTTTGCACTCCCACCTGACATTTGGGCAAGCCAAGCTGGGCAAAGAGTGGGCAGAGATAGTTCTTGGGCAAAGAAATGCTGGTGGTGGCACTGGCCATGGAGCCATGGTGTTCAGAAGTGGCTAGAGTGAGAACAGGACTGTCTACGCATGTCCTTCCTGCCACTTCCTTGCTGTCAGCCTTTGATCAAATGACTCACCTCTCTGTTTCAGTACTTTCCAGGTGAGGTTGTTGTGAGGACTGAGATACTGAAATGTTTATTGCGGCATGGCCACATAGCCATATATTCCCTATTTTTGAAATAATTATAGATTCACAAAAATTTGCAATATATATATATATATCCCCATGTACCTTTCATCCGGCTTTGTCTAATGACAACATCTAACATGACTACAGCACATTGTCTGTAGAATCAGGAGACTGCCTTTGGCACAGCATAATTAACTAGACTATAGACTTGACTTGGATTTCACTGATTTCTACATACACTTAATCTTTATAATAACCCTACAAAGAAGATACCATGATCCCAATTTTGTAGATGAGAAAACTGAGGCTGGGAAGCAGTGATTTAATTGCTGCCACTCTGCTAGAAAGGCGGTCCAAGATTCCAACCCATATTCTCTGACTCTGAATTGCAAGCTTTCCCACTACACCACACATGAACAAATTTGCAAGAGATTTACTTCCCAATTTTCCAAATGTCCTCTGATGTTAGAAGGTAGCAGCATGTACACTGTCCTTTCTCCCCCTAAGCCCACTTGGAGACTCCTTGCAGATCAACTGGGACTGCAACATTACTGTCCTGCAGATGGGCAGATATGCAAATTTATGGTAAGCCATAACCATTCAGTCTTTGAAGAGCGTTGGCTGCCACACACTCACACACCAGAAACATTGTCTTAACGGTTATTCATGCTAGTTAGACTCTGTTGGTATAGTTGTTGCCTCCCCAACCCCCCACCATCTTTCGTCCTTCAGAGTTTATTTTGCATTAAATAGAGTTTTTCTACTGAAAAACAATGCCCTGGAGCTTCATGCACAACTAGTTTTGCTTCTAGGCACTAGTAAACAACTATAGTGGAATATTACATCTCTCTGTAAATGATGTGTGCAGTTAAATGTGTGGCATGGAATTTCATAATGGTGTCTACTTACTTCGCTGCTGGGAAAAAATGTTTTTATTGTCACTACCAATGTGGCATGAAATAACACATCCATTCTCTAAGTAATATCTCCCCCTTCTTATGATTTTACTGGGACATTGGAACTAGAATTAAAGCAAACCCCAAAATCAATCATCCTCTTCTTGAACTCTTAAAAGCTATTCCATCCCTTGGTGCATTGAGTTGTTTATAGGATTGTGCTGGGGCCTGAAGGTTTGTGGGGTTAAAGTGGGTCTGTGATTTGGAACCAAACCTGGCTCACTGGTAAGATCATTAGGCCTTCTAAGGAGCCAGAAAGACCCAAGAACTCAAATTCTGGATAATAGACTCCTGGGGCTGCCAATTTCCTTCCTTCCAACAGAAACAACCTGTAGGTCACTATTATGCACAGCTCAGTTTAATAGCTGCACACTGGAATTTAATTCATTGTTCTCTAGTGATTGTTAATAACCTTGGTTGAATTGCTGACAAATTATTAAACCCAGAGAGAGAAGTTTCTTTTTAAAGATTATATTCTATTTTTCTAAACCGAAAATGACAGTTGGTAATTATGAGAAGCAAGGGAGAACAATTCTCCAAGTTCAAGGACCTTTTGCCAAATGACTTTAAAAATTAGACTTTTGTGCAACTTAGTGCTGTGATTTTTAAGTATACTTTCCATGAAACAAGATGGCCAAAGAGGGCTTTTGCAATTTGATATCTTAAAAAAAAAAAAAGTTCCCATAATAAAAGCATGTTGAGTATTTTTACATATGTTTAAGTGGTTAGCAGCTTTCAGAGAATGAGATGAATTAGTTACCAACTGTGAAAGAGGCTTTTAAAATGCTCGCTGGCACCCCCAAAGTGCCATGTCTAATTTAGCTCACAGGTGCACTCCAGAAAAGCCCGGCTCATTGCTTCTGTCTGACTAACCAGTCTGAAACGCAGCATGTCCCATGGTTTGACGTGCTTGAAGCAGACACTGCCAAATCAGAGCGTTAACCCTTCTAACTTTCCTTTCCTGGGCCTCTGGGATGGAGAACCCTAGAACTAGATTGTCATCAGATACGATCCTCGTTCCTTCTTGCACATCCCAGACTGGTTTCTAGGCTGCTGGCCTTCTTGTGGCCAGGTCATCAGCTGGTGGTGGGGAGACTGGTCCTTAGAGCCCGGTCCATATAGAACCAGAGTCAGAGGTGAGAGAGGAGAGGAGAAGACCCCCGCCTGTCATCCAGCAGGTCAGATGCTGGTAGGGTGGCATTTTAGATGCTGTGCCCTGGGATAAAACTAGATCACATAGGTGGGGTCCATTGGGTTGGGGCAGGAGCCACCCTGGAAAGACAGGAAAAGAAGGGGTACTTGGTTGGGGGGAAATATGCTAGAAAGGCCCGGTGCTTCCGCACTCTGAGCATCAGAGAGGTGTCCTTTCTTCCTGCTAGAACAGGGAGAGGTAACAGATGCAGGATGAGGTGGGGCAGAGTGAGCAAGGGGGGTCCTTCAGTCAGATATTGAGAGTCAGTGACCAAAAGGCCTGACACAACAACATGGAGGAGGAAAAGTCTCTTTTGGCCCATAGTTTCTAAGGTTCAGTCCAGGGTCCGATGACTCCCCAGCTCTGGGCCCTGAGGGGAGGCAGAATATCCTAGCAGAAGGGCCTGGAAGAGAAAAGCAGCTCAGGACATAACAACCAGGAGGCAGAGAGAGAGAAGCTGGCTCACCAGGGACAAAATATAAACCCCAGAGACAGGCCCTCTGTGACCTACTTCCTCCAGCCACACCCAGTTCATCTATCTCAGTGGATCAATCCACTGATTAGGTCTCATAATCTACTTATTTCACTTCTGAAAATTCTTGCATTGTCTCACAAACGAGCACAAAAGACACCTCATACCTAAACCATAAGTGATTCTTCTGCTGCAGGAAGTCGGGCTCTTGCCCTCCTCACGGTGGAAGGCAATAGATTGTCCATCCTCCTTGCATTACTGGGTACTCTTCCAGCTGCCCCTGTTGTGTGTTTGGGATTCTACCATAAACACCTATGGCTCTCTGCTGAGCTGGTAGCTCAGGTAGCTGTTTTGTTGTTTGGGGTTTGGTACCCTCCCTGCCAACCAACCACAGTTCAATGGATAGAGGTTAGGGCAAGTGCCCAAAGGGCAGACCATGGATCCCAAATGTCAGCATGCCCAGGCCACTATTTAAAAGACTAGAACTCTGGGCCTAAAGCCAATCCAGACAATCTTCAGCTGTGGATGGGAAACCATGTTCTTGGAAATGGGAACATGGTTTGGCTTTGAGCTGAGCAGATGTCACCTTGAACTTTCTCACTATTGACTTTGACCACCACAGCCCATGACTGTTCCTCCTTCCATTGTGTGAGGGTTTCCACTTTCAATGAGGAATTAGGAACCAGACGGAAGCCCAAGTCAGAGTATTTCTGGGGAGGAGGCTTACAGAAAGAGACAGACTTCAGATGCATCAGAGAGCAGCTGAGCCTCCTCCATCCCAGGGGCGAGACGAGCCAGGCAAAACTTGAGTCACAGGCACTGACGCATCAGGGGTCTGCCTTCCCCATTTCACCCCCTGAGGTAGGGCGCATGTCAGAAGGCTGTCAGTCTCTGGGGTGGAAACCAGGGGGAATGTATGCATTTCTGCAGGAAGGGAGGTGACCCTGGAGCTCTCTACTCCTTCCCCAAGTGGATCCCTGATCCTTTCTGAGTATCCCTGAGTAACTCAAACTGTCCTTGCTCTCTCTTCCCATAGGTGTAGGAATGAAGTTAACTGACGTTGGCATAGCAACACTGGCTAAAGGGTGAGTAAGATATAAAATGGAGAGCATGTCATTAACACTAGGCCTCCAAACACCTTCTGGGCAAACACTGTGAGGCTGATGTGGGCAGAGTGGATTTCTGGTCCTCACTGTGGGTGACAAATGTTCTTGGGATGAATTCAATTCACTTCCCTCACTTACATAAAATATTTATGGACTTTGTTCTCGCAGGGAAACACATTTGTTTCCTAACTTTGAAACAAACAAGAACTTTTGCAAACACATTTCTAGATTAATCACTCACAGGGATGTCATGGAGAGATATATGCCAGCATTTTTTTGGGGGGGGATGTCTTTTAACTGTGAATATTCCATTTTTATACATCTAATATCTTCACTTTTAAAAGCTCCTTAAAGGCATATATACATATATGATATGTATATATGTGTATATATATATATTTTTTTTTGCAGTTGAGCATAGTAAATTCAATTTGTATATTTTTAATCAAGTTATTTTTCCAAAAATACTGTAGACACTCACAGACACTAGGATGATTATTGCAGGAGCTAATGGCTGCCAAAGAGCTGTTGTTGATTGTGGTTTTGTTTCCATAATTTATTTATTCATGTATTTTCTTTTTTATTGGTGCATTATAATCATTCATAATAGTGAAATACATCATTATATATTTGTACATGCACACAATATAACATTTTAATTTGGTCAATTTCATTCTCTAGTATCTCTCCTTTCCTTCCTCCTCCTGCCCCCAAACCCGATCTTTTTTCCTCTACTCTACTGGTTTCTCTTCTATTTTTCATGAGTTTCCTTCACTTTTTTCCCCTTTTTTTTCTCTAGCTTCCTCATGAGAGAAAACATGACCTTTGACCTTTTGGGTTTGGCTTTTTTCACTTAACATAATGCTTTCAAGTTCCATCCATTTTCCTGCAAATGACATAATTTTATTCTTTATGGCTGAGTAGAACTCCATTGAGTATATATAGTGTGTTTTCTTTATCCATATGCCACATTATCTATTTATCTATTGAAGATACCTAGGCTGGTTCCATAATGTGACTATTGTGAATTGTGTTGCTGTAAACATGGATAAGCATGTAATGCTGTAGTATAATGACTTTAATTGTTTAGGACAAATACCAAGGACTGCTATAGCTACGTCATTTGGTGGTTTCATTCCTAGTTTTTCGAGGAACTTCCATATTGATTTCCATAGTGGTCGTACTAATTTGCAATCCCACCAACAGTGTAAACATGTTCTTTTTTAACACATCTCCTCCAGCATTTGTTATTGTTTGTATTTTTGATGGCTGCCAATCTAACTGGAGTGAGATGGAGTTTCAGTGTAGTTTTGATTTTTATGTCCCTAATGGCTAGATGTTGAACATCTTTTCATGTATTTGTTGGCCATTTGTATTTCTTCTTTGGAGAAGTGTCTGTTTAGTTCATTTGCCCATTTAACTTAGTGTAGTGTTGCTTTGCTCAGTTGCCTGCACAGATGATACTACAAGAACTTTCTGCCAGCGAATCATTTAAACAACTGTCCCTTCCTTCTGCTTCACTTGACCCTTACTGAGGACCAAGCTGGCTGTTTGTGGTTCTTGGTGAGAATGAAATTCTGTTAGAATGGCCAGTGCCTTTGACTGCTCTTTAAGACCCTCTGCAAGAAGAAGAAGAGACAAATGGCTTTTGGAGGGGATGACCTCTGTTTTAAACATGCAGGTTTATTATTGATTAGGTATGGTGAAGCCAATGGGTAGGATGCAACTGTGGTCGAAAACTAGTTTGTTGCTCACAGTTTCCAGGAGAAGGGTGCATACTACACCATGGAGGGCCACATGTAGAAGCACAGGGGCAGTAAAGATGCAGAAGAAGTAAGGGGAGACATGGCTAAGAACCTTATTATTATTATTTTTTAGATTGGACAAAGTTAGCTAAGCAGGCCTAGCTACTTTGAAAGTTTTCAATGGGCTCGGGGGCACAGGTGTTGTCCCTCATTATCTGGTACCTGTCCTGCGGTGATAAAGGCAGGTGGATGGTGCTCTGAGTGTTAAAGCTGATGGAGGAGGTGGTGGGCTTGGGCTCTGGATCAGTTGGTTTGTATATGAAAGTGCTCTGGAAAAGAGTCACTTACTATCTTCAGGGAGTGGCTAGCCCTAACAGGGGCTGTCTTTCTAGAGCCAGTAAGCATCAGAAATACAAACCAATAAGATGGTGTGATGAATACACATTGACTATGGGTACTCCCATGGTTAGGGATGACAAGAGCTTTCTGCACATTTCAGACCATCAACATCAGCAATGTGCTAACAACTATGTTAATTTTCAGCTTTCATGAAGGATGGAGAAAAGCAGAGGGATTCAAAGAAGTGGAAAGGGACCCTTCTTTCTTTTAACCTCTAGATCAGTAGGTCTGATTCATGAGTGCACAGAGCTTCGGGTTTGGCCTCAGAACCAAGGTGCAGTTTGGATATTTTCCCCTGGTGAGGTTCCTTCTGAAAACCTGCTCAGTGAGGTTTTATGTTAGAATTATGTCCTGTGCTCCCCCAACCCTGGCAGAGCAGACCAGAGTCCTGACTGCCATACCCTTCAGAGAGTGTGGTCGTGGCCTTGGGCTTGTAAATGGAACAAGTCTGGAGGGTTATGATGTAAAGCAGTTCAACTCTGGGCTTGGCCACCTACCTCCATTTCTCCTGGGTAACCTTGCTCTTGGCATGGAAGGTGTTTGTCTAGCCTGCTGGATGAAGAGGAATCCCAGTATCCCCAGGATAGAATCATTGTGTCCGATGTCCTTGCTTTCCATCCACGTTAGTGTTGTTCTGAAAGTGTTCACACTTTAAAGACAAATTCAGTGGTACCCTATTTATGAAAGTCACTGGTCCCAAGGGGGAATTTCCCAAAAGGAGCTTTTATTCAAATCTCCATGTTCTCTGCGGGACATGGCAAATACCCTCATTGGCCAGACCTGGTTTGAGCCCTGGCTTCCCATCATTCCAGCTGTGTGGAATGTGACATTACCTTCTGGAAGGCACTCCTCTGCAGAATGGGGACACTGGGGCTTGCCCTCAGGGCTCTCCAGCTAATCTACTTCTAGACCCTGAAGCTCAGTGTAATCTAGATAAATACTAATTTTCTCTCCCCTCTAATTCCTCAGCCTGACACCAGTGCAGGCAAATGAATACCACTATTTAGAACAACTTCCTACCAAAACAAAGCAGAGGACTGTCCCAGAGTTCCCCAGACTCGGATGAACCTAAGAGCGTGATGATTTCAGACATCTTTCCAAAGCACATCAGCAGTTTCCAGGAACCCAGACCATTTGAGAGCTTCAAGTGGAACATTTTCCCCGCTCCTCATTTAAAAAGAAACCCAAGCCTTTGGTTTTGTTCTCAGCTTTAATGTGACTTATCTGGCCTGGGACAGCTGCCCAAGACCCATTAGAAGCAGGATGACTGGAGCCCAGGGAGAAATACTGCCTGTAAAGTGTTACTTACTGTCTGCCCACCCACGGAGAGGTCCGAGGGACTGGCAGAGATGGGGGAGAAGGGACTGCTGAAGTGTTTGAGAGCTTTGAAAGGAATATTAGATCATCCTGTCTGTTTTTTTTTTTTTTTAAAAAAACTTTTTAAACGTTTCAAGAAAAAGTTACAATTTTTTTTTAATGTCACAGATTTCTTTCTCCCCACAAAACTATCTTAGAAGCCTGTTTTTTAAAAAACTGATAAAAGCAGGGTACTCCTCTAGGATTCGTTGAGAGGCCCCTTGACAAGTTCCTCAGAGCCCCTGTGCTTGCAATGAAATCCGGTGACCACGCCCACTGCCAGCACTTCCCCGGTGAAGAGGGGTAGGGCAGGTGCCCCTTATAGGGAAGAGGTAAGCAAGGAGCATCTGAGGTGAAGGGGCAGATTCCCAGTGCTGGGAGGCAAGATTTGAAGCAATTCTCCAAAGAAAGCCAAATCCACAAAATGGTCCAAAAACAATGTCTACAGATTTGGAAAGGGTTTAAGTTCAAAGGCACTTTGAAGACAGGATGGGAAATGTCCCAGTGGGATGCCAGTGCACAGGGGAAAGACAGAGAAGAGAATGGCAGACTGCAGAGGGCTTCCAGAGAGTGCAGGAGAGGAGATGGGTGAATAAGGACCGGGCAAGCATGTTCTAGTGAGCTTAGTTTAGAAAGGGGGAGCTGCTAGTTCTATGAGTTCTATGAAAGGTTGGTGTGTGGCCTCTGCTGCATGGACCCATCACGAGTAGCAGAGCTCTGTGTCAAAGAAAATATTCCCTATGTCTCAATCTGCACCACATCTCTGGCAACCTGCCTTGTTCTCTTGTTTAATGAAGTCCAAGGTTGTGATGCTATTTGGAGACTAAATAAGCTACTTATCATCTCAAAAAGAAAACAGGGAACTGCCATGACTTACTCATTTTAATTCAACTTTACTTGCTAGTATGATCCTTAAGACAGACACATGTCATATTTCTCCTGGGAGCGGGAGATAATGTTTGTGTCCAGAGGCACATCACCTATATCTGACACCCTTCATCTTTTGGCAGTGTTGAGTACAAAAGTTTCAATTAACAGAGTGTGACTGTTTTGACACACAGCTATCCTTTTTCCACCTACACCTATGATACTAACTGGACTTTTTAAAGTGCTTCTGATTTGAAATTGTTCAGTTCTTTAAAGGAATAAAGGGAAGTTCCTGGTAACTTGAAAACCTACCCTAACCAACCCCAAACCATTTTAAAGCAACGAGGAGGAGAGCAAACACACAGGTCAGAGGGGACTTTGCAAAAACCCAGTGCTTGAGATCTGGGGAGAAGGTGGGAGAGGGATTCAGCCACCAGAGGGCAGCAGAGCCAATATTTTGCCCTCCATAGTCTCTAAACGAAACAATAACAAACAAAAACAAAAAGTGAAAAAAACCAGCCAGTTTCATATTGCTGGGTTGAGTAAAACAAAGAGTACCACTCTAAGCAGAATTCTTCCCAGTCAGTAAGCAATGACGAAAAGAAGATGGACATGAATAGCCACCAAGGACGCCCCTCTGTGTGGCCACCAGCCAGTGCTTGGGACTTTCTAGCCTTGGAAGAAAAACTGGATGAAGCTCAAGGATGTGTGGCGAGTGTCAGGCGTCCCTGACATGGAAAGCACATTCAGGAGGCCTGGACAGAATCGTGAAAGGCACAGGGGAGGTGACAGAGGCCCACATATCAAGGCAGACACACCTGGGGGACAGTTGTTCTGAGAAGGCAGCCTCTATTCGCCTCTGCCTGCCGGGTTCTGTCCTCCATTCACAGGCCAGAGTTCCACCCAGGGCCAGGCAGCCTGCTGTGAGCCCTTGAGCAGCGACTGCAAATGGCGGGGATAAAAGCCCCCCAGCTGCTTCACCCAGTCCAAGTCACCGGAGAGGAAGGGTGAGAGGAAGGGCCTACACTGACTTGGAGAGGGGAAGACAAGGAGTGTCATTTTCAAGGTCACACCCTTACCAAGTCTCTGGTGAGAGGGGGGTGGTGCTGGGCAGACTAGTGAAAGCACTACATGAAGGTGCCAGTTGAGGTTGCAAGAGACTCACAGATGGCTTCTTGTCATTTGACATATGGTTTCAGAGACAAAGCTGAACAGAAAGAACATCTAGAGGGAAGATGAGGTCGAGTTTGCCCCTTGCAAACAGGCTGGGTGACAGTAGGAGGGAACTGAGAGGAGGGCACAGGGGCGGCTGAGCAGGTAGGACTGGGTAAAGACCAGAGATGTTAAAAAACAAAACAAAACATTAGAGTGCCTTTGGAACAGTCAAAGCCAAGTGCAATGGGGCAGGGGCAGGGAGCCAAGCCAGGTGACAGGGATCAAAGAGGAAGTTGCTTCTAGGAGGGGTGGACTCAATAGATCTGTCACTAGAGGAAAGGGCTGGAAAAGGAGGTGGTGTGTGTGTGTGTGTGTGTGTGTGTGTGTGTGTGTAAGGGAGTCAGACACTTGCTGGAAGCAAAAGGGAGGAGCTATGGAGGAAAGAAGGGGACAAATGGAGTGGTCAGGGAGACTGGAGTGGTCAGTCTCACTGAGGACTTTGGATCTTGTCGGTAAGGAAGGCTGGGCATCAGCGCTGTCCAGCCAGCCACACTCTGGAAATGTGGCCTTGTCCCCCACCCTTACCCTGTGCAGGCATCAGCCAGGTGCTCTCCTGAGGGGTGCCATCTCCAGCAGTCTGTGCCTGAGGGACTCCAGCACCCTCCTCCCTGGCCCTCCCTGGCCCTCGCTGCCTGTGGCCCTAGAGGCTCCCTGCTGCTGGTGGAAGGAGGGTGGCCTTGGGAACCAGCACCCTGGGCTTGGAACAATGGATGACCCTCAGACTGCTTATTTGAGGGTTGTCTTCCCTCCATTGTCCCTTCCTTGGCTCTTTGCCCTCAGTTCCAGGTTCAGCTTCAGACAAGGAGTGGACTCTATGCTTCTTGCATATTCACAGGGACAGAACACGTGCCACCTCAGGAATGGGCGGATGACTGCCTTTCCCCTCCTTGGGGCCCTCTCTGCTCTTCTTCCTCAGGGCTCCCATCATAGAGCTCCCCTCGGGTTGGGGGTGCTTCCGCAGCAACAAGAACAGGAGCCTGCGGTGTGCTAGGATATTCTAGGATGTTCTCGCCAGCGGGCAGGGTGCCCTTTCCTCCTTTCTCTCATGTTTCTGCAAAAGGAGGAAACTCACAGCGTTCTGCTTTTTTTCCAGCTGGGTGGCTGAGGGAAGAAAGGACCAGCGATGGTTTCCATGGAGGCAGCCCAGGCTGTTGCTTAGACTGAGGCCAAGGGAGGAGCCATGGGGCTGGATGATGAGGGCAGAGAGTGGGCAGGAGCTAGCGACAGGGAGCCTGTGAGCCCAGGTTTTGTACTAAGGAAGATGGAACATTCCAGCACTTGCTTGACCTTGATCTGATTCACACTCTGGGTGACCATGGGAGAACCCACTGTCTGGATGAGGCAGGAAGCCAGGGCCAAACACTAAGAGGCTGCTTGGACAGGCCAGGGAGGGATGGTGGGGCCAGAACTGGTATCTGTCTTAGCTTTTTTCACCACTGTGATTAAAACACTGGCAAGAACAACGTAAAGAGGCAGAGTTTATCTTGGCTCATGGTTCCAGAAGTTCAGTCTAACCAGGTGTGGCAGTGCACACCTTATATACCCAGAAGCTCAGGAAGCTGAGGGAGGAGGATGACAAGTTCAAAGCCAGCCTCAGCCACTTAGCAACTTGGTGAGACCCTGTCTCAAAATAAAAAATAAAAAGGGCTGGGAATGTGGCTCAGTAGTTAAGTACCCCTGGGTTCAATAACTGATACAAAAAAAAAAAAAGAGTTCAGTCTACGGTCGACTGACCCTACAGCTCTAGGCTGGAGGTGGTGAGGCAGAACATCATGGTGGAAGGGTGTGGCGGAGGAAGGCAGCTCAAGACACAGCAGTCAGGAAGCAAAGAACTCTGCTCACCAGGGACAAAATATCAACCTAAAAGGCAAACCCCCATGGACCTGCTTCCCCCAGCCAGACATTTCCTGCCTACCATTACTACCCAGTTAATCCACATCAGTGGATTAATCCATTAATTAGGTCAAGGCACTTATTACTGAATCTTTTATCTATAAAAATTCTTGCATTATCTCATACATGAGCTTTTGGGGACACTTCAGATCTAAATTGTTAAAGTCCCCATGGAGTTTGTGGAGATTAGTTGCTGAAGGTCATCCGTCCAAAGAGACTCTTATAACACAACTTCTCTAGAAAACACAGATGTGGTTACATTACAATGCATTTCTCACAGAATTTACATCACAGAATATTTTTTTTCAAAGCATCTGGTGGGATTCTTGCTTCTTAGAACATATATTTTTAGGAAGAACCAATTCACAGGGGGAAAAAAATGGCTGATTCACAAGGGTCCTCCAACCTCAGCCCCCCTCAGAACGGCCGCTCTTGCTGAGGGCATGCTGTGAACTGATGGTGCTGAGCCAGATGAGCCCCAAGCCATGGTTCTGCTGTGAAACCTTCTCAGAATCCATGCGGAAGTGTGAAAACTTGTATCTTCTGGGGTCCTACAGCAGTTTATCACAGAATACTAACAATACTAGTTGGTGTGTCTGTCTGCCTTGCAAGATGGCAGTGTCTGGTAAAGAGCCACATAGCTCAATGAGCCCCTCTAGTTTCCCTATAGTGTCTGACATATAGTTGGTGCCTGTTGAATGAAGGAGTGAATCAATATACATGAAGAAATGAAAGGTATTGATGAATTTCAGGAATTACTAGATGTTTCCATAGTGGGAGACCTCTCTCATCTTTCTCCTTACATTATAAGTGACAGTCTGTCCTACAATGCACAAATTCAGCCTTGGCTTTATCCTACACATACACACAATGTTATACACACACTCACACTCACACACACACACACACACACACACACACACACCCCAAAGTTGGGCTTTGTTTTACCTAACCTGCTCCCTCAAATGGAATTCCTTGCCCTTGTAGCCATTTCCTATATATTAATTTTTTTCAGAAAGGATATGAACTAAAACTGTTATAAACAGCTTTCCAGCTTGCTTCTAAAAGGGTTATTGACTTATGGGGGGCGGTCCTTCTATATAGATTTTTCTTGCCTTATTTAATTTTCTTAAAGTAAGCCCTTTATGAATCCATTCAGGAACATTGCTTTCTTCATCATGGCCAGAATCGAGCAGCTCTGCAGCCGGCTCTCGCCTCTCCCACTCTGGCTGTGTGTGAAGGGAATCCCTTGCACCAGGAAGCCTGGAGCAAACCAACGGGGGTGGGGTGGGGGGAGCCAGTTGCTGTCCAGTGGTGCTGTTTGTGAGTTTGCAAGTCTGAGCCATCCTTTATCAGGGTGAGAAGAGAGAAAACTCATTTTCCAGCAAGAAATGGTCTCACACAGCGTCTAACACAAAGCAAGTGTCAACACTTGGTCGAGTGAGCACAGGACTGTGGAAACAGGCACCTACCTACCTCTTCCTCAAGTGGAACATCAGTGTGACTTGATTATGTTGTCTGATGCCGGCTGCAAGTTGTGCCTGTGTCCTGCTTTAAATGTAAAGACCTTTCCAAGGTCAAATGGGAATGATTTGAGATCCCTCAAGACTTTGAGTAGTTTTTGTCCTTGTGACTCAAAGTGAGGCCCTGGGTCACTCTGAGCTTGTTAGCAATGCAAAACTTCAAACCGCACCCCAGACCTACTGGATCCAGACCAGCATTTTAACAAGATCTCCGGGTAATCGGCACCACTCTCAGCTGGGAATACATTTATTGTTCTACTGCAGGGGTTCTGAGAGGATGGCTTGGTAAACAAACAAATAGAGGTGGGTTAGAAAATTATGCTAATAAGATAGTTAAACTTAGTCCAATTCAGCAGAGCTAAGGTTTCTAAAAATGGCAATATATGGGGAAAAAAAAATCTCAAAATCCACACTCTTCAATCCATTGTATTAGGTTCTTAGGGTTGCCGTAATTATTCACCACCATTTAAAGGCTTAACTTGTTAGGAATTTATGGTCTTGTAGTTCTGGAGGGTAGAGTCTAATGGAGTGGTCAGGGAGACTGGAGTGGTCAGGGCTGGTTCCTTCTGGAGGGGCCGAGGAAGAGCTGTTCCTTCCTGTTCCCAGCCTCTGATGGGTGCCCAGTCCTCAGTGTTCCTTGGCTTGTAGGCACATCCCCCCAATCTCTGCCTCACACTTCATGTGGCCTTCTCCTCATGTGCCTCTAGCTTTTCTTGTACAGATGCCAGTCTTACGGAATAAGGGACCTGCCTATTCTTAGATGACTTCATTCTAAGTAATGATATCTGCAACATTATTTCTAGGTAAGAGCACACTCTGAGCTTCTGGAAAGTATGTGACTTGGGGGATGCCATTCAACCCCGTCATCTATCCAGCAAGAAAAACAGTGTGCATTTCTGCAGTGATGGCCATGTAACAGAGCTGTCATGACTGTCCAGATTTGTGGTCACCTCCAATCCCGAGGGCAGCAGATGGCATGTGTGGCGTGCAAAGTGGGCTCCAGGCAGGAGAACTGTGTTTCCCATTGCTTGGGTAGATGAGAGCTTGCTGAACTTGAACTCGTGTCCTTTGAATAAATCCGGGGTTAACTGGCCTAGAAACATGAGAACCTCACTCTGTTTTTCTCCCAGGCAAGCATGGTAATGGCTGCTGGTTTGAGAGAACAATAGGTCAAAGCAGAGGCCCAACCTCTTGGCTGAGGCAGAGATGAAGTGAAGGAGAAAGAGTCTTAATTTTGTAGATTCTGGGAAGCAAAAACCAAAACCTAAAACAAACAAATCCACAAAAGCTGTGAGACAGAAGTTTGCTGTTACCCGAGAGGCCAAATGGAAAGTCCAACATTACAAGGGGAATACACTGACTTGGATGTAGTTTGAGTGTATCCCCCAAAGTTCACCTTTTTAAAAAGTGGTCTCTAGTGTGGTGGTGTTGAGAAGGAGGGATCCTTAAGAGACAGGGTCTAGGGAAAGTGATTAGGTTGTGGACATATGGCCCTATTAATGCTGGTCTCATGGAATAAGTTAGTTCTCATGATAGTGGGTTGTTATATAGGAAGGCCACCCCACATACTTGGCCCCTTCAAAACTCAACCATTTCTCCTTCAACTTCCCTATATTATAATATAATGCAGCCGGGAGATCCTTATCACAATGCCAATGCCATGTATGAACCCTCTGGCCACCAGAATCATCAACCAAATCAATCTCTTTCCTTTATAAAGTATCCAGCCTTAGGTTTTTGTTATATCAACAGAAAACAGACTCATATAGAAAAAGAAAGAAATGTACTGAAATGGATATAAAAACCCACCCTGGGCAAGATTAAGTATCCGAGAATGAAGCTGGGATCCATTCATTTGTGTCTTGAATATTAATAGAAAAAGCCTGCCCTGGACAGGAGTCCTGGGCGTATAACACAATGTCCTGGGAAAGGTCATGGTCGGTGGAGGCACCACTAATTCCGTGGAAAATCTAGGAAGATGCAGGGACAAGATTGGAGGGATTCCTTCTTGTGGCATGGAGCCCAGGGGGCTCCAGAGAGATTATACACCATTTGGGACTCACAGGGAGTTGGAGGCTGGGAGAGGGAAGGGCTGCCTTGGCCCTTGGGCCTTACTGTGCCCATACAGAGTCATCTCAGTCAACCCTGAGTTGAGACTCTGCTGTCTGCTATTAGCATTCTCTGAAGATCTAAAGTAAAAGGTTAAGCAAAGGGAAAGGAAAGAGCTGGATTCCTGGAAGAGATCTGTGCTTCTCTGGGCTACCCAGAAGTCATGCTCCTCTGAGCAAACTCTGCTCTTTCCATTCCAGAGCTGGAACCATTAGATAAGGGCTCGCTTGTTACCCAGCATTAGCACCTAGTCACAAGGCAGTGCTTAAGGAGGAAGCCGTGACCTTTCTGGGAGGCCACAGCATAAAGTAGTTGCTTTGCTTTTTTGCAGAGATGAGATGTTTGAAGGTTTAAAAGCCCCAAGCAGTCCTGACATGAATGACCAGGACTTATTTTTGATGTGCTTGAACCAGGAGGCTGTCGCTGTCCATAACATTCCCAGCTTGTCTGAGATGTTTGGGAATTGGTGAGAAGCAATTAGGCCTCTGCAGAAGGGAAGAGGCTACCATGGTGTCTGATAAGCAGGCTCAGCTGGCCTCATGTGTCCCCAGGGTGTGCTCAGGAAGAGCAGAAGGGCTGGCATTTCGACCTTTTCTGGGATCTCCTACAGAGAAAGATAGAGATGTAAAAATGACATGCTTAGCAGGAGAATTTTCCCTACTCTGCTAGATTCAACTCCTGTCTTTGTTTGACTTTTTTTTCCCCCAACAAATGAACTTGACTTATAGAGGCCACGTCATTTTTCAGAAAGAAATGGACTGTGGACTCCCCAGGGCAGAGCACGCCCTAGCAGGGAGGAGGAGAGGGCAGGCAGGATTCGTAGCACGTCAGGATGGAGCTGTAGCTCCAGAAAGGAAAGAGCTTTCATACCTAAAGGGCACAAACCCAGCTTGGATGGTAGGAGAGGAGCCCAGTTCCACCCCCCTTCATTCCAGCTGTGCGGACACCGACTTCTTCATACAGCCATTGCATCTACATCATGCCAGGGTGGCAGACTTCTTCTTACCAGTTTGTGTCTGGTTCTGGTAGTTAGAAATGGCCTGAACTCTCACCCCAGCAGAGCTAGCCTTATGGTTCTGCCAGCTATGTGCTAGCACGAGGCCCCCCATGCAGAAGGGTTCTGCATTTGGATTAATGCTCTGTTGTTTTTCTCCTGGAATTTTTAATAATTTTTGAACAGGAAATTCATCTTTTCATTTTGCCCTGGGTCCTGAAAATTATGTCAATGGCCCTGTACAAATTATGTCAATGGCCAGGCCCACACTGTTTCTCTCCTTTCCTCTGAAAATCCCTCATTCTCCAGTCTCAACTTCAACATCCCTTCACAGGAAGATCCCAGCAGCTGCACTGCTTATAATAGTGATGATTATAAGAAGGTCAACAGCAACTGAATCTTCTCTATGTGTCATGTCCTTAGCTAGGTGGGTTTTTTTTCTTTTTGTGTGTGTATTATAATTATACGTAACAGTGGGATTTATGGTTATATATTTGTACATGCACACAATATAACAACACAATTTGGGTCAATATTGTTCCTCAGTATTTCCCCCACCCTCCCTTTTCCCCTTCCCTTGGTTGTTCCTCCTCCTCCCCCTCTTTCTCCTCCTCCCCCTCCCCCTCCTCCTCCTCCTCCTCTTGTTCCTCTTCCCCCTCCCCCTCCTCCTCTTCTTCCTCCTCCCCCTCCCCCTCCCCTCCCCTCCCCTCCCCTCCCCTCCCCCTCCCCTCCCCCTCCCCCTCCCCCTCCCCCTCCCCCTCTCATAAGATTCCCCCACCTTTTTTTAATTATTATTTTTTCTCTCTCGTTTCCACATAGAAGAGAAAACACATGACTTCTGAGTTCGGCTTATTTAGCTTAACATAATACTCTCAAATTCCATCCATTTTCCTGCAAGTGACTTCTGTATGGCTAAATAAAACTCCATAGGTATACATGTTTCTTTATCTGTTCCACCACCTAGACTGGTTCCATAGTTTGGCTCTGTGAATTGTGCTGCTGGAAACACGGGTATGTATATACCACTATAATTTAATGACTTTAATTCTTCAGGATAAATACAAGGAGTGGTGTAGATGGGTCATATGGTGGTTCCATTCTTAGTCTTTGGAGAAGCCTCTTTGTTGATTTCCATAGTGGTTGTACTAATTTTCAATCCCACCAACAGTGTAAAGGTGTCCCTTTTTATCTACATCCTCTCCAGCATTTATTATTGTCTGTGTTCTTGATGGCTGCCCTTCTAAATGGAGTGAGATGAAATCTCAGTGTAGGTTTGACTTTCATTTCCCTAATTGTTGAACATGTTTTCATATATCTGTTGGCCATTTGGGTGTCTTCTTTTGAGAAGTGCCTGTTGAGTTCCCATTTAATTGCTTATTTGCTTTTTTGTTAAGTTCTTTATATATTCTTGATATTAATTACCTGTCAGAAGAGTAGCTAGCAAAGATTTTTCTCCCATTCTGTAGGCTCCCTCTTCACATTCTTAATTGTTTCCTCTGCTGTGTAGAAGCCTTTTCATTTGATGCCATTTCATGTTCATTCTTGGCGTTGTTCCCTGAGCTTTGGGGTCCTGTTGAGGCAGTCGTTGAGCTGGGTGGTTTGTATGGATTCTCTCACTTCATCCTCTATAACCCTATGGGCTAGGTGTTACTATTTTTTTCCATTTTAGAGATGATAAAATTAAGAGCAGATCAGAGAGGCTTAACGTCTTACTAAGCCAGCAATAAGTGCTTCACCTGCATTGCATGTCACCATAATGATGTGACATCTGTCTCCTTCCCTAGACAACAAGTGACATGGGGTCAATAGCTTTCTTGTCCTCTGTTGTACGTCCCCTCTAGCACAGAGCTTGGCTAGGTACTATATAGAAGCTGGGGGAGGAAAGCAACTGTCCCTTTCTCATATATGTCTGCATTTTCAAGGACATAGCCCAGACACATGACAACAGGAGAACATTGAAAAAACTCTTTGAACAGCCACCCCGGAGTTTGTTTTTAGACCATCCTCTGTGTGTGGAGTTTCCCTGGATTGGGTGTTGGGGGCATACCAGGGAGGAGAGGGTGCTGGCCTCTGTTCTGCCCTCGTGGGTTTGCAGGGTGGGGAGGGAGAGACATCAAGCAACTCCTCCTCTGACAAGGTCAGATTGTGCATGTCAGCGTGCTGTGAGGTGGAGGTTGCTCCCTTTGGAGATCCTGCAACTGGGAATGTGACTTGGTTTTGAGGTCAGGAAGGCTTGCTAGAGGAAGCAGAATAAGTGGAGGACTGAAGACGGGAAGGACAAGAGAAGGGAGCAGGGCCATCCCTTGCAGAGGCAATGGTCTGGGCAGAGACTCTTGGGAGATACCAGCGTGGTTACTTCCAAGACTGAGAGGAGGTCAGGGGTGGGGTGGCCAGCCAGGGGCACTGCAGACAGGGTTGGAACTTTGACTTCATCTTAACAGAAGTGGAGTTTTAAGCAGGGGAACGGCATGACTCATGTGTTGTTGAGGTCACTCTGGTGGCCGAGTGCAGAATGCATCAATGGGCAGGGGCCAAGTGAATGCAAGAGGGGCCATGCAGGTGTATGAACAGATTTCTTCTAAGTGTTTATTTAAGGGTGATGCACATTGAAGTACAATTTCCTTTGGCATTCAAGGGCGCTCATCTGTGGTGAGAGGAAAGACCATTTCAGGAAGGTGCCAGTCTTGGGCGAGTGTATGACTGGTGTGCACATTCACTCTGTTCAGCCATGTTCTTCTCTAAGGGAGTGTTCCTGGAGTCAGTGCATGTGGAACACAGGGATTTTCTGGTGGCTGGCAGAGAGACATTCATGGTCACTTTCCAGCTACAAAACAAGCAGCGATACTCTGCTACCCTTAGAAATTCTGTCAAGAGCCCTGGAGGTCTAAGCTTTCAACCAGCTTTCCTGATGGATCTTGTGAATCTCCAGGTGGAGAGGGAGACTTGGGGACCTGGGAACTTGTCCAGAATTTCCTTTCTAAACTGGTGAAGTGTCCTGTTTTAAAATCCATTTCCTTTCCCTGCAAACTTACAGGTACAAAGGATTTAAAGGCAACTGTTCCATGACCTTCATCGATCAGTTTAAAGCACTACACCAGTGTAACAAGTATTGTAAAATGCTGGGGCTGAAATCCCTTCAAAACAACACCCAGAAACCCAAGAGGCCAAGCATCGGGAAAAGCAAAGTTCAGACAGCGGTGAAGAAGCCAGAGCCCGGGACCCCAGCAGAAAAGAAAACCTAGCACCCCTCAGGAGCTGGGGCCTCCAGCCAGCAGCACAAGGGCTTGGGAGTGAAAATCACCCACACAGGAGACTCCTTGCAGAGTGTGTGGCTGTCCTTACTCCCACCAGACTCTGCCCCAAGATGCTTCTATACCAGTCACCTGCCGTCTGCTGAAGTGATTTAGGGACAGATTTGTGACCAGACTCGTGGAGAGACTACGTCAGTCGTCAGCGTCAAAGGCAGTCCGCTCTCCGCGCACACAGCGTTGGCACCAACTCGGTGTCACGTACCTCTTTGTCTATTTGCACGTGGTTTTGTTGTCAAAGACTTGGTGCTGAGCAGGGTCCGTTCCTAGCCCCAATGCCTCCCGTCCCTGCCCTAATCGGGGTTTCCAGACATATCTAGCTGTGATGGGAACAGAATCATGAATGTCAAGTTGCTGCACCAGTGTCCACGATGCTGCTGCTGCTGTGGGTGGTGGATTCCGGAACACAGGGCCACTTCCCACCCTTGTTCACACAGCCAGTGACAATTTTCTGTTTTGACAAATTCATGTTTAAACAAAAAGCGTAAGCTGCATATGTCATCATAGACACTTGTTCTTTGGAATTTGTGCCGGATTTCACATTCCCCCAGGACTTAGTCATTTAGTCATTTCCTAATAGATTTGCTGGAGCACAAAATATTCGTGTCTGTGTTTTCCCTTGTTCTTAAATTGCAATTTAGGTTCCGTCACTTTCTACTCGCTCCTTAACCCTGGTCTCCCTAAACCCGTGTTGCAGGGGAAGGCAGGTGCTGATGCTGGCCTGAGCTCACAGGGATCCTGCCCTCCGCGACTGCACGCGGTCTCCTTCCCTATGTATTCCTATATAACATTCTGGGAAAAGCAAAAACTGGAGGGGAACATGTGTGCAGTCCTCTTACAGGGGCAGTTGGCCTTCACTAGAAGACTCCTGACTTCTTTAGCTTTCAAATACTTTCCCCAAGCTAGGGATTTTGATAAAAAAGAGAGCATAGTTGATATTTTTGTTTAAAGAGGAATTTGAGCCAGTGCAGTGGTGCATGCTTGTAATCCCAGTGGCTGGGAAGGCTGAGACAGGAGGATCATGAGTTCAAAGCCAGCCTCAGCAAAAGCGAGGCACTTAGCAACTCAGTGAGACCTTATCTCTAAATAAAATATAAAATAGGGCTGGGGATGTGGCTCAATGGTTGAGTGCCCCTGAGTTTAATCCCCGGTAAAAAAAAAAAAAAAAAAAAAAAAAAAAGAGGAATTGGAAGAAGAAACACTTGTCAGTTCTAGTTCATTTTTCAGAAAATTTACCCATTTCCAGCCTTTCTATGAGGTGACCTTTTGACTGCTATGCCCATAAAGATCGTATGGATGCATTTAACAGTAGAGTTCTAGAAAGTTCCTTAATAGTAAACAAAAATAGCACGTTTTGGTTCTCTTATCTATCCATCCATCCATCCATTTATCCACCTGCCTATCATCTATCTATATATGTACAACCAGAGCCTTCTTGACAGACCAGACAGTTTTTGGTAATAATTTGTAGTTCTATGTTTAAAAAAAAATCAGCACAAGTGTCTTTTGAAAGTATGGGAAGGTATAAATTGAAGAACAAAGTCACCCTGGCACCCTCCTCCCCTAGCTGGCTTTGAATCCTGACTTGGAGAGGACAGTTGGAGGGAAAGGATTTTCTGCTCCCAGATTTTGTGCCTTTGCAGTCAGTGCACGGTGTGCTTCTCCTGGATCTGGATGTCCCTACTCCTTTCACAGATGCATAGATTTTTTTTTAAAAGTGCCTGTATTGTTGACCATAATCTGATTTCATCTGTTTACAGACATTTGGAGGCCCAGAGACAGAAGGGGCTCTGCAGTGGGATTCGTCCCAGCCAAGGCTCTTGGGGATGGTCCTGTGTAGCTGTGTGACCATCTGTCTGTCACCCAAGCCCTTATGTCCTGAAACAAAGTTCTGTTTCCTTACACAGTGAACAGGGTGAGCATGGAACGGGCTCTCCTACACTAAAGATGGGGTTCAAGGGCCTCATAAATGTCCATCTCCCACTGTGGTGGTTTTGGTTCAGTTCTGGTTTCAGTGGATTTTCCCACTGGTCTCCAAAAGTGTGCAGCGTTAGAAAGACTCCAAGTACAATGCATCCTCAGCCCCCAGCCCTGAGCTAGGAAGGCACAGTGGGTCCAGCTGGGGATTTTGTACCTTCTGGTGCCTGCAGGGTGGTCACATATGTACATGTCTCAGTTTCCTGATGGGGTCGACAATGCAGCTCTGTGATGGGCAGATCACAAAAACGAATGAAAGATTCATGAAAATGGGCCTGTGTTTTCAATGGCAGGTTTGTCACTAATTAGAATGACAGGCACACGATGACTTCTTGCCAGTAGGCATGGTGTTCTGGAGAGGTCTAGCATTGGTGGTGTGCAGGGCTGGCTTGTATTAATATTTCATGGTATCTCATTGTCCCAGCCCTTCCCAGCCATGCTTCTGACAAGCCTCATAAAAGCAAAGGGTTTCAACAGAGTCGTATTAAAAAGAATGCCAAAATAAGTAACCATTATTTTCTAATTACAAAGCACTCTCCTTTCTAAATATACATCCTGCTTTGTGTGTGTTGGGCTTGTGTTCAACTGGAGGCAGATGGGAGGGGCTTGCACCAGCCCGGTGCCCGCTTGTTTTCTCTGTGTACGTTCTGCTCTGCTGGACCATGTGTGCCAAATGGAACAGAGCAGCCTTTCTCTGCCATTTAGATCTGCAGATGCCACTTGGGCTTAACTAGTTTTTTTTAAAAAAATTTTTAAAGAGGCATAAAACCCTTTTCTGTCTCCCAGTACACGATTTAGTTTCCACCTGTTTGCCAAAAAACAGGCAGATCTGAAATCACTGAGAGTCTCCTTGTTCTGAGGTGATTTTTAAAAGCTGAAAACCAAGACAGAAGCCAATTTCATCCATAGGATTGTGTGGGCCCAGCCTTCAATTTTATGATGTGATATGCAAATATTTATAGGAATTAATTATGTCAATTGATCAAGTTTTTTTTTTTTTTAAATTTTGCTTTTCATGAGAGGCCCAAATAGTCTTGGATAGATTAATCATCTCAGAGACTTTTTTTTTCCACATCAAGAAAAGCCAGTGTTTGGGGCTGGGGTTGTGGCTCAGTGGTAGAGCGCTTGCCTGGCATGTGTAAGACACTGGGTTCAATTCTCAGCACCACATGTAAATAAATGAATAAAGGTTCATTGGCAACTAAAAAAAAATTATTTTAAAAAAAGAAAAGTCAGTGTTTCAACTTTTTTTTTTTTGGTACTGTGCATTGAACCTAGGGGCACTTAACTCTGAGCCACATCTCCAGCCCTTTTTTATATTTTATTTAGAGTCAGGGTCTTGCTGAGTTGCTTAAGGCCTTGCTAAGTTGCTGAGGCTGACCTTGAACTCACAGACTCCTGCCTCGGCCTCCCAAGCTACTGGGAGTACAGGCGTGCACCACCACACCCAGCAGTCTTTTGGCTTTCTGTTTCATGGCCCAGAAGTATCAGAAGCAACTCTGCTAGGGAGATCCCTCCTCCATCCCCCGCCATCCCATTATCTCCCCTCTGATGATACCTGCATGGAATGGCAGGTAGTGGCTTGTGGTTTTGCTGTTGTGCGCCATCTCCAGGACTGTTTCCAGGCAGGAACAAAGTGCCACAACTCTTAGGAGACTTAGCAACTGAAATTTATGGTCTCAGCTGGGGGCTGAAGTCCTGGATAGAGGTGTGAGAGGCTCTTCTCTAGGCCTGTCTCCTGGTCTCTGGTAGTCTTGTGACCCACTGTGGTAGCTTAACTTGTCCTCACATGTATTCTCCCTGCATCTGTCCCCATCTCCCATTCTATGTGGACCCCAGCCATATTGGATTAGGGTCCACCTTAATGACCTCAGCCTAACTTGGCAAAAGAGCATCTCTTCAAATAATGTTGTATTCTGAGGTACTCTGGGGGAGGCAATTCAATCCTCATCTTTCACCTCTACATGCACTTCTGGCCAGTCTGTTCCGGCTCAGGTGCGGGTGGGAGTAAGTAGAGATGGTGTCTGCCAATCCCTTCATTGACCCTCTTTCTGGCCTCGTGATGGTCCTGAGGTTCCTGTTGTAGAGTTTTAGGGAAACCTCTCCCCTCTGTGCATTGCTGTAGCACACCTGCCCCACATGCCAGCGCCTGGGCCAACACCCAGGCTGCCTTCTCCCTGTCCAGCCCTCCTGCAGAGTGACCTCAACGGTCTCATGGAAAAATCTGTCCCAAGAGCTCTCTGACAATAAAATTGTACCACGATCTTGCAGTCAATTCCGTGTCAGTAATAAGGGGCTGCTTTTGTTCTTAGAGCCTCCAGTGGCTTTCTGTCTCCCTCAGAGCGAAAGCCATGCTCCTCACACAGGTCAATGGGACCCTCCACGATCTCCCAGATACCTCCCACCTCATCTCACTGATGCTCAGCGCCAGCAACACTGGTCTTCACGCTCTCTTTTGAGCTTCCCAGCCTTGGAGGGGGGCGGGTTGCGTTTTCTGTTCTCTCTGGAATGTGCCTCTCAAGTATCTGCTCATAGGTCACTTTCTCAGACAGTTCTTCCCTGACCATCCTAATTAAGATTGCAAGCCCCTCCCCCAACTCCTCTTCTCTGTTTTGAGCCCTGTCATCGCCATGGGACATAACAGACATTTTTTTTTTTTTTTTTTTGAGTTGTCTATCTCCTCCATACCACAATGGCATTTCTCTATGAGCAAGAATTTTTTTCTTCCTGTTTTATTCACTACTGCATCTCAATATTTAGAAGATGCCCGGCACATAGAAGACCCTTTGATATCCATGTTTTTTCACCCATCTGTGCATGTTACCCCACCCATGCTGGTGTTCTCAGATGGAGAAGTTTGGCCTCCTCCCTTAGGAAAATGTGATGAAAATCTAGCTTCCCTGGATCCTTGGCAAAGGATTATTAGACCGAAAACCTTCCTAAAGCAGAAGGGCAGCCTGAGCAATGAGACTCCATGCCCTTCTAACACTAAATTGCTATGTGAGTTTAGAGAGTAACAATCTCTCTGAATCCTAATTGCCCCATCTGAAAAATGGGTATGTCATGATACCTATCTTGTAGGAATGTGAAAATTAATTCATGTACAGAAAAAACACTGACTTAGGGTGGCATTCCATAAATATGAATTATTATTATAACTACAAAACTTTGTATTTTTAAAATGTTTTTAAAATATTTTTTTAGTTATAAATGGACACGATACCTTTATTTTATTGATTTATTTTTAAATCAAACCCAGGGCCTCGAGCATGTAAGGCAAGTGCTTTACCACTGAGCTACAACCCCCAGACCTTGTGTTTTTTAGAGAAGACCTACATGTAGAAATATCTATACTTCATTCATAATAGAGAAATGAGTTTCATAAATCATTTTACTATTCACTGGAGGAAACAGAACAATAAAACATTACTGAAAAATGACAACTGTAAATTAACTGTATTTTTCACTATTGTTGTTATTTAAGAAAATGAGAAGAAATTATGCAATGTATGATTTATGTAATAATTTTTGTTTAAGGTTCAGTTTTCAAAAGTTCTCAGCCCACCCTGTAGAGGCACTCTGTCAGCCCACCCCAGGGTTCTTGGCATTTGAGTTTTTTTTTTTTTTTCACTGCCAACATATTTAAGTTTTATTTTTTATTCGTAGTTATTTTATATTGGCAAATCAAATCAACAGTGTATCAAAAGAATATTATTAGTCTGGAAATTTTAGGCTAATCAATCATTAGTAAACACATTAGCATGATTGTAGTAAAAGTTTGAGTTTTGATTGTTGTGCCACACATCTTTCAAAAACTTACTTTGAAGCATCAAGTCTCTTGTTGCCTAAAACTGGTCCAGGAATTGCTGGTTTCGGGCAGGTGCCATTCTGATCTGTAGGCTTTCCCACTTCCTATTCCTCGGTCATCTTCCATCTTTCTGAAAGTGATGAATTTTGAATAGAGCATCAGCAGAGGTGATGGACCAGCAAAGAGAAGAAAGAAAGGGGGCCCATATGGGGAGACTCTCAGGAGATCCCTCAGGAAGGAATTCTCAAAAGCAAGGACACAAGGAGGTGTTCCACCAGGAAGGAAGGAGGAGTAGGCTAGGGTTGGCTCCAGGTAGCCTTTGCTGGTTGGCCAGGGATCTTGGCCTGTTTATGTGGGCTTCATGGGTGCTGGGGCCTTAGCTGTGGACATGGGCTGAGCTGCTGGAACCTGGAGATGGCGGTGCTTGCCTCTTGGCAATCGGAGGGAGGAGCAGAGACTGGGGCCCCTTATCACCTGAGGCATCTCTGAGCCAGCAAGGCACCATCTCCAGGGGGGGCTCAGAAGCACGTCAGGGGAGCTAGAGTGACCCAATGCCATGGACTGAAGTTTGAGTTTACCCAAGTTCATTTGCTGAGATCCTAACCCCCATGATCATGGTATTAGGAGGTGGAGCCTTTGGGAGATGATTAGGACCAAAGGTTGGAGCCCTCGTGCATGGCATTAGGGCCTCATAAAAGAGGATCCAGAGATTTCCCTTGTATTTTCCACCATGTGAGTTTAAACGTTGAGAAGACACCATCTACAAATCAGGAAGTGGGTCACTGCTGCCTCCATCTCCGACTTCCAGCCATAGACTTTTGTTTATAAGCCACCTAGTCCAGGATGTTTTGTTATAGCAGCCTGAGTGAACTGAGACACCCAGAGACAGAGGGAAGAAGAACAACGTGGAAAGCAAACTAGGAGGATCCATTCCAGCATCCAGAAACTTCTTTTTTGAGGCAGTTCCTACATTGACTGAGGGTGCAATGGGGAGGGGGGTGGCTGATGGTAGGAAAGCCCTGGCAATTCCGGTCAGTCAGATGGATTTCAAGAGTAGGAACCAATGTTTGCAAGTAGCCCCAGACATTTCTCAGAATCAACAGACATCAGAAAATTTGTCCCTCAGTAATTAGTTCACTTGGTACTGCCATGGCTTCCCCAGAGGCAGTCTTGTTTTATCACGGTTTATGTATTTATATATCCTTCTAACGGTGCCTCATGATATGGTCTTGAAGATCAATACAGCTTTTACTGTTGTCTCCATGTCTGTGTTACATGAAACCAATAAATCAAACCCATCCCTCACTGCCCCAGATGGAGGATTTAAATTAGATGTGGTCCTGGGCCCATAAATCATCTTCTCCCCCTCTGCCTTCCAGGGACAGGATTGAGATGAGGGAGAAGGATTCCCTGGGCCCCTTGCCCACATAGGAAGATACAGATGATCCCACTTAGCCCTGCCTTCCTGTCCCCTGGCTTGGCTGCTCCACCTCCTACAGTCCAAATTCCCCGTATACTCATTTATGTAGCAGAGGGAGCCACAAAGCCTGATGGAGCAAAAGACTCTGCTGTCAAGTCCTGTTTTAAATATCTTGGGGGAAGCAGAGGGCTGCCTGCCTAGAAAGATCCTCCCGGTGGGTGAGAATTTTGAGGTTCCACTTGCCCTCCTATCTGGGGACTCTAGGCATTATCTTTGATTCTTAGGTCAGTATTTCCTGGAGAACAATTTCTTAAAAGCAAATATGACATTTTCCTTTGAATACTGGACGAATCCCCTTAGTTTTTGCCATTTATTTATCTATATCTAGAAATGCCTTCTCTGGGCTCTCTCTAGATCTCTACCGGATTCCTCAGCCCACTAAGCCAGACTTCTTCAATCTTGGCTGGGCACTGGAATACTGGGGGCTTCAGAAAATACCCCTGTGAGGTCGCACCCCAGGGCTTCGGACTGAAGTGGTCTGGGGGGAACTTGAGCATTGGGGTTTTGAGCTGACTTTGGTGATAGGACATGATGCAGCAGCAACCAGGGGACTGGCCCAGGTAGAGTGCTGGCTTATGTTTGAGTGGCATGTGGCTATGGACAAAGCACACAGGAGTACCGTCCCAATTGCCACCAGCTTTTTACTGAGGTATGGTGGCATCAGTGGCCAGTATCACACACCCAAGGACATGTCTGAATGCTTATCTTTGGCCAAGTCACCAAAGAAGCACACCCTGAATCCTGGGAGAAAAAAACCAAGCACGGATTTGCGAAATGGTCCAGGGAAGAAGCCCATACTCCAGCTTATTTTCCTTTTCAGATTCCAAGGGTGAAGCAGACCACTGGGCTTTTTTCCCACCCAGGAGGAGGGCAGGATGGCCAGGATGGGCCTGTGAACAGGGGTCTCACTGGGGAACTTCTCTTTGATTCTGAAGACCTATGCTTCAGCCACAACTCAGACTCCCTTGCTGCTAAGAGTAGTCAGATACCACAGTTCTCTACGGTGATATCTAATCAGAGGGGTCTGGGTGGGGCCTCCCGAGGGAGAGGATAGGGCTAGGCAGAGCCATCCTTTTGTTTACTTTTTTGGTTTTCCTTTAAGTGTTTCCTTTTTGGGAGATGAGTGTGTTGTGGCCACCAGGAGCAGATTAGATGGACATCCAGGAGACTTCATTGCTGAGGACACTGTGTATCTGCTGTCTAAAGCTCTCTACCTCCATTTTTTTTTTTTTTAAATCATAGGTCGGGGGTGGGGCGGGAAGAAAGATCCATTTTTCCAGGCACGGTCAAGCAGACCTGTAATCCAGCGGCTGGGGAGGCTGAGGCAGGAGGAGTGCAAATTCAAAACCAGCCTCAACAACTTAGCAAACCTCTAAGTAACTTAGTGAGACCCTGCGCCCCAGAGATCAATCCCTGGTACCAAGGGGAAAAAAGATCCATTTATCTAAATCACTTGTTACTTGGTACGCACCTTTACCTCTGATATACATGTTTAAGAACAAAGTTCTCCAAGCCATTCAAAGCACAGCACCTTACCTCCTTTTAATGCAGTGCTCCACCCTTGCACCAGCATCCGGGCGTTGTTAGTGTGCTTTAGCACTAACGTCTGGGTCCCTCGCAGGGTCTTGGGGGGCGTGGCCGGGGCGTGGCCTTTCTAGCTCGGGGCGGGTCTAACGATGCAGCCAGCGCTGAGGACACGCACACTTTTCCCTTCCAAAGCGGAGTAATTGGTCGATTGATCGCCACAGTAAACTCTCAATAAACACTGAAGAGAACCACAGTAAACCAGGCTTCCACCCCGGAGGTTTCAAATCTGAGCCTGCATCCGAATCCCGGAAGGTTGTTCAAACGCAGGTGCTGCCCTAGCAGAGTTTCTGATTTCAGGGGTCTGTGGTTTGCCAGATGATTTGCATTCCTAACGAGCTCCCAGGTGATGCTGGTGATGCTGGTACTGCTGGTCAGCAGCGCAGCGGTTGCGGGTGAAGTGTGTTTTCTTTGTCCCCAGCCTCCTTCTCTGTGCCTGTTGCCTGCCCTCCCCACCCCTGGGGCCCCAGTAGATCTTGGATTTGCTTTACTCTTCCCCACTATGGAAAGGCGAACACAAAGATTGTTACTTCTAAGGGAATTTCAGGCAGTGGCACCCAGAAGCTCATGCAGGGCTTTTCCCTCCTCTTCCATAGGAATAACCTCCCCCTGGTCTTCCAAGCCTGCACTCAGATGTCACCTCTCCAGGACGTCCTCCTTTGAGTCCCCAAGTGTATGTCCTTAGAGAGCTCCCTCTTTGCATTTGGGTACAATCTTCTAGTTTCCTGAAGACAGGGATAGATTTTATTTCTGTGTGCCAGGGAGGGAGCCTATCATGAGCACTCAGTAGGAATTTTCCTGCATGAAGGAAAGAAGGTGGCTTCAGGCAGGTTGGGCCTCTGCTCAAGGCAGAGTGAACCTGAGCGGGTCCAGCTGAAGTCAGTGCAGGCAGAGTGCCTGGTGTGTCGCTTCTTTGCTAGGTTGCCTTGGGACCTAATGACTTCCCGCCAAGGTCAACCTGCCTGCCGCCTGTTACCCCTCTTCCTGAAGACCCTTCCTGCCACATGCTTAGGTCTCTTCCCTCTTCATATTCACCAACTTGAATCCATGGTTTCAGAAATTGACAGAAAGGAGGCACCAATGAGAGTAGAAAGAACGCAGACAAGGCAAGGTACAGAGAGCAGAAAGCACCCCACAGACTAGATGCTGTGGACACAGGACTGTTGTCATTTAAATTCAGAACTCCTTGGCCTTCTGAGGCTTGAGGACTCTTGTGGATTAGCTGACAGCTCTGGATCCTCACCCCAGAAAAATGCGTCTATGCATAAAATGTTATTGACAGTTTCAGGGGGTTGAAGAAATCACCTTGAGTCCACCTCTGGATGGACTGCATCCAGAGAGAGAAGGGGCAGCATTTCAGGCCGGTATGTGGTATGGGATACACAGGGTAGATTTCAGAAGATCAAAGACTAGGTGTTTGGTAGGAAACAAGGCCAGTGGGTGACCGAGACAGCCAGCTCCATAATTGTAACAGGATGAATATTGGTAAAACGAAATACTGATTAGCAATAATACAAGCCATTGAATAGGTACATAATCCTGGAGACATAAAAAAATCCTTGACTTCACCAGCCATTGATTTATTCAGTAAATATTTGATGCCAACCCATCACACAATTATCTCTGTTCTTTGAACTGGAAATACAGTCAGGTCTCTGTCCCCCTAGGTCTGACCTTCTAGCATGGACACAGAATATAAACATACTGACAAGCGATAGGTGGCACAGAGTTCTGTGATGATGGGGAAGCCTCTAAAAAGGCCACTTGGAGCCCCCAGGCATGGTGGCACATACTTGTAATCCCAGCAGCTTGAGAGGCTGAGGCAGGAGGATTGCAAGTTCAAAGCCAGCCTCAGCAATTTATAGAGGTTCTAAGCAACTTAGTGAGATCCTGTCTCAAAATAAAAAAGTAAAAAAGAGGGTATGGCTCGGTGGTTGAATGCCCCTGAGTTCAATCGCTGGTCCAGAAAAAAAAAAAAAAAGATAACTTTGAATTGATACATAAATGAAGAAGTATAGCATATATTTATCTAGGGACAATTGTCCAGATAAAAGGAACAGCAATTGCAAAGGTCCCGAGGTAAGAGGGCACTTAGCATGACTGGCAATAAGGAGATGGGTGTGGTGGAGCAAGTAAGGTGCAGATGAAAGGAGGGGAGGTCTTGGATCTTAATTCCAATGGGATGGGAAGCCATAGAAGGATTTTGAGCAGGAGAGTGACACAATCTTGTTTAAGTTTTAAAATGAATCAACTTCCACCAGGAAAATAAAGGAGCTCCATCCACGTGCTCCTGAAGTTGAATTGTATAGTTGTGTTGTCTTGCCTTATCTGATGCCCTGTCTATTATTATATATCGCTTGTCAGTATGTTTATTTAGATACCTAAAACCTTCTTGGTTTTCTTTTTCCATGTTTTTAGTTGTAGAGGGACACACAATATCTTTGTTTATTAACTTGTTTTTTCTGTGGCGCTGAGGATCAAACCAGTGCCTCACATATGCTAGGCAAGCACTCCACCACTGAGCCACAACCCAGCCCCTTCTTGATCTTCTTGATCAGGTATCAGCAACCTTTTTCTGTCAAGGACCAGAGAACAAATGTTTTAAACTTCACTGGACCATGTGGTCTTCGTCATAACTACTCAACCACCCAGATGACAAATCTTCCTAGTCTGCCTGAGACTGACAAGTTTTCCAAGACCTAAGACTGTCAATGCTAAACTCAAATAATCTGGGCAGACAGAGACCATTGGTAACTTCCAATAAAACATTATTTATTGATATTCCAGTTGCAGCTGGATACAAAGACTTGGAGATTATCTCCCACTTACTGAATGTATCAGCTACTGCATTTCCAGTCCCTCTCACTGAGCACTAATCTGGTGGAATGAGATTTCATATTTGACTTAGAAAATATTCTTGAATTTTCACACAAATCTCCCTTGCAATTGAATTTCATACAAATTTCTCATATCATGAAGTATTCTTTTATTATTTTTCAACTTTGTAAAAGTGTAATGACAATGCTTAGTTCATACAAGATCAGATAGCAGGTCAGATTGGCCTGCAGGCTCTCAGTCCCCAGTCCCCAGTCTCAGTGATCCCATCAGTAAAAGGCATGACCACTGGGGATGATGTCCACCATGCCTGCTCTCCTGTGCGTTCTTTCTCTGTCCTGACGCCAGGAACTTGCAGCAGTCTCTGTCCATTCTCCATCTTTCCCTTGCCTGTCATGTTCCTGCCACACCAATGTGCTTCCAGTTCCTTGGCTGGTCAAAGTCTATCCTGTTCAAAAACTCCCATGTGCTATTTCCTTTGCCTGAGACTTCTTCCCCTGCCTTTCCACCTGGAGAAATACAGTGCCTTGCATATAATAGATCCTTAAAAATACTGCCCTAAGAATGAATTACTTGAGATAACCAAAGGAAAAAAATTGCTTCTTGCAAATAAAATATCTTACACTTTGGGATGGTGATGTGGTGTGTCCTAAAGGACACATAGCTGTCCTTTTCTGTCTCTCCCAATCCAGCATTCTAATTGCTGAGCAAAAGACCTACTCTGAGATATATAGTTGGCTCCTGCAGAGACACAGGAGAGACTAGAAAAATCTCAGACACAGTTGTCAGTGAGAGAGACTAGAAATACAGTAGCTGGCGCCTCCAAGTATGTGGGAGACAATCTCTGACGTCTTCGTACCCAGCTGCAATGTGAAGCCAAGCAGAGAAGCAGGGCAAGATGTGCTACAGGGAAGGCAAGCAACCCTAAGAAATGGGAAGGACTTTAATTAGCTCTTTACTGGGCTAAATGTGCCAGGAAAGTGAAAAGGAAGAAACTAGTCATGTAGGTAGAACAAAATTAGTTCTTGTCTGTTGTATTTAATGGGTCAACAGATATTCAATAGAACAGTCACTTCCATTCTCTTCCCTCTCTCCCCCAAGCCTTTGAAAATGTACTTTACAAAAATTAAAGCTGGATTTCGTGATCAGGGGAAGGCCTAATGCAATCGCTGTGGAATACTTAGGAGCAAACCTGAAATCCTTTAGACCCACGGCTGCTGTGACCGGCAGAGGCATAGCCTACCAATAGGGGGCAGTGTCCCAAGCGAAGTGCGGCCTAGGTTCAGCCCATGTCAGAGCTCTAGCACTGGTTTTCCTGGTTCAAAAAAAAAAAAAAAAAAAAAAGATCAAAAGTCCTAGTTGAATAAGACTTTAAAGGCATTTTACCTTGGTCTTTTCAGAAATTGAAATTCTCCATGTGCAGTAACACACACACACACTTGTTAAGTAGAGCAATGTGCTTCTTTTAATTAAAGCTGATCTCTTTTTTGTGGGTGTTTGGCTGCATTTTGAGAGGGGAAAATCCCCTTCAAATAAATTTCAGGTTCACAGTTCAATTGTTCTCTGGAGAGAAATAGCGGGCAATGCCTTGGGAACTTGAAGGTAACCCAGCCTCTTGCCAAGGTGGAAACTTCTCTGCTTGACTTGCTGAGATCACAATGTTGACTTTTACTCGGTGGCTGCCAGAAGTACCGGAAGCACTGGAGCACTTGGCTCTTTTGCTCATTCACACCTTGGTCACCCACTACAGACGGTGTTTCCTTCCTTAAGCCCCGAGATGCCTCTGCCTATTTTAACTCCACGAAGCCATTACTCATGGCCTGTCTGTGTCCTTTGCTAGATTGGGTGATCATCTCATCTTTGAATTCTCAGTGACCAGTGACTCTGTAAGGTCTGGCACCTTGTGGGAACATGTGGTTGAACTTGGTTGAATGAATGAGTGAGTCAGTCAGTGCCAGAGTTTGTGTCCGTGTCCTTGCCTCCTGTGCACTGTGATTAAATACTCTAAGTGTATAAATTTGTGTCACATAAATCTTTTTTCAGATCACATGTGATACTGTTTTCTAAATTAAGATGTCATGTGCCCAGGTCCTTCAGAATCTCCAGAATCACATTTCTGTGAGCTTTTTTTGTGTGTACTATGGACCCTTTTCTTTTCCTTTGGAAACTTGGAAAGAAATTTGGATATTAAAGAGAGGACGGTGGATACCCCATCCCTCCACTCCCACACAGGCCCTGAGAGCGCTCTCGTGGCTCTGGACCAGCAGCTTCATTGAGCCTGTCCTAAGGGAGAAGCAGCTGAGGGGCAGCAGTGTTCATTGGGATCTTGGAGTAGGCCCTTTGTGACTATGGATGAGGCAGCACTGGGAGGGAACAGCCCCGGGGCCTGGCCTGGTTCCTACATTATCAGCCCCATTTGCAATATGAACAGCCAGCTCACATCCTCGCCAGCTCCTGTGGGAAATTAAAGTTCTTCACACACATAACTGAAAAGCATCCGGAGCCATCCTCTAACCTCCAGCAGATTCTGGGCTCCTCATTAGGTTGTCAAGGGGCAGAATAAAAGCAGCAAGACCATGTCACAGCACTGTCACCCCAAATAAAGGCATGCCCTTCCCTGTGATCTGGTGGCATTGAATCCACCAAAATAAACAATAGTAACAAAAGAGATCATGACATTCAAGGATCAGGGTTTCCTCATCTGGAAGGAAATGAAGGGACTAATCCAAGTGTCTCAGCTTTCTGTGTCTCTGTGCCAGCACCTTGGGACCAGTGAAGCACAGGTGTGTTCAGGAATTTATTCAACTCCCAGATGGAGAGCAGCTCAGTAAAGGACCCAGTCCCATTCCTTTTTGCACCCTGAAGCCCTGCACAATACCAGGCTCAGAGCAGCCACCCAACAGGTCTACTTAGTGAATGGATTATGATGGATTATGGATTATTATAATTATGGATTATTAATGGATTATGATGCCAGAGACAGAGATCATAAACATGGACCCAAGTCAGTGAATTCTAGAATATCCTATTTTCAATTTCCTCATTAGAACAAAAAGTAAACTGGTTTCCAGTTCTAGAATACTATTATCTTCTCTGAAAAGTATATAAGTGGAATCATGCTAAGCAAAATAAGCCAATCCCCCAAAACCAAAGGCTGAATGTTCTCTCTGATATGCAGATGCTGACTCACAATGGGCGGGTTGAGGGGAGTAGAAGTTCACCAGATTGGACAGGAGGGAGTGGTGGGGGGAGGCAAGGGGTTGGAATGGGAAAGACTGTAACTTCCCTGTGTTCATATATGAATACATGACCAGCATAACTCCACATCATGTACAACCACAAGAATGGGACGTTACACTCCATGTCATGTACAACTAAAAAGAACAACAACATAAAAAAGATAAAACTCCCATTTTTTTCCATTCTATCAAGTTACTAATACTGCAAACTATTGAAACCATTTTTTTAAAAACTGGGTTCATTTTTTTTAAAACTGAAAATATTTCTGATACTTAAATAAAGATAATACTGTGAAAAAAAATTATGCAAGTGGAGAATTTTATAGGTTAAAAAAAAAAGAGTTGAGAAATATGTGTGGATGAACCACTGACATATGGTAACTGCCACGTAATTTCACAGAACCTCCCCTGGCGCTGGATGAAAAGTAGGGCAGGCCCTAAGTGGAAATTGTCATGTTCAAGGAACACATTGTGCTAAGATGAAAGGACTCTTAGGGCCTTACCAGCGTGATCCACAAAGCAAAGGCAGACTCAAGTGGTCTGTCTCCTGGAGAGGAAAACAAGTCACTAGGCTGCCTGTGCTCCGCCGCCCACTTTCCGGTGTGAATGTAAGGCATGCCCAAGTACGTGGACTTTTTCATCTGACAAATTTGGAGTCAATAAGTGACCCCAGGAATACTTAATTGGAAATGATTGGCTGGAAATTTCTGGGGCAGGGGAGAAGATGAAAGCTGGTCTGGGGCAGGATGCTCTATCCTCAAAGATTTGGAGCAGCAGGATTTTTGTAAAATGTGTCTTTAAAGTGTGGATGTGGAACTTTGGCCTTCTATGTATGTTCCTTAGGGATCTACAGAAAGAACAGGCCTCCAAACGTGAAGGCAGAACTAACCCAGGCAGTCATTGTAATAAGACAACAAATGAGCCAAGCTAGTAGAAAAGAAAGTTTGCCCTTCTCTTCTTCCCAGTTCATATCCATCAGAGCAAAGTCTCAGGATGAATGGAGGGAAGAGGAGTCAATAGGGCCAAATGCTCACATTGTCCTCAAACCTGGGAACAATTTGGAGACTGAAAAGTCAGAAGCCTTCAGGGGTGTCTCAGTTGGCCAAGTCACTGAGATGTCTGCTCCTTCCTGACCTCAAAACCACCGCATAGATGTTCCTTCTCTTTCCTCTCGTTTTTCCATGACAGTGTTGGGCTTTCCCTGAATTGGGAACCCTCGCATGACACAATCCTCTCTTATTTAGGGTTTTCCCTCAGAGTCCGTTGACCAAGCAGGTGGGAGGTGGAGGATATCGATCCAACAGTGGTGTGATTGACCTGGTTTCTACACAGACTCAGCCATGGAGCTTGAGGTTTTGTGGAATAACCAGGCCAAGGCAGGCTACACATAAAGCACCTAACTTTAGATGTAAGAGCCCCATGTTGAGTTGTGGTTGCATGACCAGATGGTTCCGGAGCATCCAGAGTCTCTGTTTGCCCTCTGTGGGAGGGGACCACAACTTGCCTTCTTTTCCCTGTGTTGTATAGATCAAATCAAACAGTGTGCATGAGAGTGACTTTCCTGCAATAGTAAAGCCCTCTAGCAATGCTCACTCAATTAGTAATCTCTCCAGAAAACACACACATACAAAGGAAAGTGTGTTAATTATTTCATGGGGGAGAGGGTCTGGGTCTCTTTTTGACAGTGTGGGCTGCATTTCTGTGGTGCTTTCTAGCAAGGAACTTGGAATCAACCTGCTCATTAGGTTTCACAGTAAATGCAATTGTAATCATTAGAAGATCCCAAACAGAATGTGTGCCAGTGAATGTCTATCTCTGGAAATAATGTCAGGCATATTTAATTCAAAAGTTTCTCCAGGGTCTAGGAAAGTGCTGGGCATGTGGGAGTCACTCTATATATATTTATTTGATAAATAAATGGTTGATTGAGTGAATGAATTTGTTTCTGATGGTTGATTCAACCCTGCAAATTTGATTAAACAGACTAGTTCATGTAGCCAAGTCACAGGAGGGAGGCCTTAGCCACATAGAGAAACTGCTCCTTACCCCGGATGCCTCTCAGAAAGAGAATGTGTTCCCAACCAGACCACCCAGTTGGGCCAACTCTTTCAGAAGCTGAAGCGCTTTAACATGTTCAGGTTTTCCGTGGCCACTAACATTACTGTTTATATGTAATTTTCTGATGGTAATTCATCAAAACTTAAAGAAGGACCCTGCATACAAATTCGCAATCAGCCTGGTAATTGGTTAAAATCAGTAGAAATCAAATATATTCTAGAATTTCTGAAAGGCTATTTAAGCCATGTACAAATTTATTATAAGGGTTTTTTTTTTATGATGAAAAGGAGTCATTTCCTTTAACACCTCTGGGCCTATGGTTTGCATAACCGGATTTAACACAATTTCAGTTTTGTGCACCTCATACTTCCCAAACTATTCATTCAACTCAACAAGCATGGGTTGAATGATTACCAGGTACCTAACTTGGTGGTGCGTACACTGGGGGACTCTAATCTTTTCATTAACCCAGGAAAATAAGAAAATTCATCACTATGGTGATATTATGATATTTTGGGGGTTTTGCCCTCAGTTCTTGGCTCATAATTTTGACCTACCTTGTCTCATGGCAGGTCATTAAAACCTCTTCATTCCAGGGCATCCTGCTCCATGCTCACAGGAGGAGTTCTGCACACAGAGGCCAAGAAGAATTGGAACAGACAACCTTGATAGGTTTCCCACCCAGTCTTAGCAAAAGAGCATCCCCTTTTTATCCAATCACCTTTTGACACGTTTGCCCATGCTTCACTCATACCTATGCAATAAAGTCTCTATAAAAACTCCAAAAGGTCCGGCCAGTCGTGCATGCCTGTAATCCTGGCGGCTTGAGAAGCCAAGGCAGGAGGATTGGGAGTTCAAACCCAGCCTCAGCAACTTAGTGAGACCCTAAGCAACTTACTGAGACCCTGTCTCTGAAAAAAAAAAGGGGGGGGGTGGTCAGGGGATGAAGCTTGGTGTTTAAGTGCCCCTGGATTCAATCCTTAGTACCAAAACGAACAAATAAAAAATAGCGTTTGGAGAGTTTCCAGGTAGCTGAGCACGAGGAGGTTCCTGGAGGATGACACTCTTTGGAGAGGGTATAGGGGCTCACTCATTCATATCTTGCGTTGTGCATCTTTCCCTCTATGTCCTTTATAGTCCCCTTTGCCACAACTTAACAAATGTAAGTAAGCATTTCCCTGAGTCTGTGAGCCACTCTAGCAAATTATTTGAACCCAAGGAGATGTTGTTAGGACCTCTAATTTAAGCCAGCAGCTCAGAAGCACAAGGGAAAATGACCTAGGGCTTGCGATTGGCATCTGAAGTGGAGGGAAGGGGCTGTCTTGGGGACTGAGCCCCCACTCTGTGGAATCTGGTGCTGTCTTCAGGTAGTCAGTGTCAGAACTGCAGTGGATTAGAGGACACCCAGTTGGTGTCACCTGCAGAATTAATTGCTTACTTGCTAGTGTGAAGAAATCCCCACACATCTGGTGCCAGAAGCCATCTGTATTGTGAGAAGACAGAGGAGAAACCAAGTTTGAGCTGGTTTTTCTTCCTCCATCATAGAATCACCATCTATTTAACAATGGCAGGGGAGAGGCAGCGTTCAGACAGACACATAAGCCCAAGAGCACCAGACTTTATTCAGAAATTGAGAGCACTGGTATACGACAAACCTTCTTTCCCAGACTGAACAGATGCCAAGATACTTATTGAGCGGAAGGATTGCCTAACAGTAGCTATTTAGTGTGATAATGGCGTTTGATAGTTTGGACACAAACACCATTGTCACACTCCACAGCTCTGCTAAGGAGAATCTGTCGCTGGGAAGAAGTCAACTTCGTCCCCACATTCCACCACAGTCACTGCCGGCCATCAGGAATCCTCGCCAGCTCCATATAGGTGACCTGAGCAGAGGAAAGAGGCATCGTGGGTGTCCGGCAAGTTCAGCGACAGGGAGAGAGAAGGACTCGCGGAGGGAAGGGTTGTGTTCTGTGAGAGGAGAGGTAATAAAAGGTTCCTCTGCCGGGTGTGCGTTCCTACCACCCAGAAAAGGCCTCCCACAGACAGGAGCAAAGACCCCCCCCCCTTTGGAAATGGATGGCAAATCTATTTTCATCAGTTTTCTAAAAGGACTGAGAGAAAGAATCCCCAGAGGGAGCAGATTTTAGAACACAAATACTTAGCAGAAGACCACATTATAAATGGGACTAACACAGGATTAATGGGACCTCCCCAAAGCTCATCTGACCATATCTCCCAGTCCATCATCAGTAAATGGGATCAAAGCTGCAGTCTAAGAAAATTAGAATGGCTTTTTTGGATGGTGATATAGCATTTTGCTCCTCTCTGCTTCTGTTGGCTGGGGAGGCAGCCTGCTGGGCTCAGACTTTAAACCTTATTCACCACCATCGTTTTCCACTACGGTGGTGGGTGGCAGCTGGGGGCCGCTAAACAAGGGGAAAAGATGGAGGAAGAGGGCATGAGTCAAGTTTTGGTTAATAATACTCATTTTGTAGCAAGGGAGCTCTGTGAGTAAATCCCTTCTGGATTCACTCAGATTTCCTGTTAAAAATGGTTTCCAACTATTATGTGAACCCTTGCCCACACTAGAGAATGAAAGGAAATATACACATTATACCTAATCTTTCATTTTCCCCAAATGCTGGGAAAAGGGACAGCTGGGGGTGGGCTATTTCCCCCCCTTCCCCAGGATAACTGAGTGGTTAACATTTGACCAGAGCCTTTCATTTAACCAGGAAACTGGCCTGGACTGAGCAACTGGGAATGAGCTTTTCTGTATTTTTTGGTAAAAATGATCCCCAGGCAGACTGTGAAATCACCCTCTTCAAGCACACCATGATTGCCACCCAGCTTCCATGGGGTTGGAGTGCTGAGCCCACCTATTTTTCCCCCTTTCCTCTCTCATTTTTGTAGATTTTCTTATGTTCCACTACATGATTGACTTCCTTCAGTTCCTGTCTGTGGCCCCAGCTTGACTTCCCAGGACACTGTCACTTGTGAGGCGGCAGGAAAGTGCCAGCTGACCCACCTGTCTTTCAGGTGGCACTCCCCATGCGGTCGGCTCCACTTGACTCAGACAATGGATGCAAACCCTGGAGTTCTAACTGGCCCCGGTCCCTGCCACAGACCTTAGCACTTCATGTGATGGACTGGGTGTCCTTCCCTTTCCTTGCTACTCTTCCTACAAGTCCACCGGCTCTTCTGCTTTGTCAGCTGGAGGAATTTAGAACAGAAATCTCCACCTCCAGGTCACACCAGGGATGTTGCTGCCATCACAATGCGGCGCTAGGAATCTCAGCTCAATTGGGAAGAGGCGAGGAGAAGCCAAGTGTTCATTAGTGGAAAGGGTCCTGCCAGGATATCCCCAGAGAAGGCCACACTGGGTCAGGGCTCGGCCCACTCCTCAGGGCCTTGGTGCATTGCCTGAGCTCACTGCTCCATGAGAGCTCTGTTTGCTCTGGGCTTTGGATAATCTGCAAATGGAAAAGGAAGGAAAAATAAACAAGGAAGGAAGAAAAAAGAGGAGGAAGTTAATGTATTACAGTTAAAGTCTCAGCCAAATTCCTCCACTCTATTTCTATGGTCCATAAATCCATGTCAAGGAAAAAGTAAAAAAATTGTAGAAAAATTTACCCCCAAAGTTGTCCATAGTGATTTTGTTTATAGCAGTAAAAACTGGAAACAACCTAAATGTCTAACTATAGGAGAAGGGCTATGTATTTCTGATACATCATGGTTATTTAATTGATGTTGTAGAAAAATGGTTGTTGACTTGGAAAGAAATTCAAGATTTGTTATCGAATAAAGAAGTAATTTACAAAGCAACATACACAGCATGAACCCCTTGCTGTGAAAAGCGTATATACCCTGAAGCAAAAACATCAAATGTTAATCGCAGCTACCTTCGGGGAGAAGAATTATGGTTACACGTCTCTGCATTTATTAATTTTTGCAATTTATGTAATACTTTTGTAATGAGAAAAATAATTATAATTTTAAATTTGTTCTGGGAGAAGAATTGAACCCAGGGGTGCTCTACCACTGGCTACATCCCCAGCCCCTTTTATTTTTCATTTTGAGTCAGAGTCTTGCTATGTTGCCCAGGCTGGCCTAGCACTTTCTATCCTCCTGCCTCAGCCTCCCAAGTACCTGGGATTATAGATGTGTTCCACGGTACCTGCTTAGATTTTTCAAAATGTTAAGTCTTTTTTTTTTCCCTTCTGGATTCCCTAATAAAAATTTCTTCTTGTCAAATTCTTTTCTGGTATTTAGAAGCTGTGATACACCTTACTTAAATACCCTAGTCTGCCACAAACATGAAATGTTGTTGCTGCTGAGAGAGGGTCCTCAGGTTAATGCCAGGGGCTACTCTTGTTCATTTATATGTATATGCATATATATGCACATATATACATATATATATATATATTCACACAGTCTCTTATTCTGCAGATTAAGTAGTTATATTTAATAGTTATATTTCAAATTTAACAATTGAACTTAAAGTATACTGGGTAATATCCAATAGAGGGGCTAGGAAATAGCTCAGTGGTGGAATGCTTGCCTAGCATTGCACAAAGCCTTGGGTTCAAGTCCCAACACACACACACACACACACACACACACACACACACACACCCTTCATAAGATGGTTGGGAAATAATAACACCTGTTTTTTCCTGTGGGGGAAAATAATGCTTAAGGAAAAGATGTTGGATATCAACCAGGGTGACTTATTCAAATGCCAACAGAGTTGTCCACAGCTTAGCTAAGGTCCTGCAGGATCTCAGCATCTCAAGGCCTCTGATCTCATCCTATGAATTGCCCACTGTCTCTCTGAGTGCCTTACTTCCTGAGATCTCCTTCAGGGGGGTTGAGTGTGAGGCATTCCTCAATGGCTATTGAAACTAACGCTGTTCCTAATGGCTATCTAGGAAACTAAGTGGGACTGACTCTGTAGGCATTTCTAGCTGCTGTGGTCAATTCTCAACGCAGTTTTCCCTTTGAACTGTGAGTATGAGAAACAAGCAGGACTTGGTTTCAGCAAAATTGTTACCTGTAAGTATCTGTGCATAACAAACCTCCCAGCAAGACACATTAGACTCATAAGTGCCAGGAATGCTGCAGAGCTTCTATTCTTTCTCAGGTCAGATTTCCGCTTATCTATGCTTCAGTATTTTATTCCTGGGAGCTAAGACTATTCAAAGGCCAACCCCACAGGGCCAAGAAGAGAGTGCTTTAGGGACTGTGAATTGACTCCTTCCTGCAAAACCTATTAGTATCACCAAAAAAAAAAAAAAAAAGATTTCTTTAAAAAAAAATACGTGGAGATGCACTTTTATTCCAAACCCACATTTACTGTCATATGAAATAGATGTGTTAAATGCATTGATTTGATTTTTTTTTTAGGCTGTTATAGTCTAGGTGAAGACAAAGGAAGTCAGTATCATATTTCTGAGTCATGTCATTTTAAAAGCACGTGGAACTTTTAAAATAGAAGGTTCTTGACAACAGGGGGCAAAGCAGCATCTTCTCTTAGAAACTCAGGCAGAAGGGAAAAAACCCAGGAAAATCTGGGAAGTTCCTTCTTCATGCATCTATTATTTGTGTTTACCCAACCAAGGCTGGAGAGCAAATTGCTAGGTAAATTCTCCACCAAGTTGTGGACTCTTTTAAAAAACAGTGGCTGAGGCTTGGGGACCAGTTTTATTTCTGTACAGGTGGCCAGCTATTTTTAAAGCCATTGAGGAAACAACACAAGTTAGACACAAAAGAAGCAGCTCCAATACCCGTACTTTAGATGTACAAGAACAATGCACAGTGGATTTTGCCTGTGTGCTTGCCCTAAAGTACAGGAAAGGAAAGGATTCCTGGTCAAATAAACCTAAGTCACTGACACGGGTGGAATTCTGATTGAAGCCCTTGGTGTTATCGATAAATCAGATTCTTGTAATATGGGAATTACCTTAGTGCTGTCACTCCAGGGCAGAAATGGAAGCTCACATTGCCTCTGGCCCTCCACTTATCCCTAGCCTCACCCTTCCTCTCCACAGAACTGAGAAGAATCTTCCAAAAAGTCTCCAGTTTCCCCCAGGTTTTCTGAAGAAAGTGAAGAAGAGTCATGCAGAAAATTTAAACATAGTGTGTTCGACACTTGGGGATGCTCAGGTGATGTGTGGGTCTTTAAACACCTGAGTTAGCAGCTCACTCTCATTCCACTGAGCCCCTGGAGAGAGGCACTTACCTCATTTTGTGCTGGTCTTCTCAAGCCTGGGGCTGCTCCTCTGGCCAACAGGATGGTTGGGTCCATGTTCCCTATACCTGCCGGCTGTGCAGGAGGGAGTTGTGGGCGAGAGCCCTGAGCTTCTGTGGCTTTTGGGCCTTTCCCCTCTCCCTTTATGGGATTCAGGGCTTAAAAGTAAACAGTTCTTTCTCTTTCTGATAAGTCACATTAAATGATCGATTGTGGGGGAAGGGAGGGCATGACCTTAGTCCACTAAGTCAGCATCACCTTTGGTCAAACACTGCCAGCAGGCAGGCAGGCTTGGAGGCCCAAGGGTTAGAGCAGGCAGCTGCACCGGCAGAGCTCATGTCCCCCTTAGAAACTTTTCCTAACCTTATTTGGTTCTCTCCTCCCAGGACGACCCCAGTGCATTACCTTGTCTTCCCCCTCAGGCTTCTAGAAGCAGAAAAGCCACCCAGGCATAGGAACCCATTAAATTAACTCTATCCTTGGCACATCCTAACTTAGAGCTCTTGACCAATATTTGGAAACCAATCTCATGCTCCTCTCGAGCTGGCCGTTCCTGGCGGACCTGTGATCTGTTCACTTGTTCACACCAGCCATTATTTATGAAGCTCCTCCTACTATCTCTAAGCTTGGGGCCACAAGGGGAGTGAGGCCAACTGAGCTCACAACCTGGAGTCAGGAGGGACACAAAACAACAGCCACCGCCTGTGCAGGCTGCCTTGGTCCTAAATGAATCCTCTTGCCAGCTGTGACTTTTGACGTCCCACCATTTCTTTTCCTCTTCAGGCCATGTAGGCAGTTTGCTTTCTGAAGCTTTAAAAGGAAACAGTTTCATTCCTCTTTCTAAAAAGAATAACTAAAGAGAGTGACTCGACCTGAAGCGGGTCTGGCTTTTCTGGTGAAAGCTGGTGATGAGCCAGGAGATAGGCAGCCTTGACCAGCTGGTACCATCACCCCGTCCCACACTTCCTCTTAGTCGCCCTATTTCTTTCCAGGTAAAATATGCTCTGCCCTTTCTTGCTCCTGCCTGAGAGGCCATCTCGAGAAGTGAGCCCAAGGAGTGGCTGCTGCCTGTCAGCCCTGGTCCTGCTCCTGCTCCTGAACCTTCCTTGGGGGACCAAGATCCTTCCCTGGGGTCGTCTGACCAACTGAGGTGGTGCTGCCCCTCAGCCCTAGAAAAGACAGGAGCCCACGAGTGCTGAGGGCTTGTGTGGCGCATCTGGGTAAAACTCCAAAGTCCATGGTGAAATGCAGGTACCACCCTAAGGCCCTCTGGAATTCCCCAAGGCCCTATGCTCTCCAGCTTTGTCCAGTGGAGATGGCGTCTCCATGGTCTATTTAAAGGTCACATGCCTGGCACTGCAGTGGCGAAGCTGCCTTGTATTTTCTTGCTTCTCTTGGTCACAGCAATCACATGTCTTTCAGAATTACTGTGGGATTTTCTCCTTTAAAGTGAAACAGATTCCTGAGGGATGCCCACATGGACATTTTCTCCAAGGGCAGGGCAACCTCCCCTCCTCACCAGGCTTCACCCCGAAGCTCATCTGAGGCCACTGTCCTTCAGTCCTCTTGGTCTGTGATGTCTGTCGGCTGAAAGTTTCCCCTTCGTTTTGAAAACCAGGATGAAGCACATATTCAACTCTCAGATGATTTTGTTTGAATTCCCAGCCATGGTGCTTGCAAGGATTTTAAATTTGAGAGACAGGATAAATCTTTTCCAAACTTCTTTTGACAAATCATACAAATCCTTCCTCGGCCATTTTTAAAACTTTTTGTTTTTAATTTTTTTAAGAAATAAAAATGGAAGATCTTCATTTGAGAGAAGATAGCTTTGAATCCCACAAGGTTGCAGATCAGCTGGAAAAATCTAAATCACTAATGTTTGTGCGCAAGTACAGACTGAAAAAGTGGGCTTCACCAAGAGGGGCAAAACGAAACCAGGCAACCTTCTACAGGCTGCAGCTGGAAGCAGGCTCCACCCTGGTAGGTGACAGACTCCTCATCTTCCCACCATGAGCTGCAGGCGGTTTGAAATTGGGTGGGTGGGCGGAGGTGATGAGGTTGAGTGAAGAATGCTACATTTTTGCCAGGAGGGGTGTTGAGGTTTGGGAAGTGGGAATCCTGAGACTCATTCAAGATTCTTTGCCATTTGGGTTTTTGCCTTTGGACAAGACACTTTATATTTCTGAGACTGGTTTCCTGCCTGTGTAGCAAAACCGAGAATACTTGCTCGTCATTTGCTCTGAAACCTCGGGTGAAACAGAGGTGGATTAGTCTTTAGTAATGAATAGAGAAAAACAAAGATGGAAGTAGAGAAATTACAAAGGTCATGGGCTGTATTGACTAATTGGTTATGTATTCCCCTAGTAAAGAAAGAGACCAGAGGAGTCCAACCTGGTATGTGCAGGAAAAGGGCAGAGCACAGAGGGACTGGAGGATGCCTCTGATATGTGACTAAGGGAACCAGAATCACTTTCAAATCAATGTCACAGTCCAGGACCCAAGTGAACAAATGTTGACAGTAACCCGTGGTTTCCTCATTGTTATTGTACAGATCACCGCCCACTACAGGTCTTCCTCTTATGGGTGGAAACAGGCCCAGAACGCTGGTGGTATCTTGGTGGGGACAGGGGCCTGGTTGTGGGGACAAAGTGGGAGTCGTCATATGAGTGAATAGTACCCACTCTCAGGAGTCACTTGAAAATTAATTGCAGACATTATGATTTTTCTCCTCTAAACACTTTGGTACATATCCCCAAAGAATATTTTACTTAGAACCTGAGTACCACTATCAGAGCTAAGTTGATAGTGGTTCCCTAGAGCAGCATCTAATATTCAGCTCATTTTCAAATTTCTCAACCATCCCCCAAATCAATACTCCTCTTTCTCTCTCTCTCTCTCTCTCTCTCTCTCTCTCTCTCTCTCTCTCTCTCTCATACATATACCACACACACATACACACTTTTAAACCTAAGATGCAGTCAAGATTCTAGATTATATTTTGTTTTTTTTCTTCATATGCTAATAACAGAATTAAGCAGACACTCTCCACATTCTGTCAAAGGTTTGTTGCTGCCACAGTTTCTCCAGAGATTGGCCCCTCTTCTTGGATTTCAGAGAAGAGAGGCCCAGAATGCAGGCTCTCTGACCCTTCACCTGCCCCCCCCCTCTTCATGGCGTCCCCTCCTGGGGACGAGCAAACACTCTCAGAGGGGATCTTCCATCAACACCAACAGGAACCTCCAGGGTGTCTGCACTAATTTATTCACTTGAGAGTCACTTGTTGAAGTCCAGCCTGACGTGAGCTCAAGGCAGCAACATAAACAAGCAAGCAGATATAATCACAGGAAAAGGCCTTCCTTCTTCCTTCCGGAAGCTTCCACTCAGGAAACAGACAATATACAAAATAAGGAAAAGCCAGAGCTGGAGAGTGGTGAGTTTTAGGGACAGACTCAATTAGAGTAGAGTGTGTGAGTAGGCAGGGCCCCACTGTGGTGGGGTTTGATCAGAGAGCCGACGAGGTTCAAGAGTAAACCATGAGGGTTGCGTGTGGCAAAGCAGTTGCCTAGCATGCATGAGGCCTGGGTGCCACCTCTTGTATCAGGATAAACTAAAGGTAAACCATAAGGATATCAGAGGAAAGAACCTGGCGGATGGACCTACATTCAGACATATCCCAGAACAGTTAGGCCAGTAATGTGAGAGAGGGTTGAGGTTGTAGGGCCTTCCAGGTGACACAGGGACTTGTACTCATGTGGCATTTCCACTTCAAAGACACTCTGACTGCACCTGCCCGTTCATCATTAGAGGCTTCATTTGGAAAAAGCCAAGGCATTTCATAAGATGCCACATGAAGAAAGGCTGCATTCATTCATTGCTTCATACCAGACAGCTCCTCCTGGGGTTTGGGCTAGAATTATCTCTGTCCCTAACCTGCTCCCCAGGAGCGTCATGAGCCTTCTAGGATCCCAAGGTAATCTAGATTTATTTATTTATTTTTTAACCCAGGGCACTTAACCACTGAGCCACATGCCCAATCCTTTTTCATTTTTTTATTTGAGACATTTGTTTAGGAACTCTTAAGATGATGAGGCTGGTTTTGAACTTGTGATCTTTCTGCCTCAGTCTACCAAGCTGCTGGGAGGTGTGCACCACCATGCCCAGCAGTAATCTAGATTTTTAAGAGTTAAAAGAACAGAGTGACCCCATACTCTTGACAGTCTGAAATATACCCATCTTGGTGGTCTCTGCTATAGTTTTCTGGAAAGCTGTGGCCAGCTATATGGAACAGTTCACAAGGCAACATATATTTTTTTCATGGAGTCCTTGAAAAGGGGACTTGGTCAGAAATTATGAGCCACTTGATCACTGTGATAATGTTCCCTCTGCCTCTCTCTCGGTCCAGTGTTAGGCTGAGAAGTTCAGGTGCCAATTCCAGGCCTGGGGTTCTCTCATGCGGTGGGGCTTGTGCATCCTTCCCTCCGAGTACCTCTCACGGTCCCCGGCTGGATGGAGAGTTCACTAAGGAAACTTCCCATCTTTTGGTGTAGGTCACCTTCTTCCCCTTCTTCTCTTCTTGCCCTTGGCCCCATTTCCTTTACCAATTGTGTGGCATAGGGAGGCACCTATAAGTATTCACCTCGGACCTCAGGTCCCCCTGCTTCCCTGCCCACTGATACCTTCCAACACAACTGTCCCTACTGTCTTGTTTCTTCTTCATTGTCCCTTGCCCAACCCACTGAGCTACTGACTCAACCCAAGATTTGCCCTGAATTAAAACAGTATCTAGTAAAAGGATGTTTTAAATGTGAAGTTAATGCACCTGCTCTTTGTCCTCGTGGCTGCGACCTTCTGTTTCACGTCTGTTGTAGATGTGGGCAGGGACGGGGATCGGCATGTAGTTTTTTTTTTTTTTTTTTCTATTTTACAAACTCACAGATTCCTCCAGAATTCCTGGAGCCAGGCGCCAAACTGTTTGATCAGTGACCTTAATGTCTCACTGACTTCTTGAGCTGTGCCTTTCCTGCTTCCTCTGCCCTTGTCCCAACTGGATTTCCCCCATTACCTCCTGAGCTCCAAATGTCGGGCAGCGGATTAGTGGGGTTAGGACAGAATCCCAGCACAGGGGTGTTTACCCTGAGCATGGAGGGCTGCTGACTGCTCACATCAGACGAGGGGCCAGGAGCCAGGGTCAGAGCGAGGAGACAGGACTTTAGAACTGCTTACTCACACTGTTTGTGGAAATAAGCACACGAATACCTCAGTGAACAGAGAGATGGGTTCCTGACAGAGCAGGGGGGTCAGAGAGAATACCCAGGGAGCACTCTGTAAAAGACCTGGTTCTGAGTTTTTTCAGGTCCTATGATGATCACTAGTATGGGACCAAGTGTTCTCAGTGACCATGCTAAAGAGAAGAGCTGAATTCAGTCAGCCATGGAGAACCAGTGGACCCCAGCTGGTCCCTAGGGGTCAAAATCAGCTAATTGTGAACACAGGAGGTTATAGGAGGCACAAGGGATTGTGGGAAGCAGAGGGGATCATGGGAGTCACAACAGATCACGTGAGGCACATGCATCAGCTCCTTGATGGTTTACCTGGTCTAGAGGAAAGGGCCGGAGGAGGCAGGCCCAAGGAGTGGGAGTAAAACAAAGTCAGTAGGTTGGAAATGGAGGCCAGATGGAAGTCAGGGGTCTTCTTCAGAGAAATGCACTGGGAGTAATGGTTAAGGTCAGGGGAACCTGGAGTTTGAATTCTGTTTCTAATGCTTCCTTGCTGTGGAGTTTGAGCCTAAATTTTCTAATCTGTAAAGTTTGGATAGTAGCACTTACCTTCCAAGACTATTGCAAGTATTAAATTACATATGTTATGCATTACTTAATATAGCACCTGCACATGGTAGGAATATTATTCTTAGGCAGGTATCACAGAGGAAGCATTGAGAAGAGAGGCGTTCACTTGGTTGATAGAGGGACATGAAATGGTCTACTATCACAGAGATCACAGGCTGATTTCTTCAATTGCCCCAGTTCCCTCTGTATCCAGGATGTGGGCAACTTAAATTGCAGCAAATTCTCTTCCTTCTTTTGCTTGGGTTAGAGATTTGGGGCCAATCCAGAAGGCAAATATGGGCATTGACCTGACCCCCCAAGGATTCCCCTCTGCCCAGTCTCATAAGTGACCAGAGTAAGTTTCAGAGAGTAGGTAAAATGCTAGTTAAGTGGTGGCACCGTAGCTGCCCATTTGTACCCTCCCCTCCCCCTATTTATTCCTCCTCCTGTCACTCAGAGCTTCTTTGAGCCTGAGAGGGACAGCCAGAGAGTCCCAGGCATGTGGAGCCTTCACAGTCTCTTCCTAGCCTTTGGTTTGGCAGAATGGGAGTGGATCAGGAGCCTCACACCACATGTGATAGTTGTGGTCTTCGGAGTTGGGCTGGACCCTCCTCCCTAGCTCTGTCCCCAGCTTTCCCTGTTCTTGCTTAAATAGCCCAGGAACAAATAAATTCACTATGTCTCAGTTAACAAAATACAATACCCCTACATCCGCTTGTGAGTATATCTTGCTTCTTGGGTTCTAGAAAGCCCTTGGTTGTTGGTTTGCAAGAAAATATAAAACTGATTATTTTTCCAAGACAGAAAGAAAATTTGTTTCACAAAAATCAAATTTAGTTCTTTCTACTTCATTTTCATGACTCCCTGTATCCAAAATAATAACTTTTCATTTAGATACTGAGCCACAATATAATTTTTGAAGAATTTTTAAATGGTAAATTCAAAATGCCAAAATGCAGACAGAACAACCGAAGTCAACTGTGACCAGCAGTGACCGAGGACTCACATGTGCAATAGTGACAGTCATGTCATGCCTGCTGCCTGAAAAAGAGCAACTGAAGATGGCATTCAACTTTAAAGGCATCCTAATTTCAGAGATGTTAAAACAGGGGGAGGGAGTTTGCATTAACAGATAAAATGCAATTGTTTTATAAAAATAAGGTAACTTTTGGCAACTTGTATTTTCATTCAATAGTCTTCCTCAACTATTTTATGTCAAGCAATATCTATAGCAACATTCTTAAAAGCAATTTTAGATTCTACTTTATTTCACCAAGTTCCATTGACTGAATGTATTATTCAGCAAATCAATTATTTTTTTCAGAATAATAAACAGTGGAAGCAAAGATCATCTTTATGCACGAACGATTGTGCATATCTTTAGTTACTTTTGAAAATCAATTACATATTGCATTATTAATTTTTAAATTTGATACCAAGAGAAATGGATAAAAGTACTCCATACTTATGAGACCTTAAGTAATCCTTCTCATTTCTGTTAAAAAGTCACTGCTACAAGCTGGCTAACACCTTCTCAGACCAGGAATGTCACAAGTCTTATTATATCAACTGACCAACTATCTTTCCTCAACAGAAATTTGCCAGATTTAGCAAATAGGAACACAGAACACTCAGTTAGATTTTAGTTTCTAATAAACAATAACAAAAATTTTAATATGCCTCATGAAATATTTGTAATATTCAAGCATATATATACTAAAAATTATTTTTTTTCTACTTAAAAAATGTTTTGCAGGGAGTGAACCCAGAATCTCACAAATGCTAGGCAACTACTCTATCCATGAAGTACACCCCAGTCCATTTTTTTTACATTTTATTTTGAGACAGGATCTTGCTAAATTGCCCCAGCTGGCCTTGAACTTGTGTTCCTCCTAACTCAGCCTCCTGAGCAGCTGGGATCACAGACATACTTTATTTATTCATATAAACCAGCATTGATGCTACTGAAGGGTGTTTGGAGGTTCAAGGTCTGCTTCCTTAAAATAATTTTCTTCCTTGTACACGTGATAATTTTAATAAAACTGTTGCATTTATCCTTAACACACACACACGCGCACGCACACTCTCTCTTTTTTACAAGAAAGGTGATGTCAACAAGTAGGGCAGTGAGACTGGGGAAGGAACAGAAGACTCAGAGTCAGAAGACAGAGATTGGCCACCCAGCTCTCAACCCTCCTGTTGTCTCAGACAAAGTCTTTTATCCCCTTGACCTCTATTTTTTTCTACATAAAACACTGGGAGTGATATCGTCTGACTCCCCACAGCTTTGCTTTAGGCTGATTTATGTGAAAGATTTTATAAACTGCAAAACCCCCAGTATTATTTCTTAAAAATATGGGGGGAAAGTGCCATAATGCTGGAGCTTTCAACATGGAACTTCCCTACCCTTACACCCCTGCTGTCTCCCACGGGAGCCTCTGCGGTTTACCTGCTCCCTCTTCACTGCCTGACGCACAGGTGGAGGCTGTTTCATAGATCATCAGAGAAATCCCAGCTCTTTGGAACGGCCTGGCTGAAGGTGCTTTGCTCCAGAGGCTAAAGACATCAAGGAAGTAAATTTTCTCCAAATTTGAAAGACATTTAAAGATATTCTTGTTTTAAGAGCAAGATTTTAATTAGACCTGGGTGTCGGGATTTATAGGATGTTTTTTTTTTCCAATGCAGGGCGTGGAAAGGACACTAAATAACCCAGTAGTCAATAACCCAGACAAGAGTTTGGAACCAGGAAAAAAATCAGTTGAATTAATCTCAAGGAAACTAGTTTTATTCACTGAATTTGTAAACAAGAGAAAAATCCCAGTTAGATCTGTCAAGAAGATCAACTGCTGGCATTTTGTTAAACTGTGATTTCTCAAGGAGGCTAAAGGACTGTAGATAGACACCAGACTGAGTCTTTAAGAGCCTGTAACAATCGTCTAGCCCTTTAAAAATGCACTTAAAAACATGCATATGTGTGTGTATATCTATATATGTATGTGTGTGCTCACACATATATTGAGGGGCACAAAAATGTATTCTTAAGCAATGCACCTGACTAAAATCAAGAATTTCAAATCATTAGATGATGAAAATAAAATCATTGCATACAAATGGAAAAACATTAGCAACATAGAACACCATCACATTTCCTTGGTTTTCAGAACATTCATATAAACCAAGATTGAATAATTAAAGATAAAATTCAGGAAAGGATATGAACATGGAGTTTACAGAAAAGCAAACACACAGAAACATGGTTAACTTCACTCAGAATCGTAGAAATGCTGATGAGATTTCAATTCTCAAAAAGTGAAAACTTAAAAGCTGGTCAGTATTCAGAATTGACTATGTGGGCAACCTGCCACTCTCAAATACTGCCAGGAATGGTGATGGAATATTTTTTAAGAGACAGTTTGATAATATCTATCAAAATTGGAAGATTTGACCCGGAAATTCCATTACTGTGAATTTACTCTATGGATATAGTCACAAAAGTATACTAAGACAGGTGCATGAGAATATTCAGTATAGCATTATTTGTAAAAGCAAAATATTGAAACCAACTAGTCTGCATGTTAAATTTGTTAAGTAAATAACATACAATATAATACTGTGCAGAAAAAGTCAAACAGAAAAAGTTAAAATCAACCAGGAACTGAGATAAGGATGATTTTTTTTTAGTGCTGGGGATTGAACCCAGGCCTATGCTCAAGAATGATTATTAATCCTGTACCTTCCAACTTCAAAATTTATCAGAACACTTGGTATAAATAAAAAGGACATGAGTACATACTTACATGCATGCATTTGTTTGCGTTTGTATATATTTGGTAATAAGAGTAAACTTTATTTTTCCCCTTGAAAGTACAAAGAACATAATTGGTGAGAGTTCTTTGCGGGAGGGGCCAGGGTTGGAGGTGGGATGGGAGGCTTTTGCATTTGGGGTTTTACGTTGTTGTTCTGAAGTGTTTGGGAGCATGATCAGAGGTAGACCTCCGGATCCTCAGATCCTAGCAACCAATGGGGGCAAACTTTGTCTCTCATCCCAAAGTGGGGGGCCACCATGCAGAGAGACATCAAAGGACTAACACTTCCACGCAGACTTGTCAGAGGTGTCAGTAAAGCTGTTAAGCATCTACAGGTGTGCTCTTCACTTGGAGGTGGAGACACTCAGCAGTCCAGGGCCCAAAGAGGGAGGGCATGATCCAGGAAGGGAGCTGGTCGGCTCAGAGAGCTGCACTGCGGGTGACTGGGTTGGTGGCGTAGACGATGAGGGGGCGTGACCTTGTGGCGGAGTCAGGAAAACTTCTTCCAAGAGGCCTCATGTGTTCCTGGGCTTCCCTCCACTCCCAGGACTTGGGGTACACAAAGACGATGACTTATCCCATACATGGCATTAGTCTTTATCATTGGCCCGCCTCTAGAATAAAACTACTGTGTTCTGAGGGAATGGATGCACCTTCCAGACACTGGTTCCATTGCTATCTCCCCGTTCCAGCATGATTCTTAGTTTTCATTAAACCTCATGGACAGATCTATCTCTAGCCAAAATTGTGAATTTGGAGAACCCAAGGCCTGGACCCTTTAAAGATTCGCCATTCTCTTAAGGACCTCATTGCCTGCAGGCTAACACAAGCACCTCAGAGGGGCTGCAAAGCCCTGAAAATCCTGCATGCACCAGACTTTTGAATATATGTGGATATTGTTGGGTTTGATGAAGTATATTCCAATGTTCTACTGAAGGCAATATGACTTTTAGTCACCATGAATTTCCTTAATCAATGGACCTTAAAAAGTATAACTTGCTATTATGTGAGGACTCTGTAGACTTTTTCTTTGGACAAGGGGTCATTATAGTTTGGGGCAAAGAGTCTGGTCTAGTGGGCTGCTGGGGTGTCATCCCGTCAACTGTTACTGTGTGCCTGCTGTGGTCAAGGCATAGTGACCATGGATTAATACTGTAGGAGACATAAGCAGGGCACTTAAAGGTTCAAGGAGACTTCCTGGAGGAAGTGGTGTCTGAGACAGGACAAGAGAGCATGAAGGAGCTAGCTGGCATGGGGAGAACACGAGATGCCAGGCTGTGGCTACAGTGCGGCTGGTAGTGCTGGAGTGCAGGCCAGAGGGAGGTGGTGCACCACGTGGGGCTGCGCAGGAAGCCGGAGAACTCACACCCGGGGAAGCAGAGCACCACCCTTGCATCTGTGCCTCAGGAGGCTCGTCCTGCCTGCCACAACCTGTGGCCAGCAGAAGGGGCTGGGGGCAAGGCAAGGAACAAAGAGCAACGGGTGCACTTCAGGCTTGATTGCAGAGGATAAAGAAGGTGTGGCAGAAGCCAGGATTGGTGATTCACACCTGTAATCCCAGTGACTTGGGAGGCAGAGGCAGGAGGACCGCAAGTTCAAGATCAACACTTAACAACTTGGTGAGACCCTGTCAAAAAAAAAAAAAAAAAAAAGGAGGGGGGGGGGAGCTGGGGATGTAGCTCAATGGGAGAGTGACCCTGGGTTCAAGCCCCAGTACTAGGGCAAAAAAGGACAAAGACAAGGCCCAGCTTGGGAACTGGGCTGCTAGATGTGTGGCGGAGAAAAGCAGAAAAGCTGATCTTAGGTAGAAGATGAGATGGCTGAGACAAGTTGAGTTTCAGGACTTAGGGACATAATGCCAGTCCTTTTTCAGAGGTACATTTGGAAAGAGGAGACTTGGAAGAACAGAAAGGGCTGAACTTCTACAGGTGGAATTTCAGGAAAGATTTTGGTAAAATGTAGAAAGCCATTTAGAAAGCATGATTAGGAGACAAACTATAACTTGATAAAATAATAAAATACTATTTAAAGAACCATATGTTAATACTCAAACTACCAGTATATCAACCACTTAATGCCTGACATTGATTTATAAGTTATATCAGTGTAGAGGACTTTGATTTCATATACTTAAAAATATGTGTCTGATAAGGACATCCCTAATATCATTAAGATGTCAAAATAATGTTATTGGGTCTGGAAAGATGCTACTGTTGGATGGCTATTAGCCAGTTGTTGGAATTCAAGCCAAAAAGACGTGCACAGCCAGAAAGTCTGATGACAACATTGCCAAGGTTATTATGAAAAATAACAGCACAGACACAACAGGGAGTTGAGGCCTGTGAAACTGTTAAATTCAGAGAACAAACTTCCTGTGAGTCAATGATTTTCAGTGGGCACACGGATTCACACTTCAAAAATTGCTTTTCAGATTTTGGAAACATCTCTATAGGGTTCAGGCTTGTGTAAAGCCATAGTGAAAATCTGGAGGAGAAAATGAACACATCCAGAAGACAGCGATAAAACTTGCGTGTTTGCTGGTAGGTTAGGTTGACACCACCAACTGAACCTGCTTTCTACCCACAACCTCTTGATCATAGCTGTATCTACTGTGCAACTAATTATGTGCCTGGCATTGTGTTAGGTACCGAAGATACATTATCCTACTAATGTACATAATACTGCAAAACAGGCTTAATTTATATTCCCATTTTATCAATGATTAAGTAGAAAGTTGGAGAAGAGAAACTAAGTAATTTGCTCTAGGCCATATAGGGCTGAACCTACCCTAAACTGAATTCTCTGACTCCAAGCTTGTTCTGAGTCATGGCATGAGACTGCTCACTTCCTGAGATGCCTGCCATTGCCCAGAGGAAAGGTTTATAAGCGGTGGTCCCCATCCGAGGCCCAACCACACTCTGACGTACGTGCTGGTGTGCCCATCATCTCCCCCGTCCCCGCTGAGGGAAATCATCTTGGCCAGAGGCTTTGAGAAGGAGCAGAGCATCCCCAATAGACTTTCTGGGTTTCTGTAGCCCTCGGGTGCTGGCTAATGTTTGTGTTGGACTGTGGTCTAGTAGTTTGGATGATGATGAACCAATAACGCTTCTCTCTCCCAAACCCAGAGACTTGCTGTGCCAGATGCTGGGCAGTCAGTCGGTAGCACGTGTTGTTATTTTATGGTGAAAGAAAAGACATTGAACCCAGGAGTGAACTCTGTGGCTGTAGCATCAACTGGAGTGAACTCTGTGGCTGTAGCATCTGTGGCTGTAGCATCAACTGGATGGTTGGTTGCTACAGGGGCATTGGGTCTTTCGTGACTCCAGTGCTCCCTTGGGCATTCCAGGCCTGGGCCTTCCCTGGGTTTTCTTGAGGCCAGACCCCGGGATAGAGAACTCTACATAAGATTTCTTAGAGTAAATCCCCTTCCTTCCAGTTCCTGGAGTTAAGTCCTCTTAACCCAGAGGAGCTTAATTTATATCAAAGTTTCCCACTGTTGCGGGGAATTCTCTAGATGTTTCTAGAAAAGGAAGTGGGATGAGGATGAGATGGGGAGTAACTGCTAATGGTAAAGGTGGGGTGGGGGTGAGATGGGGGTAACTGCTAATGGTACAGGGTTATTGTTGGGGTGATAAATTGTGTTGGAATTAGGTAGTGTAATGGCTGCACAAGTTTGTGAATTCACTAACATCCTCTGGATTGTGCTCTTTAAAAGGGGATATTTTATGGCATGTGAATTATAGCAAACCAAAAATTTAAAAACTAATATATCTAAAACAAACCATACAAAAATCCTGTGAGTGGTTCCTTTCATCATCATTGATCTACCTTTTCCCTCAAAGACAGAGCTATGAGAAGGTAGTTCTCTTGTGTTTCTAAGTGAAAATAGCAGCCAGTCCAAAACAATGGCTCTTGTATACATTAAAACTCACTGTTTTGAAGAATGAAGGAAGGAAGAAGGGAGGGGAGGAAGTAAGGGAAGGAGAGAGGGAGGCAGAGAGAGAGGAAGAAGAGGGAGGGAGAAGGGAAGGGGGAGGGGGGAAGAAAGGGAAACAGGGAAGGAGAGGAGGAGGGAGGGATACGTGTAGCCGTCATAGGGTGATCTTACAAATAATTGGGCCCTCTTTCAAGAACAACTGAAAAACACAAGAAATACCTTCTTTTTTCCCTCTTTTGCTTCAACGTTGATATATCCTAAATTGGTGCCTGAAATTCCATCATTAGAAATTCATTCTTTGGAAAGGAAGCAGGTGGGAAGATATGATTTTCTCTCCTATACCCATTTCTGAAATATTTGGTAACTTCTGTATTAAAACCATGTCCTCCCCAATAATAATAAAAAAAAAATAACTAAGCAGGATTCAAGTATGTGAAATGCCATTTATCATTATTATCACTGAAGAAGTTGGACCATCTACCCAAAAAATGCAATTCTAGAAAAACAGAAGCATGCATGTTTTGTATATATAATAATTTGGGACAGAATGGCTACAGTGGATGGTAGTAGAAATCAACTACCTCTAGGAGGAGTTACAGGCAGAAAAGGAGGGGGAAAGAGGACAAATGAGAAACGACCAGTATAGTTGACACCAAATAATCATTTCTTTACCTTTTTAGATTATTGATAGCATTAAAAGAAAATTAAGCTGGGTGCAGTGTCACACACCTGTAATCCCAGCTGCTCAGGAGGCTGAGGCAGGAGGATTGTGAGCTCAAAGCCGGCCTCAGCAAAAAGTGAGGTGCTAAGCAACTCAGTGAGACCCTGTCTCTAAATAAAACACAAAATAGGGCTGGAGATGTGGCTCAGAGTACCCCAAGTTCAATCCCCAGTACCAAAAAAAAAAAAAAAAAAAAAAGGTCAAACTGAAGAGCATTATTCTTAACTGATCTGACTGATGTAAATTTTGTAAATAATGATCTGCTTGGAGGCCCATCTGCCAAGGGGCCTGTTGCAGAAGGCAAGGAAGAGCCTCAGTTCATCTGGGTGCAGTCAAGTTTGATAAATTGGGAAATGAGAGAAGCCTTCCAGTCCCATCCCCCACTGTAAACTTGTGGTGCCCAGACTCATCAGCGGAGCTGGCGTTTGAGCTTTCAACCATTTGCTATAGGTAAAAGGGTCCCGATCTGAGAAATTCACCCAACCTCCTGGTGAAGTATCCTGCCCGTCAGTGGAAGCTGGCCCTGGATGGCGGAGACTGCTTTGTGAGGGGTCTTCTCACCTGATTAGCTTGGGTTTCTTGCTGGTGAAATTAAGAAACCAGCTGACACCATCACCTCGGAGCCCTGAGCTTGGGGGCTTTCTGATTCTGTTACTCTGTGACGAATGTATTTAACTTCCTGTCCTCTGCCTCATTGTTTTCTTCCCCTCCCGTGATATGCCACACTGTGGGGGTACTGTCACAGCGATGAGGATGCACTGGGGAATCTCACCATTGCTAACAACTATTTCTGTCATTTCCTGCCAGGAAAACAGGCCATATCTGTCTGTCCCTCTGGAAAGGCCAACAACATGCGTGACGCAGGTCTGACACATCACGCTGCTATCTAAGCCCCAAAGAAGTGTAGTGAACTTTGGTTAAAAAAATTGCCTGGCACTGAACAGGATGACCAGTTTTGTTCCCAGAAAAGCTAAAAAAGAGTCCATCTTTTTTATTTACTAGAACACTAATGGACAAAGGTCAAAGGCCATTACCTGAAGCCCGAGTCAATCAGACCACCTGTGCAGGGATGGTGAGAGGAAGGGGCAGGCAAAGATGGAGCCCTCCTTTTTCAGACCTCCCACTCTGTTTGGAGAAGCCAGTTTCCCTGCCAGGAAAGAGTGAACTAATTACTACTGGTGCCACCTGTGCCCTCTACGAGACCATCGAGAGGCCACCACTGAGTGGGACTCAGTAAACTTGGGCAATGAACTGCCTGTGAGCATATGAGAGTCAGCCACACATACAGTTTTGCCTTCCTGGGATGAGATGCAGAGATATTTTGGCACCAGCCCCGATGCCATCACAGATTTTTGATTCTTTCTGGTAGCTCCACCCTGGCAGGGTTGAGAAGTTGGTGAACCTGGTTTCATAGTTTCTCATACCCCTTGTATGAGAGGCCTGGCTTCCTCTCCAGAATAACCTCCAGTGCTTTAATCTTCTCTTCAGGGCTCAGAAGCCCCCACAGGACACCAAGCAGGGTCTGGCCATCCTCTACCAGGGACCCACCTGCTTTTGCCCATTTTCAACTCTTACTAGGTTTTCATAGTGCTGGCAAGAGCATGAGGGACAGGCCTGCTCATATACTGCTGGCAGAGAGAACATTTATAGAAATTACAAGTCAACTTAGTAATATCTATTAAAATTACAAATGTCCACATTTCCGGCACATAATTCCAGTTTTAGGAATTCATCCTACAAATATGTGCAAAATTGCAGTGTTTCTTATGTAATAAAGGGCTGCAAACACATCAAATACCTACAAAAAAATCCTGGCCTAATAGCATAAGGTGTATTGGTAGGTTATATGTTCTGGAGACATTGAAAGAAATGTTAAATGTGTGTAGCTTTTAAACAAATCAATTAAAATCTTAAAAGCTCTTAGAACATTCTTAAAGTTTTATTACATATAAAAAGCAGTATACTCAGGAACATGTATAATGTTCTTTCATTTCAGTAAAAACAGGAAGGAGAGTAAACTAAGTCTGTATTTGCTGGAAGTACATCTGAGAAGTATCCAGGGCAGCTGCCATGAGGAGGGAATGGGTAATCTGGGGCTTGGGAGTGGTTGGGATGCCTCTTACTTTATGCCCTCTATGCCCCAGGGGCACTCAACCACTGAGCCACATCCTGGGCCCTTTTTAAAATTTTAATTAGAGACAGGGCTTTGCTGAGTTTCTTACGTTTCACTAAGTTGCTGAGACTGGCTTTGAACTCTCAATCCTCCTGCCTCAGCCTCCCTAGCCACTGGTATTACATTGTGCCCAGCTTCACTTCACTCCCTTTTATCATTTGAACTTTGAACCATATTGGTACAATCCCAACTTAAAAAATAAAGTGAAAGAAAGCTTACCAGACTTTCTGTGGGTCCTTTTCCGTTCTGTTTTATTGCTTGGCACTATGATATATTAATTCCTATTCAAGGGCTAATGGGTTAGTGGGTGACACTGTCAGAGGCCTTAATCAGGGGCCTCAGGAGGTGCAGTCTCGGCACAGGGGCCCTCCACCGGCTTGCACGTGGTCAGCTGTCCTGGTTTGGGCAACTCTGTCCTCCATCAGATCTTCAGACTTTCAGACACACACAAGCCTCCCTGGCAGGGTTTAAAGCTGTGATGGAATGAGGAGGGTCTGCCCAGCCCCTGACTGGGTCCTGGGAGGACGACTGGGCATGCACATGGAAGATAAAGTCTGACTCCTCTGCAACCCCTAAGTCAGGTTCTGGGGCCACAAGCATCAGCCATCATCGCTGACATTGCCCCCGAGGAACTGCTTCTTCAATCTTTAAGTAAGAACAAAAACCAAGCTTGGGCTTCCCTCTGGGAACGTCACACCTCTTCAAGACCTTGCTTCTAGGAGAGGAATGAAGAATGAAGGAAGGACGGGGATATCATCCCACCAAAGGACTGTCCCCGTGAAGGACAGTAGGTGGTCATAGCTGATAAGCCCTAGAGAAAAGAGTCCTAGAACCTGATGAAACTTTGGACCCTGGCACAGTGGGTGACAGTGATGATCAATGATTGGAGCCAGAAAGAGCCCAGAGCAGACAGGGCCGAGCAGAGTGGCCTCCCTGTCCCTTGCTCTTGCATGGGGTGGCTCATGTGCTAAATGGTAGATGGATTTTATAGATGGAGAAGGCTAGAAGTTAAGATGCCATTGTAGAGGATTATGAAATACATATTATGTGACTTTCATTTGAATGAGGATAACTGGCATAAAAGGCTTACCCCAGTGCCTGGCCCATAATAAATATTTAACAAACAGCAACTACATGTAGTGCTGTTTTTATTGTTATCATTTTTATTACCTTTCATGGGCAGAAGGGACCCATAGACAAAAGAACCAAGTGAGTGGTGCTCCTGACACTCTTGGGTGCGGTCTCCTGTTGTATTCTAGCTCCCCTGGGGAAGAACAGGCAGATCTTCTGAGGGACTGGAAGAAATGGTTAAGTTAGTATTTATTTCATCCCTCTTAATGTTTCTATCTTATACGTGATTTTAAGTTGTACAATGTAGACATAAATTTATATAACTTGTAAGTTAGTATATATATTCATATGTTGGTATCTGTAGTTGTAAGAGAGACTTGAGTTCACTCAATAAATATTATTGGGTATCTTCTGTGTTTGAATCACTCTATTACATGCTGAAGACACAACAGTTAGGCCAAATAATGTCATGAATTAGAGGGTCTTTAACAATTAGCCTGTGTAATCTCCCTTTACTGTCTTTTAATGACAACTTGGGAAGATTCTGCTCCTTTCTGTCATTGGAATATGTCCAGTGTTCCTAAAACTCCAGCCTCTTAGTGATCTGAATGAGGGTCTTAAAGGGTTACTTTTAAGAATAAGAAAAGCAGAAGGAATTTAGCTTAAGCTTTTTGTAATTAGATTTTTAAAAACCTGGCATTTTCCTGATGGCATACTAGAGGGGAAAATATAAATTTTTTTCCAATGAGTGAAGGTATCCAGAAAGCTCAGGGGATTAGACACCATTTTCCAAGGGATTTATATAGAAGTGGGTTTGGAGGAGATATTCATTCCATCACTCATCCATCTCTCCACCCATTTACCCATCTATCAATCCAGATATCCACCATACATCTGTCCATGCATCCATCCATCCATCTGTCCAACATTTTTGAGACCCTTGTTTGCCAGGCCCTTGCTGGACCCTACAGAAATGTAGATGAAGAGTATAGACCGTGGTCTCAAGAGGTCCAGAGCAAGTCCCAGACTTACCCAATCTGTGCAATAAGACCTGTGATTGGAAGGAAATCTAGGAGAGTCCTGAAATACACTGAGCTCTTGAAGAGAAATGTTCCATTATTTGGTGCAACTTTCAGGGAACCTGCTCCTTTCTTATGGTACAACTTCAGGTGTTCATATTTCCCTTAGAAGTAAATTCCATAACTGAAGGCTTTATCAGAAATATTTTGTTCTAAATGTAAATTATCGCTTTCAAATTCCAGCTTGCAGCATTAGAAGTCAGCACCTTCAGAGAGAAGAGGCTGACCAACCACCATGGTACCTGTCATGGGGCAGAATTCCTCTGTGAGCAAGAGGTGGTACTGCCCGCCCTGGGAGCAGTGAGGTAGAGCAGTTAAACCCAGGACCAAATCCTTGCGCTACCGCTCTCAAACTCAGTGATCCTGCCCAAGTCACCCAACATCTCCACACCTATTTCCCCTTTTGTAGAATGGGATGCTAATAGTATAGGGAACAATCAGCGAGAGGATGAGTGCAGACAATGCCTTGTGGGGCTCCTTATGAGCACCTGGCATCCAGTGGCATGGATAAATTCCAGATGTCGATAGTACTGTTATTATTCATGCATTCGATTTCTGGGAATGTGGACAGAAGAAAGAATCATATCGGAGATCAGAAAACAATTGCATCAGGTGGCCCCATGCCCTCTGTACTGGCTGTGTGACATGAATGACTAAGGCAGATTTCTAAGTGAAGTTTCTTCATCTGCAAGTGGGCTGTGCTGCTGAAATACGATCGATGTGTCTGGCAAGAGCCTTGTGCTCTAGTGCAGGAGTGGAGCCTGCGCCCAAGTCCTAACTATGAAGGCTCTTTACCTTGCCACTTGGCCATGGCGCTATTCTTTTCTTTCTATCATTAGGCTGATAAGTCACTAGCACCCTTTATTCTAAGCTGCCTCTCATCCTCTTTAGAAGCAGGTCGCTTCTGACTAGTATGCTTAATTTTATGAAAGTATCATGCCTTGTGTCCTGTTGCTGGCCTCAAGGCCCCTCTGTTTGTATGGACCAGGGCACTGGGGGGACCAGTCTTCTCTTTACTGTTGTACTCACTTTTGCTAAGTGGCTGTCAAGGCACCTCTAATTTGTTCTTTTCTCTCCCTCCTGAGGTCATTTGGTGCCTGCTCTGACCTATCTGGAGAGGCCTACAGTGGGAAGAAGGACCATCCTACATAGAAACTAACTACAGTTTCCTGTATGCTTTAAATTAATCTCTCGATTGTGTGTAGTACCTAATACATTGTAAAGCCTAAGTAAATAGTTGTTATACTCTATTGATTAGGGAATAATGACCCCAAAATTTGTATGTATTTAGTACAGATTCGATACTTTAAAAATATTTTTGAACCTTAGATATGAATACTGAGTATATATTGTTCAGGTCGTCTTGTATCAATATGCAGAGTCTCTATCCTCTTTCCTTGGCTGAGTAATAGGATATGATGCCAGGTGTTTCCCATCATTCTGGACTTTCAGCCAAGGGTCAAAGCTATAAACAACAGTTGTTAAGTGTTCCTGCATTCTAGAGAGCTCTGACAGGCCTCCTGCTCTGCCTCTGAGGACGTCAGAAGAGACCTTGGAAAACTCTTAACACATCAGTCTAGTTTCCACCTAAACCTCCCCAGTGGATCATCCCCTCCCCAGATAAACCTCCGGAACATATCACCTGTCCCCAGTTAAACCTTGTGTATCATCCCTGGCCTTTGGATATATGTGGGAGAACGCTGTGCTGGCGGAAGGCCAAGAGTCAGCTTGTTGGAGCACAGTATGGCTGGGGAGATGTGACTTCCTTTCCTCCCCAATAGCTTTCCTCCACAGAGATGGATAGGAAAGACCCCAGAGGGTCCCTCATGGGGGCCACACTAGAAGAGGTGGTGGTAGCTGGCTGGTTTCCAGTTAGGTGCTTGCTGGTCCACAGAATGGAGAGCCCATGTGAGGACATGCCATGGGTTAGGAAGTGAGAGAGCTCTGAGACAGCTGGAGACACTTCCGGCATCCTATGTGACTAGAGAGGCTGGGTGCCCACGGGGTGCCTGGGTCAGGAGGGCAGAAGGTCTGAGAAAACAAGACAGCCTGGCCAACCCAGTTCTCTAGGACCTCAGTGGTACCAAGAGGACCCACTTGAGCATCTCCTGATCTCCATGGAACGACACAGAAGGGGTGAGGATGGGCAGGGCCTTGGAGTGCCTAGAGAGGGAAGTGGGGACTTGTTTGCTCCATTCTGGATCAAAAGGAGGTAGGTTCCTTTTCTGGCAGGTCCTCAGAGATAGAGAGCTGGGAGAAGCTGAACACCACCTAGCGAGAGCAACACTCACCGTCTACTCAGAGATCAGGAGGGACCCCAGACTTTCCTCATAGGAGTAGAGACACTGGCTCTGCCAAAACCTCAGCAAATGAGAGCGGTCAGCCATCTGGCCTACGTCCCTGCCCCAAATATCAGAAGAGGGAGGAGGAGAGTCGACCAAGGCCAGCCCCATCACTCCTCTGCAGCTACTGGAAAGAGAAGGTTTCGCTCAGATCACTAAGAGGCTGGAGCTTTAGGAGCTCTGGACATATTCCAATGACAGAAAGTAGCAGAATCTGCCCAAGTTGTCATTAAAGGACAGTAATTGAAAGCAGTAATTTCGGAAGGAAAAAGACATTTTATGTCACATGCATGGATTGAGACTTTTCAATCAATGCTGTCCAGCTGTCATTACTCTCCATTGTAAGAAAGGACCATAATTTGTTCAAACTGCTCCTCAGATTTGTCCAGGCCTTTGCTGTTCAAAGATACTGCTACTATGCAACTTCCCACGTGGATCTTCAGCCTAATATCTGAGTTGAATCAATTTGGGGTAAGCGCTTTATGGTGGATCTGCAGAATTTTCACAGAATAAACACAGCCTCTGCCTGTTGAAAACTGTTGTCCTATCTTAAACCCAAACTGTTTCGTCAGCCAGAAGCTACATGTCTAGTAGCAGAATGCTCTTTGTCATCAGTGGTCTGAGCCTGGCTGTCTCAACACAGGTCACAGGTAATAGCTGCCATACCCACCCTACCCTTGGCCCTGCCCAGGAAGCAGGGAAGGCAGTCCTCCCGACAGACATTACTTCCAACCATCTCTTTCTTGTGCTTTTCATGCCTTCCTCCTCCCTCCCACTCTTTGGGGGCAGAATCTTCCGGTTGGTTGCCCTTGAAGTCAACTTCTGGCTCCTCTGACTTGTTTTTTAGTAGCTCTCACCACAGAGGGATGATGATCTGCATTGGTCCAACCTGTGCTGGTGAAACAGACTAGGGGAAGAAATCCTCTGGCTTTGATATGGAACAAGGGTTTCTTAATTCACTGATTTGTCCTGGGTGACATGAGTTCAAAAGTCACTGCAAAACCTGCTGCAGTCAAGCTCCTAGAAGCAAAACCCAACACATCAGTTGCTTTCCAAAGCTTGGACTAGAGCAGATAGGCCCAGACTCAGCTTGGAGGGTACCTGGATGTCCTGTACCCATCACCTTCCCTGGAATGTGAAGGAAGCAGGCAACCCGGATGCTTCATTCTATCATCAAAACAGTTGAATCTTATTGCTGCTCCTAATAAATGAATTGATGACTTGCATCATCTGGGGCCCACTTAGTCTATCTGAACATCCAGCATGCTTGAGCTCATTGCGAAGCCACAAATATCCAGCAGCAGAGGCAGACAATTCCTGGTAACCTTTCCAAAAATCCAATTTCCAGCCATGTGTGACAAAGTGACTATTTAATAGATGCAAATGTCGTGCTTAATATTTTTAGTCTTCCTTGTCTGTGCGTGAGTCATTGGGAATGACAGATTGCATTTTAAGGGGGAGCAAGGATCTTACCAGATCCTCTCATTTGTTCTGTGCTGGTGGTGCTCAGGAACCCTCTCAGGATTTTGCAGGAAGCTGTCCCATGTCTCCTGACAGCACATCTTACAGTTTTGGATCACCCCTGTCAGCAAAACTGCTGCTGGGCCCATGGTGAGTCCCTGTCTTCCTGAGGGAAAAATATTTCCCACTGAATTGGCCCTTCCCTCTCTACTCATATCTATACCTGCTGTAAATTCTAGAATATTCCCAACCCATTTGTTTCTTTTGCAGATGGTGGAAACTATTTATTTATTTGATTTTAATTTCAGTGGCTTCAGGGCTCTAAGGCCTGGGAGGCTGGGAGGCTTATAGGGGCCTCCTTTTTGCACAGGTGACAGCTGAGGATGTGTGACAGTCATGATAGGACTCAGATACCTCTGGTCCCTTTCCTCTGCAGCCAGGAAAGAAGCTCTGAAAGGAGGAGACAACAGAGTGCTCGTAGGAGCTCTTGCCATCAGTTCATCCTAGGGTCTGGCCCATCCCTTGGCTCCTCGAAGATACTCCAAAATGGGTGAAGAAAATATGGAATGGGTGATTAGAAAGATGAACAGGAAAGATGTCTTCCATTTGAGGACAGATGAAAAGAAACCAAGGAGTTTGCTGGGAATAATCCAACCAAAATGGCACTGTGGGTTGGTTGGGTGAGTGAGCTCAGATTTGTACCCATATTTGCAATGTGGGCCATTTGGAAAAGAAACCTACCCTTCTGAGTCTTAGTTTCTCATCAGTAAAGCTAGGGGTTTGGAGCAAATGATCTCCCATGTTCCCTCTCTATTTTTAAAATTCTCCAAGTAGATGGTTGTCATGCCTACCCTGGCACCTGGCCATTTTTGTCACCACAGGCATGATTCCAGTTCTCTCCGAATTGGCTTACACTGGAGAGCAGTTGTCTTTGAGCAAGAACTATGGGGCCATCGAAAGAAGTTGCTTGGTGACAGTTTACCTACACCCATGGAACATTCAGTGTGAGAGAAAAAAACCAGAATGTTCCGGAACATTTTCTGATGTTCATGATAATTCCATGTTCGGTAGATTGGGGATGGGATACACAGAAACCTGTAGCATTTTCTTTTTGAAGTGAGCTATAAGCAAACTGATGGAAACTAAAGCCAAATGAGAGCCTGTAAAGTCATTACGGTTGACTTTTCCCCTGGTCCAACTCAGGCCGGCATTGCCCAATTCTCTCCAAACACTGCAGAATGGCTGTTTATGTGGAGATAAAGAAAAGCTCTCTATTGACTTTATTTCCAAACCCTACCTTTTGGAATTGACACAAGAAGAGGGCAGACTGCTGGACAGGCCTGACTCCCTGGTCAGCAAGCAAACTCCAACCCCCTACCCCTGCTAGCTGGCCGTCTCCTCAAACAGAAGCTACTGAAACAGATATCAACAACTCAGATAAAACTGGAGCAACATGGGCTTTGAACCCAGGGCTAACAGGGCTTATTGCAAACTGGTCGTCTCCCTGTCACTTCTACCTCTGGGGGTGAAAGGCCAAAGTTTTGCTCCTTCCCCTGTGAGCTGCTTGGCATAGGGTCTTGGGGTGGGAAGGTTGATCCATGTGGGAGGGAACACAGGGCATAACCTGCACCTTCAGGGTGCAGCAGGACTCAGGATACAAGGCCCAGGCTTGTGGCAGTTCTTGCTTGGGCCTGATGCCTAAATCAATGCAGATGCAGCGTTTGGGTTAAAAGCCGATCTCTAAAATCAGACCCTCTGGTCTATCTTTTCCCAGCTCTGTGACCTTGGAGAAGGTTTTTAATCCTCTTGGTACCTTGATTTCCTAATTTGAAAGAGGGAATAAGAATGGACCTACATAATAAAAGTTATTCTGGGGGTTAAGTATGTTCATATTTCTAAAACTTAGAATATAATGCCTGGCACGTATGATTTTTCAAATAAATCAGTGTTTCTCAAACTTGAGCCTGGTGATGAGAATCTTCTGGAGAACTTGTCTCTCTCTACACAGCCTGCAGGTTTTCCACTCCTGGCATACTCGTGGTGAGGATCAGTGTCTGTGATTCTGATGCAGATGGCCAATTCTGTACCTGAACCTCCCTCCTATTGACACTCCTTGAATCCAGGGCTGCTTGGAGTCTTTCCAGGGGTCTACCTGGAAAGCTCTTCTGCTTCTTGCCCAGTTGATCTTTCAAGATTCAGCTCAAATGTGTCTCCTCCATATCTCCACCAGGACCTAGATCTCTGCAAAGGGGCTCATGGCCTTATCTGAGATTCCAAAATGTGTGTGTATGTGTGTGTGTGTGTGTGTGTGTGTGTGTGTGTGTGTGTATTTGTAATTGTGAAGCAGTCTCATTTAGGGCCAGAAGCTCATTTTGATGAGAAGGACCTGGCCTCAAATGACATGATGCTACTTATAATTATTATCCCACTTAGTGCAAGTATTCATGTGTTTGTTGTAGAAATACTAAAGGGTTTGTGGACAGGGTGCTTGCCCCAGTTTGTTGTGGATGCTACATAATGTATGGTATGTACAACATATCACTTTCCAACAATGCAATGCATTCAATCAATCAATCAATCAGCATTCCGTCATTCATCTGGACCCAAGATTTTTGGATTGCGCATCTGTGGTATATTTTGTTCTGATTATTGGCTGCCTCCTCTTTCTTGCCATTAAATGAAAATCCCAAGAGCAAAGACCATTATCTAGCATAACCCTTGGCTCAAATAATGATCAGTTACTGTTTTCTGAATGAATGCTTCCTTGCAGAGAAAATGGCGTCTGTCTGTCTTTCTTCCTCTCGGTCACATTCCCTATCCATGTTCATGAACATTCATGGCAGGATTTGTAAAATGAATTTAACATGGCTCTTTGGATCCTCTTCCTTGGAACCAGGCCTGAAATTGGGATGAGCTTTCCCCAAATTTGGACAAGTCATCCAGAAGATGCTTACCAGGCTGAAGTTAGAGAAACACTGATTTATTCGACATTGTATGCGAGCAGGACCCGGGAAGATGATGTTTCAAACAGCTATTGCACTTAAGTAGGATTTTGATAAAGAGGAAACATTTGGATAGCACTGTCTTTAATAAAAGAATTTTCCAAGACTGGGGAATTGAGGGGAAGTTTTCACTCGGAAATCCTCTTTTTCTTCTCCTTCCCTAAGGTCAAGCTCTACTGGTACAATCATAAAAGAGGAAAGTGTTCTGCCAGACCCACCACTGCCAGGATTGAAAAAGGCGGGAGACCATGGTGAAGACTCTAGGGCAGGAGACCATGGTGGAGGACACACAGGCAGCACCTACTGAGGATACGCTGAGCTTTGAGAAGAGGGAAATGGGGAGACTTAGAGTAAGAGATTAAGCTCCCATTGTATATGAGTTACTAGACCCCAGGTCCTTGGCATGCATTATGACATGGAGTGAATAGCCACATCCTATGAAAAGAGCAATGGTTGATTATTTAGATCATCTGAGTCCAAATTTCACATTGGTGGGCATTGCTCATGTCCAGGTGCAGAGGCTGCAAACTCCAATGCCTACACAGGCCAGGCAGACAATGAGTGAAGTGGGGTGGAGTGGGGTTGCAGAGTAGTGTGGCCAGCTGAAAGCCTTGTGCCCCACTAAAGACAGAAGCCCCTATTCAGCTCTGGGTGATGGATGCCTGGTCTTGTAATTTTAAAAGAGAAATTTTAAAATGAGAAAATGTGAAATTTAGGTGGAATTTTCCTATTTACAACTCAGAGATGGCCAAACAGGTTGCTGGATGCTCTTCTCTTGTGCGCTCTTTGGGAAGTCCTTTTGTGAGTTCTTAAAATGTTCCCTTCCTTCTGAGCTGTGAGGACCCCAAGTGGAAGGCTGTCATTCTCAGGTGCAGCAGGGCAGGCTCACCTTGTCTTATTCACGTCCTCAGCCAGCACCTGGGGTGGGAGGTGGCTAAGTCCTACCTGAAATCATTTGCCAGGTGAGCTTGCTTAGACAGCCGTGTGGCTCAGATGCTGGTGGCTTGTGGTGAGATTCTCATCTCTCAAGACCTAAACTGTTGCTGACACAAGGAACCTCAAACACTGTGTTTGAAAGGAGCGAGGCAGCATGAGAAAGGAATCAGTCATTTGCTACTTTTCATGGAAAAAGGAGCATCAGCAGGAGCTGAATCGCTCCGGCCTGGTGGTGTGACTCTCAGCAGACCATTGTCTGCAGTTTCAGGGTCTTTCTCTGACTCTACCTTGTGTCCTCGCTTGTTCTCTTACCAGAGACCCTAAATGACTTTCTTACAATCAATCAGGCCCATGTGTCGGGGTCACGAGGCACAAGAGCCTTGTTAGCCTGGCCCATGAGGGAGCACAAGGCAGGAAATAGCCAGACACCGCGACCTCCCCTTCCCCACCCGCCCCTCATTCCATCCACTGAAATTCAGTTTTATCGAGAGTCGAAGGTCCTGAGACAGTGGCCAATCTCAGGCTGCTGTCAGTAATGAATAGGAAGGAGACAGAGACAAAAGATGGAAAGGGACCACGTGCTGAGCATCCAGAGAGGATGAAACTTTGTCTAGTGGGGAAATCAGGGACGTCCTCAAGGATGGGGTGACATTTGAGATGGACTCTGAAGCATGACTCAATTTGGAAGTGTGGGAAGCTCACTCCTTACAGAGAGAGCAAAATAACAAGGGCCGCAAGGGCTGGTTTGGGCTGCATGTGGGGACAGTTTCACTTGAATGAGTGTAGGAATACCCTACAGTTAGGGCCTGGGAGCCTCTGAGGGATTTCTGCAGGGGAATGTGGATACTGGAGTTGGGCTCGACTTGGAGCTGTGTGCAAACCAGACTGGAGATCAGGAGAGAGAAAGTGAGAGAGATGCACCGTCAGGGGGTCCTTGTCCTAATTTGGGCAGAAGTTGCAGAAGCATATAAGGAGGAGGAGGTACGGAAATGTAGGTGAGAATACAGATGCCTGCCCCATTACGCATGTCCCTGCTGTCCTCTATGCCTTCTCCCTTGAGTGCATTCATCAGGCATTTGCACCCATTATCCCACTGAACCCTCTCCTATGGAGGTCACCAGTGCTATCTGCATTGCTGGTTCCAGCGGTCACTTCTCTAGCTTTGTCTTACTGACCCACCAGGAGAGCTGCCTACCTGACGTCTCCTCGGTCGCTGGTGAACTCTCCCCACTCTCCTGGTTTTCATCCCACCTCTCCAGCCCCCCTCCTATCCTGGCTCCATCTTGTCTTCCAGGCCTTGGACCCCTCCTTCCATTTCAAAGCTTTTAATACCACCTCTGTACTTACAATGCTTTAGTCACTGCTGCCTGGACCTGTCTGTGGCCCAGGATTCCACTTTCTATTTGACCTCTTCCCATGCCTAAAAGGTGACTCCTGCCTAAAGTCTTTTTCTGCTATGTTTTGTCCTTCAGCGTCATCAACATTTAACATGACACACATTGGACTTATTTAGATGTTTATTATTTATCCGTCTGCACTAGAAATTATATTTCACCATGGAAGAGACCTTTGTTTTGCTTTGTTTCACATGCTATATTCCTGGCCCCTAGAAGTAAGTGCAGAGTTTGTGCTGGACGCTCAGTACATATTTGTTGAATGAATAAAGGAGTGCATGAAGAGAAAACGGCACCTTGTCGCTCTTGGAAGTTGGGAAGCAAGGCTGTGTGAAGGGTCACAGATGGAGTTCTAGTGAAGATGTCTAGAAGACACAGGGTGTGACTCCCAGAGACACGGAAATGTGGAGGAGGAGTGTTGGGACCTCTGCTGACCACGGAAGTGCAATCGCTGGGGAAAAAGAAATCCCCAGTCTTGTGATTCTGGTTTTGTGATTCTCCATGTACGTGACAGTTAGAGCTTGAGAAATGGCTTCCATATACGTGCCTGAACGGCCCCAAGATATGGCTTCTGCAAACACAAAGAATAACTCTCCAGCAATGGGGCACACATACCTAATGGGGTATTGTTTCTGTAACTAGGGTAATGGGGCTCTGTTTCTGTAACTGGGGTGCCTAGGCTACCCCAACCTGGGGGACTCTCCCATCTCTGATTTGCCCCTGCCTTTGTCCCCACTCCTTCTCCTCTCTCTATATAAGTCCTCTCCCTCCACAATAAACTGAGTTGCTGCGCCATCTCGGTTGACTCAACTCCCTACTCGGTGTGATTTTTGCCAGGCTGGATGGAGGGCCGGGTCGCAACACTTACCCTCTCGCTCAGCCTGGAGACACTAGCTGGTCTAGTGATTCTCCTCAACCTCTGTCGGAAGGGAGGTTCCGACAGAGGAGTGGTAGGAAAGGAGTGTATTCCAATGGGGACATTTTGAGTTTGAGCGACTTGAGGAACATCCTGTGATGGTGTCCATCAGACTTTTGGAGATGAGAATTTGGGGCTAGAGAAAGATCTGGTCATTGTACACATGGGGGTAATAACTTAAGCCAGGAGAGGAGGGAGGGAGGGAAGAAGAGAGACAGAAAACGAGCTCATTAAGCACAACATTTTGGGGAACATCTACATTTAGGGAGGAGAAAATCTGGTAGGAGTTTCATGGGGGTGAGAGAATAACTGGGAGAGCCATGGAAACCAAAGGCTGAGTTTCAATAAGACATGGCTGCTGATGTCTCACACCTGTGGGATGAGGAGGAGGAGGAGGACCAGGGAAAGGCTGTTAAACAGATACAGACTGCAATATATGGGAAGGGCAGAAATAAACTCCCTCTAGGGGGACATTGTACTAGTCAGACCAAGGAAGTTCTGGGAGTGTGCTTAAGGGCTGGTGTTCTCCATGTTCAACTTGTGACTTCGGGCCCAAGGTCATGGGGGCCCAGAGGGTTCTTCCACCCCTGGTGGGATGTGACCATTGCTCTCTTTGTATCGCCAACAGCAGGTATTTCCTAATGCTCTCTCAACCTCCAAAGCTAATATTTGTCGCCTACTGATCCAGTATCCAGCCTGTTATTTTTTAACTGGAGTCGGGGTTCAAAGGCCTGACTGTTGTTTAAACACTCATTACGTGGGGATGGCATGTCCCCTGATAATCCCCACTGATGAACAGGCAAGGATCTTCTACGGAAATACCGACTGTCGAGAGGGCAGGGGGCGTGAGGGGAGGGAGGGACCCAGGGGCAGAGGTCTTAGCACTGATGAGAGCTCTGACAAAAATTCAGATGCAGCTTCCAAACTCACACTTCCTGCCATGAATGGTATTAAATATAAGTTAACATATTAACAGATCCTCTTGGCAAATATGACAACATCCTGGGGCCCCAGTGCAGAATTCCTGAGAATGGAAAATCCCGTTTTCAGTCTCTGGTCCCTGGAGCCCTTTGTCTCTCCTAGATGAGAAATGTTTGTGCTGACCTGGAGACTATGGGCCACTTGCTTGGTGGAGGAGGCAGGGCTGGAGAGGGGAGGGCACTGTCCTCTGGGAGTCCGAGGCTGTACAGGAGCCTGCCAAGGGCTGAGGCCAGCTGTCGTTCACCTTGTGCAGTCCCCCTGTGTTCACAATGGATTCAGTGAAGCTGTGCACCCCTGCCCACTCTCAAAACCTTCCCTATTCAATGTGCTGAAACCTAAATACCATATATTTGATCTTTATTCTTTTTGATAAGGCAATTCATTTTGCATTTGTTAAAATGAAAATATTTCTGGGGTCATATGTTCAGCTTATCAGTCATTTACATCTTAAAATAATTGAGTTTTCGGGCTCTTTCCTTAGATAGGAGGTTTGATGGAAGGGACGGTAGCTGGGGAGTGGAGTCAGTGGTTAAATGGTGCTTTTGAGCCAGACACTCTGGGTTCAGAGCACCAACCCATGAGCCTCTTAACCTCCAAGACTATATTGGTGCTAATAATGTCTACCTCATAGGCTAATGTGAAGACTGATGAAAAGTGGTAGTGGCATCATAAGACAGTACCCTCAGAAGCCCTGAAGTTTACCAAATGTCAGAAAGGCCACTATCCCAAGGGGGGAATTCTACAAAGAGAGACTGAAGGCTGCGGACAGAAATGGCAGAGTTTGGCTGGTTGGTCCCAATCTCCTTCCCCTTTCCTCTGGGAGCCACTAGGTATTTCCCTGCTTCCTCTGCAGTTAGGTGTGGCCAGGGGAAGGTGGGGAGGGGCTTGTCCTCCAGCCTGGTCCTCCTGCACAATCTTCCCCAGGCTCTCTTCCCTCCTCTGCTTGTGGGTTGCAGAGGATCCTGTCCCAGAGAATTGTGGGGCCATCAAAGGAGGGTGTGACTCCCTAGATGACTGCATGGCACAGGGCATCTGCTCTGACCTACATGGGACCTTGACTAAGACACCATGATTGGGCACTGCTTGTTACAGTGCTAGCCTGCCCTCATGAACACTGGCCTTCTTCCTTGTCAAATGAGCCTGGATTTCCACCCGGAAGTCCAAGATGACCTCTGTATGTAAACGATTTGAGGCTCGAACATCCTACAAGACGACTGAGTGTATTCGAAAAATGGAGACTATTGTGTTGCTTATGAAGTGGGGATACTGTTTGAATATTAAGCTGACTCTTCTCATTCCTCATGCCCCGTGGCTTCCTGTCAATTGACTTAACAAGTGATGATTGTTTCCAGGTAGCAGAGGTGCCAACCATAATTAAAAAATTCCTTGTAATAAGTTGGTATGAAATTCTAGAACAGGCAAAATTAATATATAGGGGGAAATTTCAGAAGAGCTCTGAACGGCTGGGATGGGGTTGACCTGGAAGAGGCATGAAACAACTTCTGTGGTGATGGCAATTTGGGGTACACAGGTATGAATGTACACTTAAGATTTTGAATTTCTTTGTGAATTAAAGTGCAAGTGAAAAGTCTAGTTAATGATTTGCTTGCTGGAGTGTTGGGGAGAGTAATGATGTCTGCAATTTACTCTGCAATGCTTCAATAATTAGGAGGGGTTTAATGGTGGACTCATGGTAGGTTTGAGGAAAGGCCAGCAGAGGGGAAGGGAAGGGCGGAATCTGGGTGGTGGCGCAGGACCGCTCACTGTGCAATTCTTTCAAATTTTTCTGATTGTTTGCAAAATTTTTAATAAAACATTGGGGGTGGGGCATCGCTGTTGTGTTTCAGGCTGAAGGCTGACTCTCTTTAATGCCGAGGGGGGAAAATGGCCTTGTATACCAGGTTTTGCTAAGGGACAAGCAGTTTCTGTTTCCTCTAAAATATTCTCTTTCCACATCAAAAACAAATTTAGGTGATTCCATTACAGACTTTCTCTAAAGGCCTCAGGTTCCCAGGGAGCTCTCAGCAAAGGGAAAGGACTGGTGTGGGGAAGGGTCTGAGACCCCAGGAGTCAGCACCCTGGGCCATGGCAAGAGGAAAAATGTCAGCGAATAGCCCCTGGGTGGGGGTGAGCAGCTGCAAGCAGCAAAGACTGTGTCCCGCATCCTGGTGGGAACTCTCAAAGGTGCAGGTAAGAGGCGCAGAGCAGCAGGCTCTCAGGAGACACAGAAGTGGCTGAGGGCTTGGTGGGAGTGCTGTGGGGCCTTTCCAGGGTGCGGCTGGAGCGAGCATCCTAGACAGGACAGGGCAGGTGAGGCAGCAGGAGATCCCAAGAGGACTTGCGAACCCATGCAGGAGACAGAGAGGACATTGCCCAAGGGCCTGAGGAAGAAGGCAGCAGGGATCTGTGCCAGGAGGACCCTGTGCAGGAAAGCACCTCAAAAGGAGCTTGATCAATAAATGCCCTGAATATTTATTTCCCAAAGGTGATTTTAAGCCTACAGAGTCAATGGTTCACTGAAAGAGATAACTATTAGTTTTTTTGTCCTCTGCCACTGCATGGAAACAGGGCCCATGCATGAAGGCTGGCATAGGGCTGCCATCTCAGGGCAGGCTGGTCTCAGCCTCAGGGGCAGTGCCTGCAGCCCTCCATCCTGTACGTGGCTGTCCAGGTGACTGAAGAGCAGCACAGCAGGGCCTGGACTAGAGGACCCCCATACCCCCCTCCCCCAGTAGCTCTGTGTGCCAGCTCAGGGCCTTCTGTAAGAGGAAAGAGAAGGCTAGAGGGAGCGAGGTGGGGCTGTCAGGGGGCTGAGCCTCTGATGAGACAATCAATGTCCTGCAGATGTTTGCTGAGATCCGCCCCTGTCTGGGATGATGTGTTTCTGGAGGCTGGTTAAGGTTCTTCAAATTGTCCTAGTGCCAAGCATTGTGCCCTCTTCTCCAAATGCCCAGGAGGCTGAGGGAGGCTGCCGGGGTTGGTAAAGCCCAGGTTGCCTTGGCACCTCCTGCGGGCTCCTCGATCTCCCTTCTTCTGCCAGTGCCAACTGTCAGGGGGACTCTCTATGCTTGGGTTTGGAGAAGTGCCTTTATGGTGTCTGGATGTGCATGGGGGAGGGCAGACTGCCCACAGTCCTCAGGACACAAATGAGAACAAATACTAGTTTCTGGACTCAGACTGAAAACCTGGCCCTGGTCCTCTAGGACCACAGTCCTGGTCACATGGAGTGTTTAGGGGCAAGAGCCCCGAGGCTCAGATGGAAAATGAGGGTTGGAAAGGCAAAGCCGAGGCCCTCTGGGGTGCACATTCCAATAGCTCGGGACACTGCAGCAGAGAATCTTCAACCTTTGGCTTGTTTTGGCATTTGCTCTGACCAAGTCAAGCAGGGTTGAAAAGTTGACCTCCTGGGTCTGGCAACTGTATCTAAAACTGCCAAGGAAGGGTATTGCTTAGAAATTGCCCAAACTTGCCTTCTCATCAATTTGGCAGAGGAGCCTGGCTGGGGCACTGCCAGGGGTCCCTCAGCCAGGTCATCCAGTGACTCCAGCCACAGATCTGCCTCTCTTGCCTATGGCTCTTCGTGGTATTTAGGTCCAGTCTGGTCCTTTTGGTGGTGTGCCGACTCTGGTCCTGAGCGCACTTTCCAAACTTAACTTGCAAATTAAGACTTCCCCTCCAGGAGGAAAAAAATCCCCCCCACATTAGGGTTTGGTGAGTGAACAGAAAATCTGGGGTGCATACATGGGCACCTACTGCCACCCCCAACACTGCCCCTCCATTCCACAATTCCAGCAGAGAGCTTGCAGCCAGCGCAGAGCTACGAGGAACTGGCCAGCGCAACTGAAACTGGCAAGTCTAGGTTATTCCCAGTGGACCACAGGAAGTGCCACCCCGCTGGAGGCAGGGAGAATCCGTCCACCTACCCTGTCACCCCTTCACCCTCCCTTACCTGTGACTTGAAGCCCACCAGGAATGTAGTCAGGGCCAACTTGGGATCTGGAGGGGAAGGAGGGGTACTAGCAGCATGGGGAACTGGCTGGGAAGGGGCCCTGAAAGGCACTAGGCAGGAAGTGACAGTCTGCCTGGGGCAAACTGACCTTCCCCAGTTGGGCTACAGGTCAGCCTTACAAAGTCCCCGACAGGGAATCTCTCTCTTCTCACCCTCCTCAGCCTGCGACCCAGTTATGGAGTCTATGCTCAGTCTTCAGTAAACCCAGTCTCAATTCTCCCCTCTGCCCAATTCAAGCCCTATGACGACTCCCCAGCTCCAGTGTTCTGGAAACCCACTGAAATGGTCTCTCGGAGGAGGCAGCAGCAAACCAACCACAAAGTAGCTTTTCTATTCTTACCCCAGGGATGCTTCAAACCTGGCTCTTTTGAGCCAAAAGCCTGGAGAGCTAGTTGTAGAATTTGGGGACACTCATGTTCCTTGCTGATACTCACCAGGGGCTTTAAAATTTTGGAAGTGCCTATATCAGAGGAGGTTAAGAGCTGCCAGCCAGCCACTGTGTCATTGAGGTAATTTATTCATTGTACTTTTTAAATTTTTAGTTGTTGATAGACCTTTATTTAGAGGTGGTGCTGAGACTTGGACCCAGGGCCTCACACATGCCAGGCAAGTGTTCCACTGCTGAGCCACAAGCCCTCATTTTACTCTTTACATTTTACTTTAACACAGAAGAGTTCAGAGTGGTTCTGGCCCCACACACCTCACAGGTGTGTCTGTGTAAGCCCAGGTGGGGAGGCAGGAGCTCTGGGTGCTGTTGATGGCTTTCCAGTAAGCTCCTCTGCTAAAGGAAAAAGACAAGAAATCAAGGGCTCACTCCATCATATCCTGCCCAGAGTCACAGCAGGCAGTCCCCGAGGGAATGGCTGAAGGACACAGAGATGAGGCTCAGTACTAAGAGGAAAAATTCCCCCCAAAGAGATTATTTGAGCAGAATGACATGGTGTATGGAAACATGCCAGAGAGTTTTAAAAGGGAACTGATACAGGTATGGCTATCGCAACTTCCTGAGCACAACCGTAGCTTCGTCAATTGGGTCCTACAACCTTTTCATGAGCAGAGTGTTACTTGGATAACTAGAGGGGAAACCTGGCTTTGGATTCATATATGGATTCATATATGGGTTATATGCTGTTATATAAAATTAGTAATGCGCCAGTTTAAAAAGATGAAATGACAGATGGATGAGAACAATTGGGCATCCTCATATTATGCTGAAGCAGTGTGTTCTGGGCAGGCCATTTCTAAAGGCGTGGAACTTTCAGTGGAGATTAAGGAAGTGAACATACCACAAGCCTGCAGGCATTTAAACCCCTCTGACACAATCAGGATGACGCATTCACTAAGAAATTTGAAACCAGACAACCCATAATATTTGCTGTAGAAAATGCTCCAGCTTCCATAATTCTTTATTAAATATTCAACAAGTCGCATCACTTTTTACAATGACTTCATTTTGCCACATTACTCTTTTGCTGTCAGGAAAACAAGAGATGGTTTCTCTTTAGCTCTTTCAAGAAAAAAAAGCAAAAAGGACTTGTTCTTGAACAAAACTTTTCCTGTATCAAATTCAACCTTATTTTAAAGCTATTCCGATTGTGAAAATGAGCATTATCCATAAATTGTCTTAAAAAAAAAATCAAGGTAGTTGGTTTTGTTTGACCAAATAGTACTTGGTTTCATTTTAGGAGGTGGGTTTATAATAAAAAGTTATGAAACATTGAGAATTCATTTGGAATGCTTGAAACACTTTTCACCTTAAAAGTCAGTTTTTTTTTCAGGTTTCATTTGATAACAGATCCTGAATTAATAAATGACAGCGAATTAACATCTTCTTCCTAGGGTTCTCTCGGCTCTGAGCATCAGAATTCTCAGCACACAGCTTGGAGAAAACCGTAGAAGGGACTGAGCTCTCCCTTTTGAAACCGGATTACTCGTAGAGGTGTAAAAATGCTATACAAATATATACACATATATTTGGACAGCATATGTAGGTATACAGGTATGTTACATACAGAGTAGTAAGAACAACAAAGTCACACAAGATTAACATGAAGGAAACCATGACAATCTAGGTGAAATCAGTCCAGGTACAAGGGGTAGACTGGCTTATACGGAAACACAGGCTTCTGTCGATGCAGGTTATGATCCTGAGAAAGGCTTTCGATGCACTGGTGCCAGGTTGAGAATGCAGTACACTAAGTGATGTCATTACTCCTTACAAACATAAAACCAGCAAAGAGACATGCGCTTCAAACATGCATTGCTTTGAGGGTAACATCTTTAATACAGGAGAGATGTCAAAGGAGTGGTTTTCCTGGAAAATTCTGTACCAACAGAAAGCTACCCCTTTTCTTAGGAATCATTACAAAGGCTCACATACTAAAGCTACAGCATTTTCTCACACACTGAAAACACTCTGGGGTGGAGTGTGCGTACGCAAGTGTATATACACCATTCATTAAGGCTTATATAAATTAAAAAAAAAAGTGGTCCAAAGTATATCACATTTTCTTCCCAGTTTTAAAAACTAAAGTACTAAGTGGATTCTTTAAGTTTTTGTTTTTGAACACATCTCGGTCCTGAAATTGGCAGTTTTGATGTGACTTAGGTATCCCAATGCCTGAAGGAGACAGAGGTAGTACAAGATCTGGGGGATCAGTGGGGACCAGGGCAGGCAGTTACCCTGCACAACAGCACCCCTACTGGCACATCAGAAAATGACTCCAGGCAACATCTCCCCCCCCACAGGCTTAAGACTAAGCACAGGGGTGCTCAGTCTGGGTGAGGAAGGGAGAGGACAGGAAGTGGACAGTTAGTACAATGGGAAGGGACTGGAGAGCTGATGAACCCAAGCTCTCTTTGCAGACTTCAACATTTCAGAGATGAGATACACAACAATCAGGAATATATAAGAGTCAATGATAAACAACTCCTCACTGTTAGAACAATTAGAAAGTTGCTGCACGTGACCCTGGCTTCTGAGAGTCAACTGGGATCCTGCAAGGTCAAAGAACAGGGGTACGAATTGCCTACACCACATTGAGAGATGTAGAAAGTGGTTCAAATATTTTGTACACCATTTTTTAGACTGTGCCACTGGGTCCTCACATGGGAAGAATAATTCATGTCAAGTTGCTTTCTCTCATCCACCATCTGAATTTAGGGACTGTTCTAAAGGGCTTTGGAAACAAAAAAAGTAAGTTTGTCCCTTCCTGGTGATCTGTTAGAGGACTGGCTGCAGAAAAGTAAAGGACAGTCCATGTTTCAGAAAAACAAGGAAAGTGCACTGAGGTCAGACACATTGAGACAAATGCCTCCTGTCGCCTGTTCCAGGGGCAGTGAGCAGAGAAGCAACACTCTCCAAAGCTAATGCTGTTTGTGGACTTAATTCATCCAAAGGCCAACCAGGGGCAGGAACAGTAACACCCAGGATCCACAGGCAGCCAAGTGACACTCAGAGCCTTCCTGAGCTCTAGCACTCACTTCTCAGCCCCGACAACCACCTTCTGCAGGGAGCCAGAGAAAGGGGTTATGGTGGTCACTGTGGCCTGGGAGCAAATGGGCAACAAAGACCGCGAAGTGCAGAGCAGTGTGGCTGGTGGGACAAGGAGGACTGGCAGCACCAACCTCCTCCCCCAGGACAGCTGTTGGAGCAGGGAGGTCAGAGAATGACCCAGAAACCTGCTCTTCCTGCAGAGCATTCTCCATTACTGCCTGGAGTAGGCAACAGCAGGCAGCAAGATCTAGAAGAGATTCTGGGCCTTTAGGCAGAGAAAAACTTCACAAATAACTGAGGACTAGTGACTGCATTTTCATTTAACCAAACCCCAAATCCAGCAATGTTTAATTGTTAAAAATCAGAGGAGTATCAAGGGGTAGATAAACTAAAGTGCCATTCACAATTACCATCATTCAAATATTCTCAGGGGCATATTTCAATAATTCTTCTGTTCCTGGCTTAAAAATGATGAGAATAGTTTCTATTTTCAATATCTGGGCTAGTTTGTTTTTAAAAAATAATATTCACGAAATGCACAGTTTATGAAATGACTGAAGAATCCCAGTTTTCACAGTAGAATCAGATTTCTCCTCCTATAATGACATGATCATTCTCAAAATTCATCCAAGGACTCTGCTCAACTCAAATGGCATGATTTTTTTTTTTTTTTTTAAGATTACTATAACTTTGGACTAGGAGGGCAACAAAAAAGGGACCTTTACCACTGAGACATTTGTCATGTTGGTTTTATGGGAAAATTTCCCACCAAAAGGCAAAAAAAAAAAAAAAAAATGAGCAACATCATTTTTTATAATTACTTAGCATGTAAGTTTTCTGGTCATTCCTAGGTATTTTGAGCCACTATGAACAGGAGCCAGCACTGAGCTCCACAGCAATCCACCTTCTATAACTTGAGGCCTTGGTGCTTCTTCACAGCCATAGCTGCCCAGGGCATCACACATGCCATTGGGAGCTGCATAATTTGCATATGAGCAAATTCTTACACCAGAGCTTTCTTTTATTACAGAGACTTCAAAATCACATTTTGTCTTAAATATGCCTGCCAAGAGATCAAACCTCCAGTGCTCCCCAACAAACACAAGTTAAAAGGGATGGTAGGATGACTGCACTCCCACGCTGTCTCAGACATAGTCTCTAAACACGACAGAATTCTGCAACGAGACTTAAAAGTGGAAAAGAAGCAAACTGTGCACACACCCTCAATCCTCCGCCACCCCCAGTTTAGCAGCTTGACCTCAGTGGAGCAAACCGAGTCTCTGTTATTCTAGTGTACAACAGACACGACTTGGGCGGGACACGGTACTGAAGCATGCACCAGGTCGTAGGGAACAGAACTCGGTTCCATTAAGTGTATATTAAATAAATCCTTGTAGTCGAGTAGAAGTCACAAAACAATTGGAGAGGACAGGTCTGTAGGCTCAGCTTTTCATCCGGGTTTCTATACACCAGCAGCCAGATTCACAACTGATAGACATCGCACAGGAAAGATGTGTGCAGGGAGAAGAAATCATCGTCACACTTAATGTGTATGTTAAAAAACAAAAATGGAACCAGATATGACCTCCGCATAGTACATAAAGTGCCTTCAGAAGTGGCGCAGTTAGAGCAGGAACCGGTTACTTTGCCGCCGTTGGCAAATGCACACCCGGAGGAGACAGAACGGATCTGGCTTCCGCAGTTTCGAATCAAGCAATGCCAAGTTTCATTCAAAATGTCTCTATGACAGACAGCAAAGGGGAAAATATAATAAAATGATGACTGTACAGCAAGGAAGGGTTAAGTAATTTCTCCAATGAGAAATGATAGTCCAACCCTGCCTCAAATGTGTTATAGCACACACAATTACTTCTAAGGAATAATGGTGTGATTCCTTTCAAGTTAACACAAATGTCATGCTATGTTACAATTCTCTCAGCCTGTAGCTATTACCTAAATAAAAAGAAAGTAATATCCAGTTTATTTTCATTCTGAGTATGGAAAAATTATCATTATGCCTAATGCTTTATTTGAAATTCTTTCAAAAGTACTTGTCTGTGGAAGGCTTTTGGACAAAAGTGAGCCTTCCAGTTCTAATAAAGTAGAGGGTGGGGGGTGTCAAAGTACTTCAAAAATAAAAATGTCATTAACATTAAGCTTGGTATGAAATTCAAATACAAAAAAAATATGCTCACTTTCCAAGTACATGAGACATCTTTAATTGTAATGAAATAAAATCTGAAAATCGGTCTAAATCATTTTAAAAAGTAAACATGAGTTGTAATACTATACCTGTGGAGTGATTAATTCCATTCATTGTCATTAGAAAGTATGCAAAATATTTATTAAGGGCTTTGCCTGCAGAGGCACAACATAAATAGAACAAGTCCTCCTGAAATGTAATTAGTGTACACATCAACCAGTTGAGGATTTGTGGTGGAAGAGGTGGGAACTCGAGCTGGGACTGGGTTCCCGCATCTGAACTCGGGCAGGGCCCGGGTGGAGGCCGGGCTCAGACAGCACGTGCAGTGGTCTCTGCCCCCTGCTCTGCAAAAGTCTGTTAGGCAAATGCAAAAGTGCAAGGGAACTTGCTTGATGGACAGCCCCGAGTCAGAAGGCCTTAATCCACCCCTTCAAATCCCTGTGCATTTTCCACGGCCATGAGAAGCTTCTCTCGTAAATCTTCAAAGGTTTCATATGGAGGTAAGTCAAGGCGATTAAAGCTGCAAAATGAACAAACAGTGTAGGTAGAAGGCCACCATTATCACCCTTTAGTTCCAACAGCACTTCCTAGATTTGGCTAATGGGACAATTGGTGTTTGCACAAGGGAATGAAAAGGTTTTAGCCCCAATTCTGAGTACAAAATAAATAAATTTTAGCTATGAAACTGCCCAAATCAAACAAGCTATATAATTACCAAGGAGAAAAATACTTTTCTAATAGTCCATGAAACCTATGCTAAAGGAGCATTAATGTATGCTCCAGGGCTGCTGATGCAGTGAGGCTGTGCCCATTTCTAATGCTATCACTTATTCTCCACTAGGCCTGAGCCAAGTGCAGGTCTATGTATGGACTCCTTGACTTTCATCACAAGCCTTCAAGGTGGGCAGAGTGACCTCCAATCTGCAGATGTGTCCTGAAAAAGCAGTGAGGCACAGCCAAGGTGCTGTGGGCCCTACTCCTAGGAAAGCTGGGAACCCCAAAGCAGAGGCCAGGCTACTTGGGCTCCAGAACGCCAATGACAGGCTACTTCTGCTAACCAAAGTTACACAAGCCAGTGAGGTTTGCAGAAAAGAGCTGTACCCTTTAGGACAACCCCTACACATCAGGGGGCTTCAGTTGGGGGCGCTGCAAACCACCCTGGTGAGAATGAAGTCTTCAGCTATGTGGATGGCCCCTGCAGGCATACTGTCTACTTGTTTATAGAATTGAGTTCAAATTCTGGCTCGACCACTTACTAGCCATGTGACCTCTGGCAAATCACCTTCTTTGGATCTGTCTGCTCATCTGTGAAAAGGGGAAATTGCTCATTGGGTGTTGGGAGGGTCAGATCTGAACACATGTCAGGTGGGCCTGGAGGGCAGCAAGTGTGACCAGTGTCATGGTTCACTCAGTAGATGATGGTGATCCGTGTTGTTATTCATTCAATATTTACTCAATGTCTGTAGAATCAGTGTCTGTCGGGACTGCCGATGTGCATCTGTCCTGAATGTGGCCACACGCCCTGGCAGCGGCTCATGATCTTTCGAGGAGGGCTAACATTCATGGAGTCTGCTGTGCCTGTCCTCCGCACTGAGCCCTGGCACGCCCCACCCCCGTCAAGGAAGGTAATGCTTCTCCCCTGCTTTACAGAGGAGGAACTTGAGGCACAGGGAGGTGAGGTAACCTGCCGCAGGCTGGCTCTGAAGCACAGCCCTTGACCCACGCATGGATGCCTCTACTGTGAGGGTCCACACCATCTGTGCTTAAAGCTGCCCCCACCCCATGCTGACCTGACTCCAAGTATAAACAGAGCCGCTTTGCATGTTTTAAAAGCTAACCACTGATCATCAGCAGCAGAAACAAACGCACCTCCATGATGGGCCCCACTAACCCTAAAATGTTTAACAGGCCCCACTCAGATTTCATAGCAGCTGGTAAACAATGAGTGTGCAACACTGTACTTCCTAAATGGCACTTTTCACAAAGGCACTAGAAAGTGCTTTCCACAGAATGTGGCTCTTTCACACCGGAGGCTCATGGTCCAGGGTCTGCAATTCCCATAGAGTCTGAAGACCCACTCTCAAGGATCCGTGAAGATTTTTTTTCCTTTTAAAAGAGGCCTATATGGGATTCAAGTTTAAGAAATACTGACATAATGGAGAGAGGAGGTGAAGAGAGGAGTATTAAGAGCTGAGGTTCTAAGCCTCAGTTTTCTTCTCTGTAAGAATGGGTCACCATGACCCAAGTCTTTGAACTGTGACAATTATGAGGGTCAGTCAGATCCGGTGTCTGGGACAATGCCTGGAAGGTGCTAGGTGCCAGTTACTGTTGAAGGACCTGGCTTGGTCTGCCACAAGGGAGCTGGGTGACAGGAGTCAGTCCCTGTCCTCAGCAGGCTGTAGCAGGCTAGGGTGTGTGGGCCAATGAGATCATGAATACAGCAGGGGGGTCTGCGATTTCTATTAAAGAGTCATTTTAAACCTCTGAGGAGCGACTCTCACAGAACAATGAAATGAAGCCCCATGAATGTCAGACACCCGAGAGGGGCATCCAAGGGCCAGCTCTGTCAGCTCTGCTCACTCTGCTAAATCAGATTTTCAGTTTGCAGTCTGTGCATTTTATGTTCTCATGGAACATGGAAGAAATGAAACCTGTCCATGGCGAATGTCACGGCGGAACCATTGCTAAAGTGGCCATAGAGTTCCTGTTCCCACCACCGGGGCCTGGCGGGAGGAAAGCCATTCAGAGTACCGAAGTCCTACCTGGAGCCAGGAAGAGCTGTTTGCTGGCTTTACTTTCATGACACAGAGCCCAGAAAAATCAGCTTTGGGAAGAGGCAGTTGGGCTCTCTTCCTCCTAGGTAACCTTTGCCCTTCCTAAGTCTACCTTTAAAAATGAATCTTTGAAAATATTTTTTTCCTTAAAGTCCCACTGCCCAGGCCACATGCCACACCAACCAGGTCCTATTCTCTGCAAGCAGGAGCTTGGCATCGGTGTTTTTAACATCTTCTTTGTGGTTCCACTGCACAGCTAAGGTCAGCGGTTTGAATCGTGGCTCCAAAATTGAAGTTCAACAGTCAGTTACCTGACCACGGGGTCACAGAGGGGCAGGGACTAAACAAGACAAGGGCTGTAACCACAGCAGTGGACATGGTGTAGTGAAGGAAGCTGGCTATTTGTAGCAGAACTGAGTTCAAATCCTGTGATTAGGGAATCTGTGGACTGTGTATTCCTGAGCAAGTGTCCTAACCCCTGAGGAATGATCACAGTGTATCATGAGGTTGTCATCAAGAGGAAAATTGCCTGACCCATGGACGATGTTTCTGCCCAGTAATTTACTAATTTATAATATTCACCCTTACTGGTGCTTGAGACTGGGAGTTCTGCATGGATACAGCTGGTTTCTGGGGCTTGGCTCTGTAGGGCCACCTTCCAAAACGAGGCTGTCGGAACCCAGAATGCTACCCTGGACTCCGATACTGTTCGGAATAAAAACTCTAGACTATCAAAACATGTTTCCCTAGAACAAAGGCCGAGAACCAGGACAATGACTGTTCTGGATATTTACCACTTTTAGGCTGGACTCGGCTTGCTTCAAAAAGGCCTGACAGGCAGTGACCACACTCACTCCATTCAGAGTCATATGAGTGGTATGAATGGAAAAACCATTCTTTTCCATACAGAAGGAAAATACCTTTCACAGCCAATGTTTTATGACAAGTTCACTTTTATGACGCTCCCCTATCAGGCCCTTCCCTTTAAAGAAGCAGCTTCCTGTAAGTACGTGGAAGAAGACTTTACCTGAATCAGGAGACATGCTTTACAAGGCTGGTGAGATTTATCTGGCAATAAGGAAGGGAAGAGAAGACACATGTGTCTGGGGAGCGTCTGTGGCTCATGTAAGTCCAGTGTGGTCAGTGCAGACTGGAAGCCCTGCGGCTCACTACTTCCAGGAGGCCCACACCCCTGCTTTCTAAGGAGCAAGAGTGAAAAGCCTAAGCAGAAAAACCAACACAGGGACATGAGCTCGGATTAGCAAGAGGTCTCTGTATGTGGTTTCACAAACCCACTGGGCCAAGGCTGTGTGGGTGCTATGTAACTCTTCCAAGGAAACAGAGGCCTCCTTCCTACCTGCAGCCTGACAGGGTCTCCTAAGGGTGTGGGGTGCCACTCCTTGCCACCCTGGGTCATGGGCCACCTACAGACTTCTTAACACTCTTTCAGCCATGATCTCAGTCAATTCTGGGGGGTCATGGGCTACTAACATACACTTTTGAAATTAAAGCTTCTATAGGAAACTTTAACCTAAGTTCCAAATGACCTATTTTAGGTAGAAGCAAAACCCAGCCCTATTGAGAGGCTCACAGCTGCCACACACCTAAATGGTGAAAAGTGAAATCTCTGATCCCTAGAAGAGTCAGGGAGGTGGGGTCTGAAGGGAGTCCTAAGAACCTGGAGGCCTTGGCCCTTTATGTGCAAACACTCTGGGCGGAATCAGATCATGCCTTCCAGTTCTGTCGGTGTTTACTGCAGTTTATGTTCTCATCACGACACTGACATTTCACTCTGAGCTCTTTCTGGGTAGGAAGTGCAGCACTCTTCCTCTAGGCTGGCGTCACGCAGCCGAGTTGTGCAGCACACTGTGGGCTGACACTCCAGCATTGGGTCACTTACCATGTGTGAGCTCTGGGCAGCTTTTCAGGACTGCCCCATTGCTCTATTGTAAACAGCTGAGGACCATTGGAACCTGGACAGGAAAGAAGACGACATATCAGCAGGGCCTGTGGCAGCAGGACAGAGCTGCAGGGACATCAGAGAAGAGGGAAGACAGGAGGACAATGGCCACTGCTGGGGCAGGGCTTGGGGTGACTCCTGTGAGACCACCTTTTGCAGGGGCACAGTACTAAAGGCTGGGAGCATTGGGAGTGGCACAAGCTCATGGCACAGACTCGGCTGCACCTGCCAGATGGAACTGCCCCAGGTGCAAGCGGCATAGCAACACCTGCCAGGGCAACAGCAGTAGCCCCTACACTGGGCCCAGCAGGTAGATCTACAGCTGCTTTTGGGGAAATGAATGTGAGCTTCAACATGCAGTAGCGAGAGTGATTTCTTTCAAGTGAGCACTGAGGAATTTCGCCCCCTGGAGGCGAGGCATCCTTGAGAGAATCACCTGGTGATTCTGGAACCACATGGGTGGGAAGGGGAAACCTTGTTTTTAAAGATATACTAAAAAAACTAAACTAGAAAAAAAAAGAAAAAAGGAAAAGACAAAACTATGGTTCTCTTCGCAAACTGTCCCTTTCCTGAGATAGAAGCACCTATCTGTATCTACACAGGACCCTATGAAACCCATATGAGCATGTGAGCATGCAGGCCTGACAGGGCTTCCTAGCCTTGGCAGAGGCCTCAGGGGGCAGAGTGTCCCTGGCCCACAGGAGTCATGGGGCTAGAACCCCACAGGAGAACTGGATCTGTGCATGGTGCTCACCATAAAGTTCGGCAAATCCATTCATGGGTACTCGGGATGTTCCTGTGACAAACTGCAGTAACCGGATCCGCTTCTCTGCATCCATCAGAAGCACAGCCTATGAACAGAGGCAGAAGGCCATCATGTCCCCCTGTGACATGCAGCACATGCTGCTGGAATGCGGGCAGGCAAATTTAATCTTATTTATATTGCCATGGAGGAAGACCTAGACAGTTGACCCTGAAAACAGAGTCAGTGTTTTTATTTTATTTTTTTTTAAATGGCTACCACAATTCCAGCCTTTCTAATCTTAGTGACTGATCACCAGGTCTTTCTTCTTCTGCCAAGAGGCCAAAATAAATGATATAAAAAGCAAACTCTTTGATGGCATCCAGCTCAGGTTTCTGAGTTTGAGGCTTGCCAGCTCCCTCAAGGCCAATTATAAATATAAGTGTTCCAGAATGGTCGACACAAGGGGAACCCAGGTGATGAGATAGGATTGCAGACTGCAAATTCCCCAAAGATAACATTTTATGAAAAGAAGGAAAAACAGAGGCAAAAATAGGCCTCTAAAGCCATCTGTGTGATGTTTCATATCTGGATGTTGCTTGAACTGCTATTAAAAAAACATGAGGGCTGGGGTGGTGGCTCAGTGGCAGAGCGCTTGCCTTGCACCTGTGAGGCACTAGGTTCAATCCTCAGCACCACATAAAAATAAACAAAATAAAGATACCATATCCATGTATAACTAAAAAAATAAAAAACGAAGTCATAGGTGACTGAGACTTAATCTAGGATTTGAAGATTGTTTTATCTTTTCCCCATACTTCTGCTGGTACTTGAAAAACAATAAAAATAATTTCTAATTAATAATAGAAATAATTACTGTTAGAAATAATATTAATGACAGAAATAATTTCTGATTTTTTTTAAACTTTAGAAATTATAATCTCTTTAAATTTAATCAGTCTTTTTTTGGTGGGGGGTGGGGTAGTTTGTTTTTTTTTTTTTTAAAGTTAGTTTTCCATCTGTCTGAACAAATCCATTTCTATTTCACTTCCCTCTTGAGCCGAACAGGTGCAAACGTTGGCCCTAAGATAGTAAATCAATTTTTATTTGCATTTTTGGTTGAGAGATGTAAAGATCCAAATTGGAACTAGTTTAAAAACAAAACAAAACAAAACTGAGAAAACAGTTTCTTCACAGAAAATGGCATCTTGGACAAGTCAGCCCTGACAGTGAGTGTGTACCCTGAGAAAGCTCATTCGATTTCCACTTCTAGAGTCAGAACTCTGGAGGCCACTGAACTCCTTTTCAGATTCACCTTACTCAATGGATTCCTCAGAGTTGCTTTAACAGGTGGTCAAGGAAGGACAGTGGCCTTTCATGAGGATTCAAATCTCATGCTGTGCATTACAGAAATTCTGACGGGGCCTCTTCCCTCCCTAATGGTCCAAGTCCAAGCAGACCCTAGCATCCAGCACCAGTCCTAAAGTCAGGACAGATGAGAGAGACCGCTGGTGAGTCCTCTGCCCCAACTCGGTGGAGCAGGGCCTGGCCGCACTGGGCTTACCTTCCAGAACCACTGAATGACAGGGTGGTTTGGGCAGTAGCCATTCTTGTAAATAGAATGCTGTCTCCAGTCGTTCACATCGACGTCACCGAGGCCGCACATGAGCAACTGTTAAGGAAATTGACCAGATGTAAGGAAGGCAGGGCGTGAAAGCTGAACACATCATACACTAGGAAATTACCCTTTTGTCGCTGTGGAAAGCGAGCCTGTTAGTGACTCATGAAAACCAATGAATGCAGATACGTGTTCCAAACTTCCCCTGCCACACTGGGTCACAGAGACAGCACAGATAATGAGGGTGATTTGATTCTAACCCTCACCCAAGGCCATGGCATTTCAAACAGGAATTAAGGACACCACATCAGTCACCTTCCTCCTCCCCCAAACTCAAGCACAAGGATGGTGGCCTTCCACACCCTGTTAGCATAGGCATATCACCTGGCTGTCTCCTTGAGAGGTTATTCATCTGAATATGTGAAACTTTCCTTACCCACCCCCAAATTAGTATGGGTGACAGCAAGAACTCATCTTCCTCAGATTGATTAAATCAGATGAGGTCAATTGGCCTCACCCATCCAGAGGCCCATGGAGCACAGACACGTAATGAGGCAGGCAGTCTAAGATTTGCTTTGCCTATCATGTATTTCTCCAGTAAAGGTTTATCATAGACTAATGAATATGATTCTTCCTGCAGAGGGACTAGAATAAAACAGAGAGAACTATACCCAAAGCCTGAAAACTGAGTTCCTAGGCCTGACTGGGCTCACACCTTGCTGGGTCCACCTGTGAGGTGACTCGCTTCTCCCTGCCTCAGAGACTCCACCTGCACAATTCCAGGCTCACAGTGCATGGCTTCTAGGACACCATTAATCTTGAGGTCTTCACTTTTAAGGTAAAAGTACAGAAAGCCAGTCCATTGAGGTGTCCTGGACAATGGCCGAGCGCCATCACCAGCTTGGCAACAGACACAACCGCCTTCCCTCCTCCTCTGTTTCTCTCAGCAACAAAGGGCAAGATATTCCTCTGGTTTTCAAGTTGCCCTCTTTCACCTACACCAACCGCAAGAAGCTAGGAGGGACACTCATCAAAACACCATTGCTGTTTTTCCTTAATCCACATAAAGGATGTCAAGTTCAAGGAGATCTCTGATCTACAATCTCCAGGAGATGCTCACAGCCCAGTCTGAGCTCAAGTTCCCCATTTATTACCATAGTGGAGATGGGGAGGCAGGCGGGATGCCGGGCCAGCCTGGCCTTGAAAAGCAGGGTGCCGCTACAAACCAGTTTTTCTCTCCTGGTGCCACGAACCCAACCCAGCTCAGTGGGGACGTTCCACAACTGCCCGCTCACGGGCATGGGCGCTATGGTTAATGACTTTTTCTATCCATTAGTCCCACATCAGATAATGAAGTGCAAAATAGAATTTATCTCAACTTCCTCAGTAGGTCATGACAGATTAGAGAATAGTCAAATATCATTTGTAATGAGAGATGATATTTAAAAATTTTACATAAAATGTTTGTAATACCAACCTCCAGCTCATTTTCATCAAAAATTTTAATCAAATCGATTGGAAGCAATTCTGTGAATCCCTGAAAGGATAAAAAGAAAAGAAAATCACCCTAAACACTTTTTTTTTCCTTGAAAAAGACCCATTTTACAGAAAACATAAGCTCTTTTTGGTTGCTTAGGTAAAACTCATTCCTTATTGATGATTCTTACGTCAGTGACAGTATCTAGTTAACCATAGTTCCCGTACAAACTGCAAAGTCACAACACAAATTCTTCCCCCAAGTCACGGAGTCTAGAAGGTTCTGGTAGTTAATATTTAAAACCCTATGATGACATGGGACACTGCAGGCAGGTGAATTGCAAAAGCCATTTATGACACAGCCATTGTGAGCCAGAGAGTACAAGCCATGGACACACAAGACACACATTTAAAAATAACGTGAAGGTATAGAGATGAAGCACAAGACGGGAGAGGTGGGGGTGTGCAGACTGGTCTGCTGTCTATGCTGGGCACACCCCCACCTCTGAGCAGTGGCGTGAGGCAACACTGGCCTCTCTGTGCTGGGAGAAAGCTGGGCTTTCTCCACGTGGTGGGGCCTGGGAATCTGTGTCCTGGGGTTTCTTATTTAAATAAAGTCTGAAATGTGCCCCTGTCAAGACTATCCTCACATTTTATGTCCCTTGAGACCCGAGTTTTTGTGTTCTGCTCCGTAAGGACTTCCTTACTCCTAGCAGGTACTGGGCTAGGGTTCGCTGAAGAGCTCTGCTACCAAGAGAGCCGCATCTATTCTTGGAAATTAAGTGCGGTTGGAGTTTCTTCTATTGTCTTTTTATTAAAAAAAATATTTTTTAGTTTCACATGGATACAATACTTTATTTTGTTTATTTACTTTCATGTGGTGCTGAGGATTGAACCCAAAACCTCACATGTGTGAGGCAAGTGCTCTGCCACTGAGCCACAACCCCAGCCCTCTTCTATTGTCTTTTAAACAACGAACACTCAGATTTAAATAAGGATTTCACTTTTGGTCAACACGGAACACCTCTTACAGAGAGGAACCCCCTTGGCCTCTGCTAGGGGATCTTCAGAAGGGGCCTGGTGACAACCGCAGCATTGAGCAACTGGATCTGGGAGGTGCCTGCTTCCTTCCTTCCCAGGGTGGAAGTGGGCACAGGTACTAGGTAAGACCCCACTGACAAAAATGTGCCCTACGTGTACCTGAACAGGAGGGCATCCCTGAGGAATTTCAAGACAGGCATAAAGGAGGGCGCAGCCACCAAAGGGGAACACAATGTCCCAGGAAGGAATGGCTTGATGGGAAACTGCCCTGCTCGTGTTCAGCCCAAGTCCTTAAACTACTTCGACCATGGCCTCACAGTAGTAGGTAGACTTCTCGTGGGTGCCGCCTGACACTTCTAGATGATGGCTCTAGCTCAAGGGTGTAAAAGGTCTTCTTGAAGCACAGTTAAGACAAATTGGAAAATCAGAGAAGCAAAGCAAGAGAACTCTTAAAAAAAAAAAATGGCGCCACACTACTGAATACCCTCATCCTGGAGACTGGTCAAGGTGTGAGGTGGGCAGGGTGGCTTTCCTTGGGGTGTCCCCACCCTCCCAGTGACTCAGTGCATGGTCAGCTCCAGCACACCTGCAGGAGGCCCGCCATCCTCCCTCAACCAGGACTTGAGGAGCACTCACCTCCAAGAAGGCGTTCATTTGCTTCTGGACCCTGTTCACAAATCTCCACTGGATGACTAAGCTGCAGAAGAAAAGGGCACACGCTCAGCCATCTCCCTCATGGCCAGGGTTCGCTGCTGTTTTACAATGGGGACTGTGGCTCCTTAGGCAGGGAAAGGGACAGAAACCCCTGTAACAGTGGGGCAAAAGGGGTCTGCTGTTGTGCACCCACTGTTGATTCAGGAATCTGTTCAAGAAGCCCTGGGACACCCGTGGGGAATATAAAATCCCACTGAGGATTTCCACAGCGTAACCGACCCCCACCCCACCTTACTTGATCAAATCAAATGTCACCGATACGTGAAGAAGGGAAAAAAGATCATGAGGGACAAGCACATAGGTATGTGTGTACCATACACACATATCCACACACCCACGTGCATAAATATAGATGTGCTTTTGTAGAGGGAGTACATTATCATGTGCACCAATCCTTTAATACCAAAATTTGGAGGAGGAATTGGAAGACTCTCAAAGTAACTGAAATTTATTAAAACCATTTTCCCTGTGACAGTGTTCTGGGCAGAACTGATCACAAAGCAAATCCACTCTGGATTTCATTAAAGACATTTTGTCCTCACACAGGGCTGGTGGCACCACAGCAATGGCCCCCGAGGAGCAGCCTGCATATCCCAGTGCTCAGTCACTGCTTATAAAACTGGGCTGCAGTCAATCATCAGCCCAACACCACCTTCTAGCACCAGAGTGCAGGGCCAGGGAGCAGTTACAGATTTCGATTGTACTTTTTTTTTTTTTTTTCCAGTGAAGCTAGCTGAAACCCTGGCAGAGCCCTGGCTCTCACTACATTTGAACCCCAGGATAATTATCTGCAAAGAGTGATGCACCACACACACACACGTCAGACTCCTCAAACTTCAGGTCTTAGTGTCCTGGGCTGGAGCATTTTAAAAAAACTATTCACCATCTGTACTTTCCCAAGGAAGACAATGGTGTTACCTGCTAAAACTGTCAAAGATCAGAACAAGTATGCCAATTAGTGTGGACAGGGAAGAGCTGTCGCATCTTCTAGTTTATTAAGCAAGGTTTCAACTTGAGAGTAGAGAAGCCTGTTGTGGGATGGTTCCCTTCTCCGGGTTTCCTAGTAGAGACTGCAACACTATTTCTTCCTAATCAGGAAGCACAGGTTTTCTTTGCAGATCATAGTTAAAGATGCTGAGACCCTCAGACCATGGTTTCAATGCAAGCCCCTTGATTAACTTCAGGTGAGAAGAATGAAGGGCACCAGCTTGTTAAAAGACAGGAGTGCTGTACACAAAACAAGCTCAGGCCACTGCTGTGACCCACAGATGGTGGAAACTAGGGCCCCAGAACCAAATGCTGCTGCACTGACCTCATCCCTGCACCTGGCAGCCTGGAGATCCTTGGAAGAGCCCAGAATGGTGTGCTTGAACCACACAGTGATACCCAAAATGACAATGTAACATACCCAACCAAAAGACCTTTTGCCTCGTACAAATGACCTAGGACTGCTTAAGAGCTGGACTTCCAAGAGAACTTAACATTATTCTACCAAACCAGAGAGACCAGGTTAAGAATATTACAAATATTAGAAGCATTTCATTATCCTTATGCATGTGAAATTCTTCCTAATCCATTCTAATTATTTTCCTAAGTTTTCATTTTGAAAAAGAAACCAAGAGAGAAAATACTTTATCTCTGGTAGTTGCTTATTTTACCTAATTAGTTCTTGCCACTGGGTTCCACTGTTGCAATTCTAAATTTTAGATGATACCCATATACTCCAAAAAAGAAAAAGATATTTGTCATATCTCTCAACAATTACACCTTTTCTCCCTGCTCTCCCCTTAATATCTGAGCTCACTGAAGTCACAAGACAAAAATCTCCATTCCATATTCAACATCCCACATTCAACCAGCCCAGGTCAAAAGGAGCTCCCATTGTGCAAAGTGACTAAAGACCAACTGAACACATATGAGCTGCTTTGGCAGGGGATGTCAACCAACTATGTCCTTCAATTTATTACCAGAAATATTTGTAAATATGTGTATACGTACTCGATATATTCCCTTTTGTTTTCATTTGTTACCATTATCTCGGACCCATTGGGCTTCAAATCCACTTGGTATGTCTGTAATCAAAGAGAGAACAATCACCATAATGAAGTTATTTTGTGTATTAAGTAATATTTTGCTATAAAAGAAAAAAATTATTCAAAAATATTTCCCAGAAAATGGGCTCTGTGTGTATGAGAATGTCTAATGAGGCTTTGAAACTGCTGAGACGTTACACACTTAAAGACGTTATCATTAATGGCAATTTATTTTATGGTTTTAATTATCCTTCATACATTAGCAACAATGGAGAAGAGCAACATTGTTCATCTGCTATTCATTGAGAAATTAATTATGTTGAAAAGAAAAAAGGACAGAGTGCATGCATCAAAACCAGAGAGATCCAAATTCTAATACATTCTGTTTGTTTCTAGAAATTAGATTTTATAGTCATAAAAAAAAAGGATGCAAGGAATTTATTGCAAAGAGGCAAAAGACAGGGACTTTAAAATAAGAACACAGGGAAGAAAGCAGCTTGAAAAGCCAGGCTGCAGACAGTTATTTGCACTAGGACACTTGTTGCTCTCTGCCCCACGGTGCTCTCCCTCAGAGCAACCCTGGATGAGGGAACAAAGCTGTTGACATCAAGCCATCCCTTTTCTGCTTGGTGTTGACCCAGCCCTGGCTTCATGTCAGTACATGTGATGCAAGACCTAGCACAAGAGAAGAGAGGGAGATGCCTTTCATTTAAGAATAAAATGTTGATTCTCATTGGAGGAATTTTCAAACAAAGAAGGTGGGAAAAAAACTTACCCCCACCAACTCCCCTGCTAAAAGACAGCCACATGGATATTTCCGGGGGATCCCTTGGAGTCTCCTTCTCCACCCACCCAGCTGTATTACAGAGTCAATCAAGCCTGCGGGAAGCTTTCCATAGCAGGTATCTGAGTTCTAGCCATAAGAGGGATGGGACTCCAGTGTGTACACGAATCTTTGCCCAGCCGAGTTGCTCCATCCATCTTCCCACCCTGCCTTGCACACCCAGTCTTGTCTCCTAGTCTTTTCTGTCTTGATTTTCACTCCTGTTCACACTGGGGTGGCATCGTCAATCGCATCCATCGTTGTATTTTTTTCCTTTTCCCTCTTCCTCTGGGAAGGGATCTCACTTTTCCACCACATGACTGAATTCCATTTTCTATAGTGAATTCAACTTTTGGCCTGATGCAGATTCTAACTCTATTCATTTTCCTCAAACCCTTCCAATGGTTCCACCTCCCTTTCCTGCTGCTGTCCTCCAGCTCCTGGCCTGTGGAGGGTGCCATTTCTCACCTGGACGATGGTGTAGGCATATTTCCTGGAGAACACTTCCAGTTTTTTTTTTTTTTGAGACCTGTGGACAGTGTTCATTTATACCTTCTGTACTCGTTTTCAGTGTCATATTGATTTTTCTTTTTCCTCCATTTAGTCCTCCTCTAAGGTTGCCTGCTGTTCCCTTCAGGAATGGAAGTTTTCTACCTGACCCACACCACTGACAGGTTAATAATCCAAGCCCATCACTTGATACAGGGCAGGCTTTCAGGGCAGCTCAGCTCTCCCAAGACAGACTCTTCCTTCCCCAGCTCTGGAACAGTCTAGGCAGGGAGCATAAATAACACCCACAACCCCTGGGCTAACACTCCTTCCAGGACTCACCCTTCCCTAGCTCTGCTTACAGGGGCCCCCAGAGAGCCCCTGGAGTTGTGAATTCCAGGGTGATACTGAAGGAGAGGGTCAGCCGCAGACATGGGGAGACATCTCTGCTGCCTCCCAAGCAGCACCCTGCATGACTCAGGAATGTGCACCTCTTCTCCCAGCTCACTGCAGGCAACTCACTGAGGTCAAACCCTTCATCTCACGTTTGACTGCCCCTTAGCCCAAGCCAAAAAGGAACTCATACTGCTGAAAACTGACCAATGAAGTTACGTCCCTAGGAGGAGCCTGAGCTACTGAGTGTGGGGAAACGGTTCTCCCTAACTGCTGGCCAAGTCCAATTGGTCCAATTCTTTTGTGAGGTAATTTGGCAGTAGGCATCAAGATTTATATATATATATATGTTTTTGGGATTTATATCAAAGGGGAAATTAATCAAGAATATAAATGTATATTCCAAGATTACATAGCTTGCATGACTATCCCAGGATTTTATGTTCATTTAGTAAATACTGATGAAGGCTAAATTGCCTACCAACAGAACATGGTTAAAAATATATTGTACATCTAAAAAATGGAAATCTGTCATGTTAATGGCTACACTTAATATTTACTGACATGGAAAGTTATCTGTGATACACTGTGTTGAACACTATGGGCACAGTACAATTTCACTTCCATAAAAATGAACAGAAACAAAACTTTCATTTGTGTGCTTACAGAGAATAATTTTAAAAGATACAAATCAAAATTTAGCCATGATTTTTCAAGATAGTGGAGATAGGTAATTTATATGAATTTTAGATATTTTTATTATACAGAATTAATTTTTACAAAGATAAACATTTTTTGATCAAACCAATAAAATTGTGAAAGAAAAAGAAAACCAAGACTATTGATGCTAAATAATGTGGCCACAGGCAATAGTCTGTGGTGCCCATTCAGTGGCAGAGCTGATTCTGCTGGTGGTGAAGGGTGTTCATGGGTGGGCCTGGGAAGGGTGGTTTGCTTGTCTTCACCCTAAGGCACTATCCTGGAGCGAGGCCCCCAGGTCCCTGTGCAGGCTTCTCAGTTCAAACCATCAGTGGTGCTGACTTCTGACCCTTCCTGGGTCTTCATTCCTTCCCCTGTGGGGCCATTCCTGTTGACCTCGTCCATTTCCCTACTCTGTTAAATACACACTTCCACCATGACACTGGCGTTCTGGGCCAGCGTTGTCAATAACTTGGGTCTGAAGTCCTGAAGAACATAAGACAAAGGACACTAACACGATGCCTGGCATGCAGGAGGTGCTCAATAAGTGCTTGTAGAAAAACTCCTATTTTTTTTCTTTAAGTTTATTGGCCTGATCATAAATTTCTCTCTTCCTCATAAAGACCAGAAGAGCCAAGCCTGATGGTGCACACCTATAACCCCAGCTACCTGGCAGGCAGAGGCAGAAGGATCACAAGTTTGAGGCCAGGCTAGGCAACTTGGCGAGTCTCTGTTTCAAAATAAAAGTAAAAATAAAAAAAAAATATATAAAAAGGGTTGGGGATATATGGTAGAGTACTTGCCTAGCAGATGCAAGCCTGGGTTTGATCCCTAGCACCAGAAAAAATATAAAAGGTCAGAGGAAACAACGAGACGATGTGTGACCCTCATAGAAGCAGACACCCCCTTAGCTGAGAAACAGTTTGGATCCTATTGAGCTTGCTGGACTTGGGCAGAGTGAAGTCTGTGTGCTTCGAAGACTCCATCCCTGGGTGCTGAGCGCTAGACCTGGCTCCCTGCGGTGTGTACAGCCCTGCAGGACGCAGCCTCAGGGGGCAGTCAGAGCCCACAGCCCCTGCCCTGCCATCCCTGGCCAGGCCTACCTCAGCTGACAGTCAGGCTTCCTACAGACAGTACTGAGGTCTCTGTCACCTCCTGCCCGACTTCAAACTTCCTCAGCTGCATCTGTCTGCCCCTTGACTGACCTGATATTAAGAGCACCACTCCAGACTCCAGGTCTGGGTGGGTCTTCCTGGCTCTGCCGTCCCCTTCCTCCACCTCACATTCCTCATTTTGATCTTTTCACTCGCTCCCTACCCCCAACCCAGTGTTCTCAACCTTTACTTCATCACAATCCCCACCTGGATGACTTACCTACATCTGTGACATCCGAATACGTGGATCTAAGGCACACTTGTGCTACATGCTACAGACCCTGGGGTGGCCATGAGCCCTTGCAGCATCTGAGATGACCAATTTTCTTCCTTTTCTGATCCCCCCCACCCCGTGTGGGTGTGTGGTGCTGGGGACTGAGCCCAGGGCCTTGAACCTGCTAGGCTATGCAAGAACGCCACCATTCATCCCCAGCCCTTTTAAAATTTTGAGACAGGGTCTTGCCTTGAACTTAGAGTCCTTCTGCCTTGGTCTCCAAGGAGTAGTTGGGGAGATCACCCTGTTGAGAGAGCATGCTTCACCTGACAGTCTGGGGAGAAATTGCTGCCCCCTGCCTCCTGTAAAGCTCCTTGAAGACCCATGCCCCAGAGCTTCTCCAAAGCGCCACATGGATCTGCTTTGCCAGTGCACAGTAAAGCACGATAACGTGCATGTGTGCATGTCTGAGTCTTGGGTGCATGGTTGGTCTTCTTGCTTAGTGTCTGACAACCACTCAGATACCAAAAGTTCTCCAGTGGCAACACAATAGGCCCCAGAAATCAACAGCTCCAGATTCTCACCAGCCAGAGAAAACAACCTGCACAACAATGACAACAGCTGCAACTCTGTTACGCGGATCAACAGCTACCAGACTTCATGGTCTGACACTTCTGATTGTGAAATGAGAAAGGGAACAGCTCAGAACCCCGTGGAAGCCTGTCTCTGTTTCACCATGGCAACTGCGCTCCCTCCACTCCGTGGAGAACATGACTTTTCTTTTGGTATGGACCTATTCATGTTAGATCAACTGCAGTGCCTGGCCACCAGTTCTGCAGAGGGTGGAAAGAGGCAAGAGGCCTGGACAGATGTCTTGCCAGTGCCTGCAGTTTTGCTTCAACAACTGACGTGTGAGTGTCTACCATGTGCCAGGCACCAAGATAATGGCAAGTGTGCAAGAGAGGCAGCACACAGCTGCCATCACCAAGAGGAAGTCTGGCAGAGACAGATGTCACACACATACTCAAAGAAACGCAAAGTTCACTGTGGTGCGCACCGTTAGGACGACACGAAGATCCTCTGACGTACATGGCCTGTGGTCAAGAGCTAGCATTCCAGAGAAGGGATGTCTGCTCCACGAGTGGGAAGGAGATGTTCCCAGCCAAAGGAAGAGCAAGAGCAAGTCCTGAGGCAGGAAGCAGCTGAGTGGGCTCCAGGCTGCCAGTGGGCTGACCCAGAAAGTATGAGAAGCAGGTCCATGGTACTTCTCTGGGGGAGGAGCAGGCCGCCCACACAGGGCCTCGTGGGACAAAGGGCAGACCTAGAGCTTTACCTCAGGGACACTGGGAAAGCCCTGAAGGTTTCTGGCAGGGAAACAGCATGATGGTTTTACATTCTGGAAAGACCACTGCACCATTATGAGAGGCCAAAGTAGAGAGAGACTGGCAAAGAGTCTCTGGGAAGACAGCCGCTTGGACTTGGGGGCTAGTGGTGTAAAGACAGGGAACAGATGGGAGGAGCCATGAACAGAGCTCTGTGGGGGCTGAACAGGAAGAGAGAGACCAATACCTGGCAGCTTAATTCACTCTAAATTCCTGCCCAGAGTGGAAAGTAGATACATGAACCCCTTGTTCATCAGGTTAGCTCTCTGAAAGGGGAAGGCAATAATTTGACAAATTGAGCACCTGATCATCTCCTGGGTCTGTGCTGACTGTGTCTCTCTACCCGATTCTACCCAAAGCCAAAAGACCCCATGGCATTAAAGGAGGTGGTTCGGTTGTTTATAGTGAACAATTAGCATCAAGTATAATGATAAACAGAATCTCTATCTGAAGTCTACTTAAAACTACAACATCCTCTGTTTAGTTTTCACTTATTAAATAGAAAATAGTTACATCCAACTACAACTAAAGAAAGTTTCCCAGCTCGTTTACTTCAACCACTGACATGGCTAACAGTTTTCTGAACTACTCTGCGTACGCTGGTTTATGTGTTTTTCTCTTGAGAATACACAAAGAGGCACTCGTATGCATGTGACACACAAGATTCATTTTGTCTTTGGTGCCATCCTTTCCTTCATTTGTTAAAAGTGATCTAGGAAAATCATCTATGTGCTACTCTCTTTTGGGGGACGGGTACTGGGGATTGAATCCAGAGGTGCTTAACCACTGTGTAATACCCCCAGCCCTTTTTGAGACAGAGTCTCACCAAGTTGCTGAGGCTGGTCTTGAAAACGGGCAGTTAAGACTCTTAAATAGGGACAGCTTAAACAGAAAGTGTTGTGGGGTTAGTTCACTTTCAATAATCTCTGAGGCAATAAAAAAATAAATCTATTTCGTTTTCCATATGGCAACCCTGAAAATGGGCTCTATGACCTAATTAATTTCACGGCCATGCAGCTTTGGTCCTGGAGATGGGAAATATCTCTGGGCTTTGGTCAGGAGCAGATGACACCTGAAGTCCCCTGCCTCGATCTCAGGGAAGCATCATTACTGGACAACCACCAAGTCCCAAGTTGACGCTTTCAGGTTTCAGACAAACACACCCTCCAGGGCCCAGGACGGTGATGAAGACCCCAAGCAGGCAGCTGTGTCTTTGAGAGTGACTTTTATGATGAATCCAGCCTGATGGCCACATGGGAGCACAGCAAGAAGAACAGAAGACAAACCCAAGCCCACAGATAAATTCCAGCAGGACAACAGAACTACAAAGCAGAGAAAAAACCCTGTGCCCTCAGCATGTGTTTACCTCGCAGTAAAACGATCACACTATCACTGAATACCTCAATGCTAAGACCAAGGATCGGCTTTGGAGAACAGAGAGGCTGATGCATGCTCCCGAGGCCTCTTGAATGTCTAACTTTGTGGGGAAGAGAAGGGGCCGTAACCAGGACTTGGCTTCCTGGGACAACAGGCAGGTGCTGCCACCGTGAGATGATAATGAACACCTGAGCTCTGGGTGGCCCTCCTTAACTGTCCAGGAAAGCAGCGATAGAGCCTATGAAAGAGACGATATTCTTTGAAAGCCAAAGGGCTCCTGGTGTCTCCTCCACGTACCTGCCCAAAGTTCTCTTCATCGATGCAGAACATGAGGTCCAGTTCAGTAGGATCATTTTCTAAGATCCACTTCAAAGAGTTGTAGTATTCACTATCCTACAGCAATGACACAGAAAGTACAGAATTAAAAACACAAACTCATCCGACTCCATTCAAGTCCTTTTAATATAACTCCATGCTCAAGAATTTACACTGTTCACTAATGTGATGGTGCCTGCCCCATTCCAACCCACCCTCCCCTTTAATTTAAAAGGGGAACATAACTTTGAGGGTTAACAGGGGTTTGCAGTTGACTCCTGTCCTCTGTGAAATGGGTAGAGGATGCCCACTGCAGAGGGGGTCAGAGCAGCTGGACTGTTCAGGTCTACAGAACTCAACATGCACACAGCAATACACTCCCCAGCTTTTAAGAGTGAAGATAGAGGAAAATGGGAAGGACAGAGATGGTTCTAACTGAGCACTGGTTTTACAGATTCCATCCGTTCCTGTGCTTTCATGGACCTCTGCAAGTTAATTAAAGCAAAAAGGGAGGCGACTCTGATTTCAGAAATGAGTAGGAGCGCCATGGGCCACCAGCTCTACTCTGCTCAGGCCCAGGGTCTCTACTGCTGGGGACAACCAGGCTCTGAAAAGGCCAAGATAATATGCACACTGCATCTAAAACACTGTCACCACAGAGTTCAAAATTAGACTTAAAGAGCAATTTCTATGTCCCTTGCTTCTTTTTAATGTAGCAATAACACAAGGTGAGATCATAAGCAAAGGCAAAGACTACAAGGAGAAGTGAGATGGCACCTAAGGCTGTGTCCCCAGCCCAGTCCTGACAGCATGCAGCAGGGGCCAAGGCCTTCTCTCCTTTCCTACTGTGAGAGAAGCAGCAGCTGCTCAGTCCTGGTCAGCATCAAGGACACGGCTCATGTACCAAGGAGTAGAGGGGACAGTCACTACACCCACCAGCAAGACTGAGGGAGGTCCTCAATTTAAAAAATAAAAAAGGGGCTGGTGTTGTGGCTCAGTGGTAGAACACATGCCTAGCCCGTGAGAGGCACTGGATTCAAGTGTCAGCATCACATATGAAAAAATATATAAAATAAAGGTCCATCGACAAGCAAAATAAATAAATAATTCAAAGAAAGAAAGAAAGAAAAAAAGACTGAAGAAGGTAGAATTTCTAACTCGGGCAAAGCTTCAAATACCCCATGTGAATAAAAGATGCATCCTGATGGCCCCGTGCCTATATTGGCACATGGACAAACACCTGGACATTCCAGAGGTAGAAAGTGGGTACAGGTAAATTGAAAGTAAAACAGAAGCATGAGTATACTATGAAAACAAAGTTGGCTTTGGCTTTTGTAGAAAATCCTATCTATTCTAACATGGCCAGTTCCAGCAAGATTAGTGAGTTCAGTGCAAAGTGAAAACCCAGACCACCCTCGGGAGGCCCTTACCCTGACTCTCCCATTCTGGGTGGGCACTCATCCTCCACAGCTAGCACAACTGCATACTCTTCCTATAGTCCTGGCCTTACCGTGATTCTGAGGTCAAGGAACAGAGGACAGGGAGGAATCTCTAGGCACTCTGCACTAGCAGGATGGAAGACAGGCTACAGTGAGGTCTCCAGATACCTCTTAAGTGTAATATGTTTGCACAAGTCCTGTGCCGGGTAAACGGGGGTAACTGGACTTTGGTGTATCTATCCTAAGTACCATGACCCCAGGAAAACTGAACAGTGATTCGCTTCTTACAAAAATTAGGGAGATTCATCAATTAATTTCTGCTCCCTGTTGTTCACACTGAACAACACCCACAGCAATCACTGTGACTTTGAACATGGTCTCCAACACTCATCCATAGGGCCCCATGATGGTCTGTGTCTACTCACCACAGATTCCATGTCATTCAGAGTTATCTGCTTTCCCAACATCATCTTGTAAAATGGTCGAATGAAGAAACCTAAAATATGGCAAAAATCGGGTTTATTTTCAAGTCCTTGAGGCTGTTGTACAACAGAGCATGAAGTAAAAGATTAACCCGTTTTCCAGTTGAATGAAACCAGGATAGAATAATCAGGAACCTTCTAGAGTAACCCAGAACCAGTAGGGGAGGACCTGGAAAGGGGGGCCTAGGGGGAAGAAGGTGCTGTCCCAACAGGCATGGTATGAGAGAGGACTGAAATGGCTTCTGGAGGCCACCAGTGAGCCCCAAGTCAAGCAGGAGTGTGCATGCAAATGAGGACATGGCAGAGGAACCCACTGGGGACACGTTGGCTACTGGTCAGGGTGGACACACATGGTGTCCCAGGCCAGAGAAGGGGCTGGGCAGGTAGAGCTTGTGTGGGGCTGGAGGGAAGGGCTGATCCCAAGAGCAGTGAAAAGTCGCTGAAAATCCAGGAAAACCCCACGTCTTTCAGTATGATTGCTCGGGCAGCAACCGGAGGAAACCTGAGGAGAGGGAGGCTGGGTCTGCACACCATTCCCTACAGTGTCGAGGACAGGGACTTCAGGGAATCATGGCAGAGAGGGTGACTCTTCCACCACGTGGACATCCCCCAGCAGGGACCTCCACAAAGGAGGGAGCATCACATGCCTCCTCGAGTGGCCCTGGCCCCTTCTTGCTTCACCCGCACCCCAGTGCCTGCAGCACGGGCCCATGTGCCTCTGGCTTGGCACGGACTTAGGGTTGCAGACTCCGGGATACTTTGGTCAGGTGAAAGGACAAAGCCCAGGGCAGGGGCAGTAGACACATGTGCAGAGGATGCTCTGCTGATAGGCATTTGCATTTTTAAGAAACTGAAGACCTGATGATCATGCACGGCTGTGGGCTCTGTGGCTGTAACTGATGTAAGCTGTGACCCACTGGCAGGGACCACTCAGCCATGGCTGAGCTCCCTGTCTGTATGGCCTCCCTCCATTATCCCGCCACAGAGCTTTGCTCCTGACCAACCCAAGCTCTTCTGACACAACCCCAGTGTTTGATGCTCACATGTGACAAGCCTCAAGGAAAAGTACTCCCAGCTGGTCTGTTTCTCCTCTGAGCACTCAGTGTACCCCACGCCCCCCTGCCCTGCACCCCTTTTGCCTACATGCTATTATTGTGATTCTTCTGCTTTTGATTTTTTTTCCTCGCTAAAATAGGAGTTCACTGAAGTCAGGATCAAAATCAGTTAGCAATTAACAGTAAAAATATATCATAAAATATATTAATTATTTATTGCAATGCAATTAACATAATTCCCCTGGAAATAGCTCTCTCGACAGTAACTGAAATGTCAATCTCTAATCTTAATTTCTTTCATTTTCAAACATTTCACACCCAAGTTCTTAAAAAATATTTCTGATGTCTCCTCACTGACGATTTCTACAGTGGCCTCTTAGGAGCACTTTTGAAATGACTTTTGAAATCTGTATGATAAGCCATAGCCAGGCAGGGGGTCTGACCTGTAACTTCTCTAAGGTCTTTTGAAATTCTCCTGTGATTTACATCTCTAAATAGGATGAAGTGATTTTGTGTCATCTGTCTCAGCAGGGACTCTGGGGTTATAATATTACTTTGAAATTATTTAGTCTTTTCACATTAAAAAATAATTCTGGGGACAAATGGAACAATGGCAGGATATTGATGGATTAGATCATTTTAATTAACTTTTCAATTAGTTTTTCCATCTGTCACCAGATCTAGCTCTCACTAAAGAAAACTTATTCTGGCAAACGTACAAAATGCATAAATACAGAATGTTCTGTGCTTCACAATTAAATTAAAAAAATTTTTTTTTAAAGCTGAACACAGACACTCTGTCTTCAGTACCCAAGATGACACCAGGAAAAAGATGACCGTTATGGGTGAAATATAAAAATTATTCACTGCATTAACGAGAAACAGCGAAGCTTTTACTTATAATCTGTGGTGTGAAAGAACCTAAAAAGAAGCATGGACAGCAATGGTCCTGTTCTTACAGCTTCAAGATTTCTTAATCACTTACCATCTAAGAGTTTCCCATGAAATACCGCCAGACCAGCAACTCTTCCAATAAAAGTGAAGTAGGACAAATGATCTTCATTACAGAGGCCCGAATTGGGATTGATCTGCAGTGTGTAGTTGTCCCTTTGGGAGAAGAAAAGAGAGAAATAAGGCCCAGTCATAATTTTAAACAAGAAACCCAGGAAGCTGAATTTTTCTTTGCCATTTGTCATTCAGTTCCTGCCGTGCTCTGGCAAAGGTCCTGCACCTGGTGGGAAAAGGTGTGATGGGAGGCTGGGACTCAGCCTCCAGTCAGCCTCCTCTGGGCCCAGCTGCCGAGGCCTGCTCATGTTGACACTCAAGCCAGGCAGAGTGAGAGAGATCTTCAGAAGCTGCTGTTTTCCTACGTGGGGTCCATAACAATGTCAATTTCTATGGTTCAGCAAGTATCTGGGGAAGATGAGATGGGCTGCGTGATGAAGGGGCTGAGCAGGGGCTCTGACAGCACCCACCCTTCAGATCCTCTCCATGACAGAGGCCAACTTATTCCAGAGGCTAAAATTTTTTTCCCTGTAGGACCCACACTTGGTTAATATAACCATCACTCTGTCCTGAAAAGCCCTCAAAAGCACCAGGCAGGACCCAAGTATCTCAACAAGGCAAGCCTCAAGATGCACCCAATGGTCCTGCTTTGATCTAACGATGAGGAGGATCAGTGCTTTTCAAACTGGACTGCCGGGACAGGTTCCTCCAGGGTCATCTTGGAGAATGTGGGAGAGAGGTGAGGATCTTGCCTCCTATCCTGCCCTCCACTTCAATGGTTTCCATCCATTACACAATGGGCTTTTTCATGGACTCAGTAACAACCACCAATACCACTGGGCAATTCTTGGCGAGATCAACCAAGAAGGATGTACTGAGGTTGTCTTCTAAATGAGCTCCTAAGAGACAGGTGGCCCGAGGAAGCATCAGCAGAAACACATGTTCTCCTAAAAGCCCAGGACCGATGCTCAATGCCTCTTGGAAAGGGCCACGACTATTCTCCTGGTAGCTGAGGTCAGCCTTCGACTTTCAAGGTTCCTCAGCCTGGAGAGAAATGGCTGGCCTTACTAGTGGCCAACATGTGTTGAGAAAGCAATTCAATCTGTCTCAGTTTTCCATGCCTGGCAGAGACGAAATCCTAATGCAAGGGGCAGCCTGGTTCTTCCCTTACAGGACCAGGGTAGGGTCCTTTCGTGTCCCAAGCATGAGTTCTCAAAGTCTTCATAATTTGCCTTTATAAGTACGACTTCAGAGACTGTTCTTGTTCATGTAATGACGCTTTCTGAATTCTGACTCTGATGAATTCTCCTCTTGAAATAAAGGAACATTACACATAAAAATTGCCTCTTGTTCCTTACCATAATTACCCAACACATTTTCAATTTCAATTCCAGGAACCCAACAGACAAGAGAAGAATCAACTTTAGGTGTTCATGGAGTACATTATTTCACCAGTTAGAATGAGAGCCTGATCCAGACTTGCAGGAGATGGCAGGATGGGGAGGGATGGAATTGGACATTGATTCATTTCAAATGAGTGATTAGCTTATCGTCCCATTGAGTTCAAATCCATTCAGGATAAAACCATTTCTGTGGGACCCACATTCTGAATGGACTCCATACTTACGTTGCAGAGTACTCAAAGAGACCGTAGTAGGGGTTGAACATCTCTTTGGACAGCAGGAAGAACCATTCTCTGGCCACGCCCCCATAGTCTAGACCTTTCTCTGATTCAAATTCAATCCACAGTCTAGCTTTTAGGACATCAGGTCTTTTTACAGACATGATTCTCCGGTAGGACTCTTCAAATATGTTATTTCTGTGTAGTTTCATTTCAAACCTGTTTGGAATATCAGCCTACACAAAAGAAAAAAGCAGCAGCTCAGGACAATATAGTAAATATGTACCTTGCTTTCTCAGGAAAAAAAAAAAAGGTAGAGTGATGGCAGGCTTCAAATAAACGTGCAGGGACAAGTGGTTCCAACTGAGATCCTCTCCTTTATGGATTCCCCCTCCCACAGACAGAATCCTCACTGTGTCATCATGGGGCCCACAGGGCATCTATGTACAGCTGAGTCAGCCATGACGCTGTAGAAGAAAACCTGCTGAGCACAAGGAAATCATCCTCGTCCCCTGGACAAACGGTGCGGGCACTTCTCCAACTACTAGCAAGTGAATGGCCAGCTCCATGTATGGTTTCAATCAAGGACAGGTAACCAAAACCTACAAATAATCCCCGCCTGGCCAGGCTCGGACCATCTGCGTATCTGACAGGGACCACAGGTGGTAAATATGATCCACGAGGCCTCCGAGTTCATTTGTCATGGGGAGTGCGACCCCGATTCTGCCAAAGTTTGGGCTGTGAGAACCACCTCCTAGAAGAATGAGGTCCAGGGCTGGCCTTGCGCTAAGAAAGGGGCTGAGCAGAGCACAGCCGTGCAAATGTGAGACTGAGCCAAAGCCACCAAGTCATTTCTGATACTGGAGGACACGTGTTCTCATGTGAGCCCTGGAGAACAAAGAGCCATTTGGAAAGTAGTTATCAGTGAGGCACTTGAACCACAGAGGGAGTGATCCGGGACAGAGTGAGGATGAGGCCATCTGTGCCCCGTCACCTGGGAGCATGCCCAGGGAGAGGAGGATAGACCTTCCAAACCGTGTGAGCTGGACAATTAGTGGACTCTGCTTTCCCAGTGATGTCACAACTGTAAGACTGAAACTGGAGCAGTACCATCAGAACTAGCACAAGAGGCACAGGTGGAAGGACTCGGGGGTGATGGGTCAGTGGTAAGCAACACTGTAATTTGCAGCACCGCCTGTAAAAACCTTATAGGGTTTCTGGGTTGTAAATTGCCACCAAGAATTGCAATAAGAAAAATTACACTAAGGCTGCCAAGTATTATAATTATTTCTTACATAATTTATAAATGTTAGTAGTTAAAACTATACTTCTGAATTTAAAGCGAAGGACTTGAACACTTTTAAAACCTGAATGTAGACTGTCTGAAATATGACAACCATATGCAACTGTATGGGCTTCCCCAGATTTTGTGACTGCAGTCATCAATTATTTTATATCCCACAAAAGTAATTTCTATCTTTTTAGGTATTACATAAGAAATTACCCATCAGGTGATTTGATATGTAATACTGAGTCAATTTCCACTTACCATTTCTGTTAAAAAGAAAATTCAGATTGAAGATCCAGGTGGATCAAAGTGCAGTAAAAAAGGGAAGGTAATATTTTTAGTATCCATGTAAAAGCAACTAATGGGGTGTTCTGAGTAACTCTGGCAGCTCACAGACGACCCAAACACAGCATTTTGAGACGAGAAGATTACTCACAGGTTTCTTTAATTTCTTCCTAAAGTAGTCATATTTCTGCTTAAATTCTCTGGAGTATGGAACAGCCTGGAAGATAAATTTATAAATATAGACAATGCAAACAATTTGCTTGAAATTTATGTACACGAAGCCAACATTCAGGGAGTTTCATGAATCATAAACCTTAAATACTTACTTCCCATATTTTTCATAGCACATTTACATAATGTCTACGCAGCACATGGGAAAGTCTTAGGACTAATCGGCATGGAATGGGGCTTTCACTCCCGAAAACAATTGTCTTTGCATTGAAGAAATCATTTAGGGTGCACTGCACAAACTAAATATGCTTTCTATGTGACTTTCATCAGACTTTAAAATATAGACATACAAATATATGTGCATAAATATATTTTGGGGGTATGGGGGATTGAACTCAGGGGCACTCGACCACTGAGCCACACCCTATCTCTATTTTGTACTTTATTTACAGACAAGGTCTCACTGAGTTGCTTGGCGCCTCGCTTTTGCTGAGGCTGTCTTTGAACTTTCCATCCTCTTGCCTCAGCCTCTCAAGCCACCGGGATATATATACACATATTTCCCCTGTTAAGAGTTATTGTCCTTGATGTTTTAACACACAACTCAAAATGACCTCTACTGGGCATTTTGAAAAGTCTATTCATGCTTTTAAAACCTCTGGGGGACATACCATGGGTAGAAAGAAAAGTGAATTAACCCCCTTGGTGAGGAACGTGGTTGGGCAGATGGCGCTCTGGGAAGACCTCCACAGAGGAGTCACCGGGGGTGCCCCTTACCACTCAGAGTTCCTGGAGGAGGATTTCTTTAAACCTCAAATGCCTTCTCTATGAAGCACAGGGATGGCACCACAGGGGCGGGCTAACATCCAAGCCAGCTGAAACTATTCAAAAGTTCTGGTGTCTCTTCAGGCCGAGTAATAACATTTTTACGTACCATTTACATAGCCCTTATTTGCTATGCTGTAAAGCAGCTTAGAGGCAAAGCCTGACTAGGCTATTGAAAAGGCTCATAGTTTTTTGTTTTTAATGAAGCAGAACGGACTGTCTTCTGCATATACACAGAGACACTAGCACCCACCTCACAAGTGGAAACTCACTGCTTTTTAATGAACAGTATAAATCTAGGAAGCAAACACTTATGCTGGTATCATTTAAGGATAAATTAATAAAATATACCAATTCTCAGGAAAATGTCTCCAGACTACACCCCTGACACCTTTTGTCATGCTTATTCTTGACCATAAAGAGAGAAAATTAAGAGCAAATGCTTCTGTCCTTCATCCTCCGTTTCATAAGATTAAACAAATAATTCATGAAACAAAAACAAATAATCATTCCATATGGAAAATGTTCATGTCACTTGTTTTGAATTTAAGAGCAACGAAGACATCATACATATATACCTTAAGAACATTCTAGAGAAGAGTCATACTGCCTAGGGCCTGTCCTAAGTTTTCAGGCCCATACACTTCATTTGAGTTTTCCACTGATCAGGACAGCTGACCATACATCCCATGTGTTCTGGCAATGTTTAATCTGAGGAAATCATGTGTTTTCTCCTCGTGTGTGGACGAGGGTGGTGGTGCTGGGATTAAATGCAGGGCTTCACGCATGTTAGGCGAGTGTCTATGCTGAGCCACGTCCTCAGCCTTCAGGTATGAATCCTGACTCTTGTCAATACGTGGACGACAATCCATGTACAGATGAGGATACAATGTTCTTATGCTAACAAAGACATGGTTTTCTCTGCTCTACCAATACTATTCTCCATGACCAATTAAAATCTATGTATCACTTTTTGGTGGTTCACTTGTTCATTTGTTCAACAGACATTTCCTGAGCTCGACTCTGTGCAGGGTGTGCAAGGCATTTTAAGTGCTAAGGGAATAATGGTACATAATGAAAAAGGTCCTTTTCCAGTTCCCAGTTCACTGGAGGCTAACAAGCTGTTGGGGCCGACAGGCAGTGAGAAATATGAGGATCAACAAACGCAGGTATCACAAGGGAGAAAAACATCCGTCCATCCAGTGCAGAGTTCAGTTCTGTGTGAGGTGGTCAGGAAGGGCAGCTCTGGGGAACCTCTGAGCAAAGGGAACAGGCCAGTGACAGCGAGTACCAAATCCTGAGGAGGGAAAGCCTTTGGTTGATGCTTCAGCTAGGCCTGTGACTGAGGGGAATTAAATTGAAGATGTGACTTCCTTCCATTCTCTAAGGCCAGGCATAGATCACCTGAATTTTAGGAAGATGCTGCCACCAGCCAGTTCTGTGACATGTCCTCTCTGCTAAGGAACGTCTTCACGGTTAAACAGAAGGGTCTGATCAGATCAGCTTCAGGCTCTTTCATTTCTAAATGTCTGATTCCCAGCAATTATTTTTCCCCTTCCCAAGTGTTGAAAAAAGGCGTTAATATTCATCACTGTTTACAGAAAAGCTCAATGGCATTTAAAAGGTGACAAATTTCCCAAGGAACAGATTTCAAAATGTTGGCCCCCACCATGACATCCATTCTTGTGCTTGCCTTGTAACCGGCAGGTGCTGACTAGATGTGGGTGGAAATAGGAAGCCGAGATATTTCTGGTCTTTGGACTTTCTTCTTCTGGGGAACGGTGCAAGAAAGTTGAACAAACATCATTCTCCTCCAGTGCTAACTATCCTTCCTCTCAAAGGTATTTCTCAAGATGGAAAGATCTCCTGCAAAGATTCCAACTGCATACCAGGACAGAGATGGTCATACGCAGCAGTTTCTGAAGAGAATTACGTGAATGTTTCTTGCATCAGACACACCAAATTATTTGCTCTCTCTCATAAAAACCTGGCATCTTGTATACAATTTAACTTGTAAAACACACCTATGTGAAAAATTAACATACCTGTGAAATTTAGCCCTTTGGCTCTGCTTTGAAAACGTTCTCTTCTTGGTAGTGTGAAACCTAGCCGACTGTGTAGGTCGGTTCTAAATATTTTGTGTCATTCTATTCTGCGTGATGCTGGACCAAAAAGGCTTGTGGAGATACTGGTGATGCCAGAACACCGGGGTCTAGGCTTTGTTCTGACATTGTGGGAATTGGCGACAACGCGATCAGCTTTCTGAGCTTCTGGTGAGCTGGTGGTAACACCTGCCCCGAGGACATTGCTGGGAGTTCCCAATCAGCTGACAGTCCTTGAGATGGCCTTCCTTCTAGCAGCATGCATGGACAGCACTTAAGGGCGCTACTGACGCATCCGTCAGAGAGAGCACATACTAACTTCTGAGAACTGCTGAACACTGAGCCACCACAGAAAGGGTCTCTCCTCATCTGACAAATGTGTATAAATGCTGGATCAATTCAGAGCTAAGATTCTGAAAACTTGGGGAAAAAGAGAGGGTATAGGCATCCCGTCAGCAGTAGGGCTCAGAGGAACAAGGGGGCACTGGACCCAGACACAGGTGTTTGTGTTTAGTTGTTCATCTTTTTCCCACAGGGATACACAATTTTGTCAACAGTCTGTATGTTCCAGGGTGCCAGAGCAGAGTTCTCTGTTTAGACCCTAACATCTTAGTGGGGAAAAGAAAAGTATCTACTGGCCAAGAGACACTGAAAGAGGCTAACCTATCTGGGACCACAAATGGGAGAAAAACCAAAAGAAACAGGCCTGTAATAAACCCATACTCCAAACCTGTTATGAGTTCAGTTATCCTATTGAGTAGGAGATTTAATGCCTCAGGACCAGATATAATAAAACAACCCGAAAAGATATACTAAATAAGTGTTTTTAAAATGGTAAAGGAGATGAATGAATTAAAAAAGCAAAATTTACAAGACCATTAAATAGTACTTGGAGCAAGCAAACAGTCACTGAAATAATAGATACAATGAACAGATAAAGAATAGATCCTATAAAAACTTTAAAAAAGAATTCACTGGTAGAACTAAGTCATAATTCACAATATGGCAGTGATAGCGCTCATGAGAGAGAATGTGAAAGTTAAGAGACAAGAAAGACAATATGTGAGAAAACCAAAGGCCCGGTCAGGAGTTACAAAAACACAGACTCAGAGCTTGGTGCGGTGGTACACACTCGGGAAGCTGAGGCAGGAGCATGGCAAGTATGAGGTCAGCCTCAGCAACTTAGCAAGATCCTGTTTCCCAGTACTGCCCCCAACAGATTTACAGAGGATGAAAACATGCAGTATGTGAAGAAACAACAGCTGAGAATTTTCTGGAAGAGAGCAGACATGATTCCCTGTGTTGAAAAATCTTGAGCCCAAAGCAGCATAAACAGAGAGAAATCCACACATACATGCATCATAGTGAAATTCAAGGACACCAAAGGCACAGAGAAAAAAATTTAAAGTCACCAGAGAACAGAGATATTTACCCATACAGAAATGACAGGGTTGACAACAGACTTCTTGCCATCAGTATGGAAGCCAGAAGACAAGCGAGAATGTCTCCAAAGTACTGAAGGAAATTAAATGACAATTCTTTCACCAGCTGAACTTCACCTTGAAAGAGGTCCAACCAGACATTCAGAGTGGAAGTGGTGCTGCTGGGCAGAGGCTCTCACCTTGAGAGCTCCAAAAAACAGAGACTGCTGTCCCACCCCCAAGCTGTTGAGTCAGTGGATCTGGGGTGGGACCTGAAAACATGCATTTCAAAAAAGTTCCCAGAAGAGGCCTGTGCTCTGCGGATCACACACTCAGAACCACAAGTGTACTGTGCACTTCGGTGAAAACCTTGGGAAACAATGGAGACAAGAGCCAATGGTGGGCCAAGAAATTTGTTTACACTCTTATCACTTGGCAAGAAAAGAGGAGAAAAACTGCAAGAGATACAAAAGATACACCATACAAACGCTAAGGAAGAGAGAAAGTGAGTGTAATTACACAAACCAACAAAACTCACACAGCAACCATCACTATGGAGATTTTGATACAAGTCTTGAGTGGATCAGACAATCAGGAAAGAGGTAGAAGGATCTGGATAATTTAAACATCACAACCTGGACCTAATGCGCACATCAAGAATTCTACATCCAGAGAGACACTACATATTTCTTAAAAACACAAAAAGAACACTTACAAAAAATAACCAGACCTCCATTATGTTTCAAATACCTAACAATATTCCCTTAACAATGCAATACAACTGGAAATAAGAGGTGGATAGGCAAAATCCCCTGTAATCCATGCTGAAAAGGAGATGCTAAATATTTACAAAAATCAAGGAGAAAAATCATATGAAAACTTCTCAATATTTAGAACTGAATAGTAGAACCAAATATCTACCCCAAGTTGGCAAATACCTAAATACACATATTCCTACTGAAAGCAGTATCACTAATAACAATAAAAAAAGCAAGCAAGTCTCCTTTATTAACAGAAAAAAGAATAGATATCTTGCTTGAGAGCAAACCTACCTGAATTTATAATGCTAAATAATTTTCACTGATAATTAATAAATAAAAAGGAGTAGTGTTCTGAGTGAAGGTGGGTGATTGATAAGTGGTAAAAAAAAATAGTGAAAACTTCAATATCATCATGTGAACCATCTTCTGTCAATTGCAGACAACATTGTTTCTTGAATTTGCCTTGTTTTTAATAATGGAGAAGGGAAATACCATTCTAATAATCAATTTTAGTGTGAATATGAAAAAAGAAGCTATCAAAGCACAGCAGTGTTTTTTAGACTATAGAAAGAAAAAAGTATTTGACTGTATTGGGGGGCATTTTATAGAGGGAATAGTATCAAAATAGCTGAACAAATTCAATGAAAGAATTAAAAAAAAAAAAAAAAAGAAAAAAGGTCAGAGGAGTCAGATCCAGTGGCTCATGCCTGTAATCCCAGTGACTCAGGAGGCTGAGGCAGGAGGATTGCCAGCTAGAGGTCACCCACAGCAACTAGTGAGGCTGTACTCAATTTAGAGAGACGCCGTCTCAGAAAATAAAAAGGGCTGGGGGTGTGGCTTGATGTTAAAGCAGCCCTGGGTTCAATCCCCAGTACCAAAACCAGAGGATGTCAATCCTCAATGCACATTGGCCCTGCAGCATCTCTGAAGTTTTCGATAGACATATCTTCATCATTTAAAATATAATTTGAACTGAATGAGATTAAAGCCACAAAATTTGTATTCAGGTACAGCTGTGAGAAAGTGAGTGGGTCAGCAGAGTTAAAGATCCTTAACTGCCAGTTCCCCCAAGGTAGCAACCACCTCATCCAAATGCCTACAGATGTTTAAAGTTGGAAGAGATGTAAATTTATTAGTGCATATTTACTAACTGTGGCTTAAAGAAATGACAACGCTCTACAAAATAAAGGCCTGGCTTTGCATCAGAGAAGGAGAAAGGGAGAAAATTTTAGTTATACTTTTAAACCATCCTTTTACAAAGGAGAATGAAACACTTCATTCTGTTACCATTAATCAAACTATATTCTTTTCCTTCACAATGAACATCCCATGAAAAGGCACACTTAGCTGGACCCCACCTGGAAACTTTGGTGAGGAGGAAGAATGTTAAACAATCATTCACTCCCGGCCCTGGCATCACGGTAATTGGTCACACACAAGAGATGCATATATAGATGAAATCAAAAGCTTATACTGAAGGGTCAGAGTTTGAGAATACTGACCGGGCCAGTGATGGCTGGGTTCTGCAGTCTTGGGTCTTCCCATTGAGTAATTTTGCTATCTGAAAATGTTAAAAAAAAAAAAAAAAATCGGCGCATTAGTTCAAGTCTATTTTATGCAAAGGATGTTTTAGCAAGAATGATTTCTGAATTCTTCAAAAGTTGTCCAGTGCCTTACATGGTGTCCCCCCCCAAGGGTAATGACTTAGTATTCTAGGGTTAGAAGGTAACTATGTGGAAATTCCTCACATACTGTTTAGTTAAAAAAACTCAATTGAAAATGCACAACTAAAGTGAAACCATCTTTCTGCATTGTTTTTGGCAAGCAATCTGCTGAAATTTCAATTATAAACCCCTGTTCTTTCAAGGATTTATAACTTGATCTTGATTTTCATTTAATTAAAAAAAGGCATATAAAGTTTTAGTTCCCCAGAAGGTTAACACATACACACATGATTTTTTTCCCTCATTTCAAATAGTGTTTTATTTGCTTATGGTATTGAAAAACTGCTTTCAATTAGGAATCCTGCATTGAACAAATATAATCCATTACATGCGTCACTTATACGCACACAAAAACCAAAGCAGCCAGGGCAGTCCAAAAAATGAGTATTAGATGCAGCCCAGGAAGACTCCAGAGGAAGGTTCCCTTTTGGCCGCATTGACAGAGTGGTTTTCTTTCTTCCAAAGGAGTCTACATTACCTTCAGCACTGCTTGTCTAGGGGACTGAACACAGCAGCTGGGATTGGTGTATGCTGCAGGGAAGGGGAGGACTGAGGAAGATGGGTCCTATAAGTTGGTCAAAGGCGGGTGGCAGTGGTGTGGAACCCTGTGTGCACCTGCCCTGAGGTAGGACTATTCCCAATGCACTCAGTTGTAACAAGTGTACCAGGAATTTCTAAAAGTCTGATGTTATTTTCATAAAAGCAGAGGTAAAGTTCTTTAAAAAAGAAAAGCTCCCAGAGCTCATGACTATTTTAGAATCCTTATTTTGCTTTCACGCTGGCATAAAACTTGCATGAAGAGTCTAAATGGTTTTAGAAGAAAAAGGCATTTTTGTGTCCCCCGCCTTGAAAACAGAAGACTTTGGAAAGGAAAAGTTGCTATTGGGATGGAAAACAAAAGAAATCCAAATAAAGCATACAGCAGAGTTGATGCCTTAAAACATCAACTTGGATTTTAACTGTTTCGACTAGATTTTGTCATAAAATCAAAAAATAAATTGGCTATTGCCAGTACAGGAGGATTACCAGAACCGCCTGCCGTACGTGAGCGGCAAGCTCCATCCTCAGCATTGCACCCAGCCTCCCCAGGAGGCCTCTGCCCCAAAAGAACAGATCAGCACTCCTCAAAACTGCCACATAAGCCTATGCTCCCTAAGAGCAGGTTTGCAGTCCGCCTGTGGTTCAAACCAGCAACCTGGCCATATCCCCACCCCTACTTCCTGGTGGTAACTGAACTGTTCCCATTGGTCTCTTTAAGAATTCCTGCTGAGGTGTTCCTTTTTTTTTTTTGAGGCTTCTATTCTCTTGGCTCCCCTGGGCATGGTCTTACTCTCCCTGTTCAAGTTTTCCTCTACTGCTTTGTCAAAAGAGCTTTCCAAAGAACTTATCTGACCACTGTCACCTCTGGAGAAGCCCTCTGGAGCTCTCCACCACCCGCAGAGTGAACCTGAGTCCCCACACCTGGCAGACACCTGTTGACTTGAGCTGGGTGTCACACTGGTTTCCTCTGTGCACAGGCAGGTAGGAGAAGCTGCACTTCTCTGAACACGGCACACCTGCCCATAGCCACACCCCCAGAACTGCTGCTCTTCCCCCAGCCTGCCAGGCTCAGTCCCATGCCATGGGAGGAAGCGGTCTGAAAGGGAACTATTCCCTCTGGCCCTCTCCAGCTCTCTCCACCTGCACTCAAACAGCAACTACTCTAGACCCTCATCAGTACACCTAAGACATGCCCTGGAGGGCAGGGGCTGGGTTATTCATCTGAGGCCTCCCTCTCCACCACTGAACAGAGGTCCAGCATGTAAGAGGGGATTCATGTGTGATCTCTGTAATGACTGAACGAAGCTGGTGGTGAAAACAAACCCAGTTCCCATGTGGTTATGATAAATATCAATTTGCGGCTAAGTGTGATCAATATACGAACAAAGGGTTCAGTTCTCCAAGCTTTTGTTTAAGATAACTTTTGAGTCTAAACTTGCTTTTTACCTTTGAGACATTAAAGTTCAAATAAAAGGATAGAAAGGAAACAGAACGATGAAAAACTCAGCCAGTTTTTCTACTACTAACTGGTTTGACAAGACTGTTGGCAAGTGAGAACGAAACAGGAATCACTGGAATTTTCTTTTTCTAACTTTTGTATTTAAGATACCTTGGCCACTTATTCTGGTCCTGAGAATAATATCCCTCCCAAGAGGGCTAGAGGTTCCATTCCAGATGTTAGGAACTATTTGATAAGTTATCAATCAAATGAACTAAGGGGTCTAAACTGAAGACCAGTACTGAGCATTCATTGCTTCTGAAATTTAGTCCTTTGTTGAACATTGTGAATCTGGAAAATGTCTAAGTTCTCAAGAAAAATTTATAAAGCAGAAAAAAAAATTAAATGACCTAATTATTTAAAGGACAAGTGCATTCATGTTGTACTTAATCCAGCTCTGCAGGAAGATAGGATGTCTCTGAACAACTTCTAAGACGGCTGCTTTCACTAGAAAACAACATATATAAGGACCTTATTTCTGTCCTGCAGGCATTATATCACTAACCAAATTTTGTTAGAAAACTGGAAAGAGAGGCTTCATTATGAGGGTAAAGAAATTCCTAAATGTTAACTAAACCCAGCTTGGAGAATTCCTACCCACTGGATAAGGCCTCTGAAAAAAGTAGGGGTTCTGTATTCTCAGGCTAGATTTTGGTAGAAAAGCAAATGACACTGAACTGTTTTAACGTCATGTTCCTCCCTTGAATCATGTTCCATTAAGTGAATCTTGGCAAATTACGGAGCACTGTCAGAAATGTGGCATGAAAAGTTAACAGGATTCTTTTAAACACATCTTTTTCTTAAATGGTTTTTGGTCACCTAAGTTTAGCTCCAAGAGCAACTTTGAGTATATTGTGCAGAGGCAAAATACATTTTAATATCCAAGCCCCTGAACACAAGTATGTTAGGACAGCTCAGATCCACCAGGCTCTGAGCAGGGTCTTAACCGCATCACTCAATTCCCAGAAGTGAAGTGGAGCCTCCCTTGGAGTGAGAAGGAGCACCCAAGAGGAGCACTGGAGCAAGCAGCAGATAGGTCATCAGTAAGGAGCAGCCAGGCATCCTAAGCAGCTGCCCCTTCCACCTCCCAGGTGCGGCCAGCCACACGCATGCCCATGGATGGCAACTCCTGAGACCTTCACCTCTGACCTTCCACAAACTTGACTTCAAGTCACCACTGATTAAGCACCTGAATATACAAGGCCCAAGTGTGCCCTTGGGAAAATAGGCTGTGGTTTTTGTTTCTAAGGTACATGAGCATGGCCCTTTGTGGTAGTGCTGTTCCTGCTTCCAACTCCTGGGGGTGCATTAGGAACATTCTCTTAAGCTCTTTCCAGGTCATCTAAGCCAGGACATGCCTTAATGTGTGAAATGCTCTCTGTGGGTCACAGAGCAAGGCTGTTACCACTGAAGACCTAGTTTTAATAAAATGTTCAGTATTTCTTTGAAAATTGAAATTATAATGCATAAAAAACTTAAAAGGTAACTGCTTTTTATTTTTTAATAGGAAGAGAGATGTGACCTCTTCCCTGCTTTAGCGAATTCTTAGAATTATAAATAAATGTTGTATTGAGGGGAAAATCGAGGTATACACATACATTTTAAAACATTTCTTGTAGTAAATTTATGATCCCTGTGACAATCTGTGAAGTATGCAATTCAGTATGTTTTTCCTGATCAAAGACTGAAAGAACTAACCTATGTGTGTGCTGAAATATGATTTAAACCCAAGGGTAGCTTACCCCTTTAAATACAGGTAAGACTACTTTTGGTTTAATTCTAAATCAAGGGGCACTTTCTTAATTCAATTTCTAACCCCTCAAATCCTCATCCCTGAAAACAAAGTCCTGCATGTAATGCACTCAGTCCCCTAGTAACATCTGCGAGAGGTATGAGGCTGGTCAGAATGTGACAGGTCCTACATGTATGAGGATTCCTCATGACCACACTTCTCAGCAAGTAGCTCAACCATGCACCTTTGGTTTCTGATGAAAACCTGCACAGCAGCTGGGGTTGTAGCTCAGTGGTAGAGCACTTGCCTAGCACATGTGAGGCACTGGGTTTGATCCTTAGCACCACACACAGAAAATTAATAAAGTATTTTGTCTATTTACAACTAAAGGAAAAACCAAACCTGGCACAGGCTTCTTGTTTACAAGTTACATGAAAACAGAACCCTCACATACTCCTAAATTGCATACATGACTTGAACTTGAGATTTGAAGTCTTCTTTTTTAAAATAGCTTTTTCCAGAAAGTATAAGGGCTATATCAATATGATCCCAAGAAAAACATGTTACCTCAAAATAAAAAATAAATACCCACTGGCTAAAAGCAAACATTTATTAGTGTAACTTTTAGTTGAAATGAGAAACCACACACTTATCCATAAGTGCTGAAGCAAGTGTCTTCAGCAAATCTACAATTTTGAGAAAACAGCTGCACATGTATTAGTGTGGTGGGAGCGGGGGAAACATGCCGCGAATAGAAAATAAGGTCAGAAAAGGCATCTTGCCATGGGCCTCTGAAGGCAGGGTCTAGAGAACTTAGTCGCAGCTAAAAGCACTGTTCATACATTTGTTTTGACTAAATCAGCTTCTAATCTTATTTTCTATTTCCAGAGTGTATTTATTAAAAGCGCAAATGTCAAGGGATCATCAACCAAAAAGTAAATTTTTTTATTAAAAAAAAAAGTTAATGGGGGCAAGATCAAATTGGGTGAAAGCTTGAGGAGCTACTTTAAAGCAAACTTGGGGTGAAAGCACAGTACCGTACGAGGGCACTGAGTCTCGGGGGTCATTCTCTCCACATAACACCTGGCTGTCTGGACAAAGCAAAACAACAAAGCTTTCACTATCACATTTGAATTACCCTCCCCCCTCCCCTTCCCCAGCAACACCTGTGCGCCCATGGCAGCCCTGACTTACTATGATCAATGTAAAACGTCCGTCCATCCAGGTGAATTCTTTCTTCCCAACCAGGCTAGCATCCAGGGAAGGGCGGGGGCGGGGAGAGAATACAAACATCAATCAGGGGCTCCAAATTCAGAGGCAACATTGGAAAACTATAGAACCCTTTCTTACCCTTATCTTCTTGGGTACATCTTAACACTGAGAATAAATTAAATATAAACATTTCAGGTAAACTCCTGACCTCTAGCAATATGCACATGTTCAACCATCTCAGATTTCTTGGTTGTGGGGTGGGTGGAGTGGGGGGAGGGATCTTGAAAGCTCTAAGGGGAAGCATCAGCATGCCATGGAAGAGTTGGGCTGGAAGAGCTCATTTGGTTAAATAAATACTGAGTACTACAGGGAGGGAAGGGGAGGGCTAATATAAACACATTAGACACGGTGACTTCATTCATGTTATTAAGAGGTTGTGTCCTCTGCTGTGAACTCCCCTTATTCAAACTCAGGAGCTAAACAATTTGGATACTGTTTAAGATGAGGCTGGTAAGTGCTCATCCTTCCATCTGTCCTGATTTCCCATCTGAAACTCTGGAATCCAACAGATTCTGACAATGTACCTTGCAAACATTCTCCAGCCTCTTTCTCTCTGTACCCAGGAACCAAGTAGATGTGAACGGGGAGGGATATTGATAGTACTGAGAACAGACTGAATGCTAACTTTTGTAGCTTCAAACTTTGCCCCATCAGGTAAGAGGAAGGTTCTTAATGCTTGGAAAACAATAGTGAAGAAAAATCCCCTTTAAAAGAAAGCAGTCTTAGCCTTCGAGCCTGCCCGCCTCCAAGCTTTGTCAGGGCAGGTTGCTGAGGAGGATGTATGGGAAAGATTCACTCGGACTCCCATCTGGACCAAAGGGCTCCACTCCCTCAAAGAGAACTTAAAAAATTAGACGTGTGAACAGTCACCACAAGGGAGAAAAAACTTGAAATATCTGTAGGTTAAATGACACATACAAACTTCCTGAGATGGCTTATGCCTTTTTCTCTCACACCATTTTCATTTTATTCCCCATTAGTTAAAACAGCAATGTGGGTGGAACTCACGGGCTGCTACATTGTAAAATAAATGCATGCTGCCTAAACTGTCACCTGTACTGAATGCTTCTTGCATACCTTAGTTTACAGTCTATCTGCCACTAGTGGCTGGCAATTCAGAAACTTCTTTCCCAACTACTGAACACATACTTGGAATGCACTAATAGAAACCCACCAAACACCCAATCCTATTCAGAAATGCAGGCTGATGGGACCCAGGGTGTATGGAGAAGGAGATGCTCTCAGGACCTCTCTTCCTCCACACCGGGTGGATATATGGAGAAGAGTTTTAGACTGTTCCATGAGCTTCCAATGTACTTACAGGAAGAGGGCCGAGGTCATTGGGGTTTAACGATGCCTTCGACCGCATGTGTACTGGAAACTTCAGGCGTGGATCTTCCTGCAGGAAAAATGTAAAGGGTGGGCAGTGTTAAGAGGGACTCCCTGGTGTGGTTACCAACTCTCCTTTTCTTGAATTGGGCATTCCAAATCGACCAGGTTGTCTGTGCGTGGGCCATGGAAGGATCCCAGCTCTCTGCTCTGCACAGGAAGCCTAGCTGACCAGCTCCCAAATGAGATTCTACTCTTCCTCCTTGTGCTTGGTGAAAGGAGAGTAAGAACATTTAAATAAAAGGTTAACTATATCCCAAGACTTTGAGAAGCTGAGGGGGAAGGCTTGCAGCAGGGATTTACCTTGGATATCAGAGTGGAGGGAGCCAGTGGTGACATGGCGCCACTTCAGAGAGGGAGTAGGACAAGGGCTGTGGATGTCCCTTGTGGACCCTGACTTGGGAGGAACAGCAGTCCTGTGGGCCTGGCACCCTCCACTCCTTCCTGAGCTATATAGATTCCGAATCTGGTCTGATGGGAAGTCCTGTGGCTATTCCAGAGACAGCCCGCTTCATCAGGTGAAATCACAGGCCCCTCGCTTTGGAACTTTACCCAGATTCCCAACTGAGTTCTGCAGATTGGATTCTCATTCGTGCTTTAGTATAAAAGCTTACAAGAGATTTTTCTTAAGGTATATATTTCATGAGATACCACAGAAAAGAAATGTAGACTCTAAAACTTGAGCCATGATCTACAAAGAATAGTGAGATGCACCATGTTGTAGCACCCCTGGTTAGGAGGCTGGTGCAGGGTCTTTGTTTCTTGAAGTGAGGAAACTGAGTGTTAGAACACGGACTTGCCCAAATATTATGCCTGGCATCTGGGAACTGCCTGATCAAAAGACAATACATGCATAGACCACTTAAAATGTGATGTAACTCAGAGAATCCATGTCTTTTTTGGTGGGGAGGGTGGTACTGGGGATTGAACCCAGGGGCTCTTTATAACCGAGTTTCATTCCCAGCCATTTGTATTTTGAGACAGGGTCTTGCTAGGTTGCTGGAGATAACCTCAAACTTGGGATCTTCCCTCCTCAGCCTCCTAAATCACTGGGATTAACTAATGCGCCACCACGCTCAGTTGAGGATCCATGTCTTTAAACTCAGATGATTAGAAAACGAATGCTAAAACCCAAAATAATGCAGTGTCAATCAGAGTAACAAATTATCAGCTCAGGATTAAAAATCAAATTTCTGAGACATTTGACATTAGATTCATTCAATTTTATCAAAGCATTTGCTGCTGTCAAATTATTAAAAAGGTTTTCTGCTTCAACAGTTTTCTAAGCCAACAATAAGTTATATTAGATCCCAGGATTGTAATCAAATGACAGATTTGGGAACTGGTAAGAATCAAGAGTTCACAAAAAATAAAATGAACCATTGCTTTCTGTTAACTATAGTAAACTTCTAATCGAGGAACCAATCTTTTAATGATTTATTTCATTTGTAATCAACGCTGACCCTGAATCATATATATATTTAAAGACAAAGAAATGACACAAAATCCAGTATTCTACAGCATACTGGAATGCATGCAGAATAAACATATATACTAAACAGATTTGGGATTTAGAAGGCCCAAGAAGCTGGTAATCTGGTAAAATTATGTGACTGGTTAATTGCAGACAGAGGAAAAACTTAAAGCATAGGACTCCACCAAAGCTGCCCAACTGGGTAAAGTCACAGCTTCCAAGGACTCTTGGGTGCCCATGTAGCCAATGACCATGCCAGGTGTAGAGCCAGACTCTTATACACAGGAGGTAGGGCTTCTGCATGCTGTACCAAGGCCAGTCACACCTTCCAATCACATGAAGTCAAGTGTGCAAGACAACTGGCTGGTAGTTTAGAGAAAGGGAGAAAGAAGCCGAGATTAAAGCAAATTCCAGTTGGTGTGGGAACTGGAGTGGAGCAAGAAGTGTAATATAAGCTTAGCTTCACAGTCTGCTAAACTGGCCTCGCATGGAAACCCAGACTTCTTGGGACGTGAGAGCCAGAGGGGTCATATTATTCCCCCAATAATCAAAATAATGGTAGTAGCTGCCAATGACCAAATTCTGAGGCTGTCTGGAGATCATGACAAAGCTGCTCTCCCACTGAGGCCTGGGGTCAGTAGGGACAGCTTCAGGGATGATAGGAAGGTGGAAGGCTAATGAGGTCTTGAATGATAAGAATACAAATGAATCAAATATGCAGACACATGGGCTGTTCATCCCTCTCCTTGGTAGTCTGGGCTCTCTTTCATGCATGAATTTCTTCTTCAATTCAATTGAAAGTGTTTTTAAATGGAATGCAAAGGTTCAGCATCTTCTCTTAAATCAGGGTTTCCCTAAGTCTTAAAAATATAAGAGATCGGAGTCCTTGTTAGTTCAAAAAAAAACAGCTGTGTTTTTCCTTCTTTCCTTCCTGGAAGAGACCATGCCTAGGCTACAATCAATTTTATTTGTTTGAACTTGGGAAGAAAACAAAGCTGAAACTTAACTAAGGTGTAATCTTTCTTGTTACAAAAACAAGCCGGTGCTTTGTGCGGTGAGAGGCATGGACATCCTTTTGTACTCAGACACTGTTTGAGCTGTTCCCTTAGCAGAGAACACAAGGTGAGGCCTCCTGGGCTGCCATCCGCCACTTAACGGCCTCTAGCACGCACTCCTTGCTCCCTGACCCAGGTGGAGACAAGGCTATTCTTTCCTGTATTTTCTGTTTCCTTTTAAAATAGTTATGCATATTCCAAATGGACTGCCAGCAGGCTACCTTCATCATTCGTGTCTAGGAATGGCTGTCATAACACACTTGAGGTGCACACGGGGAAGCACTGGCCTGGATCTTCTGCTGCTTCTGGTTAGCACCAGAATCCGCAGTTTCTGGGCTAAAGGGGGGAGGAGTACTATTTTCATTATTATCAACTATCCTACCAGATTTTTTTTCCTTTTCCTATCCTAATGGTCAAATCTAAGGAGGGCTGCACTGTCCTCCTATTTATTCTTTCAGAAAGTAAACAAACCAAATTTTAAGTCAGAAAATCATCTTTACTGTTCCCTGCCCCTCTGTAATTTGTTAAAATAGACATGGCACTCGGAGTGTGTCTTCTATACTGAGACACTCTGGCTATTCTTTATTTAAAGATAATGCAGCCAGGTCAGCACACCTGGGTTTAGGGAAGAAGGTGGCAACTTGGGGGGATGTCCAGTTGTCCCCTTAAGGATTTTTAACAGCAGCATCTGTGACAAAATGTTGTTCTATCAAATTAAAATTTTAAATGAGTAAATTTGTAAATAACAGTTATCTGGGTAAAAAGGGGCAACTGGAAATTAAAACTGGGTTTCATTCAGCAATGGTGGCAGCAATAAATAAGGATAGTACTATTTAAAATAAAATCTGCCCAGCTGCAATTACACTGCAGTTGTGGCGTGAAAGGCTGTGAAAAGGTTAGGGGATTTGATTACTAAGCTAGTTCAAATTACTAAAATCATAGCTTATGTTGGCAAGTCACAGTGGCTCCATACACGGATCCATCTGCTTTTATAATATTTACCCCCCTGACTCTGGAGCTCCAATTTCTGGCCACGGATTTGAAATTATAGAAGCACTATAGGAAATGGGAACACCAGCAGATAGCCAGGGTTCTGTGTCAATGACAAAAAAAAAAGAACCAAATCCAATCTTCACTAGTCTGTTTTCCAAAGAGCTGCCTGTCTCTTATTCTCATCTGGCCCACAAACCTGTAATACTATCTTTAGACTAAAAGGTGAGTCAAACAAAACTCTGTGTCATTATATGCCTTAGACGCAGTTATCAGTTTACCAAATGAATGTCATCAGATCTCAATGATAAGTGCTCTTGGCAGGTGAGTAAATTCCCTTACTGCAAAATAGCAAGAGCTGTAAGAGCGGCTCTCACTGAAGACTGTTTGGAAATGTGTGGGGCATTTTTAGTTATCAGTATTTCGGGGGTGGGTGATGGCAGCTATTAGCTCTCAGTGTCAGGAGCCAAGGACGTTAGACATCTCACAGCAGAAGGCCCAAGCCTGCCTCGGTGCCAAGAACGCCCTCACAGGGACATACTGCGCCACTCTGCATGACTGTAGGGAGCGCCCTCAAGACCAATCCTTAAGGACTGGATTAACATCACACCACACACCAAGTACAAATGACGGTCCAGGTCACCTTGGTCGACGCCTTTTCCTTAACGTTATACTGCTGCTCTCCCAACTGGACGTATTGGTGTGGACCACTAGGGAAAGGCATCCAAAGCAGATCCAAGGCTGAAGAGCTGGAACCAGAGACAATCTCCAAACTCAACCAGCTTTCACAAAACCTCAGTCCTAAGCAAGCAGCACAAACGATGCAAGGACCAAGGGAGTCTGGGAAGGGACTCTACTCAGACGACCAGGGACAGGGGGCAGGAGGCAATACGCACCTCCTGCAGCATCAAAACCCAGAGATGAAAGAACACATTTCGGTTGACTTAGAGGTCTATAGATTATACAGTAGAAAAACACCAGCCACTTCTAAGAAGAGCCACAGCCTAGAAAAAGCCACCACGGATCCGGCAAAAGAAATGAAGTGAGAGAGGAATATGAAGATGTGCACATTCACATTTGCATACTACATCATTCAGGTTCTTTCTCACAAATGATCCAGGAGCACAATGAGATAACAACACGGTAAGAAAAATTGACTATGACAAAACATGTACTGAAGAGAGTGGTCAGATTTACAACCAAGTCATTCAATGCATGAGATGCAAAATACCGATGTGACATAAACACTAAAAACTAAAGCGATAGGACAGGAAAGGTGGGGTAATGTCAATAAAGTTTCAAAAGAAATCTGACAAAGAAAAAGTATTTTTAAATAATTTGTAGGAGGTGTGATTAAAAAAAAAAAACAACCCTAGCAATATGGAACACATTTATTCCAAATGTGGCCACATCTCCAACGATACTGGCCATGTCCCCAGTGTGCTGTGAGGACAGGCAGGCCAACCCGACAGCAATACCCTGCAGCTGGCATCTGTGCTCAGACCCTCTCTGCCCGCCAGCCCAGACCTGCAGCCCAGACAGCGGGCCAGGAGACCCTCGGGAGACGTGCTTTGGAGTCTGGGAAACTCCCAAGAGCTTCGAGGGCTGAGCAGAGAATCAATGCCAGACCTCACGATGAACACGGAGCCCAAGAAAAGCAGAGCCTTACCCATGTCGTAGTCTTTGTGTTATGGTCAATGAAGAAGGGCCGGCCGTTGGGAGCTATCCTCATTTCCCAGCCCGGTGGCAGGAAGCTCTGTGTGACTTTGTGTTGTGGTTTGGGGGAGTTGTAAGGTGATGGCTGTGGGGACTGTGGATTGGAAAGGGTATCTTTCACAGCCCGGCGTATGGGTGAATCCTTGGCACCCTAAGGAATAATAATGAGCATTAGAACTCTTGACTGTGTGCCATTCCAGTGCGTCAGTGCGTCAAATGCACCCGGGGCTTGCAGAATGCTCCTCCTTGGACACGGACAAGGAGGAAGCTCCTGGAAACCCTGTTTCTTCATTTTGCTTACTTTTAAATCCACCTAACTTTATACTTTGTTTTTCTTTACACTTTTTTTTAAATTGTTGGTTAAACACACAACAATATTAAATACTCATAACCATCATTCTTTAGCAACCACTTGGTAAGTATCAAAAATACTCTTTGATATTAAGCCTTATGGATGGAGAATTTACAGAGAATGGAGAAAAATAGGCCCCTGCTCTCAACGAGCTCACAGTCTAACCAAAGAACAGATTGGCAGATTTTAAAGCACAGAAGAAAAACCTCCACCAACGGAGACAATCGCCTGGAATGACAGAGTTAGTTGTTAGCCATGTTTGTGTCAGAGCCCGGAAGAGCTGTCACCCTTTCCCACCTAGCAGCAGCCCGACCCAGAGAAAGAAGAAACCAACCCACGGTCAAGTTTAGAACCTCAAATGTTTCCTCTCTGGCTTTTCTAACTCTGACATTTGTGACATCCAGGGATGGCACTAAACAACACAAACAGGAGAGCGCAAAGCAGATGTCCAGCAATGACTCAGAGGGCAGATGTGCATCAGAGACATGAACGCCCATCCCATGAGATCACCTACAGTCAAAGGAAAAAATGATCAAAGCAACAGCTATGTTTCGAAACTCAATATAAGCACTGGTACTTGAGAGAGTTACTATGCAGTTCTAATGCGGTAACAGGCAATAAGGAGCAAAACACAACAAGAATGGAAGAAGTTCTGAGAAGAGAGGCCACATCCAGCACAAGTTACCACGCACGGCGTCAGCCAGAGGAGGATGAGGACCGTGCCAGGCCTGGATGTTAACTGGGTGAGACGGAGAAGCATGTGGGGAGGCTACACAAGGACACCCCCGGGACACACGACTCATCAGGAGGAGGCTGCAAAACTGAAGTCCGCGTTAAGAGAGAAGAGAGATGAGGAGAAGCCACAGGACAGAGGTGACCCCAGTTAGACGAGGGAGCCTTCTCACCTCCAGTGGGGCAGATAAAGTTACAGTTGGCGAACTGAGGCTACGAGGCCGGCGGATCTGAGGCTCGATTAGGTGGTTGTTACTGTTTGTGGCTGATCCGGAGGCACCATCTTCTGCAAGCTATTTTGGAGGCAAAAACAAGTTAGCTTCACATGAGGATCTCCCTGCGTGTGACTAGAAGCGTGAACCCAAACAACACCACACAGCAATAATAAGAGGGTTGGCCTAGTTCAAGCATGAGGAAATAATTAAACATAATAATGGGGGAAAGGATGGGGAAACACATTCAAGGGGAATAAAAATGAATCACTGGCCCCCATAAAAACTAGCCTCCGAAGAAGGGGGTGCAGGGTAGGGCTGCAACAGGCTGATTTTGAAAATACCTTTCATGTTACATTTAAAAAATAGATCCAAGGACAGAGCGATTTGAGGACCAAAGTCTTCCTTAGGCAAATGCTATACTAAAGTAATTAAAGTAATGCATGTCTTTTCTGAGACCATTATTATTATTTTTGGTAAACAACGTCTTCAGAGCAATACATAAACACTGGGAGAGGACGTGGGTGATGTGTGTCCTGTTTGTTATGGCCTGGGCCTGCGTTTAGGTTGGATGGCGATCTTCATACCTGCATGATTGGTCGAGTCCAAGTTGTGGTTCGATTGTTATGATTGACATAGTATGTGCGTCCCTTAGCATCTTTTCTTTCTTCCCAGCCTGAAGGTAGGCCCGGCGTGGTATGTACATAGGCCACTGATGGCTGTTTGTGCAAGAAATCGTTATTATTTAACAACTAGCATTTGTATTCTGATCAGTTTTAATAAAGTAACACACAACCAGATAATTCTACTTTCTGGACAAGGTAAGTTAGTTTCATTTGCACAGAAAACATTCCAAAGAGTGTCTGAAAGACAATGATAGCTTTTTAAGAGCTTCAAATCCACCGTGAGACGAACCCCACACAGCTGGGTGAAGGGGCTCCACATTCTCACAGACTCAACTTTCTGACCCCGAGGTCTTACCTGTTGCTAAGGTGACTGTTAGGAAAGAGAAAGACACTATGATCTGTTCTAGTTACTAAACTTCACTGTCAAACCACGTAGAGTTGAAAGGCATTCAAGCTACTCAACACGATGGACACTCCTGCTCCACACAATGGCACAGGGGTGCTCCTCTAGCGCAGTCCTGGGTTCTTCCAGCTACTGAGGCCCTGTACATGACAGCATCTGGGGCAGAATAAAAATCCAAAACAGAGACCCTCCTGGATGCTCAGACTCCCATGGTGGCATCTAAGGAGCACAGGTACATCTGCATGACTCAGCTGGGGAGGTCCTGTCACCAGACAGAAGAATCCCAAGGAGCCTCAAACTGAGACCACTCCTACCCAGTACACCGATAAGGAATGTGTCCCTTTAACTGGCCAATGAACAATGGGCAGTCTCCAGGGAGACTGACTACATTTGGCTAACCCAAGCTGGACTGCAGAAAGAGACTTTTGTTTCTAAGAAGCAGTCCAAGAAAGGCAGTCTGGATGCAGGAACACCAGACGAGCAAGGATAGGTCAGGGACTCATGAGGTCACTGGACGCGTGGGGTGAGAGCTGTCCTGGGAAGGGCACCTCTAGACAAGTGCTCAGAAACAGGAGGGCAGCCAGGAACCCCAGGCTCCTGGGAGAAGGAACCAAGGTCCAACAACTAGGAGTGACCTGTTCCGTGAGGCTGCTGCTGCCCTGGGTGTTACCTTTCCTAGTTAGGGTAGCTTCTCTGAGCTTCCAGGTGTCTCACAAGGCGTTACTCTTTTTTTTAATGAGGTTGAGGATGTAGATCTGTTGGCCCTACACCTTCCTGTCTTTATACCACTGTTTCTGTTCACTACTAACAACCTGAGCAGCCAAAGAAGGTCATAGTCACAGGGCCCCTCAGTGGACCCCAGAAAAGCACAAGCAAGTCCCCTGCAGGTACTCAGGGCTGCATCCGAAGAGGCTCTGGAGGCCACCTCATAAGCTTAACAGCACACTCTGGAGAAAAAGCAACTGCACAATTAATTGGGAAGCAACAGACTCAGTAGTTACTGCTGACCCAGCAAGGCAAGATTATTATCCTGCTAAAAATGCAGCAACCATTTCCTTGACTTTTTTTTTTTTTTTGGTAAATCCCAAAGGTGTCATAAAATAATTCCAAGATGACCACCTGGATCCAGGTGGGGAGAGATTCGACAGGAGCAGAAGAAACCTCAACTTGCAGACTTCAGTCCTCTCATGACTAGACAGATTAACCCACAGCCTGAGCAGAGCTGCCTGTTCTTTCTTCTCCAGCTGGACATTAACACAAAGCACTAGTTCTAGGCTACCTTTATTTGAGGCAATGATAAAAACCTACTCTTAGCAGTCAATCAGTATTTTTGGCAAAGTGCATGCTACCATATTCTGACTTACAATGATTTATATATTCAAAATGCCTCTGACTAAACGAAATACTAAGTGGAGTCTGTTTTTTTGTCCTTTTTTTCAGTACTAGGGATTGAACCCAGGGGGCTTACCACTGAGCTCCACCCTAGTCCTTATTTTATTTTATTTTCTAAAACTTTTGAGACTGGGTCTAAGTTGCTTAGGGCCTCACTAACTTGCTGAGGCTGGCCTCAAAACTGGTATCCTCCCTGCCTCAGCCTCCTGAGTTACCGGGATTACCTGCTGTGTTACTTCTTGGGGGGAGGCAATTCTGCTCTCAGAAAACTCAGTTCCAGAAATCTTCAGACTACTAGTACAGTTAAGTGTCCCTGGAAACCATATTTATGAGGTGACTGATAAATTGCAAAAACTTGGCTGTGCTGTGGGTAATCTCAGAACTGAAGTCTAAGCTGTTCGAATTTCCAGGGACTAGGTTATTTTCACCGATAGCTCAATTAACAGTACTAACCAGTTTATGGAAAACGGCAGAGTAGTCGAGAGTACACTGAATTTGATTAAAATGTCCATTGTACCTTCTTTAGAGAATTGAACTGGTGATCTGTAATTTAGTGGCATTTATGTGAGAGGGTGTTATTAAAATGTTTCTTTACTGTGTCCTCTCCAAATGAGCATGTAGAACAGACTGTGCTGAGGAGTCCATTTGTGACTCAAAACACTGCCTGGATGCACATGGCTAGTACATCCTGGGAACAGCCCCAGCCTTGGGGCCACAGACTTCTACTACTGCTGTGTGCATACAGCATGCTCCAGACCACCCCGGGAAATGAGGTGGGTTATCAAATATACAAAAACAACAACCCACCCTCCCAACCTGTGGCTTAGTATATTTACCATCTCACAGCTTTTTACTTGTAGACTGGATTTATCACTGTGTTGTATGATTGCAAACATCTACCAACTCCTGCTTTACAACAGCTCTGTTTCTTTCATTAAAATGATGAACTCGATCATGTTTTAAACTGAACAAGTATCAACATGGTTTTGTAAATAACCACTTTGATACTGACCACCACTGATTCTCCAAGACTGGCTCGAATCCTGCCAGAGCAGTATGTTAGTGTAATTTTAGAATCTGCACAGTGAAGATTAAAGGACTGTGTTATTCCTCTCCTGGTATCTCAAAGGGAGGGCTCTGGCTTAGCCAGCCAGAAAGTGACACCAGTGTGCATTTACTTGCCACAAATCAAAGGGCTATGGTTGCTTAGTTGAGAATCAGGGCCTTGTTGTTATACTATAGGAATAAATGCACCCTAAGGAAAGCCAGATATACCAGGATGGTTATTCCACACAGTATATGAGCCTAAACACCCTTCAGTGTAGAAAATTTATACAAAGTGAGCTATACTCACATCACTGAATATTAAGTGATTATTAACATGTCCCAGAAGGATGACCATAAGTAAAAAAGAACCAATTTGTAGAGCATTATGTATATGACAATTTACTTTTCTAAAAGAAAACAGCATGTGTGTGTACATGGGAAAGCCCAGAGGAAGGAGCAAGGTAGCCCACCCTGGGGAGCTCCAGCCTGGGCACACAATTCAGTGTAGGACAATGTGCACAGGGGCAGGAAAGGGGGTCCATGAGGCAGAAACCATGTTAGGAGACAACTGGGGAACAGGACATCCAGGGCAGACAGAACAAAGGATGGTGGGGTGGAAGGGAAGCAGTGGGGTTGGATCCGGAAGGTTCCTTCCAAGTTTCTCGAGGTATGGAGAAAGCACAGCATGAATGACACATGGAGGGATTATTTTGCTCAAGTCTTCTAAAAATCAATACCCAACCCAAACCCATATTTTAATTCATGGATGAGGAAAAAGAGAGCACAGGCAAGAAGTCAGGAAAAGGGAAGTTTTTGGAGTCAGATGGAAATCTCATTCAGATGGATCACCTTGTCCTGCCAGGGGACTCTGATCACGGAGCCTGGTACTACACTAATCCAGTTTATTCTGCCATTTACGATCATCAGCTGGCACAACATGCCAAGACAAAAACAGGTTGCAAGGCCAATAAAATGCAAAAATGGATGACACACTGACCATGCGCAGAGTGAGGTACTAAAATCATCTCATGGAATGATCTGTTTACCTCTAGCTCCACTACTCCCACAGACATTGCCAGCATACAGTGGAACTAAGCAAGTTCATGTAGAATTCTTTGAAGCCTCCTGGAGCCTAAGCCTGGATCACCCAATGCATGACTTTCATTGAAGCCAATGCAGCTCAATATTGTCAATCATGCTGACTGTTACTGAATGTCAATTTGATTTTCTCTTGTACAACGTTGAGCACTTGAATCTAACAATATACCTAAATCACTTTTGTAAATTATCAACATCCTTCAGAAAATCAGCTATTTTATACGTAAAGTTATTCAACACTAATGAGCAGTTACAGCAAAAACAATACAGGTGAAACAATAAAGCAAATTCTTCAAGTAGCTATTGCATCTCAAAGCACAAACTCAATGCTAATCTGACTTTAAGGATCAAGTAGAGCAGAGACAATTAAAATACCCAAAGTAAAGTTAACCCCAAACATGAATAGCATAAGATATTCAAAATAACGAATAAGAAGAATAGTAGGTAATTGGCTTCAAGTAGCAAATTTTCTAGATTGTTTAAACATCTTAACTCATTAAGTCCCAAGTTTTTCATTCTGTGAACATAATAATTATTTCCAAGTTACCATAAACAGTATATTTGTTGCTCAAGTTAAGTCTTTATAGGCGGGATAAAATGGGAATGCTCCCTGCCCTGGGAATTGTATGAACCCGTCCATTCTCCTGTGATTCAAGTCTCTGGGGCAGAGAAAGGACACTAGCTCATGATGGAAGCACAGAAAGTCTGGCCCCCTGTTAAAAACAAACAAAAATGTGATATGGGAAATGCAGAGAATGTAGCCCAGTGCACAACCAGGACACACATGTACAAACTCATGCATTTCCTATGGCTTCTGATTACCTTCCAATGAAATTACCTTAACCCAGCATTCCAACAAGCAAAAGCTCATCAGGAGTACAAACACTAGAAGGCAAAACTATACTCGAAATAGTCAAATTAAACACAGTTAACCAAAGCTTGATGGTATTCCTAATATAGTTAATGGGACCAAAAGTCATTCCACTTTCCCCAAAAAGGGGAAGTTCAAAATAAAAAACATGTGCATCTCTGTAGCACAATGGAGCTGATCTTATTTGTTAAAAAGTGACAGCATTTTCAACATTAATCAAAATATGAAACCGCCCCTTCAGATCTCTGCAATTAATGTCTGATAAAGTGTGTCATTACCGTTGGCTCCTCACCACCCGAGACTGTGGACGACCGTGCTCTCCTAGTTGGGGTATTGGGCTGTTAAATGATAATTGACATCAGTGAAGTGCACTCAGGGGATGACCCATTGCACAGTGAGCTGGGGATTATGGCTGTGACAGCGTTGGAAGGCAGGTGACAAGAGAGCAGAATCCCTGACACCAGCTCGGGCCAAATGAAGCTGAGCAGTCGCTGACCACCAGCAGCCAGAGGAAACCCCCCCCCCCCACACCCTTTGCTGCCCAGGGAGGCTCAGGCTGGAGCCCTGGTCTGGTGAACAATGCCAACCTCAACAAAGTGAGATGGTTAAGAAGGGAAAAATGGAAGCAAGTCTGCTTCACCCTCACTGTCCAGGACTGAGCAGGTCCCTAAATCTGCCGCACTCAACACTCAGGTGCAGGCCGCTGGTGATCAGAGAGTTCACAGCACAAGCGGGAGGAACCACCAATCTCCAGGAAGGTGAGCTCTTTGGCAAATTAAATTGACATTGATTTTGAAAAGGAGAGAAAGTGCCATTAATTCATCAAGGAAAAATCACAGGATCATCAGGCTGAGGAGGACCCCTTTCATCACAGCTGATTGTTCTCTTTTGGGGACCCATACCGAACCCCTCCCACAAAGATGCTCTCGTCAAGCTTGTTATAAACCAGTCAACTCTATGTAGCTCACAACTGAATCAGTTATCTTGACTAATATACTTATTAGTTCATTTTTTTAAACAAAAACTAAAACCTAGGCCAAAATATCCTTTGAAGCCAAGTAAAAATGGACACGATTGGGAAGACACCGATTTCAAAAATTTTAAATGTGCTTTTTCCCTCCCCCCTCAAATTCATACATAATGAAGTATGTCAGAAAATAATCAGATGTGGGGCAATAAAAAAAGGTCAAGGTCAAAATGCCAAATCAAAAGTGTAAAACTGCATAATATTTTCACCTCCAAAACAGGAAAGAAGTTTGCATAAAATCTCTCATTTGTAACGTGTATGCCCCACACTTCCCAAGGCAGTGCTGACCTGTCTTCCAATTGGAATATTTAATTGTTACATACCCTGGATGTTGCTAACCCTCTGCCACTTCTGTTGCGGATAGTTACTAAACTGTGGGGCAGTGAGCACAAACTATTGCCAATTCTCTGTCTTTAGAGAGAGAGCAGGTGTCTTTGTGGAGTTTAGAGTTGAGGCCACGGGGATGCAAAGGAGCATGTGACTACCCAGAAGAGTTCTTCCTGTTTTAAGGGGTTGGTGAGTTTGCAGGGTCCCCGCTCGCTGGAGACAGTGACAGTCATTCCACAAACTGGAGGGAATTACGAACGTACCAAGTACTTTCCGTCAAGGAAGCACATCAGAATTGGTGAAAACTGAGGTGAAAACCAAAGCAGCAAAGTTTTAAGCATTTTGTTGACCTGGGTGGCAATACCAAGTCTGTGTGTTGGAGACCCCACCCTCTCCTTGGGCAATTTGCGAGGCAAGTTTCAAGTGTCACATTGACATGGTGAATGGATCTGCACAGGAAAAACTCTTTCTTAGGAGCCAAGATTTCAAATCAGAGCCCAAAAGCCAGCTGGTGACTGGAAATAAGCATGGGTTACCGGTGGTAGGTGGGCCTGCTCTGCAACCGCGTCGGTGACACTGCAGGACCGCAGCCTTGAGGAGGGCTCTCTCTGCTGGAGGGGAGAGAAAGACAGGGAGTGTCAAAAGGCATTCCCTAGAAAGGAGCTTCACTGGTTTAAAAAAAATTTCTATCACTCAACCCTATGCATTAATTAAAAGAAACATCCCTTTGCAATCATCAGAGTGATCCTTTAGGGAGTGAAGTTAGCCTGTTTCAAATCTCAGTGTTTTCAGTGGACTGGGATTTTCAACGTCCTTAGAATTAGTAGCCAAAGCAAGAGAGGGTGACTAAACCTACTGGGGGGAAGCTCAACCGACCCCTGCAACACTCCCAACCTGTAGCCAGCAGTAAGAAGTTAGCTTGGGATGCCAGCTCTATGAGACTTCTCATGTCACAGGCATAGAGGAAAAAGGAAGAAGGAACAGAGATATAAGGCTATTTGACATTGACTGACTCTCACAGGTGACAAAGAATCGGTTGGACTCTATGTCCCCAGGAACTCAGAATTCACCTTGTCCTCCTTCTCCTGAAGGATGAGGTACTTATCATTTTAGCTTCCGAGTTCAAGTCGTACAGAACAGAAAGGAAGGAAAACAGTGGGGCTCGTCCAAAACCAACCTGGTACGAAATGTAGAATGTTCCTCCCATTCTATGTGATTAAGCAAAGCCTGACAGATCTGAATGGAGATGGTAGCAGATCACAGACGGAAAACAAGGGGCTCTCTTGGGGCAGATTTAGCCACCATACAAGTCTGTAACATGCACTTATTTTTAACATTTTGCAATGACAAGTAAAATAAGATAATGTCCAAGAAAAATTTTGTGGCGGTGACAAGGACTATCATGTAGCTTTCCCACACTGACTTGTGTGGAGGAGTCGCTTTTTAAAAAATATTTATTATTAGAGCATTATAGTTATAGAAAGTAGTTGAGTTCATCCTGACAAAAATCACACATGCATGCAATTCAATTTTAGTTCATGTTCCCCCCATTCCCCATGTCTCCTTCCTCTACTGGTCTTGTTTTCGCTCATCTATTTTTGTTTAGTTCTTTCTACTTATAAAAGTGGAATTCCCTCTGATGCATTTATATGTGCACATTATTTTTAAAGAATTCGTTCTGCATTTCCTCCCCTTCCCCGATCCTCCTCTCACCCTCTCAATTTCCTTCTTCTACACTACTGATCTTCCCTACAGCTTTACGATATCCGATCCTCCCCCTTTTCTTTCCTTTATCTTACTTTAGCTTCCACATATGAGAGAAAACATATGATCTGTGAATTTTTAAGTCTGGCTTACTTCACTTAGCATGTTCTCCATTTCCATCCATTCACCAGCAAATGCCATAATTTCATTTATAGCTGAGTAAAATGCCATTGTGTATATATACTGCAATTTCTTAATCCATTCATCTGTTGACATATCTAGGTTGATTCCATAAAGGAGTCACTCTTGAATAAATGTTCATGCTACTGTCCTTGACTACAGAGTGACCCTGAGAGGCAAAAACAGAGAAGTGTTCCCTAGACATTCTAACCCTTACCATAATCTGAAAACACAAAAGTACTGCACTTGGACCTGATAGATACGTGTGCATGCTTATTTTTGCTTATAGAACAATTAAATGCAAGAGCTTGCTATGCAAATAACTAGAAATGCCAATTTATTATTGAAGTTGAGTAAAACTGACTTTTCACTTGTTTCACTAAAGGTATACAATTGCTATGGTTTCAGCAATTCCTTTTTTCATAGATATTAAGTACATGACTTCATGGCTTGTTCCCATAGCAACAGCTTTACCAATTCAAATATCCCACATATACAACCTCTTTTCCTGTTCACTTAGTACTAAATTTTCATCTCAGTGGTATTCCTCTTTCTGAAAAACATTTACAGAATTTTAATGTGAAACCATATTAATAAGTAATCCCCGCAACTCATGTTAACAGTGATCCACTATGTCTTTTGAAATGAAAATACCCTGCCAAAGGAGTGAAAATCTCATGAATGCTTGCTAGGCTTTTGTATTTATGGAGTCCTATCTTTATATTCAGTATGCTCATGATAGTGACTGTTTCTAGGATGTTATTTTCAGTGGAGAGACTGCCATATTCCTATAGTGCATCTTCCAGGTCAGTTTCTTGAGAACCACTGGGTTTGCATTCCATCTTAATTCGACACACATGCTAGGATTATCTATAGGCTTTCTCTGCAGTTTTGTCTTGTCAAATTCAAAGCTCTTCATGACTGATTGCTTTGCTTTTCCCTGGAGATCAGCCCTATCTGAAGCTTCTAGAAAGCATTTCTCTGATGGTTGAGAACCTCAGCCCAAAGGCTACCTTGATACCAGTGTCACCTTACACACCCTTTCTTAAGGACTCATGCTCTGGGACTTAGGAGGTGTCTTCTATTCCCATTCAAACCTTGTCAGGGATGGCCACTTAACTCGAATGCCCTTATCTGTGAAGTGGGAATTATAAACTTCTGAGGCATGGCTTCAGATGTTCAGATCAGGAGGCCCAAAGCCTTTTTCTATCATCACCATGAAATAATCATCACCATAAAAAAAAAAAACACACCTTGATGACGAAGGCACTATTTTTATGAGCTTTCGGGCTGGGAAAGAAATTCTACAAGATTACAGCTAGTAATTACAGAATTCATGGAACCTTAACCTTTTTTTTTTTTTTTTTTTTAAAACAAATCAAGAAAAAGAGCTGGTGATGCATAGCTGTTCTCCAAATCAAAAAATATTCTTACCTGCCTGGGCTAATTTTAGTATAATCTTGCTTCTGGGGAAGAAGAAACTTTGGAAAATGTCAGAGATAACTGGAAGTTGGAAGACCCTTGGGTGTCATTTACATACAAGATTCTCCTGAAGCAACATTAAAGAATATTGCTTGAGACCTCTACTTACAATCAGAGAACTGAACTGTTCCCCATTGGAGTCTGGAGTGATCTGAAGCCTTCTGCTCAGTTCCTCTGACAGCTCCTGAGGGCTGGTTCGAGACACTGGGGAGGAGGGCGGTGGGGGCAGAGCCAGGCCAAGCGAGTCTCCAGCCATATTCACTTCTTCTGAAATGGTCTCCCAAGGCTTTCAAGGAATGAGACATTGGGGTAAATGCTAAGAACTGGGGATTGTCCTGTCCTCAATGAAAACACACGCCAACCATGGGGATAGCTATAATGAACATGTAGTCAACACTTCACACGAGGCACACAAACTTCAAGATCATTATGAGGAAGAAATGACTCCTGTCCCAATTAACAGATGAGCAAATTGAGGCATGGACAGTAACTCTCTTGAGGTATAAGAGCTAGTGAGAGGCATGGCCACCAAGATGTGACCAGGATGCCTGGTGCAGGGGCAGTGCTTGCACACCTCTAGGGCACCAGCCAGCGCTCTGAGCTGCAGCTTCTTGACAGCATTTGTTAAATGTACTTGGGCTAAAACAATCTTCTCAGGAGTGCACCAATGATTTCCATGGGTTTCTTTTACTCTAACTGCTAAGGATTCATAATGAAAACAGCACAGATCCTACAAGCTGTAATTAAACACTGGAATAAAGCAACTTCTAGTGGATTTATTTTAAAATCATTAATTTGCTTTTCTAATTGTGATGACTGCAACAGTTTGTGAATGGTCTTCTTTCCAATTCAATGTCTAAAAAGAATATATTTCTAGCAAGGGAACAGAGCTGTTAAGACAGCATGGAAGTCAAGATTATTGTTTGACGCACTACAACCATTAAAAGAGAAGATTATAAACATTTCTATTGACCCAAATTTGTATTTTTTTTTTGGTCATAAATCTCCTTCAAGATGTCAAAACAACTCAGTAAAAACTTGTCTGTGAGTCGTGAACAAGTAATAGGGCTTGTTCAACTATGGTTAGACTCTGGGGGAAAAACAAATTACCAAGTGAAAATATCTTCAGATTTTCATACTAGAAATAATGTTATTCCCTTTTGTGATGATACAGAGTCACATGTGCTTGTCAAACACAGCTTTTACAAGCACTTGCTAAATTAATTAACACCAGATGGCAACCCATTCGCTGTGCGAATCATCTTTACATCCCAGACAAGAGTCACTGAGAAGGAATCACGACAGGTCCTCCTACCTCGGGGGTCTCTCCGCCTTCCGAGGCCTCGGGCTCCAAATCCTCGCTGATGTGCCTCCGAGAGCGGAAGCGTCGGTGTGCGGCCTCCTGGTTGATCTGCCTGATGTTATTGTCCGACTCCGAGGACACGTCCCTAAGAGTGGGGTGGGGGTGCAAGAAGGGGAGTGGTATTTAGAACAGCCCTCCGACAGTCTAACCTTAAGGGCAGCACGCCAGGACACCAGTGACACCCACTGACCCTGACTGCTTGCCAGAGAACTCTTCCATCTTATCTTGGGGAGAAAGCAGGGCAAGGTCCCTTCCAATCAAGTGCATGCTGTCTGTAGTGTAGCGGTCACAATTTTTAGGGCATCTTTCAGATACATACAGTCATCCCTTGGTATCCATGAGGGACTGGTTCCAGGATCCCCTCCCCTTCCCAAGGAAACCAAAGTCACAAATGCTCAAGCCTCTCATAGAAAATGGCACAGTACTTGCATAAAACCCACCATGGGCTCCCACACACTGTTATTGCTAGATTATTTAGAATACCTAATACAATGTAAATGCCATGAAAATAGATGTTATCCTTCTTGTTTAAGGAATGACAATAAGAAAAAAAAGTTCTGTATGGTTTCAGTACAGGCATGGTGTTTTTTTCCCACGTATTTTTGATCTGGGGAAACCATCAAGACAGCACTGATGATACCTCAAAATGTACTTTAGTATTTAAGAACAGGAATCAAAGTCCCTCAACCCATGTGGCACATGAGGCATCTGCAAGGAGGTGAGAGGCAAGCTCACACATGCAGCTCATCGGAAGAAAATCTTTAAGGAGTCCAACAATGGCAAAGCAGCTACTTTGGTCATCAGCAATTGACCCAAGATAACTGACAGCATAAACTCATGGCTACAACTGGACAAAAGAACTGCTGACCCAGCAGCTTTCTATCTTATTCTGACAAAATCTCAAGAGTCCTAACTCCACATCCTGCTTCCTTCCAAACTTCAAAAATCTGAATAAACACCAGGAACCAACTTCCCAAGTCCACTGGGATTTAAAGAATACTAAAACATCTTTTGGGGGGATAGTGGGAGGGGTCACATAAGGTTCCCAGTTCAAGATTTGAATACACTGATGTAATCTTGAAAACATTTTGCCGCATATTATAGGTAATGGTCCTTTGGGGAGAAAAACTCCTCAGAGGCTTTCAGGGTAGAAGTTTAAATTCTAAAATGCTTTCCAGAGGAAACTCTCAGCACACTTTCAATAAGATCTGATATTCCATTAACAAAAATTATGTTGCAAGTTGATATTACAGACTAGATGAAAAAGTTATTTCAGATTAAATGAAATAATATTAAGAGCCTAATTATAGATTCTTTCTAAAACAAAGGTTTTCAAGTTTCTAGTATAGTCTCAGACTAATTTATGCTATATCCCAAAAGGTGCCTGCTGAGCCCCCGAGATAGTGACTAGTCTGCAATTAGCAGCTGTTGGCAAGTAAGTGGATGACTTTTCAACACGGACTTCCTCAACAGCTGAGCATTTCCAACGGACATCTTTACACTATTAGCTTTCCTGGTCAAGGGGCATGTGTGCAGGTTAGTGTACTTCTATTTAATCTACATTTAAATCGTAATTCCTTATCATTAGTGTCTGGATTAATGTTTTACTGTATTTGTATGCCCAATACACAAATGTTTGGCACTCTTAACTAAAGACCTTCTTTGCCTATTGTACAGTTATATTACATATAACTAGAGTAAAACAGTACACTTCATAGAGGTCTTCAGAAAACATTATTATAATCATAGAGGTAATTATTAAAGTCAAAATATGTAAAAGTATATTAATAAACTTCTGAAAGCATGAAGACGGAATTATGAAAAATGACACTTGACTACATTAGCAAACAACGCTGTGTGATTTTATGTAATTGTCATTTTTAGATGACATCCAATTCTTAAACACACAATGGCTGAAATAAAATCAATAGACAACAGAGAAAAATTTGGAAGGAAAATGATCAGAATACTTTCATAAAGTGTATGAACAATTTCAGTAGTAAGGCAAAGGAACAGTACACATCTTCTCACTTTTTGAGGATGTAAGCAATTTCTCTTTAGGACAAGCAGCATCACTTGAAAATATTTCATATCCAAGAGTTTTATCAACATTTTAAATCTTCCTTGAAATGCCAGTTGCAGTCACACCAAGGGTGTAACCTGTTCATGCTGCTAAGTGTCCCTAAACAAGGTGCGTTGTACATGCCGGGCTCTTACAGGGACTTAGAGAGGTGGAGAAGAATAAAGATTTAATGTTATGTCTGTATCTTTCTTCCTTCAGAAATATATGAAAATCTACTGTGCCAGATTTTTTTTTTAAAAAAAGATGCATTTACAATCAATTATGTCAATTTTCCTTATCCAACGAGCTCAAATAATCAGTAATCAGTGTGAAGTAGAAATAATTAAACAGCAAAAGAAACAAGATAACTCTGAATTTGAAATTCCACCCAGGGGCTTTCATGGTCTTAAGTAGTGATGGGGAAATGTTCACACGGGGGAGGCCGCTGCATTTAATTAAGCGAGTGAGCGAGGGGCTGGCGAAACCGAGACTAGAAGTCGAGAGCGCAGGAGCACTTACAATTATTTCTGAGAAATTAACCACTTAAGTCCCAAGTTTTCAGTTCTGCAAATATTTCAATGATACAGATGTATTAAAATAGGTCCATATTTGTTGCTCTAAGTTTATGTAGGTGTTCCATAACTGGGACGATGGGACAAAAGGGAAAATGGAAAAATGACTTTCCTGGGAAAAAGAAAATAAGAGGAGGCTACTTCAGTCTTCCTTGGGTCATTGCTTTTCATACACATTCTTCACTGACCCCTTTGGGGAATATGGCAAGAGCGAGCATGGGTCCACCTGCCTTGAAATCAAGCTTAGGGCCAACCACAGATGAGTGTGTCAGATCACTTCACCCATGGTACAGTAGTGACTGCAGGGATGACCTGAAGCAGTGGCTGCACCTCCAGTCACTTCCCAGAGTGGCCCCTGTTGGACAGTGGTCCATTTAGAATGTATTTTGCTGCAGTCCAGGAGCAGAGCAGCCCAAGGCTTCTGAGGACCTGGACAGAAGAGGAAGGCTGGTCGGCTGTGACCGTGCAGTGGCCCAGGAAGGGCATGCCCCAGACTCTTGGTTCTTGCTTTAGTTTTGGAGGATGGGCTTCTACCCACAGAACCCAAAACAAGAGAAAGCAACGGTGGCAGGCCACTGAAAGAACCAGGTATGTGTCTGTGGGTGGCGAGAGCGCAGGGCGACGAAGAACCCCGTGGGGATGTTCCCAGGGCAGCAGGGAGTCAATGACAGAACTCAAACCTGTCCTCAGTGGGCTTGTAGCAGGTGGGCAACATCGGTCACTGAGGTGGTCACCACTTGGCTTGGCACAAACAACCACCGTCTGACCTCTTGACTAGGATACTTCCTAACAGCAGCCATTTCCCTCTGAGGGTGCTGCAGCATTCTGTGAAAACTGAGTTATTTTTGAACTGAATCAATTCACAGAGATAATTCTGGGGGTCCAAGTTCTTCTGACCGGACCTAACAAAATTGAGGGAAAAGAACCCCAATCCATAAAAGTGCAGAGGAGACGAAAGGTCTCTGTCAAGGAGACCGACATCCCCCTGACTTTTGTCTTGCTTTCTACAAGCCGAGCCATCTGGAAAGGAAGGCATCCTTGTGTTCCACCAAGTTCTGCTGATGTCCTTCCTGGCTCAGCCCCTCCCTCTGGTACTGATGCCTCACTGACAGGGACAGCCATGTCCCAGTTTCTCCTGAAACCATGCCGGAACCTGAACTCATGCCAAGAACGGCATTTCCCCTCGCTGCTTCTGGCTTAGTGAGGAGCCAGCATTACGTGAGGTGCACCCTCTGGTTTGCTTTGGTTCTCTGGGACACGCTGTCCTCAAAGGTGGTACTGTTTTTAACCAAGTTACTGAGGTACAACTGACACACAGAATCTGTACTTATTTAATGAACACGTGGAGATGAGTTTGGAGATGGAATGCAGAGAGAACACTCCAAAGTGTCTTCTCAGGAATTCCCTCATTAGAGCTTCATAATTCTGTGATGTCAAGAAAGTAGCAAGTGTCCCCATTTATCTCAAAAAACCACAGACTTTAATCTGCAAGGGACGGATGAACAAAGCTGAAGACCTTTCCATCTATGTGTTAGCTACTTCTGCTTCTTCCTTTGTGATTTGGTCCCTTTATTGTTCCCGGTCCCTCTTCCACAAAGGTCACGTGATACTCTGGCCATCTTAGCAATGCCACCTTTTCAGGTTCTGGTTTCTTGTGCTGTCTGGGGCAGGTGGAGGAAGGTGCTCCATTAGGGTATAGTTACTACTTCCCATCACTGGACGCAGCCAAGCCCAAGAGGGGTCCATGGTCAATTTTACTACAAACACCTAAAGTAGTCAAATGACTTATCATACTTTTAATAGCTAAGATTTTTAATGAGAGGGAATATGGGAATAAATAAAGTTATGAGCAAATAAATAGTATCAACTAAATCATGTCCATGTGTATTTCTATGGGAAAAAAAGAGAGCCAAGAATAGTTCAGCATTACCCCAATGTCTTGATAGTTATGCTGTTCTGGGAACAATGAGCTAATGGGCAGTCCAAAGTGACCAAGGACAAATGATACTCATGAGAACCCACGTGGAGGCTCAGGGAGGATCAGGTATTCGTTGCTCCAGATTCTGTAAGCTTTACTTCCAAATTAAGTAAAACCTGAACCGGCCAAATTGGTCACCTTCTCCACTTTAGTCATATGCAGAGTATCTCTGCGCTCTCTCAGAAAGGTTTATAAGAACACTTCTCAGTATACCGCTGACACCACCTATCTAAAAAGTATCACTAACAAATTTCTTTCAGAATATGGGTTGTAGAGAAAATGTTCTCAGCTAGTATTCCTGCCTTCATTGCATATTGAGAATTATACAATAATTGATAACTACCCACTCGTCTTGATTGCTAGGAAGCTTGTAAGTTCTAGAATAATTTTTCTTTTCCTTAATACTTTGGTTTTGCTCTCTATTATGTATCACTAGATTTATATCTTGCTGTGTATTATCATTTAACAACACCCTGCTTCAAAACCTTTTATAGTAGTTGAGGTTTAACTAGGATTCATTTGCTTTTATGAAAAAAAAAATGTTGAGGGAATAAAACATCAACTGGCTCACTGCACCCCTGAAGCTGGTGAATGATTAGAATAAATAATAATTATTAATTCTGACTTTCCAAATCTCTAATGCATTTCTAATCATACAAAGGGGATAATATATACATTTCCCAAAATAAAAAAAAAAAAAGCTTTTCAGAGGGTTTCCAAATCAAATAATTTAAAGAAATAAAAATCAAACAATTCAAAGGAAAACAGAAAACTGCAAAGCCCGTTTGCTTGTTTTGCATTCTGGGTCAGTCAGGAGAATCTGCTAAAGGAGAGGGAAGCAATACAATCATTAAACATACAATAACTCCTGGAAAAACAGATGTCAGGATTCCATATAAAGAATACATGCGAAGCAAATCAGCTCATACTGAAACTGCAGCGCAAGACATCAGGTGACTGCATCTTCCCTCCTGACCCACGTTTGCTGGCTCTCATGTCCCCACTTCAGTGAGGAGCCACTTGCTTGACACATGGTTTATTTCCCAGCCTTGTCGCAGAGTCACCCTATTCACACCTAATCCGCAGGGGTGACCGGGTGCCCCCACACCGTGTGGTACTTACATTAGGCTGGGGCGGTGCCACTGCGTGGTCCGGTTGTTGTGATTGACATAGTAAGTACGTCCCAAGTTGTCCACCTTCTCTTCCCACCCTGGGGGCAAAGGGGGAGGGGGAAGCTCCTCCTGGTGCTGGGAAGCCGAGTCATTGGAGTCAACAACTTCCCACCCATGCTGTGGAACAAAATTCAATGAAGATTATGAGTTTTTTTCTTCAGATGGTGGGGAAGAGCCAGTGTTCTGTGATCTGCCTTGCTCTGCCATGCCCTGGTTCTTGCAATGGCTTCGTGTGTCAAATTTGGATGAATTTCAAAAAAATAAAAAATAAAATAAATTTAAGTCCCCAAATCTTTTGAGCAGTGGTTTTACTCATGCTGCCTGCTAAGAGGACTCCACTGCAGGGAGCCACACAGGTTGGGATATGCAGTCTGTGAAGTCACTTAAGTCGCATTATACCCCTGTCATGTTTCCTGTTTGTTATTCTGACCTGAATAACAGGGCTGTAGGAAGCCAGTGACCATGGGCCATGTTACAGCTGACATTCACTGGACACCTCCTGAGGGTAAAGGTGAGCCATAAACCCAAACGTTCTAACAGAAAGCATGGCCCGGGTGATCGGAAAGCCCAGGGCTCTGATGGTCCCTGGAGGATGGCCCCGAGGCCAGCATGGAGAGGAAGGGAAGCCTCTGCCCTGGACAGCTCTAATCCCAGGAGCCAGAAGAAGTCGTCTAGAAGCTGCTGCAGCCTCCTCAGGCTCTGCACACAAACAGGCTTCGTGGTACTGGGGTGAGAGAGACATTTTCACAACACATACTTTAGGCATTAAGTATTGCTTTCCTAACATCCCCTAGTAAAGTCACTGGAAAATTAAGTAATTCACTGGTTACTGCAGTTGGAAGGCAAGAGGAGTGTAAAAAAACTCCTTGGATTTGAAATAAACATCAGCTTCCACCGTGGCCTGCCACCCACTGCAGTCCTCTCCACGTGTGGGAGCTGCGAAGCCAGCAGCCAGCGCCACCTGCGAACACGGCTTGGTACTCATGGGGGCTTGGTCAGCTTGCCCACAACGCATTATTCACGTATTGCGTATATGTGACGGCTGCAAACAGATGTGGAGACAGCCTCAGAGAGGCCTTGGTCAATGGGCACTTGCAGAACAATGAGAGTGTGTCCAAGAAAACAGCACTGTCTCAGGCATGTGAAGAAAGGTACAAGGGGACCCATGGCACAGGTATGTGACCAGAAAGCTGAGAGGCCACTATGCCGGGAGGGCAAAAAAGTAAATTGCTCTGGAAAACTAATTTCAAAATGGTATTTCCAGAGGAGAGCTCTTCTAATGCAGGCTATCACCTGTGGGTCGAATGAATAAGAAATGGTGAGAGACCTTCCGAATCACCTTAGCACCCCACCTGAGGCAGCTTCAGGTACAACCAGGAATTTAGGGAGAGCTCAGAGCCCAAAGCAACAACAGCCCTGGTGAGTGAGGGGAGTCTGGGGGCAGAGGGCTGTCCACAGAGTATTCCACACTGTCTAAAGACCCACTGTCCAGTCAGTGTCACAGGAGGAGGAAAAAAAAGCTCAATTTTACTAAAATACACTGGTCGACCATCAAAAATGTATCTGGGGACACTAAGTGTTCTCATATTTAACTTTATAAACTTCTTTCCCCTTTCAATGACAAAGCCTCACAGTGGAATGTCAGGGCACTGAGCCAGGAAGCAGGCCAGGGCCTGCGGCTCCTCTGCGTACCTCCATGTCGTCCCTCTGCTCACTGTTCTCGTCATCTTGACCTCCGTTTTTCGGCATGTAGGCCATTTTCAGCCGCAAAAACCCCTTCACTCGAGATTTATGACTGCGTAAAGAGAGAAAATTGGTCATAAAGGATATGGCTGGCTTACATCCTTCCTGCTTACAGGGACTGCTGAAATTGTCCCCCAAGAAACCAGTGCCTGAAGCCAGCAGGACAGCACCCGCCCCCCACGCCCACCCCAAGCCTCACCTTCTTGGGCGGAGAAGAAAATCCTTAAATGTGTAGGGTCGCTCCATGGTTGGATCTTCTGTCTACGAGAAGAAAAAGTAAATTAGGCTTCCATGCTCCTGACAGTTTTGTGTTTTGGAGACCGAAATCTGGGTTCTAGAGAATACGTTTTCCTACTTTAGAACATGGCCAAGGCGAAAGGAAGCTGGTTCCTCCACTGGTACTAGATGATTGATTGAGCATTTGATAGCACACAAGGTTTTGTCTACTTAACATCCACTAGATGTCACTATCCACATCGGGTTTTAGGAGCCAACCCCTGCCACAGACAAATGACAAAATTATAGCCGTTGCTGCCAAGTGTAATTTCTAACTGCAGGGTGCGGCCTCAATCTCAGGGAGTTGATCAGCTTCAGAGAACCAAGGGTCACTGGTGTCTTATTTTCCCTTGTGACTCAAGAAATCTAAATGTAGAGGCCTCAAGACCTAATTTTTGAAGGCAACTTTATTTCTTGCATTAAAACATCATGTCATTAGCCTAAAAGAATTGAAGATTTATCTCCAGCACAGAGACCAAGGAGTGCCACCAACTGATCCTCTCCTGGGACTTACTTTTTAAAAGTAGGAGCTTTAAAATGAGATGAAATCTGATCATGTGAAAAGAAATCAGTATTAACTTTATTGTACGAAGTTGTCTGTCCTAACGAAGCAGGACATTGGGAAACATAGTGTTACTATTATTTTAAAGGAGTTTAAAATATATTTCTAGTTGTGGATGGACACAATGCCTTGTTTATTTTATGTGGTGCTGAGGATTAAACCCAGTGCCTCACACGTGCTAGGCAAGTGGTCTGCCACTGAGATACAGCCCTAGCCCTGTTACTATTATTTTTTTTAAAAATATTACACTTGTAAAACCTCAAATATCTAGACTCTTCAATTAAATGCAATTTAAAATACTTACTTTTATAGCAAGAGACAAACCAGAGTACAATGATTTAGTATACAAAGGATGTGTATGTGCAAACTATCACATTTGAAATGGTATCAGCTGACGTCATTCCTTGCTTTAACCTCTCAATAGCTTCCTATTTGTCTCATAATAAAATTAAAATTCCTTCCTATGACCTACAAGGTATATGACTGGGTTTTTAATTACCTTTATCCTCATTATGAACCAGTCTTCCTGACCACTCCTCATATGCCAACCACCCTGGCCTCATCTGTCATCTGTGCCAATCACATCTAATCCTGCTGTAGTAGGACCCAGCCCCTGGCAGGTCTTTCTGCTGGACAGCTGACTCCAGATGGCCTGGCTGTCTCCATCTGCCATCTCACCCCCAGAGCCCTGATCTTAAACTGTCACCATGGAGCCTATCTCGTCCTCCTCTATTGTTCCGCTCTCCTTTATCTTCTCCTATTGCTATCTGAAATTATCCTGTACTCTTGTTTATTGATGAGTTTATCATCCATCTCTTCTAGGATGTGCCCATGAGATCAGAGTCTTGAAGGTGCTCACCCTGGATTGCTGGTGCCAAGAGCATTGCCTGGCGCTCAGCAGGCACAGTTATAAGTTCATTTGCTCTATCAAAAATACTGAGGCCCTGAAATTCTAGTGTATCATTGAACAAAGTCAATTATATTCTCTGGACTGTTCTTAGTTAAAATAGTAAATCGAAATCAGACATTTGGGGAACATTTTCTACCAAAAAACAAAAAAACTTTAAATATACATTACCCATAATGGAACATTCAGTAATCAAGAATTCTACTGCTGGTATTCCTTCATTTTTTCATTTATGCAAGCAACAAACACTTCTAGAGCAGTGACGGGTGGCTATGACACAGTCTTGGCCTTGGGGTTCAGCTGCATGGGCGGGGCCGTCACAGTGCACGGGGCTCTGTGGTTCCACACATCCACTGACATGGGGCCGCTACAATCTCTAAGACTTAGGGTGGAGGGAAAAGACTGGCTCTGACTTGGAGATCAAAATGGTTTTGGGGTGAGTGGGCAGGTTGTGGCAGGTGGAGAAGTGGGAGGAAGAACAGCACAACCTCGGGGAACCCACAGCATGAGCACAGCTTACAGGATCTTAGCACAAGGACCCGGGGAATAGAGAGCAAGGGAGTGAGCGGGGAAGAGCAGCAGACTCAGAAGTGAATCTGTGCACACACCATGTAGTTCAAGCACCAGCACCTCAAGATCGAGCCGTCTGTGCCCTGGCTTTGTGTGGCCCAGAGGGTCCTTACCTCTCTGTGCTCCAAAGTCCTCATCTACAAAACGAATCAGTGACTGGATCTTAGAGGGTTGTTGGGAAGGTTAAGTCAGTTAGTTGTAGTGGCTTACCACAGTCCTAAGGTGCTTACCACACCTAACAAGCTTGGCCATTATTGCCATGAGTCAATTCTACATTTTCTTGTCACAGGAGTATTGCCAACTTAATGCTGGGCAACAAGAGGCAGGGCACTAAAGATGAAAATTCACCTTCATGGAAATTCTCCAGCCTGAACAGGATGGTAACCATGTAGATAACTACATGCATTTATCCAGGTCACAACCTGCTCATGCTACCTGGAGAGAAGCCAGGCGGGGATCCCAGGAGGGTACCAAGGATGCTCCTAGTGAGAAGCCATCACAAATAGATGCAAATTCAAAAGAATATACCCTGCTGTCATCCTAAAGAGGACAGTTGCTTTAGCAAAAAGTACAGTCACTATGACACATGGTGAGATAAATTATTTTTGCAGGCAAATGGACAGGTGGGGGGGTCTCCTAGTTCTTCAAACTCAAAATCTGCCTGCAACCACCAGAAGCTCCCAAGCTTCAGGCTACTCCTGTCCCCCACACCCTTGACTGTGCCTAGGCACACTGATGCTGGGGTGGGGTCCAGCACTGTGAACAACTGCCAATTGTTGGACAGGTCATCTCTCTCCCTGGTCTTAAGTTTCCTCATCTGGAAAATATACTTGGGAATACATAAATACCCTTCAACTCCCTCCACATTCCATGACACTGGATTCTGCACACAAGAGAAGGATCAGTTGCCACGAGCTGTAAATAGAAAAGGAGTGAAAGAATGTTGACCACCTTGGCTACCCTCAAGTACTAAACAGCAGCTAGGGCAGCACCCTGAAAATGCTTTTTACTTTGGGAAAAGCTAAAGGTCAGAAGTTAGCCACAGCTGCACCAAGCAGCACTTGACTGAAGTGGGAGACCAGAACACTGTAACAAGAGCACTCTGCCCCCGGGCACTGCCCACAGAGGTGGGGTTTTTGGCTGGGCAGAGGTGGGAGGGCTGGGGTCTCTACAGGCAAGGGAGCTACAACTGAGCAAGAAGAAGAAAAAGCTCAGAAGCACAGTGAGAAAACCCCATCAGAATTTCATCCTGTTGTTAATACAAGCCCCGGAGTTATTTTTGTCCCTAAATAATTGGTAGATACGACTGATCAAATACTCTATGAACTTTTAAGTAATTATGCACTGAATTTAGCAAACAAATGTGAAAGCGAAGTTTAAAACAATCAACAAACACGTACAGTTACAGCTATCTAGGTTTGCTCCGGTGCCCAGAGTAGAAAACAAGAGATACTGCGTTTAAGCTGCAGGCAATAGGACCTGCAGGCACAGCCTTCCATTTCTGCTGCTGCCAGCATCTCCTAGGTAACACGCATGTCATCCCAGCCACCAATGCCTCTGCTTAGGAGCACTGGACCCGCTCTGGGGCTCTGTCACAGAGCTGGATGGAAACTTGGTCTCATCTGTGCATGCACCCTCGTTCTATGGAAAGCACCCTCATTCTAGGAAGACATACTATCTTGGTTAAGGTTAATAGGCAACTCACCCATCTCCCACATAGCAGTCAATAAAGCCTGACAGAGCCCTCTTCTAAAGCCTGACTTTTGGAGACTTCTTAGAGTAAGGATTCAGGTTTCCTTAATTCTCTGACCTACATAAAGGGTCAGCCTACCAATCCTATTTGCCCTCCCCTGGCTCCCCCTTCTTTTACAATCCTCGCCTTGATATGAAATAAAACGGAAAAGAGGTATTAAAGATAAACAGTTAATCTGGAATAAAGCGACGGAGACAGAGGTGAATCCTACTTCCTATCTACTTTTCCCACAAATAAAACAGGAGGATTGAGTCTCACAACCACACATGAAAGTGAACCACAATTCCAAGATTTTCTTCCTGCATCTGGAAGTATCTGGTAAGAACCAAGCATTGGGGAATCCATGATCGGAGGGGGAAAAGGCAGCTGAGAACTGAGGCAGTGTGTTTCTACCATGTGGAACCCAGGCTTCCACCACCTCCCTGCCCACCTCTTGGTTCCCAGCTCCCTCCTCCCCATCTTCTGGCAGAGTGCCAACTTGGACTTGCACCAATGGCTCACAGGCCCAACAGGACCCTTAATTAACCCAGGTACCCAGCTCCTGGCAGTGGGCTGTGGAGGAGAAGAGCCTGTTCACCTGTAGGTCTCCACTCAGGAGCTGCTGTTAGGCGAGCCCAGCCAGGGAGGCTAAGCAAACCCTCTAGTCTGCCTGGGAGGTATCTCTAGGACAGGAAATTCATGACTGAAAATGGGGACACCGGAAGAGCCAAGCCTCAGAATCTGAACGTGAGTTTTTACATTGTAAACACCAATATCCACTGGCAACCACAGCGACAGGCCTCTAGAGTTAACAAGGAAGAGTTCGCCAACAACAATCAGTTATGTGGCCTCCAAGGTGTCCTTTTCCAAACCACACACAAAACATAAAACAGAATTATTCAAATTATCAAAAACAATTTCCTAACAATCATGAGAGTCTATCCCAAATCCACTTTCCTGTCTCGACCCTTGCTCGTCCTGTTCCTGGTTTAGATGAGGGGTGTCACTGAGGGCTGGCAACATCTGCAGGCAGAAGCAAGCAAGGCAGAGACGAGCAGCTTGGGAGGCTGGGGGAAGGAGGATCACAACTTCAAAGCCAGCCTCAGCAGAAAGGAGACGCTAAGCAACTCAGTGAAACCCTCTCTCTAAATAAAATACAAAATAGGGCTGGGGGTATGGCTCAGTGAATTGAGTGCCCCCGAGTTCAATCCCTGGCACCCTCCTCCCCCTCAAAAAAGAGAAGGGCTTATAATTTCTTGGGCAACAAGACAATGCCTCGTTCCAGGCTTGAAATGCCTTAAAATAAATAAGTGAATAACACGTCAGCATGAAGGAACAGGCAGTAATGTAGATTTGGAAAACAACCAAAATGCAAAGCCCTTCCTTATCTAAATTAAATATATTTAGTATGGTACATATGTAGAATTGGAGAGAAACAGCCTCAGGTGAGGGAAAAGAAATGGAAACTCCCACCTGTGGTGCCCTGGTAGTAAGAACTCTTATCTGAGGAAAGAAGAATCTAGAATCAGACGCTTTTGACCTCCGTCAGGAATCTCTGGTTTGATTTTCCCAAGTGCCATTCCATGTGGCAGCCCACTTGCCACATACGGCTCTGTAAGCTTAAATCTTGATTATAATGAAGTAGAATTATAAATTCAGCTCCCTGGCACAGCCACATTTCAAATGCTGAACTCGCAGGTGTGGCTCCTGTAATGGAGGCACCTGGCCACACCACAGAGGAACTTGTTTCACTGAACCATCCTCAAAAACTATGTCCTGTCTATACGTGGATATTTGAAGGAATGAATTCTCCAGCAGAGAGGGGGGCCATATCAAATCAATCCACAGTCCTACACCCAGGTTCCTTACCCCCTGAAAAGGCTTGGGTGAGCTGGCAGGGGTCACTCGGCCACCACGTCCTTGTTTCCAATAGCTTCCTTGAGGACTGGTAAGACAGCTGGAGCACTTTCTTAGATTGATATTTTCTTTTATCCGAAACTTGGTCCTTCTGACAAATATTGAATCTATGGGTCATAGATGATCTATTTTGACAATGCTTATGGAGCCACCAAGAAGAGTGCAGACGTTATTTATTCCTAAAACAGACTCCAGTGCTAGTTTCCATGTGACACACTCACACTCGAGCATCATCAGATTCAATTAATGACACTCTGCAATTTTTCCCTAAGTATGCTTCACGTATGATCAAATACGTACAGGAAAGCACCTCAAATCCTGGGACTAGAAGCCATGCCCTTTCAGAATATGCTACTTAGGATCCATGACCACAAGGAAGATAAAGAACGTAACCCGAGTCCTCTCTTGTGGTCTTTGTGGTTCATTCCCCTGAATGGAGTTGGCTCAAAAAGCTAGTCACCCTGGAGTATGGGGAGGATGGAGGTCGGCTGCAGGCTGCTCTTTAGGCACATGCGTAACTGGGAGGATCCATCATTTCATCCACATAGCTCAGGTTGGAGTACACATCCACTCCAGGGGGTCACTGCCCCACCCTCTTTAACCTGGTTTCAATTCTCCCCTGGGCCTCACACTGCTTTCTTCTTTGAAAGCTCACACTAAGAATGCTGTAAGCCCCAAAGGGTCAACACTAGCTAAGACACACAGCAGGTGGGCAATGCAAAGAGACTCATCAGGGGAGACCCACCACTCAAAATCCCAAGGTGAAGTTTATTCCCTTTGCCCGACTTGGTCTCGAACAGGAACATTCTTCTGTTCTCTGGAAGCTATGGCCCAACCTTTCAAAACCAACCACCAGCAAATCACTCAAACAGGGCTTAATGGCACAGCGTTAAATATTTAACTGATGCCTTTTATAAGCATCTTAGCCAGGGTGTCGTTTGTTACTTTAGGGAAAGGGCACTTGGGGGCACCCAAAGAACCAACCAAACACCACTGTTTAAAATCATGACAAGATTATAGCTTCATCTGAAGAGTGTGAGTAGAAACCTAGAGATGCAGCAATGCAGAGTCTTTCCTCACAACACACGAGACATTCATATCCTCTCAATGTGAACCAATGAAAATAATATATATATATATTTTTGATGACTTAGGAATTGGTCTCATGGAGAAACCTCCCCTCTCCCCTCACACACACACACCCCTTCCTGAGGCACCTTGGAGCTTCAGGTTTTTAAGTAGAAACAAAAAATATTGCAATGCTATCACGTCTGCTCCTGTCCTCCGGGAGGGAATGCATTTGAACCCTTTCTCCCATAATAGGTTCCCTGAGTGAGCGAGAGTCAACAGCTTGCTAGCACATTCCTTCCCAACATCTCCTCACAGCTTCCTCAGGAAGATCCAGGCTTGGCATTTAACGTACAGGAATGGCCCCAGTCTCCACACAGCGGGAGGCTTGCGCTAGGTGGTTTAAGTCATTCTAGTTTATAGACTATTTATGCTACGTACTCAAAGCACTGACAAAACACAGCACCCTTGTAAGGCAGAAATATTTGACTCTCTTCTCACAGCTCCTATTTATGTTACTTTGTGCAGCCCAGGGAAAGAAGGCCAGGAGGAGATGGAACGATCTGGAAAGTTGAAGTGGAATATGGAATATCTACCTCCACCAGGTCTGATGCCACACCATATCTACTGCCTCGGGTTGCAGGCGACGTCCCCCAAAGCAGTTGTAGCAACAACCTCAACTGTTTTGCCCATCTGAGCACAGAGGAAAGCCAGTGACCGCACATGTGGTAGCTCAGTGCACTTTCTAATGCTACGTCAGGGTTTCCAGGGGTCAGGCCACTCAGAATCTCTTCCATCTCCATGCCAACCAAGAAAGCTGTAAGCCCAACTGGGTAAAAATAGCTAAGACACACAGCAGGTAGACTTCCAGGGAAATGAATAGCAGCAGAGACCAAAGGGTGGATTTGGGAGCAAAGATAGCAAGTAACAAGAAGAGGGGCTTGACATAAGGATATGTCCCTTCTGTGATGCACAAAGGTAGAGGAATTAGAGCAGAAAAGAGATGGAGCTGAGGAGGCTGACAGGAGTGCTCATGTGACTCAGACACATGGGATCTTACAACTAAGAGAGCCTCTGTCCATCCCATCACAGGGCCCACCTTCTAACCAGGAAGGGGGCGTGGCCAAGGCTTCTCACTGTGGCCTCTCAGTGGTGGTGAGGGAATGCCACTCTGCAAACACACCAGCTGGAAGCAATTAGGAGCCTCAACCTTCAGTATGCAACACAGACATGTAGCTGTCCTTACCGGAAGGTGACTAAGGGGCACGTCCACCTGGCCCAGGAAGTCGTCTCGTGTCTGTAAAGAAGAAAGCAAGCGGTTAATGCTGTCAGTTATTCAATGAGTGTCAGTAAAACATTCCTTTTTTTTTTTTTTAAAAAAAAAAGTTTCATTGTAAAAAGAGACAGGTTCAGAGCCTGACCCTGAATGCAGTGGGGACTGAAGGCAGAGGGCCAAGGTGAGGCATAGAAAGCAGTCACCAGGAGACCCGAGCGCAGAAAACCCTGTGCAAACTGTCTTCGGCTGTCTGAGACATTGGTTGGCATTTACTACCAAACAGGATGTTAAGGAATCATCTCTCAGGGTTGTGAACGTGGTCACTCAGGGACATGAACATGGAAGGCCACTGAGCGACTGGGAGTAGAGCTGGGCCCATTTTAAAAGGAAGGTAGTATAGAGATGTTGAGAACATTTTAACAACTATTTATTTATCCTGCACCATAAACCCAGGGCTTCCTGAGAGCTGAGTGTCTAGGGAAAGAGTACATAGCTTAGTTATTAATAAATCTTATGAACCACAGATCCTAAAAGATGAACGCCATTTCAATCCAGTAAGTACACTGCTTGAAAATTTGGGGATCAAGTCCTGTAATTTTTGAACATGCCAAACCCCTCCCTCTCTCATCCACCACACAGCACGCTCGTTCCTGACTTACATGGGACCCAGGTAGAATTCATTAGGAGATACACGTTGGACCCCTTTCGGGCTCTGGGAGTGACCAGGGAAGTCATAACTCAGGTTCAGGAGTCTCTGACCTGGACTACAGGGTGTCTCACAGCTGCGTCCACACCAGGTCTCACAGTACAAGGTTTACAGAGTGGCCTCTGGTGTTCAGATGACCAGAGGTGCAAATCAGAACAGGACTCCTGCCGCTCATATAGAAATATGTAGCATACTGAAACATACACTCAAAATGCATAAGAGCTGGAGAGTTCCTCACATGGCTTCAAACCCATTCCACAGCTAGTTGAGGAAAAGCCAAAGGAGAGCCCAGCTTGCTCACTCTGAATCCCGGGTCCTAACTTTCACTCTGCTGATTTACTCAGAAATATTCCAATTTGCAGAAACGACTTTCCAACCATACTTGAAAACAACATTCTCTTCTTCCACTTAGTGGAGCAGCAGGTAAATATGAACAAGATCTTTTGAAATGATTTGCTCCAGGCTTAAGAATTTCCTTTTAGATAGCTAAAAAAAAAATTTGATTAACTGGAAAGCCCATCTCTGTCTGCTCTAAACGACGCATGAGGGATAATGAGAAATCAAAGTCAGTGCTGGTGGGGTGCTCGTGAAGAATGAGATGAGCTCCTGAGCTCTCGAGACTTTCAGAACTTTCTCAGTTCTCCCTGCCACAACCCACCATGGGGAGGTCTCCTCTAACAGAAGACTATAAGGGAGGCGCCCATCAGTTCCTTACATTTTACCGAGAGCAGCAGTCAGCAGAAGGCCTGGAAAACAACAGCTTTGCTCCCCATGGACTTACACCAGTGTTAGTCCTCCGTTAGGCCGGTTTCATTATAGTTTTAAAACTGGTATAAATGTCAGTACCATCATACAAGAAATGGAAATTTGTTGCCTATTGGCCATAAGTTGTGTGTCTACCTAATATGAGCAGACGGGTATTGTCACCACCCCACCCATCCTCCTCTTCCTCCTCCAGTCACTGCTGATGTAGGAAGTCACAGGATGCGATTGATCTTCAGAAGACAATATCATTAAAGCTACTCATGAGTCATGAACCCAAGTGCATTTTTTTTCCCCCGAAGTGCTTTCCAGCAAAAATTCACAAAACATCTAGGTGCCATGTTGCTTTACTAGGGAGATGTCTGGGTTCTAAACTGATAACATGAGTTAAGCTCTGCCAGACACCTAAAGAGAGGAGGCCGATACTGACGGTGCAGCAGCAAACCCTGCCAGAGTGCTCACCCTACTCAGCGCTCGGTGCCAAAGCTGTGGCGCACCCTGGAGCAGCCCAGGAGGCAGGCACCATTATCTCACCCGTTGCATAGACAGGAAAGCTCAATGGTGTGTGACCTGCCAAGTTCCTGACAGGCTGGCTCCCAGGCTGCTCTTAACCCACACTCTGCCGCATCTCAGTGAGTGGCAAGAAAGCAAGGCGAGTTCTGGCCCTGGGCTTCTCCCCGAATGCTGGCTTTCAAGGGTGAGGAAGGGGAACTCGGATGACAGCAGTCTCCTGCAACTTTAGGGGGTTCCATTACAGTGATTACTGGGTATATGGTCTCCCACTCCACCAGCTCCTTTTCTCCCATGAAACAGTTTGCTGAATTCCCCCGAGGTTCTGTGAGGCTGGGAAACCCACTCCTGCCTTATCAAGTTTCCTTGTCACGTTGCAAAAACAATTTCTAACACAGTCAAAGATAAAGGAACCTCCCCACTAAAGGGAGGAGAAGGCTGTTATTTACATCAAGGAAGACGGAAATAAAATTAAATCGCTTAAGAAATAAATTATTATTTATTAAATTAGTATTCTTTTAAATAAAACAGGAATCAAGCCCAAATAATGCCGGCTCAAAATGAATGGGGTTAAAGCAACATTCCACCAGTCAATGGAAGATGCGTTTGGCCAAGAGGCGTAGGTTTCAAAACATCCTTTTGCTGCCCAAACGGGAGAAAGTTTAGGCAATAAAGTGTTTAGGCTAAAGGCACGACGTGAATTTTCACAAACGGCTTCAACACTGCAGAAGAGCTGTCGTGGGATGAGGGAGGACGAGGAGCTCTCCTGGAGGACTTGTCATGAGAAGATGTGCAGGAGTGTGGCAGCAGGGGGACACCTCTGACACCCCTGTGTGATGGTCAGCTGTCAGGGATGGCATGACAGGCAGAGGTTCTGACTGGGCCCCTGAAGAGACAACATCTAAGGCCCTCGCAACTGTCTTAGGATGTCACTTACCCGAATGTGACATTTTATACCAATGTTATAAAAAAAACACATTTTTAGTAATTTGTATTATAAAATTGTTTCCAAACATCATGTTAACTATAAGAAGCTACAAATTAACTTGTGAAGTGAATGCTGGCATTTCTTGTGGTGATTTTAAAGTGGTAAGACACTGCGAATTTCAGCCTCCACGACCTGCCACCCCGTCCTCCAGGGTGAAAACACTGCAGGCTAGTAACACAATTATACAGGTCCCCTTCTGCTGAGCCATCGGATTATTTTTCCAATTTAGTGACCACGTCCAGTGGCGCTCCTGACATGTGTCATGTAAGGTGAAACAAAAATACATGTTCCATTAATGAAAAAGTGAAACACACACACAAATCAAGCAGTGTCTCTTGGAGCTTGCTTACTACACACTGATGGACTATGTTCAGGCCCACTCCTCCCCACTTCAAAACCAATGATTCTCTTAAGTCAGAAGGAAGGACAGCAGGGTGTGCCACGTCATGCAGAGGTGTGCTGCCGCTGTATGTGAAGGCCAGAGGCCCTGGGACCAGGACTAGCACCACAGTTCCCAGGTAGCTCCTGGGCTCTTCCCCAGATTCCCCAGTGAGCACTGGTCAGAGCTTCCAGCTGTGAAGTGGACACCAGGCTTATCTGTCCTCACACCTCACATGTGACCCAACTTCTCAACACACGCATCAGAAGGACCACAGAGTCTCTGATCTTTGGGTCAGAGCTGGGCTTGAAGGATGGAGCACCAACGTCATCACACACCAGGACTCCATTACCGGGTTCCTTCCAGCACAGGCAGTGGCAACAGCAGCAAGGCCAGGCATGGTGTGAACTTCCCACCGAAGCCAAGAAGTAGGGAAGGAGGCTGTGGAGGGAGAAAAGTACCAGCCACCAGGATGGTGGCCCACAATTACACTGGGGCTGCAAGGCTCCTTAGGCAAAGGGTATCAAAAAGTATGGGCAATTCTTGGGGAAAATGACCCATGAAGTACTACAGCTATGGATCAGGGTTGGGTTCCCCCCCCCCCGCCCCCCGTACCAGGGATTGAACCCAGTGGCATTTTACCACGGAGTCACATCCCTATCCCATTTTTTATTTTGGGACAGGGTCTTGCTCTGCTGCTAGGGTTGTCCTTGAACTTGCAATCCTCCTACCTCAGCCTCCCAAGTTTCAGGGATTACAGGAATGAGCCACCATACCTAGTGAGGAACTGTTTTTGAAGCTGTAAGCTGCAACCCCACAAGGGGTTTACAAAAAAGTATTTTTTGTTTTTACTGTTGCTGGGAATAGAACCCAGGGCCTTGAGCATGCTAGGCTAGCACTCAGCCACAGAGCTATATCCCCAGCCCCTATTTTTTAAAATAAAGTATAAAAGAACAGAAAATATCAATGCCTTAACATGAAATACAAGTACTATTTTGAAAAACTTATTTCAGTTACACACATACAAAAATGTGTGTGCTAAGAACCGATCCAGAATGAATCTTTTTTTGTGTGTGTCCCATCATCAAACAATCTGAGGGCCACTCAGCTACAAAAAAATAAAAGCCATTTAGAACAACTTATTGCCTAAAGTTTTACCCTGGAAATCACATAGTGACTTGCTAGATCAGAATTTCTTAAGACAAATGGAAGAAAACTACACAGAATTTACAACATAGTCTACAGAATCAGCATTTAGAGTAAAGACACTATAGTTTTTTTTTTTTTTTTTTTTTTTTTTTTAATGTCACACATCAAGGTAGACATCACAATTGCCTCTGACACAAAGCCAGAATCATGGCACCTGCCTTCCTGCCCAGCTCCAGTGCTCAAGACCACCTCTGCCTGAAGCCTCCTCCTGCAGCACAGGGCTCTGCAGGCAGGGCACAGGTACATTTTTGGAGTGACTTAGGAAGCATGTGCATTCTGAATTATCTAAGCCACGATGGCTTAAGTAACTTTCACAGAAGACTTAAACCAAAGCTAAAAATACATTGTCTCTTTAGCGGTTGTAGCATGGGAAGTAACTAAGTGGCAAAGACGATTCCTCCTAGACCCTCATTCGAATCTCAGTAAAGTGAGAGACCAGCATTCTCATCACAGACAAAAGGAAAGAGAACCCTCAACTGTCTCTCCCTCTGCTCAACAGGCAGACACAATGGCCTCCATCAAGGAGGCTGCGGGGAAGAAGCCTCCACCACACAAGTCCCAGATTCACCCCTGGGGCCTCAGGTTTCATGATAAACTGCTGTGAAATGTGTCATCAGTTACTGTCATCAAATGATAATCCTGTTACATTCCTCTAAAACTAAAGAAAAAAGTGCCACAATGAAATGTTCTCTGAATGCTCATGCACTTATCAAAACTGACTTCATGGACCCCAGAACACAAGGTCAAGCAAGTCTCAGGTTTGTTTTTTGTTGTTGTTTTTAAATCCACATGGGTAGACATTTCATTATGGCTTTCACCCTACCATCTCCCCTGCCATTTAGTCTTGAAAGGAAGGATTGAATCTGCCATTCACTAAAACACTGCGGTGTGTCCTGGAGACACTGATTCTTATTTATATCAACAAACAAGACTCCCATGTCAACAAAAACCTCAGGACACTCACAGGCTCTTACAAGTCCCAGGAACACCATGCCAGGCGCGCAGGCAGAACTTCTCTGGGCGGCCTGTGACTGCTGTCAAGAAGACCATCTACCTTAAGAGAAGCTTTTTTTTTAGGGGAAATTCAGAAAAAAACAGAAGGTCCGGGGAGATAGAGCAAGGTTCAACTGTCCTGGCAGAGAAGGGAGCAGTCCTGCAATCGCGGTCTGGCTCTGGTCTGGGGCCCAACCAGGCATGTAAACTGCGTTGAGAGATTTTCTTAGGTGGGCTCAAATGTGTCCCTGTTGCTCCAGGTGTCCAGCTATGAGGCATACAATGTGCCTGATGGGTCCCCTCTCTGGGTGGGTGGAAGAGGCTCTAGAATAGGCTCTAGAATACTCAGTCCCCACCCCTGAACTCCAAATATAAGCATGTTTCCATTTGCAGGGTCAACAGATGGCCGCAGGAATGACACTTTTTTGCAAACAGAAGCATTGGATAATCAGAATTTAATACCCAGTGAACTCGAGGGGTGTGAATGCTGGGTAAGAATTCTGGGAACTAGATTCAAAACCTCAAGAGACCTGCAGACTCAGAATCTCCTTAGCTCCTGCAGGGAGGGGCCAGCCAGTCAGACTGCACTTCGCACATCTTACTCTGGACAATCTATTTCCATTGCTCAGTGGCCACAGGCGGCAAGGGTCTTGCACTTCTGGGTAGAACAGCCCCACACAAGCTGTGGATACCGACACTGGCATGAGCAGAATGCTGCAGGAATCTCCAGGGGGAAGTGCCTCATTCAGCCCAAAGTCAAGGTTGGTATAACTTTAGAGAGGATGTAAAGGGCATGCTGCAGGGCAGATGGGGTGGGTGGGTGGGGTGAGGAATGAACTGCAGAAGCATCAGGCTCAAATCATGAGTGCAGAGGCCGCCTGTGGCATAGAAGTCAGGCCACTGGGGGAAACAGAGCAGTGCAGGGGAAGGAAGTGGAGGCTGGATCCTAAGGGTCCCATGTGGCTCACTTACATGAAAAGACAAAAGATTTTAAACTATGTAATAGTTTGGATATGAGGTATTGCCATGTGTGTGACAACGAGAGAATGTTCAGAGGTGAAATGATTATGAGAGCTGAAACCTAATCAGTGGATTAATCCACTAGAATGGATTAAATGGAGGTTGGGGCTAGAGGAAGTAGATCATTGGGGGTATGCCTTTGGGGTTTATATTTTGTCCCTGGTAAGCGGGGCTCTCTCTGCTTCCTGGCTGTCAGGTCCTGAGCTGCTTTCCTCTGCCACACCTCAGACCCAGAGCTACGGAGTTGGCTGACCGTGGACTGAACCTCTCAAACCATGAGCCAAAATAAACTTTTCCTCTTCTAAGTTGTTCTTGCCGAGTCTTTTGGTCACAGTGACGCCAAGCTGACTGACACAACTGGTAAGGACTGCATTTTAGGAGGGTCGCCTGCTTGGGGGCACCCACGTTGAGGGGTCACCATGAAGGTCTGGCTCCTCAGGAAGTGAAGGGCTTGGCACCCACCCAGAAGAGTCCACTCCTGGGCTCTCCTGTCAGTAGGGCAAGGTTGTTAGCAAGGTCCTGGGCCCAGTGCCATCAGTAATCCTCAGCAACCCATGTCCCTGACTTGCTGTTGATGTAAAGCAAACATGAAGACCGTAGAAGAATAAGTGCAAATAAGGGGACAGTGGGATCAGACTGCTGCCCTCTCCAGGCAGTAGGGTATCAGGAGCCCACACCACACGGTCTGTCACCTACGCGTTCATCACCGGTGCTTCCTTCCCGGTCCAGTGGGAGGCGTCCTCCTCTCTAGCCCAGACATGGTTGGTTTCAGACAGCTTATGGCAAGCTACAGTTGTGTTATCTTTTCAAGGAAAGAAGAGGCCACTGCTCGTCACCCTTCAAGGTTCTGGGGCAGGACCTGGTGTCACAGTTATCCGTTTTATCTGCACAAAATCTCCAGGGCAAAGGCCACTGAAAGCTTCTTATAAAGCTATCTTATTTGTAAAAAATAACGCAAATGTTAAAAACAAAACAAAACAAAACAAAACCCTGAGGCACAATGTCATTCTCTTACCACCTCCTGGTGAAAATTAAATTTGATGAATAAACTAAAAATATTTTAATGAACATAATTTGCTAAAAAATAAGCATTCTCATACATTCTATTTGTTACAAAGCAAACTAATCTGAGACTGAATTTGGAAGTTTATTTAAATGAAAACGTGTCACTGGGTTTATTTAGTGACCTAATACTGTTTAATTCTGTGCTTCTACCTTTTGGTACAATTTGTTTTAATTTCTCAAGATTGCAGGAAAACTTTCTCAGGATAAGTGCCTCAATTTCTTCTCTGGAGAAATTTTTAGAATTAGATTTTCTACGAGTCATTTTAATAATAAATGTATAAAGAAAATATTCTTCTATCGTCTCTGACCTGGACCAAAGTATAGATGTCAAAAACCTGAAATAGCAACAGGCACCCATAGTCAATGTAGTGCTGGGGAACAAACCCGATGACGGGGAAAAATGAACCGAAGTTTCCCACGGACTCGAGGTCATTTTTATTCTTTGACTTCATTCCCAAACTTGATGCTAAAAGCTCTTCCTCGGGGCATGGGAGGCTAGCAGTCCACCTCGCTGCCTGGCTGGCCAACCACGTGCAAGTGCGCAATCCCACAAGGCAGCAGACAGACCTCAGGGTAATGTCAACAAACTTCATTCTTGGACTTTTAATGACCGAAGACTCTGAACTAGTGTCATCCAGGTTTATGCAAGGACACTGACCCTTCCTAAAGGCTCCATTAAAACAGCCTCATACTATGAGCTTTGGCATCCCTGGTGGATCCTTCCAAGTCTCCTCTCTGAACTGGCCATGTTTTGGCTGAAATCATATCGCTGGCCAGTGACTCCATCAAAGTTTGCTGGGGAAAAGCTCCAGCTAAACTCTGGGGAGAACCTCGGGACTGTGAAGAATGACAAGCTCACATGCAGTTTCCCACTCTGTGCCAGGCGCTGTCAGAAGGTTAAGGAACCTGCCCGAGAGCAGGCAGGTGGCAGTCTGCTGCGTCTGCCATCGGCTCCAGCACCCACACTCACCATCGAGAGGGGACAGCTGTAACTTCAAGTACCAATGCCTTCATGCAAACCGCGAACAGCTCCCACTCCTCAGCAAATTCTAGCTGGCTATGCTGCAGTGCCTGGTGCACACCCCCTGGGGGTCACACTCACCAATGCTGCCAGCTCCGAAGGAATGTGATCTGAGCAGTGTTTGCATGTGCCCTTTTCCCCTTGCTTATATTTTAATAGAAAAAATGAAATGAGTAAGGTATAGCTTGAAAAATAAATGGAACTGAATAGTTTTTATTCTTTTACACTACCCAACCCCCTTCCCCTCACCTCAATGTCTTAAAAATTTTTTTTGTAGTTGCAGACGGACAGAATGCCTTTATTTTGTTTTTATTTTTATGTGGTGCTGAGGATGGAAACCAGTGCCTCACTCATGTTAGGCGAGTGCTCTGCCGCTGAGCCCTAGCCCATTACCTCAATACCTTTTAAAGCCTTGTTCTTCCTACTGGTGCATGCACATGCTGGGGAGGTACAAGACTTCCTGGGCACATGGGCATCGATGATTCCAAACAAATCATCCTCTAAATCTGTCCACACATTCTTTTCCTTGTACCTGACCTGACTAATAACAGTTCTGGGCTCTGGGGCCTGTCCTTTCCTGACTCCCCCTTTCTGAAATACAACCTCAGGCCTTTCAAAGAAGGGTTGTTTTTGTTTTTATCCTTACTGAATCTTACCACAGTCTGTTTTACTGGATATAAAAACCTCTGGAGTCAAAATGCATGGTTAAAAAATGCCTGGCTCTTGTGAGTACAAACAGAACTGAGGGCAAGGGGGAGATCCCACCCAACTACACCAAGATGACAGGCTTCTGGAATGACAGTATCTTGCATATTTTACCACCCTCCCATCCAGCCGATCTTTTTATTTGGCTTAAAAGATGATGTCAAATATTTTTCTGGCAGAAAATAAGCCAAATATGGATGATGGTTTTAACAATGACCGAGTTTATTAATTCAATTTATGATAGGTATTTTCCATTAAGATGAATTGTATCTGCAACCACAAGACTAAATTATCTATTGTACTGGATGCTTTATAAAATAAAGCACACGTGTAACATTCATCATACTTGAAATTACCTCTTTTGCAACTACTGGACTAATAACCTATTAAACAAATGATAAATGACAGATGTCAACTTAAAAAATGTTTGAGAAGGTTTAATACATTCTTTAGGTCTACAGAAAGATTTTGAAGATGTCTAAAAGCATAAAATCCATTGCAAAGTTATTAGCCCATTAACTAGATACTTAGTAAATTTTGAATGAAATTTTTTAATTATTTAAAACTTCTTCCTCCTAAGGCAGGAAAAGAAGGGGAAGAAAAAAATTCTCTTTTCTGCATATAATGTTGGTGAGAAATCCTGGAGAGGAGATCCTCAAAGCTTTGGGAAAAACAGTGTGTATCTTAATTTCACATGTATCTTTAGAGTAAACTAAGAACTTCAAAGGAATTTTGGAGTTTAACAGGTGCCAGTTTAGGTACAGAGTATGGGACACCTTCTACTCCTTGAAATCAAGGACTCAATGGGCAGGAGAGAGATCCAGGTCTTCTTCTAGTCTCTCTAGGAGAGAGGTCCAGAGCATGTGAGGACTCAGGGTGACAAGGACCAGAGGCTCTCAGCCTGGCAGGGCCTGGAATCACCCGCAAAGTTCTCAAACCAGTGTACATTCCTCACTTTGGACAATTACATTTCTGGTGAAAGAGTTCAGACACTGATGGGCTTCAAAAGCTCTCCAGCTTATTCTAATTCGGCTGGGACTGATAAGCACGAGGTCCACCCCTCAGTTTTCCCTGTCCACAAAAGAGAAACCGTAATTATCTGTGAAACTGATAGAGTTCATACGATTAGCAAACTGATATTCAATAGGAATCTCTAACAGTATAAAATAGTTCCTCCCCTCCCCCTCACGCCTCCGCTCTTCTCCCAAATGAGAAATAGCTGGACCCATTTACACATGCGGGTAAAAATAACTGCTGGGCAGGGAATGTGGATGGCATGGGGGAGGGGTGCATTTTTGGCTGCCCCTGTGTGGAACCCTAACCCTCTGGCCCGATAGGGCCAGGATATTAATAGGAATAGGACTCACAGGTGCACAGACAAAGCATAGGGATTTCACTGGTTGTGGCCAAGGGAGAGCTTCCCGCCACTCTAACACTGGAACTACAAAAAACAAATGTCATTTCAAAATGGAATCAGAGGATGTGAACCTTTGGAAAGACCTCAAAAGCCACTCGATGCAACACACATCTGAGATCTGCATCTCTATCCATACCTCTCAAGTGGCTGCTCACCCTGTCAGTCCTAAAGCACCAATTATGGGGGCACACTACCTCCTGGGCAGCAGGAAGAGGTGGGTTTTGGATGCATACACATCTCATCTAAAATGCTACATGTACCTAGAGGTAGCTGAATAATCAAAGGCAAGTTTCTTCACCACCACTCAAGGTCACTCTCTCCCCGCAGAGTGAGGATAAAGCAACTTCACCTTGCATAAGAATGGATTAAATCGAACAAGCAGATTGAAGAAATGTTGGTTCTCACCAGAGTTTCTGGAAGTAAGCATCATTAACATTTTGGAGAGGATAATTCTTCGCTGTGAGGGTGCTGTCCTGTACTTTGTCAGATGTTTGGAAGCATCTTTGGCCTTTGACTACTAGATGCCATAGAAGCTCTTGCTCCCTAGTTACGATAGTCAAAAACATCTCCAGGTAGTGTCAAATGCCTGGCAGGGAGTGGTGACAAAAATCCCTGCCAGCTGAGAACCACTGCCCAGTCCCATTTTCCTCCCTCCCTTCTACTCAGGAAGGTGCTTGCTCATCTTTGGGCAATTCCATGTGAATGTCCTAGGGATCTGTTGTTTGCTTTTTGGTAACTCACATTCTCTTGAAGCACCAGAGAAGAAGAAAGAAGAATGTGTGTTTCCATGACTAGCAAGGGTCAGGCTAGGACTCAAACCCAGTCTTTCCGACTCTAGCACTTAAGAGTCATTCGTTTGTGGTATGTTATTTCTTAGGAACTAATCTCTCTGCCATGGGACAGGCTGGCTTGATTACTTATTTGAAGAGAGTCATGTGCTTACCCTTCAGCCCCTAGAGTACTTTAAGAAAAATCTGCAAAGCTCCACATGCCAGACTATTTCTTAATTAATGGGCAAAACAGAGTGCGACATACTTCACCAGGTGGCTGCCAGGGATCCCTAAGAGGCTGAGACCAATGGCTGAGCTCTGTGCCCGAGTTGTGCTTAAAAATTAACAGCAAAAACAGTTTCTAAAACATGGAATCATTTATGTGTAAGGCTATAATTAAGAACACACAGTGGGGCTGCTGTCTAAGCCAGGAAGGCTCAGGAACATGGGAGTGGTAATGCAAGTTTATTTTTAAATGAAAGTCACAGGGTAGAAAACGTTCCCAGCATTCTCTTCTAAGTCATTTAAAAAGTTTTCAACAATCAAACCAAAGACAATTAGAACTAGGATACTAGGCACCAAATTCACTATTTTTTTTTTTAGGGGGGGGAGGGAGGGAGAGAGAGAGACGGGGAGAGAGAGAGAGAAACACCTTTCAATACTTATTTTCTTTAGTTTTCAGCGGACACAACATCTTTGTATGTGGTGTTGAGGATCGAACCTGGGCCTCATGCACGCCAGGTGAGCATGCCACCACTTGAGCCACATCCCCAGCCCCACCAAATTCACTCTTTATGTCTCAAAAACAAGACAAACCTGAAAAGGGAAGTTCACTCACTTGTGACACTGTCCACAAATCATCAGGGACTACAAGTCAAGTAAATGCCCATGCTTGCAAGAGTAGACATGCAGGCAGCCATGGGGAAAGCCCTCCCGGATGAGGCCTGTGAGCAGGGCTGACATGAAGCACTTGCTTCAACTCTGCAGCCTGATGCCTTTCTTGCCTCTCCTAGATAGCCAGCCCTGAAACCTGTATCCACTGTGCCATCTGCCCTGCACCAGTGACTAAAAGACCAATGAGGGGAGGGAAGTGCCACCTCCAAGAAGAACAGAGTCTAGATCCATGGGTTCTACACCACAGGCATGGGGAAGAGCCCTGGAAGGCCTGGGACATGCTAGACTTCAGGAACTAACTAATGGATGACTCGGGGCACCAAGCCTTCCCTGGACCAAGTTTCTCACCTGGAAAGTGGGGCTAAAGACCACCTGCACTTCCCATGCTTGTGCTTCAGATGCCTGTGTATCTACAAGACTCATCCAAGTTACTCCTGAGTGTTATAACAGTCTACAGTAGGGACTGTTTTAAATGCACTGTTGGGAAATAGGAGGAGCAACGAGTTCCTGCCAAGACTGGGCAACTGGAAACACGCCGCTATTTTCAGTAACACCGTGGGTCAGTGAGTCTGGTCTCCAATCAAAGAGCTCCTCTGGTATTGTGGAGAGATCAGCATATACAGTTTGAGAAAACCTGTTCTAACCTGCAGGGGCAAAATATGAGAAAGAGATTTCAAAAAATGGAATGGCCTTAAAAATAAATGAAGCAATGACATGTAATACAAGGATCAAGATGCAAGATTAAAGTTCTAAATCTAAGATGGGGACACTCTTGGAATGTTAGAAATGACCTCTTATTTATTTTCTTTAAAAGATGATTGGCTGAAGGCAATCACCAATTTATGAACAAACTACATTCTAAAGTCCATTTATGGGCTGGGCATGGGGGTGCATGTCTGTAATCCTAATGGCTGGGGAGGCTGAGGCAGGAGGATTGCAAGTTCAAAGCCAGCATCGACACCTTAGTAAGGCCCTAAGCAAGTTAGTGAGAAATAAATAGGGCTGGGATGTGTCTCAGTGGCCAAATCCCCTGGGTTTGGACCCTGGTACCAAAAAAAAGGTCTATTTACATATATGCTGGTTGGTTGTTTAGAACATGAAACCTATAAATCTGAAGAAAATTATATCCTAAATAAATAGTAATCCTTAGACTAGACTACAAAGGCTGTTAAATCTACAAGTACCTAGGACATCAAGCAGGACTAACCCTGAAGCTTCAATTACACTCTCAATCCATGCTGAGATTATTAACAAAAACTCCCCCATCAGATGGGGCAACAAAGGGCCTTATGAGCCCTTGTCACCCTCCAAGTACACACTAGTGGGCACTTCTGCGGGACACCTGCAGAAAACCACAGGACATGGGGCAATGACTGACAGCCAAGGCAAGTCACCAATGAACTGGGCTTGAAGCCAGGACAAAGTTTCTGGGTCATGTTAATATTAATGAAAATTCTGCATTCAACTCCATAATCCTTAGGTGGCTGATTTTAAAAGAAGATTTATAATCTTTCCAGAAGAACTTTGAGAACAAAAGCTTCAAGAATACTCATCTTGTTTTTATTATCCTGATTCACAGACACCATCTTGAAAAAAAAGAATAAGCGGACCCAGTACTGAGGCACCGGCAGAACAGCTCGGCTGCTCTCTCCTCGACCTGGAGCAAGCCGCCCAGGCTCCCTGAGCAGCTCCAACGTGGGAATGGTGGGGTGTGATCCAGTGCATTATCCTGAACCATGAAAATAGTGTGTACAAAACAGCACCAAGCCTTGAATACAGCAGATGCCGAGAGGTAAGTTACGTTGTTATGCCACAGGGGACCTCCCTGGAAAGACCTACCAGAGTGACTGCAGGCTGCTCTTGGGAGGGCTCGGTGTATTCAAGGCTAGAAACCATGCAGATAATTCCCACAGGGTTCCTAACCTTCAAATTGACCAACACAGATTGATTTCAGAAAAGTTTAACTTCTAATGAGCAATGAGCACAGTTAGGGGTTGAACATGAGGGGGAAGGGAGTCAGTGAACATTAGCGGCCCAGGATTCAAATACTATGAATTAAACAGATATATTTGAATACTTAAGTTTTAAATTGCTATTCTTTTATCTGTCTTGTCACTTAAGCTTTTTTTTTTTTTTTTTTTTTTTTTGATAGTTCAACAGGAGGAATACTATAGGAGCTAGAGAACCTAGATCCCCGTGCACGGAACTTGGAGAAAATCCCTTTAACATCAGCATCCCAATATTTCCATTGAGAGATAGGGAGGGCGAAGATTAATTCATTCTAAGGTCCTTAATATGTATACAGTTCTCCAAGCTTCACAGACAAACTTTCCTATATCATCACTTTCCCTTGCCCTTAGTGTCAATTTTGGAAAAAATATTTACATATTTCTGCAAGTCAAGCAACTTTCGCCTACTTTGGATATGGACTGGTGGTAGAACCTAGCAAGGCTGGCGGAGCTGCTGGGGAGCAAGCCTGGCCCTCTGGGTTGCGCACCATCATCCAGAACCCTGGGCCCCTCTCAGAGCCCAGCAGATATGAGAGCTCAGTCTGTCCAGAACAGAGTTGGCCCTTCTGACTGCCATGTCCAAAGGCACACCAAGCACAGACTCTGCAGGCAGAACATGCCGGGGGCTGAGAAGGCAGCACAGGGGGCGGCAACGTGGTCTGACTTCAGCCGACTGCAGCCCTGCCTCTTCCAAGACTCGATGCAGTGGCTCAACTTCTTTGAGTTTCCTCATCTGCCAAATGGGGACAATGACGACAACATTGAGAGTGGCTGGTATAGAAGAACCTGGGAGGTCACACACCCACATACAGTTCTTCAGGGTGCAAAATGCTACAGAAACTTCCATTTAGCTATGGGTAGTGACCCTCCTGTTTGCATAACAATTCTAAGCTCTAAATCAACAATGACAATCACAATATCCCAGGATTCACTTTAAGCGGAACGTGCCTCACTTACTCCTCATGAGAACCATCTAAGGGAGATACTACCCCCACATTACAGAAACAAAAGCACAGAAAGCTAAGTGACTTGTCCAAGGTCGCACAGCTGTGAGCAGTGGAGCCAAGATCTGAGCTCTTATTGCCACCCATGTCACACACTTGGCTGTTGCTACTCAAAGTAAAATCCCAACTGTTTTTTTCCTGGATAAAAAAATCTTACCCAGGTGCTAGCAGATCCTTGACCATTCCCTGGGGACAGTCTTTGGTACACCTGGCAGATCATAAGACATTTAACTACACTTTGAGACTAAATTACAAATTTAGCTATACTTTAGATGGCATTTTGAGAAACAATTAACATGACCAACCATGAGATTCAAATCTTATGAAAATCTGAAAGCCTCTTCTCTGCTCTCCACTACCCCGTCCTGAGTCTTCTCCCAAAGGGGCCAGGGTGGAGGAGAGGTGCTTATCTATCTATGAAACAGATTATATCTGTTGCAGGACTTTACGTACAAAAGCTGTCTAGGTATGGCTACATGGATGCTGCCTGTCTTCAGAAAATAATTTAAGACATTTCAAAACTGCAATGATGCCAACTAGCTGCAGAGTCAAACAAACCAAAATACACCCAATCCATACAAAGGTACTGAAAGGTTTTGATTCAGTACGCACCGTATTTTTCTTTGTAAGCATCAATCTTTCAAAAAAAAAAAAAAAAAAAATCTTGGTGTCTATCGGCCAAGAAATCCATTAAAGCTATTCATTTCCATCAAGTCCTGTCTTCATGCCTCTCCCCTTGCAAAGGAGACTGAAAACATGACATGGACAAAGAGCTGACGTGGCACCTTTGCAAATTGTTTTTCATGCAGGATGCACACGTGAGGGAACAATTACAGCTGTGTAGGCGCAATCCTCTTTTTCACCCTTAAAATTAAGGTATGAATTTTAATAAAATTATTAACTGCAAAATTTTACTATTAAAACAAAACCACACTGCATTCAAACACAGGCCTTCCTCAACCTCATCACCCAGATGGGTGTATGTATACACATTTTTGTTATAGTTTAGAAACAAAGATGCACGCACACTCAAGTGGTTTGTAAAGATAACATTTAGAATGCAACTGTCACTAGTGTAATGGCCAAGTAATCCTCAGTCATGCTATGAATCGAAGTCATGTTCTGAATCCTTATTAGCTACAGTCAGCATGTAACCCATTTACTTTATTTTGATTTTTACTGGAAGAAATATGCTATTCTGCAATTTGAGAAGTCAAAGAGACAAAAATCCAGGGAGACGTTGTTATATACAATGTGATTTAGAAGCTTGGTTTATATTGAAGGTGAAATGGTATCTCAAGAAATGTTTAATTTGCCCGCCATCTTGATGTTGTTGGAAGAGGCCCTACATGACAATAATCACTGAGGATGGTTTCCTAAAGAGCCAGTAAACTCATCCACCCAACTTCTTTAATTTTTAAAAAGGGGAGAAAGTAGAAAACTTCCACAAACTTGAATTCTGCCGTCCATACCTTGCATGCATTATTTCAATTAGTTGTCCCAAGAAGCCTGCAATAGACAGAATCCATTATTAACTCCATTTTAAAGATCAGAAAAGTGTGGTTGAGAAAAGTAACTTGCTCTAGTCTTATACTGAGTGTTGCCAATCACGTAGTGCAAAGAGCCAGGATTCCGCCCTAGGTGTGGCTTGTGTTTCTATATTGTCCCTGCAGGTTAACAATCACCAGGATCCCAGAGATAAGGTGAACATGAGGCATCCTTGGAAAACTGCATTACTACCTAGAGAAATTCAGGTTCCTTTAAAATATGTAAAGAGAAAAATTATTTTTCTCTTTAAAATAATATGCCTCCGTTTATGCTAAGAAATGTGACAGAGCAAGCCAGCATAAACCCAAATGGCCCCACAAGAGGCAGCGTGGGGCCTCAGCAGACAGCGCGGTCTCCTCCAAGGCTTCCACTCTTGCTCTAGCACTGGCCTAGGGGGCTTTAACCACGCTGGCTAGCAGAGGCAGCATCCTCCAATTGTTTCCCTCCAAGATTGTGAACTGCTCTTTCACTGGAGAAAGAGGAACTAAAAACAGAAAAAGGCATCCTCAAAGTACCTCCCAAAGAATGATAAGCAGACAAAGACACACACCAGAGAGGCTCCTGGAAAAACCACTGACCAGAAAATAGAGTGGGCTGGATGAGACCATCTCCTAAACTGCCGTCTGTCAAATGTTCTGGCACACGGAGCTGCGTGGCCAAGAGAACAAGCTCCAGGATTGGGACCTTCGCTGCAGGTCCACCTGCCAGCTCTCAGGATCTGATGGAACCTGTTCCTCATGACTCATCTCACACATACACATTTTTTCTTCCAGAAAAACCACAAGTGACCCAGGGCAGGCAGTTTGTGTCTCTATCTTCCCAAAGGGCTTAGCACCAGCACATGGTATGTTTTCGATAGGTATGCAAGGTATCTTCAGAGTAAAATGGCCCCTGTGGGACAGATCAGGACTCTCTGGCTCTCTCCCCTATTCAGCACATCAAGTAGTTGCCAACTGACATGGTAGACTGAATAATGGCCTGCAAGGATATCAGCTCCTCATGCCCAGAACCTGCAAGTGTTAGTTGACATGGAAAAACATCTTTGTGAGAGCCATTAAACTAAAGATGCTGAGACGGGGAGATTTTCCTGGCTTATCTGGGGGGCCGTAAATGCAATCACAAGTGATGAGAGGCAGAGGGAGATTTACCAGAAGAGGAGGTGATGTGACCACTGCACAGGGACAGGAGTGACGTGGCCACAGGGTAAAGAAACGCCAGTAGCCCAGGGCCCGAAGAAGAGAGGCACAGATTCTTCCCAGGCCTCTGAAGCAGGAAGGTCCTGCCGATGTTCAGCTTTCAGTCTAGTGACAGTGACCATGAAATGGCTGCCAGCACTGGGAGAAATGAATAACTGATATTTAAGCCAAGTTAGTAGCAATTTGTTACAGAAGCCCCAAGAAACTTGCATGTAGGGGAAAACCAATCCAAAAGCCCAGGTTGGGAGGAAAAGAATTGAACGACGAGGTGACAGATATCACCCTTGGATCAATCAGGAAGCTTCTGGAGGACTGAACCGCGTGGGGCAATCCAGGCTAATCCAAATGCCTGCCTGCAACACAGTGCCTTGAGGTTCCACAGAGATCTGTTCTGGCACCACCAAAGATAAAAATGCCACTCACGGGTGACACGCAAATCCTGCAGGAGAGATCAGAGTATCTGAAGGTCTGACCCCAGATTTCTTCCAACTGACAAGTGACCACAGTGGCACACACATAAGAGATCCCCCTTCTTCTGCCCAGAGCCTCTTGGCTTGTGCTTACACCTCACAGTAGGTGCTGCAAAAAACAAAGATGGCAAATAAAGCAGAGTACATCCCCATGTACCAAGATGGACTCCTCTGTCAGGTTGAGGACCCCATTACGAAAGCCTGAAATTTAAATGCTCCAATACCTCAAAATACAATGGCACTGACATGAGCCCACAAGTGCAAAATTCCATACCTGAGCTCAAGTGACAGGCTGCAGTCAAAACACAGGTGCACTGAAAATATGCATGAAATTACCTTCAGGCTATTCATGCATAAGGTATATATGAAACATAAATAAACTTCATGTTCAGACCTGGGTCCCATTCCCAAGATACCTCATTATGTATATGTAAACATTCCACACTCCTGGCCCCCCCCCCCCAAAAAAAAACCCCAAATTTGAAACATTTATAGTCCCAGGTATTTTGGATAATGAACTAACTGTATTTTCCTCTCATAAAACTTGAAGGATTCAAAGAGACTACAACTATCTGTTGGAAATTTCCTCTAAAAAAAACCCTCTCCTACTTTTACTTACTTGCCCCAAGTATCCTGGTGCAGCTGTAGGTGATGATATACCTACTTATGCAGAAGTATGGCACACTTATCTTGCCCCACAAACTGTACATAAGCTATAAAAGCAACACTAACACACCCCCAACATGATACTGAGCTCATTAGGTTGTACTTTCTGAATCTATGCAATCAACCATGTATTGTAAGCACTCCAGTATTTAAATTTCATTTGAATTATTATTTGCTAAAGTTCACCGCAGCTCTGTTCACAATTGCCAAAACTTGGAAGCAACCAAGATGTCCTTCAGCAGGTAAATGGCCAAATAAGAAGAAATGCTATATCCAGGCAACACAGTAGTATTCTGTGCAAGAAAGAAATGAGAGAGTAAGCCATGGACAGACAAGTGAACTTAAACTCATATTGCCAAGTGAAAGAAGCCCATTTGAAAAGGTGGCAGACAGCATGATTTCAGCCATACAGCTCTCTGGAAGAGGCAAACTGTGGAGACAATATAAAGACCATTGGCTGCCAGGGCAGTGGGGGTGGAAGGAATGAACCGGTAGAGCTCAGAGGCCTTCAAGGCAATAAAATTACTCCCCACATTGATATAGTGATGGATGTGTGTCATTATACATTTGTCCAAACCTACAGGATGCACAACATCATGGGCGATCTCTGATGTTAATTACAGACGTTGGGTGGTAATGATCGGTATCAATGCAGGTTTGTCAAGTGTAACAAATGTACCATGTGCTGATGTGGATGTGGGGGGGGGGGCTAGGCATGTGTGTGAAGACGTGTATATATGAAATTTCTGTACCTTCTGCTCCATTCTCTTGTGAACCCAATAAGGCTCCCCACAAATTGAGGCTATTAAAAGAACAAACTCCATTTCTACTGGCCTTCCGCATACTTGAAGGTTTTATTGTGGCTGCTATATGATGATAGTCACTGTTTTATTACGCCCCAAATAATGGACACCACTTGTTAAAATATACAACGTAAACATCACTTCAACTTTTTTTTTAATCTGTAATCTCAAAACATGAACGGAAAAAAATAGTCAACCCAGTCTGGAGGTTTAACTGAATGCAAAACAGTGAGAACATGCCAGAAAAACAAGTATGGAAACTACATGTTTACTCTTGCTAGTTTTTTTGAAAGCACATGGGTATCTGTTCACTTCAAAACTGCCATGATTTTATTTAGCCACTTCCTAAGCAATCCATGCTAACAGCTGCTTGGTTAAAAAATAAGACACTGAACACTGAATTTGGACTAGTCAAAGTGTTTCCTTCCCACCCCAGAGGCAACTTTACTAAAAAACAAACAAAAACCACAAATGACATCAGTCAACACCAAACCAAATTCAAGCACCTTGATAAGCCCCACAGAGGGTTATGAAGACCTTGGCATTTATCTTGCTATCTAAATAAAGTCAGAAACAGTACCAGAAGGTGATGGGAAGGGAGTCTTTCAGCTTATTTTGGAGAAAGCAGCAAGCAGGAGAATGTGTGGTACATGTTTACATGAAAATGATCACCCTCAGATTTTCCATGTGCAAATATGCAAAGCTGGTACAAAGGTTAGAGCAAAGGGTGTTCACTGCACTGAAGAGACAGGACAAACTTCCTGGTATAAAAATTCCTCACTCTGGTAAACAGGACACTGTATACTTTTGTACCAGAAAATATGAGCCAAAAATTAGAGGTTTTGCAAAGACCAGGTTATGTTAAATTAAGACTTTAACAAAAGTAAAAGGCACTTTATTATTGGAGTACTCCGCACATGGGCAGTGTATTCTTAGGAAGCTGGAGCTTCATTGTGTAGAACCTGGTAATTAAAGTTACTGTGCCTTGGGGCTGGGGTTGTGGCTCAGTGGTAGAGTACTGCCTAGCATGTGTGAGGCACTGGGTTCAATCCTCAGCACCACATATAAATAAATAAAGGTCCATTGACAACTAAAATATATTTTTTAAAAAGTTATCGTACCTTCCTTCTTACAACACTGATGTGGAAGCACATGACACAATTATCCCATATGTAACCGGTGACATATTCCAAAGGGGGACTTACTGCTATTTTCAAAGATAAGCTGTTGTGTAAATTTAAAAAAAAATGAGACTCGTGAATTAATTATACTGATACTGAATTTACCAAGAATAAAAGCCATTTCCCATTTGCAGCTTCATAAAATATTTTAAGTAACATGATCCAACAGTTAATGAAGAATCCAAGGATATAATTATCCTTCCAATTGAAAAAAAAAGTCAACGCATGGCACATATCAGATAATCACTAATCAATGTTGCCCAAATTATAATTTTTCATGTATTGTTTGACAAGTTGTTGTGAACCTCAATCTCAATCAAACTCCTGGTCTAGATATGATAAAACCCAGGAAAAAGATCTCAAAGGAAAATATTACTTTAGGTACATCCTACCCCAGAAGCAAGTTCAAAACTCAGTAAGCTAATCTCATAAAAGGCAGCAAAAATTACATGGTTGTCCATTCATGTGTCTTTAAGATACTTTAAGACACTTTTTGGATTAAAAGATTTCACCTTCCATATTATGTTCAATTTAACACCAGTCATTTATTAAGGACACTTATGTAATCTAAGCATCTAAAGAACATCAACATTGGGGGTTCACAATCTATATACTTTTTTTGTACAAAATCATGATACGTAATAAACTCACTAACAATTAACGGAAATTTCATGACATGTAAAGCATTATTCAAGACTATAAGGGGAAGAGAAAATGCATAAAACCCCTGACTCCATAGAAGTTTAGAGGAAAGGATGTAAGAGGAGCCATTTTTAGAAATATCTATAAAACAGAATATAAGTATGAGCCATGAGCAAGTTGATAAGGTACTATGTGAGAGCAGAGGGGGAGACATGCCTGGTGGGGGCAGGCAGGAGAGAGGCCGCCTGGCAGAGCTAGCAGAGCCGCTGCCAGGGCCAAGAATCAGGAGAGCCAAGGGGGAAACTTTGGCCCTGTGTGGGACCACTTGATGGGTGGACAGGAGTAGGGGGCCACGGAGGCAGAGTGGGGAGGCACCTGTGGCTCAGGAAAGTCACTTGGGGTTGGCTAGTCTAGATGCTCTGGCAGCCACTCGACTGAGAGGGCACATGGGGTTCAATTTTCACTGGTCCTTCCCGTGAGTCCTGCTAGGCACCGTGGCTGTGAGTTCGTGGGTGTGCCCTTTGCAGACAGGAAGGGAGAACCTCTCAGACACGGAGCTATGTTCTTCAACGCTGCTTTGCCCATGTGCGGGTTTCAGGCAATTAACAGCCCCCTTGCTTATCCAATATGGTTTATTATACTGGTTATACCCCAGGAAAGTGACCATACATTTCTGAATAAGCCAAAGTGTTTGGGAGAGCCGAGAGGGGAAAAAGGGGAAAATAAATATATTTTTTATCTTGGCGACTATAAGCTGCTGGCAAATGTTCACTATATCCCTGGGGAAAATCTCTTAAAAAAAACAAAACCCAGTTTCACGTATCAACAGTTAGAGGGGACTTTTTGTCCTTAGTTTCATCTAAGGGTACCCCCGTTTTAAAACTTGATACAACAAATTAGCTCGTTGACAAACACAAAACGAAGATTAGTGTGAAAACCTTATAGCACATTCACCGTGTGCCAGTGAGATGGTACAGTGGGAAAAATCGCCAGACTCAGTTCTCAGGACTCAGAAAATAGACAACTGACATGAAATTGGACAAATTAAATTAGTTCATTTAAAACTGCATCGAATGCTGGATTCGCCACACCGGATTAGTCATATTTTAATATAAAAATGTTGTACACCAATTCACAGTTCTCTCTCTTCCAGGGTCAGAAAAGACTGTGCTTTTCAGCTTCGTCATAGTCAGGCAAGGGCCTGTATCTAGCTGTGGCAGATGCACTCCGAGGTGACGAGTACTATCCCCAAGGTGAGGCTGAGAAAAGCTCTGGGACAATCTCCTGCCATCCTGGATCCCTGTTGTGACCAGATGAACCTGAAGCCTGCAGGTCCACGTTGGCATTTAGTGTCGGTGAGAAATGACCCTGTGGTATCAAGCCACTCAGATTTCAAGTACCCTAACATGCCTTCAGTAACTATCCCAGAGGGTTTCTCAGTGGACAACCCAAGGAAAACGCCACCCTTGTGGGCAGAAGACAAGTCTCTGTGGGACAGAAAGGTATATGACCACCTTAACAAATGGTCCTTCATCAAAATCTGTCTACTATCTCGGTCCGCATTCCTGCAAGAATAACCCCTTGCTTTGACGTCACACTGGAGAATATATTTTCTCAAAGTTGTAGAAAACACTGCAGGGATTCTTTTCTAACACGTCATTTCTAATAATGTTACTTTGCATTAGCGTAAGTGATCACCTCTCTCCTGGCTTGGTCACCCTTGTGCCTATGCACTGGCGTGACCGTGAAGCTTTCACCCTGAGAACTAGTTCACATTTGCCCAGAGGGACAGTTCATCAGCAGTAACAGCACACCGTGCAGAGGGCAGGGAGTATAATTATTTAATCTTGCATCTTTGAAGGCTAGTCAAGTGGTGGCTTTGGATCTGTTTTAGACTGTCTAGTCAAACAATGAATGTGGACCTATTTTTCCAACAAATACTTGATGCTAATAAGATTAGCAAAAGAAATCTGGTTGCTGTATTTCCCTATTGAACTTCCTGATTACTAAACCATGTGATAAGTGTTTGGTGCATTAGTCACTTCTTTCATTTGTTCATTCAACAAATAATTTACTGAATTCCTGTTTTGTGCCAAGCCATGTATAGACTCTGAGCATGGAAAATCGAAAACTAACTCATTTTTAGTAATGATACTTGATTATAATAAGATGTGTCTGGTCACTGGACAGCTGGTAGTTATAGACATTTTATCAGTAAAAGTACACAGATATTATTATGTTCCTTCTTTTGTTGCAGTACAAAAAACGCAGGGTGCTCTACCACTGAGCTACATCCCCATCCCTTTGAATTTTTTTTTATTACATTATCTAAGCTAAAAAAAACTTGTGGTCCTCCTGCCTCAGCCTCTGGAGCAGCCTGGATGACAGGCTGTGTGTGCTACAGGCCATGTGTCCATCTTACTAGGTCACTTTTAATTGTTACCTGGGAACTTGATGGATAAGTAATGAAGCTCCTGAAAGTCACCTCAATTCGTCTTATTAAGGACATTATGGTCTACAATGCTATCAGGGCAATGATATTAACCTAAGGCAGAGTTTGAAAACTCATCAAGAGCTTCATGGATGTTCAGACTCAGGCACATAGATGTCGAAGGATTGTACAACCAGTAATCCTAAAATACAGATAACTCTACAGAACATGCACTCTGTCCTTGGACACTACAGACCACAGGAAACATTCAGAGGGGAGGAGGTGTCAAGCAGAGGCTTCCTTCCTCCCTGCACTAAGGCCACCAGCAGCTGCTGCAGCTGGAAGGGCCTCAAGAGCATGCATGGTGGCCTCCTTGACACCGCCACAGGCTGGCTCTGCAGGCTATGTACAGGACATGCTACTGCCTTTAACCTTGAGCACTAGAAAAAGCAGAGACCAGTGGTAGAAATATTTAAAAGTCAAATAATGGAATGCTTTGGCTGGCTGGCTCTCACCTGCTTTCTTCCCTCAAGACAGACTCGGCATTCTTATAGGCTGCGTCCCTCAGGAGGCACCCAGCTGCTCCCAGAGCTGTCAGTAATTCCCTGTGACAAAAAGCCGTCCACCTTCCTCCTACCTGCCCCTCTCTCTCTCTCTCTCGGTCAAGTCCTGAGAAATGCAATGGAGTGTTCAGTTATTATAGCAGAAACCTCGAGTCTCAGCTCATCTAGACACAAATCACTTGTAAACACGAGCAGTTTGTTATCAAAGTTACTTGTGAATCTGCTCAGTACTAATTTAGTACTGCTGTCATCCTAACACCACATGATTTATTCATGTTTACAAATGAGCCAGTAAATAGGCAAGAGTAATTTAGTAGCAATAAAAATGTTTTAACGAATAAAATATTAAACAATGTTATAACTGTGCTTAAACTCAGGCCTTTCCTTTCATCTACTCACTTATATTTTTTACTTCTAATTTCTAACTGGAGGGGGATAAAAACCATTAGGTGTTTGAACCACTTAGTGTTTTTTTTTTGTTTGTTTGTTTTTTTTTTTTAAACAAGCTCAGAGTAGCTACTTTTACCACGGAGAACAGTATGTACAGTGAATGCTCCAGGTTGAAAATACATCTTCACTAGCATCTCAATATAACAAAAACCCTCAATGGTGCTATTTAGACACATTTGGTTTGCATTTATTACAGGGTTTGGAAAGTAAAGTCAGTATTAATCAAATTTTTTCCCTTTCATTTTGTAAACAGCAAACCAAATATGCTCTTGGTAGTTAGCATAGCACATTATAGAACAGTTAAATCACTCATCTTTCTTTTCACGCAGAACAAAATTCAGTCATAAAACTATAAAAATCATGTTAGCATCTATCTACTTCCTGTTGAAAGTCTTACATCAACTGTCAGTAATCTCTGAAGTTCATTTCTTTTATAATTTTATTTTACAAGAAATTTTATAGGTTTTGTTTTAAACCAGGAAACTACTTGCAATTATTCAAGTTTCTACTTGATGCAATAAACAGAAACATCCTATAATTAAAAATAAGAAAGCAGAATCTGGCCCTTCAGCAGATGTCTTCTTTCTCTTCATGATGGATATATTTGTGCTCTCTTGTTTATGATGCCTTAACATATATCATTTTGTCCAATGAACCTTGAAATATTAAGTAACATGAGCACTGTCTACAGCCTATTAAATTTTTCTCAAAATCTGTAGAGCAGCAGCAAAATTTCAGTGAGAACTACTGGGTGGGCAAATTAGTCAGGCATGAATTAGCAAAGTTCTACTATAATTTGATTTAAAGCTTATTTCCTTGTAGGATTCAAGATCACACTCAGCTGTAAATGAATCTGAAATATGAACTGTGTGCATGATTATTGTTATTGCATTTTCCTTATTTGTTTTCTTTAACGGTTCTAGGAGAATCTGCCCTGCCCTCTGTGATAGAGCAAACGAGCTCTGCTCTTTGCTTACTCATTGTTCCTCTAAGCAAAACCCATGGGCATGCGCACACCCGCAACTTATGAAAGGACATTGACCTGAATTCAAACCCCAACACAATGATTCAATTGTCTACTGAGCCTGGTGCTTTCTTTGACAAAACATATGATGCATAAGGAAGCAGAGGGAAACATGCACCACAAAACCTCTTGAAGACCTTGGATTGCAAAAATAATTACAAAAGATTTTCAGATAGTCTGAGAACATGAAAAAAATGTATGAATAAGGGGATGGATTCTATAATATAATGTCAGAGCTTGATTATTGTATCCAATTCCTAATTCCACATTGTTCATAAATGTCTTGTAGAAGTAAATTCAAGATCACGGGGTCAAAATGTCACCTCGTGGCCTGTCTACTCTAGGATGCTCTAAGTCCACTGGTGTGCATAGGCAGGAAGGTGCATCCTCTAGTGCATTTTACACAAACTGACTACAGCTTTGTATTTTAAACACAATCACTGAGTGACACTTTGTCCTCTATTTGTCTGAAGTCAAGCATGCAGTTGTCTGAATTCTTTGGCAGTGGGCAAACAGATATAAATGAACTGGAATTTCATGCAGCATGGAGAGCTGCCTTTTTGATCATATAGACCTTTATTAAGCTCCTTAGCATTTGTACAAGACAAAGTTAAACAAGGGCAAAGTTAAACTTGAACAATGTCAAATTACACGAGTCTAGCAAAAAAAGTTAAAGAACTGTTTTAAAATAGCTCTGAATTTCTCAAATATCATCAGCACACTAAATTCCTTTCGTGTAAATGTTAGCCTGTAGTTGTTAATTCTGGACAAAGAGGTTATATAATTATGGTCAAAGAACAATAAAACGTTCCTATATATCCTTGGCCCTCTGGAAAAACCTCTACTGGCCACCATATATGGCCCTCGAATCCTGAAAACTTCCAATTGCAGGTTATGCACACGAGGAGGCTTGGAGGGGAGGACAGTGTTGACTTCAGTTCTGCAGACGGGCACCAGCCCAGTACTTGGTGGTGCTCAGTACACAACTGCTCATCCAAACCCCCAGGCTCCAGGAGTGCTGCTGTGTGCCATAGATCAGCTGCCAATCTGACATTTTGAGCTGCTGGGATTATCAGTGCTTATGAAACCTTCAGTCTGTTGGGACTTACTCTGACACATACTGATGCAGTCTGTTTTCCAGTAGGAGCCATTTTAAAACCAAGTATGGTTTACTATTTCCGTAGGTTGCTGCCATTATTTAAACAACATCCACTGCCAGAAGGTAATGACTAAATAAACAGCTTATCAGAAGGGGAAAAAATGGTATTTTCTATGAAGTGTTTAAAAATGCACTTTATGTAACACTCATCTTTCAGAAAATGATAGATTTTGCAGATGTTAAGTTACTATCTTGAATTGATACCTTTATCAGTACATTGATAGAAACTGAGTGTAGAAACTGAGGACTGGGGCAGCAACCACTGAAACCACAGAAATATTGCACTGTACTTCCACAGGCAAGTATGCAGTCAGTATTTGTAGTGCTCCTTTATACTGAATTATAACAAAAATTCAGATTGGTTATGTTCAGGTTTTAACAAATAACACTTTTACTTTGCCACTCTAGACCTACTATATCCACAGTGGTCTACTATCTATAAACTGACATTGTTTCCATGAGAATGTATCTACATGCAAAATGGTCCAATATTTCTGAAGTGCATATAAATAAGAACTTAAGGTATGGAAATTGTGTGTAGCTACTTAAAAAAGAGGTTCAATTCTTTTCATAGGTGAGCATACTGAACCTTAATACATAATGTTCTATTGATTGTAAAAGCAAGATAATAGCTTATCGAACATGTTGTTTGAATAAGGTTCATAGGGGGCTGGGGTTGTGACTCAGTGGTAGAGTGCTTGCCTAGCAACTGTGAGGTACAGGGTTCGATCCTCAGCGCCACACAAAATATAAAGTTATTATGTCCATCTATAATTAAAAATATTTTTAAAAAACCAAGATTCATAGATCAGATGGGTGCAGTGGTGCACACCTATAATCCCAGTGACTCAGGAGGTTGGGGCAGGAGGATCACAAGTTCAAAGCCAGTCTCAGCAACTTACTGAGGCCCTGAGCAACTCAGTGAGACCCTGTCTCAAAATATAAAAAAGAAGGGCTGGGGATGTGGCTCAGTGGGTTCAATCTCCAGTACCAAATTAAAAAAGATTCACAGAATAAAGGGTTGAAATCGAGAAAAACTGACTAGAAACACAGTTCATATAAGGTTTGCATTAATTTCAACATTCCATTTCCACCAAATAGCTTCATCAAAAGTACCTGTGTCTTAGAATCAGCATTTGGAAAAAGAACAGGTTTCAATATCTATGTTCTAGGAGCAGGAATATCAGTTTTAACTTCTGGACTAATCTAGAATTTCTCCTGGATAGGAGTTAGAAACAGCCAGTTTGAGTGAGAGAGAGCTGACCATTCATCTCACAGAGCTGAAAGGCATCTGCTACCATCGATTTTTTTCTGTCTGAATTTAGTAAAGTGTCCCAGTGGAAGACAAATCTAAGTTTATAAACTTTGCACAGTGTATTTTTGTGTACGTTCCAAAAAAGTCCCAACAGACAGAATAGGGAACATCATCTAGTCAAGGAAGTACATCAACCCTGACCTTCCTAAAATAATAGGAACACTAGATGCTAATTTCTACAACACAGCAAAGTTTAGGCATTCACAGAAAAACCTGGAATACAAAAGGTCATTTTTTTTTTTCCTGGAACTGACAAAAAACAATAAGGGTTGAATTTTCCTGTTAAGTACCTTGGGGCATATTTAATATACAGACTCAGTCAACAAATATTTATTGTATTACTTTCAACAAAAAACTACGGGGCAAGTGACTTAATTTCGAATGAGTAAAAATGATACAATGAAAAGGCGAGAAACCAATATATTATTCAAAAAATTACTAGGTATCTTCACAGATACACTTTCCACTTACAGGCATTTTTTTTTTTAACACAAAAATGTGGGTAACACATAATTATAACAGAAAAAATGACCCGAGAAAGCTGAAGTTCACCAAGTGGCTCTCCTAAGTCTTAATACAATAAAGTGATCACAGCAATATTAAGGAGACTTATAGGGGCAACAAATAAGATGGAAAAAAACAATAAGCACTATTAAGAATTGTTATGAAGTTAAGATAAACTTGAACAGACATCATGTACCTTAGAGTTCAATTATCCAAGATAGTAAGGGAGTAGGAACTGACCTAAGTAAAAAAAAAAAAAAAAAAAAAAAATTCAGCTAAATAGAAATGAATTCAAAAAGCTTCCCCCAAAAACCATCCTTATGAATTCTTCGTAAGAACCACAAAATAATCAAAGGAAAGCTACTTATGGGCATTCGATGCATCAACAGACCATCTGTATGAAGCTATTATATCTCAAAGACATTTCTATATATAAGCAAGAATTATAGGAAACTTTGTTATTATCAGACCCTAAGGAAACTTCCAGAGACTTAAAAGGAAAGTAATAATAAATCAGTACAAACTCAAATACCCAAACCTGACTATCAGGGTAACTCTTAATCACTGATAATTTGCTATACTCTTTATTAGATTTTAATAGACCTTTTCTGTATTATGTAAGAGGTTGAGACTAGATTTGAGAGCAATATTCACTGTCATCAAGGCAAAACATTCATAGGATACGTTCTCACATGTTAGTTTTCAAAACAGGAGTGTAATATTTGCAGCCTTAGCTTTGACAGTGGAAAAAATAGAAAGTCTGGTGATTTATTTTCAAAATATAGTATTCAGCCTAAATTGGATCCAACTGTACGTACTTTAATTGTAGTAGCCCTTCCCTTTTGCCTGCCCTAATTCTAAAATTAGCCAATTGCCTAGAATTTCCAATTGTCCAGTCAGGGCCATGGGCAGCACTGTATTAGGTGTAGAAACAGGCAGACTGTCCACCCAAGTGTGCTTGCTAGTCAGGTTCTGGTAGCACCCACTTCTGGCAGGAGTGAAGGTTTGCCTTGCCCACCCACTTTTAAGCACAAGTTTGATTTCTGCAGGACCTCATTATTTTTAATAACAGAATTCCAAAAATAAAGATAAGCTTATTTTTACAAACAGTGTGTATATTTCCTGAGTGCAAGGGCCGATTCTTTAACTTAATCACAAACACTTCAAAGAGCCAGGCACATATAAAGATGTTAAAATACATATTTAATTAAACCTAGCTGCAAACTGCTAATGACCTCTTCTGTGCAAAAAACAATGTGTCACTCAAAGCAGAAATATACTGTGCCCAAAATGGTCCTTCAAATTGAACAAGTTTTATATTCTATTCTCATATTGCCATCCAATGCACAAAACTTTCTGAACAAAACCAGCACTTCAAGCAGATGAAGCCCTGGTACCAACATCACTGCTGTGTCACGAGTACTATAGCAAAACACTTTACCTGTGAACATGCACAGTGCTACCTGGGGCTGGCCACTTAGAAAGAGATGGATCCACTACCTGCTTAGATGATAGAATCAGAAAAACCAGAAAAAAAAAAAAAAAAAAACAGAAACTTGAATCAGCTATCTACCTAAGTGGTCATCTGGATACAGAGAAAAAAAAAATCCTTGTTCATCCTCTAGAGATAATAGATGTGATGTCAGAGGTAATAATCTGAGCTCTCCTTAAGCCAAGAGGATAGATTTCCTGTGGTCAGTAGTGGACACACCTGGTGGCGACCATGATGCTGTACAAACAGAAAAGAGGTGAGGACTCTCTCCATATTAAATTCCAAACAATACCATATATCTTAAGGAACGGCTGCAACAGTGTAAGAATAGTAAATTGTTTGTTTCTCAAAGCAAACAGATTTTGAAATTAAACTCTGTTTACCACGTTTCCTGACCCTAAGTGACCATGTCAAAATTTCCCAATTAAGTCAGTGGAAAAATGAGAAAGGGTCTATCAATAATCCTCTGGCTGAGTTTTTGTATTGAAAGCCACCTAACCACAGACCAATTTGCAGATCAATTTTCACGTTAGCTGTCAAGAGAAACTATCAAAGAGGATCCCAAATTACAATGAAACAGCCCACTGATTCTTGCAGCACTCATTCTGCCACTTCAAATCTGAAACTGAATCTTTAAATCAATTCTGCAACACCACAACCTAGGGATGCTTTGCAATTAAGTTTCAAAGGCAACATAATGATGTTTGCCTACAATCCTCCCTTTCAAACAGTTCAACTTCTGTTATTACCACCCTTTAGCGAAAGATGAACCAACTGTTAGCATCTATTTCTCCCCAATCAGAAATTCTTTTTTTAAAAAGGATATTCTTGCTAAACATTCTTTTTTTTTTTTTAACATTTTTTTTTAAATGTGGTGCTGAGGATTGAACCCAGTGCCTTGCAAGTGCTAGGAGAGCGCTCTACTGCTGAGCCACAACCCCAGCTCCCTCATTCACTTCTTGGATGGTTATAAAGAGTGGAAAGGAAGTAGCCAATGGGGCAGCACAGGATTTCAGGAGAGACCAGCATCTAGAATCTAGATTTTACTAACTTTCATAAAGACATTCATGTTAACGGTTATGCAAAAATAATCAGTTACTACTTGCCTTTGAAAAAAGCCTTGTAAAAATACACAAATACCCACAAAAGCCAAGACATCATTGGAAGATATGTAGAATTTTTAAAAAATTTATATATGACAGCAGAATGTATTACAATTTTTATTACACATATAGAGCATAATTTTTCATATCTTTGGTTGTATACAAAGTATATTTACACCAATTTGTGTCTTCATACATGTACTTTGGAGATGTGTAGAATTCTACAACTTTGAAATTTTAAATTTCACAGCACATCCAAACTAGGTATGAAATGTTATCAAGAATATATTAGAGGGGCTGGGGTTATGGCTCAGAGAGCTTGCCTAGTATGCATGAGGCACTGGGTTCGATCCTCAGCACCACATAAAAATAAAGATATTGTGTCCACCTGTAACTAAAAATAAATACTTTAAAGAAGTATACAGTAGATTCACAAGGATTTTTCATACTTCAAAACACACCTTTGTACATTATCTCACTGGTAAGTTAGCTTCTCTGAGATTCTTTGGGTTTGTGTACCCAGTTAAGGAACCCATGCAAACAAAATCCAGATTTTATAAGCAATAGGGAAATATTTCATTTGGGGAAAAAAGGGATATGCTTAAATAACTATTTAGCATCTCCTCCAATAGCTGTGATCAGTTAAGAAATCCTCTCCTCAGCTGGCGTGGTAGTATAATGCCAGTAATTTCTACAACTTGATGGGCTGAGGCTGGAGGATTTTAAGATTGAGATTAGCCTCAGCAACTTAGTAAGACCCAGACTCAAGATAAAAAATATAAAGGGCTGGGGAAATAGTTCAGTGGTAGAGCACCCCTGCATTCACTTCCCAGTTTAAAAGAGAAAGAAAGAGGAGGAACAGGGGGAGGAAGAGAAAAGAGAAGGAGAGAAGTTCTCTCTTCAGACATCTACTCAGAATTAAATTATGCAGTTCCTGAAAGAGCATTCTCTGATATATAATAGCATAATAGGTTTATAATAAAACAAAATATCTAGAATATCCAGACATATAGGTTTATTAAAACAGTGTATAAGCTTCTGTTATATAAAGAGCTTTTCAAAGAAATAAAATTAAAAATTTGGCAAACTACTTTTACCGAAAACACAAAATGATAGCTTTAAAAAAACTGGACATTGTCACTCTGCAATGAGGAGACTGCAGTGAAGCTCCCCGTGTTTCTATACTTCTCCCTCCCCGACTACTGATAGCATCTCCCGTTTCCAAAGCTGTTGATCCCATGAAAATGTCTATATTGCAACAGTAAAGATGGGTTGTTCTCATTGCTACCAAGTCCCTCATTCTTCCTCTTGCTATGAATGAGTTTCTGTTAACACATTTCATTCTTCACAAGAAACATTTGCTAAAACTACTTCCAAGAAGAAGAAAAAAAGAAAACAAGAGTACTCAGACAGAATTTCACACAATCAGCTTGTCCAGGATTCACCAAACTTTCCCCAGGTCACCCTGGTTTCGATTTCCCAATGGCTCTGCTTGCCAGGCTCAGGGAGAACAATAAGAAGTAAAGTGGTTCACATATCAGTTTGCTAAGACTGTTGTAAAAACAAAAGAAAATTGTACCACAGAGTGGGCAGAAAGTCACGGAACAAAACCCAAGGGCTACCTCGAGAGGTTTTAAAACACTGCACTCCACGCTAAAGTGAATGTATTCTCACCACTTCCATTGGAGTGCGCCATAAGTATGAAGTAAGTCTTTTTTTATTATTTTTAAATGTTTTTTGGTTTTTGGGTACCGAGGCACTTAACCACCGAGCCACATCCTCACCCTTTTCTTTTTTTATTTATCGGATAGGGTCTCCCTAAATTGCAGAGGCTGCTTCAAACTTTTGATCCTCCTGCCTCAGCTTCCTGAGCTGCTGAGATTACAGGTGTGTGCCACCATGCCCAGACCAAAATAATTAATTTTTGATTAATCTTTGACTCCATTCCACTGTTTATCTGAAGAATGCCACTCATGCAGGTTGCAGAGAACGAACAGTGATTACTTGGGGGTGATGGATGAGAATTTTGATCGTCTTCCTTCTTAGCTTTTCTACAATGAACATATAAATCACGGTTGAATACAGTAACAAATGCCATACTTATAAACAATTTACAAGGAGCAATTCAGAGAGTGAGCCCTTGCTGCTACTTCCCCTCTACCCTGCTCCACTCACCCTACTCTCTGCTGCTGTAACTTCCTAGTAGAGGTGCAGGGCAGCTTCCTGGAAAGGCTCCACTCACCCCAGCCAAGTAATAACCAAGTGCCGATACCTGCTTCTTCACGCCTCCTAAACCCCTCCCACCTCCTCTGCAGTGCCCATCCACTTTTCTTAATTGAAATCGACCCCTTACTCTGAACCCCGCTCCCTTTCCTCCCAACCATCCCTGCCCAGTCCCCTCTTCACCACACACGAAGGTGAAAAAAAAAAAAAAAAAATCACATAGTAAAAACAGGAAATGACAGTTGGGGAAATTGTCCAACTTTTAAAATAATGTCCACAGAATCAACTAGCACAGTGTGAATTATAAATTGGATGGTCTGCTGACCATGCCTGCTTCAAGCATGGAAGGTGCCAGAATTCTGCCAAGAATACCTAGCCTGGCTTAGAGACAAAAAGACAAAACAAAGCAAAAACAAAAAACCTCAAAAAACATTTCTTTCCACTCAAAATCTGTATATTTTATAACTAAATATATAATCCAATCTGCCTGTCTTAAGCAGACTCTATTTAAATAGAGGCCTGAAATATTTACTACATGACCCTTTACAGAAAAGAATTTACTGACTTTGGAGCTGAGGGTTAGATGTGAAACACACAGATTTCCAGAGGAGAAAAGGCCTCTCTGAACTTTGTAGGCCTGAGATTTGAGTTTATCAAAGAACTAGATGGGATTATGGACATACTTCAATATTGGTTTAAAAATCAGAGAAAAAGGAATCTTTGATACTTTTCAGTGACACTTAATGTGAAAATAACTGAGCCAGGGAGAAAATGCTTCTGAGGTTTTCAGTTTTTATAAGGCATTGTGCAGTGTCTCCTAGAGGAAGGTTTTTCAAGGTAGACCATCTGTCTTAGAAACATCTGAGATGTGCATAAAAATGGAATGTTTTTGACCACACCCTGGCCAGCCCCAACCAGTTAAGATATTCAACAACTCAGAAGTAGGTAAGAATCAGAATATACCAAAGGACTTAAAACACATTTTCCCCCAAATAGCATATACAAAATCTTAAAATATGTAAACATACATGGGCTTAGGCTATTTTGTCACAATATATTTTATTTTGCATTTAAAGTAAACAGTGCCTATGTTTATAGTTGTGAAGGTTAAAAATAATAAAAATAAAATTCAGGTCAGTATCTGCAGAATCTTGGAAGCAGGCTTGGGAGCAATGTTTGAAACCACAGGTTTTAATTGCCCCATTAAGACTGCAAAGCAGGAGAGAACAGGAAGGTAACCAATGAGCCAGTTGTCAAGGGACAGCAGGCAGCCCCGGTGGGAGAGGGCTGTCACCAATAAGTCAACATCTACTGCATTAACAAGATGCCAGATGGATAACCTTCTTGTCACTGCTCCCAGCCCCCTTCTAACCTATTGAACACTCCCCCATCCCAGAATATACCATCCAACTAGGCACCTTCCCTCTTGCCTCTAAGAGCCCCGCACCTGACACTCAGACCAGAACCTGCCTTTCTCTCTCAGGGATTTTCCTAGGATACCCTTCTCCGTTTTAGTCATTCCTTATGTTTTCTCCAGGGTTTTATTGGTTTGTTTCTCCTCCTTTGTTAAATCAAAGCTCCCAGGGCCAAGGGCCCAGAGAAGCCAAGGCCAACATGAGACCTCTTCAACAGCCAGGACGCTCTTCATCCGACACGCCTTCCCAGACCTGCCACTCAGTCTCCCTGCTGTCCTGGTTGCACAAGGCCAAGGCCAACACAGACAACCTGGAGCCTGGGACTGAGATGAGAAATGGCCTCCACACAGCACTGCCATCATGGTCCCTCCACCAGAATGCCTTAACACATCCGCATCCCCGTTGGCAACCACGGAGAACCAACCCATCCAACAATGAAGATACCCAGGCCTTAGTGCGCATGGTTCAGATTGAAGACCATCATGATATCCTGTGGCCTTATTTACTTAGGCTTCAATCCTCCTCAGGTCAGTCCTGTGTGTGGCCTGGGCGGGTAGGGGTAAATATTAACTGCTTCTAATAAGCATTTTATCATCAATAACACTACAATACAATCAATCACACTTAGTAAAACACATTAGCATTTTCATCGATCTTAAAGTCACCTCATTTATTCCTTATAGAACACTGCAAGCATTGTCGCCTTACAAGTAAAGTAAGGAAGTAGATTCAAAAAGTCAAGTGACCACACAACACGGAAAATGTCAGTAGAAGAAAATGGCCCTTAAACCAAGAGTTTTGTTTCTTTACTGCACTATAGTAGGCTGGTCTGTCTTTCCCTCTCCTCCCACTTTTTTTTCTGGTATGTATTTTGTGAGCTGCCCTCCCAGTTTGCAAGCAGGCTGTTTTTAAAACTGCATACAAAACTAAAAGCCATACTAATTTTTTCTTGTTATTACTTTGCAAAAGACTGCTCAATAAGACATTAGGTTTATAAAGTGTCAAAAGTATCCGAAGATTTAAGCTATTTCTGCTGGCACTAGTCCACACAGGAGGGAAAAGACACTGTACCTGAGCTTCCTGAAGATCCACCTAGAACCAGCACCTGCCGCTGTTCGCCTTCACTGCCTGAAGGCAGCTCTACTGTGCAGCCAGGGCTGGGTGTTTTCTGCCTCATCCATTCCATCCTTCTCCAAAGGCGGTGCCTCTGACCCACAAGACTCCAGGTAACAGGTGCAGCATGGCCCCAGGCTGTTCTGGTGGCCTTGTGGAATGGCTGGTCATGGGTAGCACCCCCGCATGGAGGGAAGGCCAGAGCACCTGGAGGAGTAGACTAAACAGCTGGAGTATTCATTGCAGAGGACATCATTACCCCCGCATCCTCAGGATACAGCACCTGGTCTTTGTGGGTTTCCAAAGTACTCAAAAAATGTAATTCTATGCTTGTCAGAAAAAAAAAAATTGGGCGGGGGTAGTTTATGGGATAAATGTAGGTGGTCAATCACTTGATATGAAAAAAATATTAAAGTATGTAGGTCTGCTTACTATGACTTGGTACACAAGTACAGACTGTGCTTTATAGCAAGTTTAGTTAATCAGATACTACATGAATCAAATTATTAGTACCTACAGATAAAAAAAAGTATTACCAAACACATGGCCCACAGGACACAATCTCTTGCCGGATCTTTGACAGGGGAGAAAAATAAGACTAGCAACCTAAGCTAAAGCATTCTTTACCATTGGGAAGTCGTCCTTCCCCATCCACTGATCCCCATCCACTGATCAGATCAAATTAACAGAGGACTAGACCTTGGAGCAGGCCTAGACCAAGAACTCTTTCGCAACTTCTAAGAATATGATGAATAAAAACTTAGTGTATCTTTATTTTAAAGTTGAAACATTCTATTCCTGATAACAAAACACCCACTCTTTGGACTCACTTAGGCCAGTGCAGCTGTTTCTCAGCTGTCTCCACCAAGTGTACCCTTGAGCTATTCCGTCTGCCCATCCTGTGCGTGGCTCCCCTCCTCCAGCTTCCGGGAAAACAGCTGTGCAGGCGCTCCACACCCCACGCTCTGGGGCTCACCTACAGGTGTGGGCTCTGTTGAGCAGGCAGAGTCAAAATCCCTCAGGATGGAATGTTAAGGACACTGACTCTTTTGATTAACTGCCACTAACCAACCACCCCCAAATCTAGTGTGCTTAAAATAGCAACAGCTATTTACTATCTCTCACCAGTGGGCAGGTGGGTGGTCTCTTGGGTGACAGCAGTTACATGGAGACCAGGCTGCAAGACCCAAGACGGTGACCCTCACCTGACGTGTTGGTGGAGATGGTTGGAACACTGGAACTTCTCTTTCTGTGTCTGACCTGAGCCACTTTCTGTGGCAGCTGGCTCCCCAAGGCAAGCATTTCCAAAGGCAGGAAATGGAAGCTGCCAGACCTTTTAAAAACCAAGCATAAACCCAGCCCCGCATCCCTTCCACTGCAGTCACAGGCCAGCCTGGACAGGGGAAGGGGAGACAAAACTCCACCACCTCCTGACAGAGGAGGGATGGAGGGGGAAAACCGTGTGGCCTCTGTTCTCTGCTGTGCTTTCTTCCCATCTTTAATGCATGAATTCCAACTCTAACCACGGTCTTAAGGCCAGGAAAAAAAAAAGGAAAAAAGATCATACAGCCTTAAGAATTTTGGTCTGAAACAAACAAACGTACACGGTTAGAGCTCACAGAATGGCTAAGTCCATCTGCCCAGCCTATTATACAGAATCCAATCTGCAACAGCAGATTGTCAATGGCCATGCAGGGTCTATAGGGTGGGCATAACATTGGTGTCCAAAAAAGGAATAACAACAAACAAAACAACCAAAGAACTTCAACTCCTGTGCTAAATATTTCAAAAGTGAAGATGGACCCTAAGGAGTATAAAGAAATTTTTAGGGCCTCACATGCTGCACTGCCTGAGACCTCACCCAATAGAGGCAAGTCACATGGCCCAGACTTTGAAGGGGAAACAGAAAGCAGTCTCCTATCATTTGAGAGAGAGAGCAATGAGAAGAAGAGACTCTAAAATGCCAAAGGAGGGATTAGATTCTAGCCTTTCTTTTTCCTCTGGAAACATGAATGTTTCGGATACTTTTAAGGTTCCAAAGCCCCACCCCACCCCACCCCGAGCTTCAGAGAAGTCAATTCACACAAATTTCTTATCAAGGCACCACACGTTATTCACCAGCGGCCAGGTGGACGTGTTCTCCAGCAAGAACAATCCTGGTGCCCCTCTTCACTCCCGCGGATGATCCCTTTCAGCTCCTCCAACATGCCCGTCTCCCCTGCAGTGACCTCGGGGGTGTCCTCACAGCTGTACTTCACAGGATGGGTCAGGGCCACACCTTCTCACCCAGGAGGCCTGAGCCTGCAAGTGGGGCCTGAGAGGGACATTTCCTTACCATCCTCCCCCAGAGAGGCCTCCCTCTGACTTCCTCCACCTCAGCTTCCTGTTGACTTCCTAGGCACATGGATGAAAATGTGCATGTGGTTATTCCACTTATCAGCATCTGTGTTATTCATGAAAACCACAACAAGGCTCTGAGCCCCATCAGGACCAGGGCCCCAGCTGTCTCATTTACCTGCACCTCCAGAACCACACACAGTGCCTGGGATGGAAGAGGAATTCAGACGTGTCAGCTGACTCACTCCTGCCTACAAAGCAGCAAGGGCAGGAGGGGCACCGATCTTTCTAGACTTAACGTTTATTCTTTTTTGTTGAGAGAGAGAGAGTGTGTGTGTGTGCGCGTGTGTGCGAGCGTGTGTGTGTATGGTGGGGGCACTCAATTAGATACTAATTCCCTCCATCAATACCACTGAATAGCTATTACCTACTCTTTAGAGTTAGCAATAAATATTTATATTTACTGTTTAATTAGAAAATTCATTACCAGTAAAGATTTGTTTTCTAGAATCTTCCCAACCAATAAACCCAAATATTGTAAACTCTACATGAAATAAATCTGGTAGAAAAATTTTCCATGATTCTATGGAACACTTTGACTCTTTGAAAAGTATTTAAAGTCTAATATGTGTGTGGGGGGGAAATCAATAAATTTTTCAATTTTTCAGAAAAACTGAATTTATCTCCACATACCAGGGATGATGTCCAATCCATAACAGACTACTGTCCCATGTCTGAAGGTGTAATTTGCTGAAAATCTCATTTCAAGCACATCCAAAATTAGCAGCTAATTCTCTACATAGGCTTTATTAATATACTCCTGAAATTCAGTGATAGAAAGAAGCACATTTAGTGTTAAGTTGGAAAAACATACAAACTGAAAAGTGAGATGTACATTTTAATAAAATTATTAGCACCACACAAATAAATAATGAGGGAAACTACTCAATTCCTATACTTTGATCCTATGTCACAGCAAAGTGTACAGCTGGTATGTATAGTAAGAAAACCAGTGATAAGCCAACCCTCAATCACCCACAATCATCCACATGTCTTAGTTTATAATTTCATGATTTATACAGACCTAAATCTTCTTGGAAAAGGTTACTAGTTATAAGTTACTTAAAACAATCCTCAAATTTTTTCCCTAATTTCACCCAAAAGGATAACTTTTAAATTATATCATTTGGGTTTAATAATAATTTTTAATAAAATCTTTTTGAGAAATGTATTCAGAGAAAAGGTAGTCATTACCAAAAGTGATCTTTGTTTAAGGTTTAAACCACTAAAGCCTTCAAAGTTATTTAACTTAAAAGTCATAAAAATAAAAGTTGCTGATGCCTGGTAGTCAAGAGAATCATAAAATCTTTTTTAAGAACACTTTTTATTGATTTTTTTTTTTCATGGCTCTGCCTTAACAGTACAATAGAAAATTCACTAACCCTGTATGGATAAGGGTGAAATCCAGATGGTAATAAAAAATTATAATGTGTCTTCTGGTAGATACTCAAAGATAGACTTACTATGTATCAGATCCCCAAAGAACTTTCATCTTCTCTTTTAGAGACAGAACCAGCTAGTATTTAGTAAGTATCAATGTGTGCCAGGTATTACACTAAGCACTTGGCATACGTTATGCCATTGAATTCTTAGATCCAATCTTATAATAATCTGAGTCTAGAAATGCTTCAAAAGGACAAAGAAGGGTAAGTCAGCAAAGAGATAGGGAAGGAAGACAAGGCAGATCATTAAGTACTTCACTCAAGAAGGTAACTACCAAGCCCTTGGCCTCTGACTTTATAAGCAATGTTAAGACCTTCTGAGTCTTTAACAGGAAAAGCAGCAGGTGAGGGAGGGAGGTGGTCTCTGATGAGCAAGAGAAATGAGAAGACAGCCATCAGCAGCTCACATCCCAAGGATCACAGGGGTCCGAGAAGGTCAATGAAGAAGCAAGACACCCCCCCACACACACCTCATCAGGCCCCGCAGCATGATCACAGTCCTTGTTTACATGAGGAATGACTAGTGCTCACAACAGACCATGGCTACGAGGGTGACGGTGACTCAGAAGATTGCTGGATGTGCTTGGGGTGTTCTACTTACGAAGGCATGAAAGAGAGCAACTGAACGATGTGAACTATTGGCCAATCTGAAAGACAAGCTGTCCCTGGGAAGTTCACCTGCAGACAACTCAACATGACCTAGATTTGGCTCTACTTAACAAACCCCAAGAAGAGCTATGGTTCGGGCATCAGGCCACCTGAGGTCCAAGCTCTGCGGCCATCTTCCTGTGTGCCCCTGGACAAGTGACCATACTATAGTCTAAAAAGTGACCCAGGAACCCTTTTTTGTCCTTTTCATTTTTAATATTCTTCTTTAAATACTATAAGAAATTACCTCTTGACCCTTCTCTGAAATTCATGACCATCTGACAAGTGGCCACCTCTTTCAAGAAGTGGAGTTTTCAAAAGCCACAAAAATGCACTCAGCTAATATCTGCAGCAGGAAGATATTTTAGTTACTTGGAGAAAAGGTATTTGCACACACAAGCTGTAACAGGATAGACCGGTCTTGCCACGGCTAGAACTGGAATCCCACTTTTACTGACTTCTTGCAGTTTGAAACTGAGGAGAAAATTAATCCTTTCATTCCTATGCTATTTTGGGACATAAGCTCTTTTATTTATATTTTGCAAATAACTCAACTGGAACACTCTGTTGCTCTGAATGCATAGGTATTGTCCAAGCTCACCTGAATGGAAATTTATTTTGTGGACCACTGAGCCACAAAATAAACAGCTCATTTTTTAAGAGGCAGCAAGAGGTACTACTTCAGGCATGGTACAGGAGGATCTCAGTCTCTTAATGCTCTTCTCTGCCCAAGACCTTGGTGTGCCCGTGAGCTGGAAGGACCGCTCCGCTCCCTCATGGAAACCCTCCTGCAGCCCAACTCTACAAAATGTAGAGTTGGTGGTGATGAAGGAGGCACAAGAGTAGCCTCCAGAATTAGTATCTGCACCAACAGTTTCACTCAAAAGATTCTTAAGAAGTTGATGCCACTAACAACCTAAGCTAGTCATTCTCAGCCCTGATGCATATCAGTGTCACCCAGGGAACCTCCTGGTGGCATGCACCCTCTCCCCTCCACAATCAATAAATCCACTCTGTCCCCGAGAAATTTCATCATGGCAGGACAATCAAAATCAGTAAAATTACTTTTATCCATTTTGCACTCCTTGTTAGATTCTATTTCACTAACAGTTCAACCTATTAATTGGCAGAAATATCAATAAATTAAAATGAAATAAAAAGTCTGACTACCAGTGACTTGCAGGGGGCAGAAGGTTAATACTTAATCCTTTCTGCTCCATCAAACCATTTAAACACCATTCTGAATGCAGGGTGGGGAAACCAAAAAGCCCTTCAATACTCTGAAATATGTACATGGGCCTGCCATCTTGAGAGGCAATGACTTATTAAACCTGGATCTGTATTCTATAGATATCTCACTACTGCTGCCTCCCAAACACACTGCCTCCCACTCTCCCTCCCCACTTCTTCCCCCCTTCCTCACTTTAGCCAAATCTTCCTGCATCTGTTGTGCCTGGCAACACACACCAACATTCCAGCACATGTCACCTGGCCACTGACAGAAGATTGCAACATAACAGGCCAAAAAAGAAACCTGTTCAAAAGGCAAAACAATTTTTGGAGAGGTTCCGGTGAGCAAGGGAAGATCCCTTGAGCTGAAGGTTCAGGCGTGGTACGGGAGGATCTCAGTCTCTTAATGCTCTTCTCTGCCCAAGACCTTGGTGTGCCTGTGAGCTGGAAGGACCACTCTCCTCCCCTCCCTCATGGAAACCCTCCTGCAGCCCAAATGCAGAACCTCTGCACAAGCCTCATTTCTTCAGTTCAAGGAAATCTGAGGAAGACCTGTCTGTAGCCACTGTATGACGCCCACAGAACTTCAATCCAGAGGGTGATGTCTGCTCCTCTCCTTTGTTTAAATCTATATTACAAGGAAAATCTTCAGCAGCTGAGACAAAGGAGCACCTGTTTCCTTAGCAGTGACTTAAAATTCCCTTGCCCACCTCTATTCATGTCTTCTCCATAACTGAGGTTGTGTGCATGTGCTCATCCTCACATCCTCTGCCAATGCAGAAATTGCATGACAAACCAGGAGACAAAATCCAATGACCCCACGATCTAAGGAAAACATGCAAAAACCTTGCCCTCAGGAAACACCCCAAAAAGGTCTGCCTCTCTCAGGGTGAAGCTTGCAGGATAAATGAGCTATTTTAAAAGCTGTGGATCTGCTTTGTAGCCCACACATTATTCATCAATGGACAATATGTCTTATAATAAATGCAATCTGCAAATCAGAAGCAGACTCTCTGGTACAAAGCTATAAAAATACATCCACCCACGTCCTGGCATGACACAAGCAGCAGAAAGCATCTTGAAATAACCCTTCCTTAGGGAGCACAAAAGCTTCCCATTTTCTAGGCATTGCAACATGAAAAAGACAGGCTAAGAGCTAAGGTGAGAGAACTGCAAATTATCCCTGGCATCCAGGGGAATGTGTGTGTGAGTGCGCGTGCACAGCACAGACCAGGGACCAGGCTCTGCCACCCTTGAGGCAAAATGACCTACTACAATAGCCTCTCCTGCTGGCTCCCAACTCCTCCTGTGTTGCCTTCCCCATCAGTATGGTGGCCAGTGTGGTCTGTCCTTCCTCTGCTCAAACCCCTCCTGTTCCCTTCTGCCCCATACCACTCCACAGGGGCCTTTCTGACCTGGACATCCCAGGACCATTCTTCCTCCAGAGCTGCACCTCTGTCCCTGTCCACCCAACTCCAGCTCCAGCACATTGCCATTCCTCCTACTTTCTAGGCACAGAGAAGTGCAAGACCTTTGCACTCACCCATCCCTCAGTCAGCCATGATCTCCTTCCTCCTGGCCATCCTCTCGGCCTGCCCATATCACCTAAGGGAGGCCGTCTGTGGCTCTCCCACGTAAGCGTCAACCTGGCCCACTCCACAGCCCCCACCCCCATTCTCTAACTCTCTTCCTCGTCTCACAGTAATTCTCACAACTTATTCTGTTCACCTGCCTCCCCGTTACCAGAATGTAAGCTACAAGGAGGCAGGTTTCTTCTATTCACTGCTGTGAACCCAGAATGGGGCAAGGGACCTGGCAGGCAGTTGGGAGCTCACCAAATTCCTTTAGTAACTCTCTATACATCATCTATGGAGCTGTCTGATGGATCTCCAGAGGGCCACCCAGGGAAGTTCCACCCATTTGTTCAAGCAGCCAAAAAAAAAAAAAGTTTCCTCTATGAGAAAGGAGGACTTTCCCCCCTGTGCTGGGGATGGACCCCAGGGCCTTGTGCGTACTTAACAAGTGCTCTACCATTGAGCTACACGCCCAGCTCAACAGGGGGATTTTTAGGCAGGGTTTAAATAAATATGATGATTGCATGAGCCAGAATCACATGATCATCTCCTTCACCCAGACACCCAAAATACACAGGCACTGGAATAGATCATTAACACCTCAAACCACCCAGGTTCTCTCTGCTCCTTTCTGAGGACATGGGCATTCGGGTAGGATCTATCTTTACTTCATTGCCCGAGCTCTTCAGAGGAGGGCTGTTCTTCAATACAGAGGTACTAGTGAGTGGGGAAGGGTCCAACTACAGATTTCTCTTTCACTTAAAACCACACATACATACAACACAATCTTCTTTCAAAAAGCATACCCCTCTTTAGTGCTTGATGAGAAAAGACCCTAAGCTTTTTACTCCCCTAGATCAAGGTATTTTTCTAGATTAAGCAACTATGTCCTTCTTGTTTCTTTCTATGTCCCCTTTTCCAAGCTTCTTCGGTAAGTCTGGCTTCTGGAGAGTTGCAGAAAGACCTTCACTGGATTATGGCTAAGTCAGAGTCCTTGCTGCAGTGTAACCTGGGCACCCTCCATTTGGCCAGTATTGTTTTCTGGTTTTCCTGTTCTTGGGTTAGATCAAGGCTCTCTGGGCCCAGCAAACCACTGGAGACAACAGCTCGTTTGTGCATGGCTCCTGTTTTCCCACAAAATAACCCACTTCTTGGGGATAGGAATGAGCCCCACACCCCCCAGAGTCTAGTTACTCCCTTCCAAAGTTTAAAATGTCCAACATCTCCCTGCCATGAAACAGCTAACCTCTTTTTCAGAGGTCATCTTAGAGACCCAAAGCCTCCAATTCCTTGGGAACTTTCTCAGTTATATTTTCGCAAGTGATTCTAGCATTATACCAGGCCATGGGCCTTCATTCAAAGAATATGAGTCTCTTATGGCTCTTGATTTTAAAATATGAAACATGGTGATGTTTTAAAAAATTTTAGCTCCAGGATTAAGTGGCAATATAAATGCAGGAGATTAATTCCTGACAATTAGAATATTTTAAATAATTATATAAACTTCAGAGAAGCATATTCTTGTGACAGTAGGGTTTTTGTAAGTAAAAACAATGTGACACATCAAATACCAGTTGACCTATTCCATATATGTATGAGCTGAAATGAGAATTTCAAATTTTTAAAATTCTAGGTGACAGATACATTGAAGGAAAGACCGAAAGGGCATTCATTTTTCAAAAATGTGTAACGGTTTAGACCTGGATGTTACTGCACAATCATCAAGCCAATGTAATAGCAGCTGGTACTTTGAAAAAGATTTCTTTCCATCTGTCTGCTTTATGGAAAGCAAACCTACCTTAAAGCAGAGAATAAACATCTTAAAGGCTTCTGCCTAGATTTGTAACTTTGTTTCAATTCACTTTATTTCAAAACTCAGGAGTTTTAGAACCTATAATTGACCTTAAATGTTTAAAAATCCTTTTGAAGTCATATCCATGAATACTGTCACTGGCAATTTCAGTATACTATTTTCATTCTCTAATTCTACATTTTTATTATGTTTGTTTTTGTAACATAAAAGGTGCAAAAGGTGCAAGTTAGAGCTGGTTTTTTCTGCCTCCATTGTTATCCTTGTGTTCCTGACACACATATATTTCCTAGAACAGGGATGAGAAAGTCAGAAGCGTAGGGAAGCTCAGCATTTTTATAGTATTTACTAGAACTTTTAATACATAGATAAGAATTCACTGGCAAAAATATGCATATAGAATTATAGGTACCAAAAGATACTATATGAGAAATTCAATAATATTGAGAAAAACAACTATTGTTTTCCTTTTTCATAGTTCAGAAGTCTAATATTTTTCTATGGCTTATCCTGTCCAACTTTTCTTTGTGATTTCCTTTCCTGCTTCTAATGTTAGGATTTTACCATCCTTCAATTTTAACTGCTTCTTATTCTATGATGTTGCACATTTTAAATAAAATTTTTAAATTTTAACCATGAACTTAATTTGACGCTTGGCGAGGTGTTTTGTTGTTGTTGTTCAACCTAAATGCATATGATTTAAATATATGAACTCTAAATAGTTAAGATAACATTTCCCACATCCTAATGCAGGGCAAAGATCAGTATTTTCTTATATAAATGTCATTAAAAACAAGAAGAACTGCAGGAAGTATTTAAAATATTCATTTCTTTAGTCCTTCAGGATAAATTCTCGACTGCACATAAACAGTGAACTGTCAATCCTACAAGGAAAGCTTGCTCATCTCTGCTCGAGTTATGCTCCTACAGTACGATATTGCAATAAAGGTGACAGTTATCTGCTACGCCATCCGATGGCAGGAACTGAGTGCTGGTATCTCTTGCTGCTCAACCCAGCCCAGGCAGGCATGTACAGATCATCTCTGAAGAGGGTGCCGGCAAGAAAGAAATTCATCTAAGACTGCAACCAGCGGATGAAAAGCAGAGGGGTATTCTTGCCGAAAACTACACCCAAAAATTCTTCAGTGACATTTCACAGTACAAAATGATTTCATGATACCTGTTAATCACGAACAAGGCAATTCTTGGGCAAACACAGTCACCACATCTCTGGCAGTCACTTCTACTTTCAGTCCTCCATCAGGGCTTCTCTTATTGACCCCACTGAGACAAATCTGGTTCTCTCTCAGGATGGAGTTCCAAATTCCATGACATCACTCCTGCCTCTCTGGCCAGTGTGAAAGCAGTCTGTCACTCGCTGCCTGTTGGGTGTCAGGCTTGCTTAGAGCCTGCTCCCAGGAACAAAGGCTTTCTCTGGATGGGCCTCACAAATTCAGCTGTCTGTGAGCCTGAAAGCTCTACAAACCAGGTTCCCAAATGTCTATGTCTTCACTATCAAGAAGGTCAACACTTCACATGCAGCAGTTATTAAAATTATTGGATATTTGAGACAAAAAGAATATCCCCTATGTTGCCAAAGTTATACCTTCATATTCTTTCATGTTTAAAATTAAAGGAACTGGAATACATAACAATTCAAAGCAACTCAACACTCTATTTTATGAAATTAAAATAAAAAACGACTCCTGCATACATTAGCTGGAGAATACCGCCATCCTATGGGATGGAAAGCAGGCATACCTTTTGCTAATGTGATTTCGGTGCAGGCACAAGGCATCCTGAGCCTTGGCATCTGGGCTCCCCAATAATACATGCTGATGGGTGTATTCAGCACTGGATAATGATTTTTTAAAAAACAATTTCTACTAATAAAGTGGTTAAGTCACTTTAAATATTGAAACCAAATTAAAATGTTTATAGCTATGTCACAATTTAGTATATCTTTAATAAGAATCATATCAAATACTATGCTTCAACTATTTTAACTCACAGGGAAGTTGATACCAAAGAATTCCAGAGCATTCTGTTAGTTTACTGTGTTCAACTGGGGACCACATTCCTTAAGAAAGCCAGGGGATAAGTCAGTTCTGCAATGAAACTCTTAGCCTGGAAAAACTCCCACGTTTGGGGGCTCAGGATGTAGCTCTGTGACGGAATGCTTGCCTAGCACATGTGAGGCTCTGGGTTTGATCCTCAGCCCCATATAAGAATAAATAAAGGTCCATCGACATCTTAAAATATTTTTAAAAATATAGGTATTGCCTACATCACAACTAAAACAATAAAAACCAACAAAAACCTCCCAGGTTTGAAGAAGTGGTAGGTAGTTTGGGTTGGGGTTTAGAAAGTACGTTTCTATATTTCTATTCTATCTCAACTTTTCTACTCAACTCAATTGTAAAAATCTGGACCAAAGTCATTTGTTTCCTCCTCATCAAGAGGTAAATGCCTGGTCCTGCATTTTACAAGAATATGAGAAAAACTCTCAAGGCCTATGATTATGAACCTTTAAAAGAAGTCTTTCAAGGAAACAAATCAATTATGACATATGGGTCACTAATTATGTTTTAGAGTACAATTCTTGACTGACCTATAGAAAGGGACTTCAAACCTATCAGGAACTATTTGAATCATCAAGGAGTTTCAAGCTTACTGAGACCCTGGCCAACCTGACCTCCCCGAAAGAGGTAGACAAGATGAAGGATGCCCCAGGGCTGGCAACAGATGCCTCAAAGTTGCTACATGGGGAAGTAAAAGCCACTGGACTTGCTGTAATCTATAAAAACTGGCCATGTAACTCTAGGGACCTGGGAAAGGCAGAACTTCCTGGGAAATTTTTGGTCTCTTGCTACCTGGCAGAGTTTTGTCAATTCTCCCGAGTACATGGCATAATAATTAACATTCACACACGTGTAGAATGGTTTCAAAGAACTAGGTAGGTTGGGCAGGCACTGAAGGAACTGATGTAAAGTAACTGAATTCAAAATGTAGCAACAACTGTCAAAACCCAAGGAAGCAGGGCTCCTTCCTTCCAGCTGCTGATACCTTCATTTCATGGCCTTCACGGAAAGATTTAAACACTTGATTCAGAAGTGTCAGAACAGGCTACGCTGCTAAAATGAGCCATGTATAAAAAGCAGGCTTCTTGAAATTTAATCTACTCCCCTCCTCCATCCTGAAAACTAAACTTCCTGTTATAATACGGTTATCCTAGGGACACTCAGACTCAGGACACAACACGATAACAGCCAGGCCATCAGGGACTTACCTTCAGGCCCACTCACAACAGGTCACTTGTCACACCTATTTACTTATCTTCCTTTGTATCCCAGGCTGCCCAAGTAGGCAACAGCAGAATAACTATGAGATTATTTTTTTTTAAAGAAAATTCCACTGAGAATATTATGCATTCATGCTACACAGAGTCAAGATTGTTCCTAAAAACCTTTCCATACTCTCCTTTGGTCCAGAAACTCAAATATTTTAGCTAATATTTTCTATACTCCATCCTTTTAGTCCTATTCAATTTCTCAATCTGGAGAGGAATATACAGGGCAGGTGGGCTCTGTTTTGGTGTGCTCTCTTACAGAGGATAAGAAATAAATGCTATGCTGCTTGGTGAGAATTAGAAGAACTAGAAGATGGCAGATACAATTAAAAAAAAAAAAAAAAACAACGCTCTGAATAATCACCAGCTAATTCTGGATTGGGTTTTCCCAAGCTTCTTTTGACATTTGCAAAAGAAACAGATATTCTGGTACCCATGCACTGAATCAACAGTTTCAACACCATCAATGAATTTTATTTTTTCCTTTTGCAAATGTCTTGGCGGTGTAATTAAGAGTTAAAAGGAAAAAAAAAGTCTTTAGGCTAATTTATCTTACCAATAATAATATGCAATTATTTTTATTTAAAAGTCTGCTTGATCTTTGAAGTTGGCACAAGTAGCATTACTACTTGGATTAGGCTTGACTACACAAAAATATCCATCAACTTCAGAAACATTCAACACTTATAAAATTTTAAAATGATTTTGGCACAGAATAAATTCCTTCTGGTCTTGTTAACCATTATGTAGGGACAGAAAATTTCTTACTGATATGTATAATAAAATTGGAAATTTCAATGACCAAGAACTCTGCCTCCAGGTGTGGCCAAAGCAGCTGTGACATTTATGAAAACCCTTTGGAAGAATCTAATAAAGCATATTCCCCACATATCTTCCTTGTGTTTAAGTCATATGATGTAAAAATTTCATACAGAAAACCTAAATCACTGGAAACCAATTATATATAGCAAAATAACATGGTAAATCTATGTAGGAAATGCAGTTTAAATGTTTTTCAGGTTTCAAAATATTAATATTGCAAATATTCTCAATGATCCGCTTCTACGAAGCATAGCTCACAAGTCAATTCTTTTCAAGGACGACATCACCACAGGGCAGTGTCAAGGACAAAGATGAATGACCAGAGGGTGGCAGAAAAGACATCAAAGCTGGTTATTAAAGTTAACATTTCATAGTTAACATTTCATAAATGCATGCTGTCCTTGTGTTTAATGCCATGAGGATCAAAAACTGTTCAAGCCAACCTGATTAACTTTGTAGGGTAAGGACTTGCACGCTTAGCCCATGACCAGGTGCTGCTATAGATGCTGCCTCATTCAGACCTAACTAAGCCTGGCTAGCAACCCAGGAGCTGGGTTTGGTTGGTTGGTTTTTGGTGAAGGAACCCTGAAAACTGGACATTTTGTTCTCATTAGACTGAAAAGGGAGTAGCTACCCAAGGACCCAAAGCCAGTAATTGGCCAAAGCTGCTTTTTGGGTCCCCAAAACCATCTCCTCCATTAGATCAGTGGTGCATGGTATCAAAATGAGTTACCTCCAAACTTTTCAGCAAAAAGTCACATCCCAAGAAGCATTAAAACTGCTTGTTGAAGCCATGCTTTTTTAAATCATGCAAATGTGTGTGTGCATTATATAAATATGCGTTATACATGTGTCTACTACACGTACATGTGTCTATTTTATATACATGTATAGCATATGCATGCATTGTTATACATGTGTTTATTATACACGAGTATCTTTCATACATATGTATATTAGACATGCATGTGCATCATACATATGTGTGCCTATTATGTCTATTATGCATACATGTATTATTCACAGGTATATCATACATATAGGTGTGCATTGCATGCATGTATTATGCATACACACATGTACATTATCTATTACATATGTGTGCATCATAGATCATTTATGTATCAGTCACATATGTATCATTCATACATGTGTTTATTATACATTCACATGTGTGCATTACATGTGTATATATGATTATAAATGTGTATATTATGCATAGGCATATATATATCTTACTATATGTATATTTTCTGAAACACTCAAACTAAAATTCCCTCCAAATAAAAACACAGCTTACTGTGTCATAATTTATGTGTGTATATATATACACACACACATACACACACACACACACACTCACACACACTCACATAACCCATTCACTAGATAGAATTTATTCTCCAAAACATATGCCCACTGAGGATACTGGAAAGCTCAGCGCACCTGGAAGGGAAGGAATGGAGAGGACACTGCCTTCCTATTAGTGTGGGAAGTAGGTGTGATAATTCTTGGTTTTACCCTGTGGGTCTTCCTTCCTCCATTTACCTTGAAAACTCTTGTGTCAGCAACAAATTGTGACAGTATGTAAAACTTTTCAATTAACTAGTGTAAAATACACAGTAGACCTTTAAACACTTAATAATATTAATGGAATTAGAAAACTGGCTCCCCAGGCTTGTAAAATGCAAAGCTTAGCAGTTATTATGCACAGGACAGTGTCCAAAGGGGGCACACATGCTATTAAAGGTTGACCCAGCTTTTTCAGAATAACTCTAAGGCAGTTAAGAGGTTTATAATCAAACCAAATAATCCAAGAACTCATTTAAGACAACTAAGTTATTTGTTAAATGACTAGGAATAACATCATGCATTGAAATAACATTGAAATAACATCATGCATTTAAGACTTCTGAATTATTTTAGCTGATTATCACTGATGACTGGAAGAACCAATTCAGCTTTACTGATGGTGGCTGACCTGGTAGAAATCTATCATCACATAGGTTCCCCTGTATTTTTTCTAAGAATCTAGCTGGTTCAGTTTTTGGAGTCATGTTGCATCTTAGATTTAGTCATGGCAGAATGTCTAAAAGGTAAAGACAGATAAAAGCACATAGCAACTTAATCTTGTAGTAAGATCTAAGGCGCAACTTATGAAATTTGAACACATTTGTAAAAGGAATCCTGAAAGGTATTATCAAATCAAAAAAAGATTTCCCATATCATTCCAAAACCAGATTGTAATGGATTTTAGATGATGGTTCATGCAAATTTAATAATGAAATGCCCTTCTGATCCAGCAGCAGATATTTGAAACGCTGAAAAGGTCTGGTGGCAGCCAGACTGCAGACGCCCAAGTGAATGTTTTCCTTCGAGATAAATAAGGCCATGGCAGCTGCTGCCGGTGCCTAACAGCCCTGGGTCCATACGAATAAGACACAGAGTTGCTGAATGGAACAGATAGTTTTATTACCAGTTTTGATTTTATTTTTTTTAAAAAAAGCTTTGCTTAAGATAAAACCAGCTTACCCTGTCATAATTTATGTACATATGTATGTGTATATAAACACACATACATAATCCATTCACTAGATAGAATTTATTCTCCATAACCACCTCTTTATTCCAGAAATTATATTTGTAACTTTGTAGAAATTTGCTTTCCACAGCATAGTCCTTCCACATTAGAAAAAAACTTGTAAGATAACAAAGTTTTTGGTATATTTAATTTGTAATTACATTAGGAACTCCACCCCACATGAGATTTAAAAAAGAGGTTCCCCCCACCCATAGTTACTGGGCATTGACCATTAACCAGAGTGTCCTACCCACTGAGCTATATCCCTAGATATTTATTTATTTTTTAAAATTTTGAGACAGGGTCTCACTAAGTTGATAAGATAATGAGGCTGGTCTCTAACTTGCTATTCCCCTGCCTCAGAATCCCAAGTAGCTGGAATTGCCAGTGTATGCCTCCAAGCCCTACACCAAATGAGATTTTAATCACATAAATGCACTTGTCTTCAACATCTGAACTGCAAAGTAATTTAAGTGTTCAGTAATATAACTGAACATTCAATCTTGATGTAGTAGGTGGTCTAAGTTCAACATGGAATTGTGCTGAACAAAAGGTCTACAACTATTATCATAATTTCTTGGGTTGGGTTACAAGCTGCTATCCTATCAAAACTCTTTTGCAATTTGTATCGTTGTATAATAGGTGTCAGAATGAGTTCAGACCAAAATAAAGTTATTTCCTTAAAAATGGTTTGAGGTAACAAAAGAAAGTACTTATGTAATGAGAGAAAAGAAAAATACATTTGCATTTAGCATCTGATTATACCTTCAAAATGGTGAGAAACAATGATGAATCAATGATAAAGTTCACTTACGTCGCAACAAATATTTCTGAATGCAAAGCAGTTTAGAACCAAATAATTCTAGAGTAATATCAGCCCCTTGCTTTGAAAGACAATTCACAGATGTAATCCAAACAAAATGTCCCGTAGACATTTCATCATCACACCCCACAACTAGTAATCACATGGAGTTCAGGGAAAAAAAAATAGCCAATTCAAAATATAAGGTGCTTGTTCTTTAAGAAAATCCTTGATGGCTAGTGATTATCAGTAAAAAGAAAACCTGATTAAAGTTTTCATCCTGCTCTCAAATCTGAAAGCTGCAAAGTCATCATATGCTGGAGGAGTTGGCAGCTGTCTTTCTGTGTTCCATTTCACTGAAAGGGAGCTAGAGAGAACACAGGCACAGCAGAGCCAGAATCTCCGGCAAAGTGTTTGTGTGCACAGCTGGAGGGCACGTACCAGACTGTACACAGCATCCTTGGCTTGGGCACTTCAGTGGGCAGTGTTAAGTTGCACTGCCATGCAACCTGACCATTAATGAGTCCCTGTCACACCTTCCCCTAACCTTGGTCCATTAGCCAATATGCTTCAAAAACACATCTTTCACTGTCCCCAAAGTGACACTACTCTTGCTCTGTATTACCTAATGAGACAAAAATCAAGACAATAAATTATGTAACAAGGACTTGTCACGATCCTCTACAGCAAAAAGGCCACTAGGAAGAACCAAACTTTATATACACTTAATCATTAAGAGAGGAAAAATTGGAGTCTTTTATAATACCCTCTCATTTTTATCAGAACTGATTGTTTTGTTTTAAAGTGTTGTCCCTGGCTGTATTAGCAAATGGCTTTAAAAATGCTTTCTAACATCAACATGTTCTGGCACTGACTTTTTTGTTTTTGTTTTTGGTCAATCTAATTTTAAGTAATATTTTTTTTAAAAAGGCTTTTATTCAAAAGGAAAAATGAGAGAGAGAGAGAGAGAGCGCGAGTTAGTTTTTCTTAGATTTCTAAAACAGAGCTCTTTAACTTTGAGGACCTAAAGAAAAGATATTTTATAAAAGGCTAACTAGTATTCATGGATCTCTACCAAACACTGAATCGCAAATCATCATTCCAGGATGGGGCCAAACGTTGGGTTCCACTGGCTAGAAACAGGGAAACTCCCAGAACACAGGATGAAGTTTATTTTAATTATGCCGCAGAAAAACTGAGTAGGAAACTTCCTTTCTGAATGACTTGCACACTTAAACACGGACTTACCGGGGCACTGGCTCCTGGGGAAGCAGGGCTCTTGGTATTCTCCTCCTCGGGATCCTGGGGGTCTTCATCAGGTCCCCGAGTAACAAGAATTCGGAAATGCTGCTGCCCTGCGTTTTGATCTTGCCTGATCTTAAACGTGCACCCTTGACCCTGTGGAGTCCTCTCCATGGAATTCGTCCTACGAATCTCAGGAGCCATCCTGCCAGCCCGAGGTGGCGCCTCTGGGGCTCCTCGGTCTTCTGTAGGGCTCCCCCGCCCTGCTCGGGGCTGGGTAGGGTAAGAAGTGCTCCTCTCTAGCCGAATACGGGGATACCTCACCAACCTGTCGCCCTTTGTGCCGGTGAAGCCAAAATTGAAGTCCCCGCCCAGTCCTGGAGCACCTGGTTGGGGCTGCTGCAACTGGAAGACAAAGCACCGTTTCCCAGAGCTTCCAGAAGCATCTGGAACATGCTGCAAGGACCAACGCCTGGGTTCAGGCGCAGCCGGGCCTGCCTGGCCGTCGGGGCCCAAAGGCAGCAGCCGCACCTGGCGCACATCTGCACTGGAGGCTCGGTGCTGGATGCGAAGGCCGGGGGTGGCCTCCTCGGTGCTGTTGGCTGGACCAGGGCATCGCACGCGCCGGCCACATGTGCCATTGACCTGGGGCCCTGGGTCTCGGGCTGCCCTTGGAGGGGAGCTCCCGGGGGTGTCCCCTGGTGAGGGGTCCTGAGAGCTGCTCTGAGACGAGGCTCTTGTGGCCAAGGCGGTGGTGACCTGGTCCCCGAAGTCGGAGGCAGTGCTCGGGGGTCGGTCATCAGGGCCTTCCGGTGGCCCGCACCCGTCGGTGGCACCATCAGCGGCCTTGCGCTGCAGGGAGATCTGCACCGATGAGCTGCGGGTGGGGCGGGCGTCAATGCCCGTGAGCAGCTGCGGGATGAACATGGACGTGCTGCGCTTGAGTGCGCCCACGCCTTCTTGTAGGCCACTGCCACTGTCCTCCCGTCCGTTCTGGGCGAAAGGGTGCGGGCCGCTCCTCCTCGGGAGGGTGTGGAATGCCATGAAAAAGTCGTCTTCTCTCTCCTGGTCTAGGATCTCTGACTCGGGGGCTGTGTTGCTGCGACTAGAGCCAAAATGAAACCGCAGTCGATGGGCCATGGTGACCAGGGGGGCCGGGAGGGAGAGGGCGAGCGGCAACAACAAGCCCGGCACTGCCAGAAGTCAAAAACCAACGACACCAACTCCAAGAAAAAGTGTCCCATCTGCCAAACTGTTAGCACTGCCGCACCAAGAGCGACAGATAGCAGAAATAGCCCAAGTGGCAAGCGGCATTCCAGGCATGATTGGATAAGAGCAAAAAGCTCTCATCTACACTGTGACAGAGGGTAGGATGGCCAGAACCACATGACCGCGCTCTCCCCCTCCAATGCCAGCTTGTGGACTCTGTGCAGTTTCCCCCCTCTCCCTCTCATATTTTTTTTTTTTTTTTAAAACAGCAAGAGCCTGAAACAGCACCTTCCCAGCTGCTGCTGTCCCGTCAGAAAGCAGCGGCCCAGCGGGGAGCTGCGCAGCTTACTGAGGCAGCAAACACACCTCGAGCTGTGCTGCTGTAAATCTGCCCGCATCACATTCATGGGACATTTCTTTCCCAACTACTCAGAGCCCTGGGACTCTCTAACGGGTGCCAGGGATCCGGCACTCAACACAAGCACACACTGGTATGTCCCCACCTCCCCACCACCGCAAATAATGACAAGTACAGCTTAGCTGCATGGGGAGGGGGTAGTTCACAAACATCAGAGGTTATGTTTCTGTTATTTATGATATCACTACACTACCATGACGGAATGCAAACTAATAAAAGGTACTATAAATACGATTACACACCCCACAGAATTAGTGTCCCTTTAGTGGGAAATAATTAGACCATGATCTACAAGTAACAAAATAGCTTCGTGGGGCACAATTTACTACACAGCCAGCTGTGCATCTGGGCTGCCTCTTGCTACTATGAACATTTTTCATTTAAAAGGGGCACATGTGCCTCTCACATGTAATAGGATCCACACATACAGAAGTACCAGACAAAAAGAACTCAGCTGAAGAAAATTCTCTTATATGCCAGATAGGTGAACCCCTTCACATCCATACAGAAAACATCAGGGAAAATTGAAGGTGGGTATGCATGTGGTTTTCTATAGTAGTTTAACTTAAAATACCATACAGAAAAAAATGCTGCTTGGAGCCGACTCTTTTCCAGTAGGAAGTCAGCAATATTACCCCAGTTGGGATTCAAACATGGAATCTTGCTATCTGCAGTAAGCCAAAAAGGACCTAAGAAATAAAAGGGCACATTCAAAAAACTGTCATCGGGTTTGTTGTTAGTCTGGTTAGTTTTGTAGTTAGTTATTCTGTGTTTCAAACTTAGTATTTTCTATGATCCAGAAACATTAGAGGTTTATTTAGGAGGGGGTTAAAAAAAATTAAGAAGGGGAAAATACCAGACTGCAATGAATGACAAAAAGTTTATTTTAAAATCTGCAAAGCATAGCTTTGTCAACAGTTCTAGAGTCAAGGGTGTGGAGGATTAACCCTGCATTTATACACATCTAAACCCATTTTCTAAAAGCCTGAGTTTTAAATGCCAAAAGATCATCTGAGAGAATGGAAGCTAGTTTGTTTAATGCTACAATTTCCAAGTACTACTAGAGTCACGCATTATCTTCACTGGATTAATAGCCAACAAAGAAAAAAGCCACCACCACCAACCAGCATTCTTTGCATAGTAACAACACTGCAGACAGCCTGGGGCAAAGCTAAGTATTAATATCATAAAACACATTTGTACAGATCAAGTTTATATTCACACCAGATTTCTTAAAAAGCTTTGCATTCAAAGCCTTTTTTGGTTTAAAAGTATAGTTTCTGATCCGTGGCAAGGTCATCTCAACTACAGTCATTATTTTAGATCATGGAAATGGAAAACTTTTTTAAACAGTGAATTTCTCTCAGAAGAATATTCAATGATAAACTAAAACATATCAAACAAGAAGCATTTGTTTTCTTTAAATTTGACCCTTTCTCGATATTAAGAGTTATTTTACTCAACAAAACAGAGAAAAAGGATTAGCGTGTGGAGGCCTCTGTATCTACAGTGAGTTATACTATATGACACTAAATACTGCCCCATCCCTACAGTCCTGGCTGGAGGAAAGGTGGACAAGCAAGAATTGCACCCTCAGCAGAACCTTCACACAAATAACAAAAGGGATTTAGTCACTTGATGCTACCAATTATCACCCCAAGGCACAAAACATCCAGGGAAATGCAACCCCCCCCCCCCCCAGATCCCATATTTTTAATAGGAAAAATACTAGGATGGTAGGACGGAATTTCTTGGTTTTCTATTTTGGAGAATACTACCAAGCATATTGGGTTAAATAACACTCCCCAATTCTACACCAAAGGGCAAAAATTCTGGCTATTCCTCACACCAGGTTGAGGCAGAGGAGAAAGGGGGTTGAACCCTGGCATGTCCCCCGACTTACAGGCTTAATTCTATAAAGGTTCAGACCAGTGACCTCTTATCTAGACCAGTGACCTCTTATCTATCAGGACAGGAGTTGCATGATGTGTTTTAAGGCTCCTCCTGATGATACTTTATTAACATGAAGATCTTCTCAATTTTGGAGTTTCAGTTGAATTCCACAGAAACAAGGGTTTATAAGAACATTTCTTTTAACTAGTGAATGTGTCTAAGTTTCAGAGAAGGTAAATTTGAGTATAACTGAGTTTTAATATCACTTCTGAAGTACCGTAAAGCCTTACACATAACACAACAGTGTTTGGTGTAACAGTGGGAACACAGTTATGGGTACTTGATTCTAATTAGCTAAGAAAGCAAAATGCTTTAAGATTTGTTTTTAAAGCAATTTTGAAAATAAAATCTTAGTTATAGCCCATATCTCTTATATCAACCTGCATATAAAATGCAAGTTTCTATCAGTTATATGCCTCAGGTGTGTATCTACTGGTTTTTAATTTTTTAATTTATTTTTTTGGTGGTGTTGGAAATGGAATCCAGGAGCCTGTACAAGTTAGTTGAGCACTCTATCACTGAGCTGCACTCAGCCCTTATTTTTGATCTTTTAAAGGTACTTTCTAAGGATCTCTCTCGAGAAAGTACAACTTTTAAAACAGCTTAATTATTACTAAGTATAGATTTACTTTCTCCTATATAGTTAACCAGATTTTCATTTCCTCAGAGAATCACCATAGATAAGCTACTGAATGCATCACATCACAGTAATTACATTTAAAGTCCCCACAAAGTTTGCTTACATACCTGATGGCCTCTTTACAAATTTGCCTACCATTCTGTATGGCCCAAACCAAAACATAAGCATTTAGGCTGAGCCTATCATCAGTAATTTGCATTAATAATAACTGCAATAAAAATATACACATATTCAAGTAAATTTTCTGTCCTAGCAACACACAAATGTTTGTTGGAATTAAAAACATTAAGAGTAGGACAAAAATAGTCTTCTCTTTGGACATGAAAACTGTTGGAAGTACAAAAGACCGAGTTTGGAAGATGCTACTCTAAAAATTCAGTGTTTAAGAAATGAAGCAAAATTCAATAATGAGGAATCACTCACCAATCTGTTTTCGTCAAATACTTCAAACAAGAGCCTGTGATTAGAAGGGTTTACCTACAAGGAACATAAACAGTACTTCAGATATAAGCAGAAATCACTGGAAGGATGAAATAAGGGACAACAAGAATAGGATAAAGTTTTAGAATGCATCCAACTGAAATGTATTAACAAACAAGTAACCTACTTTTCTGGAAATTCTGTCTGCTAACTAAAATTTTCTGGTATTGATTTTTCTATATAATATCAGAAAAAGGCAAAGGTCCTTAGCTATTTTTCTAGAATTAGAAAGTATAATTCTGAACAATTTTAAAAAGTTCCTAATCTGCTGGACAAAAGCTTCCCATGCCAATAGATAAAATCCCTGCCTGAAGGAACCTCTTAGACCTGGTGGTGGTGGTGGTGGTGATGATGATTAAAATAATGAAGAAAACAGTAAGAGCAGTTATTTACCATTGTGGGCTTAGTTTTTAAGTACCATCTCCTTGTTAAGTATCAACTATACCTAGTCTCATTCAATCTTCACAGCAATCCTATGACATGTAACTATCACCTTTATTTCATGCATGAGAAGCTGAGATCATGCAGGTGAAGTAACTTGCCCAAGAGCCCAGAGATAGCATATGAGGCAACCAGGATTTGGAACCAGGTCTGGCCTGCTGTTGTTCAGGGCCTGGGCTGTGAACCATCAGTGACAACCAGAAAGAAAATGCCCCTGCTTCCAGCAAGCTGGGACCAATGTCAGAGCTACTAGGCTTTTAATGATATTTTTTGCCTTTCTCTTTACCGAAACCTAACCAAAACAGCCCATATATCATTCAGATTCAGGTATCATTTACTAACTACCAAATGGTGAGAAATGGTGCCAGGAGTTCTCGTTTGTATCATCACATGTCAGGGGAACTTTCTACCCATAAGGACTTCTCTCTCCTACGTGAGGAACAAGGCCCCCAGGGAGAGTGAGAAAGCTTAGTGGCTTTTCCAGGGTCAGAAAAGCTGTAAACAATAAAGCCAGAGATATAATCCAGGTCTACTGTTAGGAGGCCTTGGCTGCTTCCTGACAGAGAAAGGAATGAAATTACATTTGACCACATAAGCACAGTGAGCTCCACTTGTGTTTTTGGCTAGTTGGTTGGCCTGTAGCCTCCATGACAGAGCAGACAAATGGCTGGTGGGTTTGCATCTGCTCAGAAGCTTTGGGAAGCAAAGTGCTAGTTACTAGTGAATGAATTCACAGGTCATAGGAGGAGCTGGGTACATAGGTGGCAACAAAGATTTGCAGAGGGACTAAAAACAAAGATCTTGAAAGCAAATAAGCAAAAACACTAACAAAACTAGATTTTAAATGAATATATAGCCAAGAATCACTGAAAAAAGTTTTGGATGTACTATCACTCTCATAAATATGATTTAAATATAAGAAGTATGAATATTTGGAGTTTCACAAGAAGGAAGCTGTATTTGAGAGTTAACTAAGGGCAAATAACACCTCACAGTCCCCAATAGCTGTTCAGTCCTTCGCAGAGTAATTTAAAATACATCTGGTGGAGGCTGAACACAGGATCTACCAAGTATTAAAATATCAGTGCCATATTTCAGCTCTGAACATAACAGAAAACAGATGCAGGATACAGTAATCCAAGTTTGGAGTACAGAAAATCCTACCTCAACTGAAAGAAAGAAGGCAGGACAATTATGTGAGTCTAATGGCAATGAAGGTCTTTGAGAATCTGCATTAATTAGAAGATCTAATCTGGTGTATTTTTGCAAGTGAGTGTCTATTAATACCATAGATAGATATTTTAAAAACTTTCATTTTAAGGAGAAAAAATACTTTCTTTTAAGTAAATAGCTGAGCAGTTTAATATTTCCAAAATTTTGGCAACAAAAAAACTCAGCAACAACCAGGAAAGCACACTAAGCAGAAATTTCAGTTAATACAGAAATCAGTCATTTCTACATATAGCTGTTCTAGATATTAAATAGAAAAGATTGGGGAAATTTTACCTTATTTTGTGGTATATAAATTCCAGAAGTAATTTTACAGTACATACGTAAATACATATACTAAATATCTGAATCACAGAAAATTTCCTTCCTAACTTTAGGAATGTAATTGATAATTTTTTTTTTTTTTAATTTGAGGTATTGGGGATTAAACCCAGAGCCTTCATGTATGTTAGGCAAATGCTCTAGCACTGAGCTATAGTAAAAGCCCCATAATTAGCACTGTTTAGTGCGTCTATGTTTCTACTCCTGTTTAACTATAAAATAATTCATAATCCATGTCACATAGGAATAAACCATTGTTTAAAATTACATTTGATCTTACTTTTGAAAGAAAAGTTTAGAGTTGCAATGATAAAATATGGCATTTGGATAACTTTTTTTTATTTCTCCAAACATCTTCTGATGAAACAGTCCAGATTTTGTGACCACTATTCACTCTCTTGCAAAATTTAAGACATTAGGTGGTTACGCAAACATTTCTCATATTAAAAGTAATTTTTCACTAAAAATGTTACAGTTTTCCCTCAATATTTATTATGATATATCAATCTAAGTATCAATAACAAGTTAGTACCAAAAAAGAAACTTACTCTAAAATAAAATTCTTCATTCCACTTTGGGTTCAGCGTCTGGAAGAGAAATGATTTTTAAATACCTTTTACAGTCTTGGAAACTAACAGTTAACTAGCACAATGCAGGCTTCATATTTGTCTAAACATTTTTCTTAATATTTTTTAAATGGCAATAAAAACAAAATTTTAGTCAATTACTCGAGACTATTCTAAACTAAAATAGGAGGGAGTACACCTATGAAACCAATGATTCGTAGATATGAAACCATATTGCATGCTATCACCATGAGGAACAGTACCAGGGACTCAAAGAGAACCATCGGCATGAAAATATAAAATTTCCTTTCAAGAAATTAGCATTAATATAATTATTCTATCAAGAAGGAAATGAACTTTATTGATACCCCTCCTAAAAAGCTATTTTGGAGAGCAATAAAACAGGTGGGGGAAATCTGAATTCTTTACATATAAATTTGACATCAGAACAATATTTTATAAAGAATATCAGTGATGATCAGACTTTATAATACACAAACTGCTGGTTGTAATGAAAAGGATGCTCCCCCCCAAAAAACAAATAGCCAGGTTAAAAATATTTGCCTACTTACCCTTCTGTCTTCCTCCCTTCCTCCATCCATCCTACCTTCTAGTTATCTCTTTATATGCATATCTCACAAAAGCATGACAAGGATACTTTTGCCCTCAGTATGAATGAAACAGACTGCCCAGCATCCTAAGATAAAGCACCTTCTGTGAAGGAACACACACCTATGTGCATGTGTGGTTTGCACAGGTTTAATATTCATATGAGCGTATCTCTTAAAAATTATGAGTAGGGGAGGAGGAGGGGAGGGAAGAGGATATACCTGAGACTGAAATGGAGCAAATTAAATTCTATGAATGAATGATTATGTCAAAATGAATCAAATTATTAATGTATAACTATAAAATAATAACATTTTTTAAACATTATGCATAATAATTTGAAACTGAAATTTCACTAACTCATCCTCAGCTACAGATATTTTTAAAATAATATTTGCCTTCATCCACCTATTTCCTTTAACAGAAGCAAAAATAAAATAGTACAGTGCACCATAAAAATAAAAACTCTAAACTGGCATTAAAAAAAAAGAAATCAGCATTTTTCCCCCCATCTGCAACTCCACAGTTAACCCAATTCTAAATAATGGGGATCCATACTTTTGGATTTGAATGGAGCAGAGGTGGCTGTGGGCTGGGGAGGGAGCGGCAGCGGCCGGGCCCTGGGCGCAGCGTCCAGGAGGGAGCTCCACGGAAGCGCATGGGTGGGCAGGCACGGAAGCAAACAAGCCGAGAGCATGAAAGGAATGAGAACCAGTCACAGGGCCACCAGGAAACCGAGGAGACCAACGACAAGGGCAGTTTTTCCGCTCAGGCACAGCACAACGCACAGGCATACTAACCAGGCTGCCGGGATCGGAGCTGCGCCCTCCACCGTGCACAAGGAGGGGGAGGACCTCCCCTGGGCAGGAAACATTGCAGTGTCCCCAGCCGCCGCCCTGGGTCCTGGGCTCTGTGTCCAGCAGGTGACCAGGGCCCCGCTGCCTTCCCTGAAAGGTGCCCCTGCTCACTGCTGAAGAACAAGTGATAGCGCCTAACACAGGGAACAATGGCCTCCGTCCTTCGCAGGCATCCTCCCACTAATCAAAATACCGGCTTCTGTTTGCAAAACAGATTTTAATGCCGGTCTCAATGCCAGGTGAAGGGCACCCTGCATTACTGTTCCCTGCACAGAATGACCTGGCCGTAGATCCACGGCTCGAGAGTTACAGTATTTTTAAAGCACGATGCTGCCCAAGAAGTGGGTGGAATCAAGAGTTAAACATCTGACCACCCCCGCAAGGCAGTGAGCAAACAGTAACAGTAACCTACAACTGAATCTAAAACGGAGGAAACTCATTTTTGACAGAAAACGTTCATCTTCCATAAAGCCCTCAAATATGAGGCAAATATTTGCATATATTTTACATATGCATCCAAAAATATGGGGACAGGCAATTTTAACTATGGAAACAAATGTGTGATGAATATACAGAAAAATAAAGCTTGTACACATATACATGTAGTTTTATTTATATATTTTAGAGTTTTCAAGTAGGGAAGCAAGTATTTTGCTTTCTTTGATAATAGCTGTTTCAGGCTAAATCATTCCTTTTGTGCCAATTACATAAATAATTCCATTTCATTAAGTGTATTCTTTGCAAGGAAAAAAAAATTACCAATTGTAATGACTTGTTTTCAGAATGCTGTTTCTGCAGACATTTAACTAAAAATCAAAATTGATATCTTGTGTTAATATAGAAAAGTTTCTGTCTATGCATAATTTTAGACTTAATATTGGTAGATGCTTAAAATAAAAACAGTGCCATCTTAACCTTAAAATATAAACTTGACAGTCAAAATACATAATTCCATTGGGTTCAATTATGACTCAAATGAATTTTTTAAAAGGATGGGCAACCTACCTTTTTAATTGTTTTTGTCTGCACCAAGGCAAGTTCTCTATTCTCATCTGCTACATACAATGAAAGTTTCACATATGGATCACTGCAAGAAAATATTTCAGATTTAATAGGATTATACTTTTCATTTTAAAAAAGTAGTCAAACTGAATGAAAATGTAAAGATCATTTAATGTTCCAGTTTGTATTAATTTCATAAATTAAGCGACATTTTAACATACCTATAATATGCTCAATAAAGTTTTTTTTTTTTTTTTAAATCAACCAGAGCCAATCATATTTATTTCAAAGACAAAAAGAAATTGACATTCTAACTTTAAAGATGATCTTCCGTACAATGAATTCAAAATAACTTACCTGTCATTTTTTTCTACACACATTCTGAAAAGATTATAAGAAGATTTTCTAAGAGGCATACAAAATGTGTTCACAATAGTAAAATCTAGCTAGAAAATTCAGTTTATATCTTATTCATCTTCTTATTTTTCCCTGGGGGAAGTTTTTCTTTTAGTGAAGGCAGATTCAATAGGTATTCATTTAAATAAGACTTTCCATTTTATAGGTAACACAAAACAGAAACCTAAAACTAAAGCAAAAGGTCAAGAAATTACCCAAAATTAGATTTGAGAAAAGTCTACGTTAATACTCGGGCTGCCTGACTACAAGTACCAGAATTCTTTGTATAGATCACAAAAATTCTTTCCCTGAGAAGTTGAAATCTTCTAGCAAGATGTGTACTGGAAGAATTTATGGAAGAATGTGGACTATCTACTAAGAGTCTAAGTGTATTAATACTCCCTAATATTGCTAACTCAGGGATAGCTCAGATGTAGTCACTTAAAAAAAAATGGGGTCCTTCTGGAAAATCATGAAAAGGACTCCTATATACTCATTTCCCCAATTTTACTCATCTAATTATAATTAGATAGTTAGGGGTATAGCTCAGTGATACAGCATTTACTCTAGAGCATTCATGAGGCCCTGGCTTCAATTCCCAGTATCACAAAAATAAATCAAACAATTATCTATAACTGGCAATTCTTTCAACCCATCATGTTAGCTTCATACCAATTTGGGAGTTATCCTTTAGAGCTATACCGTAACAATTAACCTTTATTTTGCAACTTCCAGAATGTTTCCAAAGATTACATAGAGTACTCTAAAATGCTAAGACTATATTAATTTGTATTTGCTATCAGAAATAAATATTCCATGAAATCTTTTATAAATATTAGTAATACTAAGATTATAATCAATATACAAAAATTAAAAAAGATCACAGCACAGAGGAAAATATTGCTACTACATGAATAGAGATATTAGTCAATCTTGCCTTTGGTCCATAAATTATAAACCTTGATTTGGTTATAGAACATGTAACCAGAGCCACCCACTGATCCTCATCTGCACATTTAGAGTCAGGAAAAAAACAAGCCAAGTTCAGACCTAACCTAGGTCCCAGGCCCTAGCATCTTCCTCATGGGGACCAGTGGTCATAGTGTGAGAAAAAGTTACTGTCTAGGTGAATGTCGCTCAGGTGTCAACACATCACAACCTGGTGGTTAAAATACAGACTTAGGACCCATGCCCAAATTTTAGTTCAGTTGGTTTGTGGTAGGACCCCAGAATTTGCATTTCCAGCAAGTTCCCAGCAATGCTGAGGCACCTGGTCTAGCAACCACACTTGGAGAATCACTGTTCTGTGTGGCATTTGTAAAGAGTATTTTGTCGCTACAGAAACAAAATTTTCTATTTCTAGCCACCAAGTTACTGCTAAAAACACCTCAAAGCCTGATTATTTCCATTACCTCAAGAACAGGCTTCCAGGGCACTGAATGTGCACACTTGCGCACACAGAAACACACAATCTTGCATTATAGGGACTACCATTAACTGCTGTCCTGTCTAGTTTTTTATGTCCCTCAGCTTTCATGACTGCTGGCTACTATATAACTGCAATAAAAAGCTAAGCCTTTACTTATCCACATTCTTCTACTAGTCACTTATTTACCTCAGTTTTTATTCCCTGAATAGCTGACAGTGACACATGCAGTTGGGGGTTGTGGGGAGGGTCTTTGAGTGTGGGACAGTGTCTTCCAGCTGTAGTGAGGAAGACAGAGCTGAGCACATTGTGTCTCCAGTGCTCATCCAGGTAGGCACTAGCGTATGAAAACCCTGTCAAAGATCAACCAGAAACTCCGAGAAGGGAATTCAGCCTGGCAAGGGAACCACAGGCCAAGGTCCTGACTGAAGGTCAGTAGGGTATGAGCTCCAGGGGAAGGGAAGACAGCGAGTAGCTGGGACCACCCTCAGGAAGCTTGAACCCTTTCTGCTAGGACTTAACCACTTTTGACTTCACACTATTTATGAATGAGATGGGAAGGACAGTTCCTAATTCACAGCGTTATCACAAGAATCAAAGAAAATAATGTATATTCACTACCCAGCACAGCTCCAACATACAGCTACAGATGCTCCATCAATGACAGCCATTATACTTGGTATTCTCTTCTTTCCTCTCTAAGAAATTTGAGATTCTTTGCTTTTTTCTCTTTACTCCCTACTTCTGTTACAATCACTATTGACTTCACACGATTTACTACATAGTACAAGCTGGGAGCCAGCCAACCACAGCTCCCTCAGTATTTCATGCTTCCTTCTAATTCAGACCATGTGTGAGCACCTAGGGGATCAGGGTGAGGATGTCCAAAGTCACTCCTGCACCTGGTCGCTGTCCTAAGATTGGTATTCAGTACAGCTCAGGCTAGAGTTAATATGACTCTTTGTGGGGGGGGGGGGGAGCTAAATGCTTTGCAGGACTTTGGATGGGAGGAGAAATTCTGTTCTGCAAACTTTATTTTAAGCAGTACATTGTTCCTTCCAACCTTTCCAAGGAGACGGCAAACTGGTACTAGCCTTCAAACCACCTCCTATTTACTGAGTGCCTGTTACATGCAGGTGAGGGGATAAGCACCCCAAATAGACAGAAGACACTGTCCTTGCCACATCTGAATGGAATACAGAGAAACAAAATGACCACTGGGACACAGTGTGCCAAGAGCCCAGGAACATAAGTCAGCAGAGCAATCCCTCAACTCATTCCAGTGTCACTTGGAATCTGGGCACCTGGCCCCACCCTAGACCTGGGAATCTGCACTGACCAATATCCAGGTGATTTCTCTACCTCCATCCATCTGGGCACCACTGCCAAAGAGGAGTTCTCTGCCTGTTTCTCTTTACTCCCTACTTCTGTTACAATTACTGATTTGACTTCACATGATTCACCACAAGAGTATAGGGGTGAAGGCCAAGATCAGGGTGAGGGGATTCTAAGTGAAGGATTCAGTGGTAAAGGTCAATGATGGGTTGAGCTGGAATTCTGAACCTTAAAATATCCATCTGGTTGCAGTGTGAAGGACTGAGGAAGAACAGGCCATGTGGGTTCAAATCTCAACCAGTCAGCCACCCCACTGGAAGTAAAAACCCATCTCCCCTGTGTATAGCTGTATGACTGTGGGAAACTCTCAGTTTCTTGTGCCTCAGTTTTACCATTTACATAATGGGGATGATAACAACAGTTCCCTTATAGGGAGGCTGTTGAGAAGACTAAAATAAACGTTAGCAGCCATTATCATCTTCACCATTATGAAACTGTTGAAATGCAGAAGACTCATGATCAGGTTCATTATAAGGAGATAAAACAGCAGGCAGGGAGATAAGATGGCTCCTGCTCCAAAGATGAAAAAACACTCCAAGGAGGTACTGAGGATTAACCCAAAGAAAGGCTCAGGAGCTCATGCAAATGTGGACCCAGTAGAACAGAATATAGGCAGGCAGGCTAGGAGGAGGGGAGTCCACTTAACCCCAAGTGTAGGGTCTCTTGACAAGTTATGTCATTATACAAGGGCACCTAGTCACCTCAGACCTTTGGCTCTAAGTCCATGACGGTGCGTTTATTTGTCAATTTGAAGGGCATATCAAAGAATGAAGGTCTGAGCTGTCAGAGAATCCTAATGATTGAGCGCTATTTCAACTAGAAGTTGGAATATTCATACTGGCCTCTAAAAGCAAACATCAGCTGGAGCAGACCACAAAATGCACCCATAGGACCTCAGGTGCCTCAATGCTCCTCAGCAAGTGTACAAAACTGAAAAGAAGAAATACTTGGGGAATTCAAGCTGTCCCTCCCAAACAAGATACCTCATCTGTACACAAAAGATTACATTTGTGGATGGGGGTTAAAATGGTGACAAAACTATTTGAGAGAGATGAGATGTAGCACAAGGGACTGCATGAAATCAGTGGCTGAAGGACAGATGCCCTTCCCCTAAATGAAACAGCAAGAAACCTAACAGATGTCAAGATAACCAGCAAACATTTCCTACTGTGTACTCTCTCATAAGAAGCCACCAAGAAATCTTATTCAGAAATCCATTCCGATCTTGCAAAACTTCAAAGAACTTTTTAAACCGTCATCTCTCTCATTCTCCACATGGAGCCCAAACCTGAAAATTCTGAGCCTCTGATCCAGTCAATCCTAACAAAAGCCTGCAGGTCCACACTGACTTCAAGGGAATTTAGAGAGTTTAAGAAAAGGAAACCTTATTTGGGGGTCACAATCCCCCTGCATCACTGCTGAGCAAAGATACTACGGACGATGTCATTCTCAGCTTTTCTGCGTTTGCCCTGTTGCTCAACCTTCTGGGACACACTGAAGGACAGTAAGTGTGATACACGTCACCAATGGCTTGACCTTTGGACTTGCTGAAGTGCTCTAGATTCTTCTTTTCTTGTTCTTTACTCATTTTTATCAGAATAAATAGTCTTTGCTGAGATCCACATATTTTCAGGGGGACAGAGCAGTGAGTAGAGGGCAGGAATTGCTTCCAGTGAGCCCCATGCTGAGGTGGATCCTGTTCAGACTGCACTTCAAGGACACTGTCTTATCAATGGTAAGATAAGGTATCTACTGCAAGATCCCTAGAAAGCTATCCTTATAAGACAGCTGGCCTCCAGAATCACAGTGAAGGTCTGACTTCTGCAGAAGCCTCAGACCATGCATTCTTTCCTAGAAAGGCAGGGCTCCACATGGCACCAGGCACCTGTAGGAAGGTTGTATCTTTGTTCCCTATTAGCAAATAGCAAAGAGCTAATGGATACAGCACCCAATTACACAGCATCATAGATCAAATTTATTGTGACTATCTGACACACTGAGACTTACTCAACTCAGAAAGTTTCACTGCAAAACCCATTTTGTTAAGTGAAAACTTGTTTGTTGAAGCTTTCCTCATTTTCACTATTACCATCAGTGTTACATAAATTGCTTAGATCCTCATTTAAAAAAAAAATCCACATAAAACACTTCCAAGTAACGTAAAAAGAATACATAGGAAGTGTGAGAAGAAATAAAACACAAAAATACATGCAATAATACCAAGTCTGAAAGTTTGTTTCTAACTAATTATCTGAGATTGAAAAAGGTATCCCATTCTAGGTGAGGCAGACATTTTAATACTCTACTGGAAAGACAAATGATAAGTTTCCTGGAAAGTAAGATGACAGAAATATCAAGAACATTCCAAGAGTTGATGAATGCCGTTCGATTCATCAAAAGTATTCCTAAGGACTAACCCCAAAGAAGTAATCAGAGATGTGAGTAAATATTTATCTGCAAAAAGTATTCATTTCCGCTTCCTATGGTAATAGGAAAAATTAGAAGCAACCTTCCAGTTCAATAGGGAAGTGATTATATAAATTATAGTACATTCATGTGCTAGAATATTATAAATCATTAAAGTAATATTTTAAATAATATTTTTAAATGAAAGAAAATAATCAGGGTATAATATTAAGGAATAATCAGAATCTAAAAATGTGACTAAGGAAGGCATGGTGGAACACCTCTAAGCAACTTGCAAAGCCTGTGGCAGGAGGATTCCAAGTTCAAGGCCACCCTCAGAAACTTAGCAAGGCTCCTTCTTAAGATTTTTTAAAGTGCTGGGGATGTAGCTCAGTGGTAAAGTATTCCACTGAGTCCAATTACTCGTACTGCAAAAAATGAAAAAAATAAAAATGAGACTAATTAAAATATATATGTATGAAAGTAACTGAAAAAAATTTTAATAGCCATTCTCTCTAAATGACAAGTTTATGAATCGTGTTTATTGTATTCTTTGTAGTTCCTATTTAAAAAATATATTCTACTGTAAGTAGGTACTTTCTACTTTTATGAGTACAAAAAAATTATGTGATTACCAATAACAGTTACACACATGCTTCAGCTACAGTTTACTCTTCAATGAGGTACTGCCCTGTGAGTTCACGGCCAGCTGACAACTCAGTAACAAACCCCAAAGAGCTTCACATATGTTTTCTACTCAGAAAACTGTCTTAAATAGACAACATTTGAGATTTTGAAAGAATATGCTATAATCCCAGCCCTCAAAACTAGCTGAAAGGCATGAAGAGTTTGGAAATATATCCTTCATCACCATTACTGAGAATGAGCCATTTACTCTAAAATACGTTTGATTTTTCAACAAATACAAGAGAGTAAGATTATAGTCAAATGCATTCTTAGATTGGTTCTAAGTAGATATAAAGGGCATTAAAACTTTGTCTTAGGCATAATCTGTGAAGTTGCTGAAAAATACTCTTGGATATTTTAATTTGGATTTTAATACCCAAATTAAATGTCTGGAGAACCAGTGGTATAGACATATCCTAAAACCTCCCTAGTCACTCAAGTCTTGAAGACTCTAGCCAGGATGACTCCCTCCCTGTGATCCCTTGCCATTTACAACCAGTCACTCGGGGAGCCCCTGCTGTCTGAGATACACATACGCACAGCTCTCATTCCATCTTGTAGATATGAGGTGGCTCCTGAAAATATTAAAGCCAAAAGGAAAAAACAATGTTGGTTCAAGGCCAATGTTCTCTTCTGGTAGTATCCATGTTGTCCAGAGGAAGTCACTAAAAGGGAAAGTTTCACCTATAAACTACTGAAATACCCATGCTGCTACCAAACACAAAGACAGCCCATGACTCATCTCCCCATACGCAAGAGGTCTTTTTTATGCTATTAACACTTTAACAGAGCAGTAAGACTGTAAGAAGAAACAAACTTCTGTTTCTGGAAACTTGATTCACAATTGATCCAACTGCTTAAAGAGTCACTGGGCACTCATTATGGGGGGCTTTGGCAGACCCCAAGGCGGAGCAGGGGAGTAAAAGTAAATAGATGCAGACCCTGCCCTCAAAGAGGCTGCCTACCCACCCTCCAGAGAAGCTGAAGTCAGATGCGAGCGAGTCTGAATGCAGATTCCACCTTTGAGAAAGCTGGTGTTCTTTCTTGCCCACATGTGCACTCTAGGAAGCTCATGATAGTGTGTATTCTAAGATGATTTGAAATGCAGAAAAAAAAAAATCTTTATGAGCACTGGTAATAACCTCCAGGATCATTTATCAAGTACCTTTTGGGTGCCTGAAAGCATTGGGCTCGGTGCCTTATGTACATACCACCTCTAATTCCCACAACAACCCTGGAAAGAATATCCTCATTTCACAGGTGAGGAGAAGAAAATTGTATGGCAAGATTCTGAAACTCATTCTGCCTCCCAAACCCATAATGTGTCCAGAAGTACATCTGGCTGCACTGTTCTGTCCTCATGGTGCCATTTAAGAAAGCCAAAAAAAAAAAAAAAAAAATACAACCAGCTCAAAATTCAAAAATAGAGACTAGTTTAGGAAAGAATACAAAGAAACATGTGACTTACATATATGCTCAATATACATACCTACATGTATAAAATGCTATGTAGCTATTAAAATGATAATAACCACCATCACCTGCATTTTGTTGAAAGATTAACATTCTATTTAATCACAACTATGGAAACAAACTATTGCATCATAGAAAAACAAGCAAACCATACAATAGTGCATCACTGCATCAAATACATCATAAGGGATTTTTCTTCCTTTCATGTCTATATTTTCCAAGTGACATAGATGTGTCACAATCTGCAATGCTAAGAGTGAAAGGTGATATAGCTAGTCTCCATGTGGTTCCAAACAAATGGGATCAAATAGAAAATTTAAAGTTAAAAATATCCTATGTGGGGAGGAAAAGAGGAATACTGTGGATCAAAATGAACCCCACTGTTATATGTAACTAATGTGCTAATAATTTTTTAAAAAAAATTAAAAATAAACAAATGTAATAAGTTAAAAAATCCTATATGCTTCAATAAAATAGGTGGGGGAAAAGACATTTCCAACATTAGTATCAATTTTTGATTTAACAACTTCCTTTTTAAGTAGGACAAGATGTCTCAAAGAAATTTTCTGCATGCAAATATACTAAATGAAGTAAAAATAAACCGTTCTAATTTTCTTAATTTCTATGCCAAATATCTTGTTGGTGCAATAGCTCTCATAATCAAAGTAACGGCAAGGATCCATCTATGGGTCTTGTGCTAAGGAAGCAATGTTTAATTACCGCCTCGATGCCTGGCATCCTCTCTACAATCCCTTTAGGGGGTTCCAAGACACACTCTGTTGAAGACCTCAAAAGCACTACCTCCATGCATATTGAAGGATAAGGAGCAATTAAAACCTGTTTACTTGTGAGAGAAATTACCAAACATCCAACTGATTAGACAAGACCTTGCCATAAAGGATATCATCTAAAAATAATTCCAGAAGGCATGAAAACATGCAAACCCACAAGCCACATGCAAACATACAGGAAGTATTCAACAACCTGGGAGTGTTTAGAAACTTTAGAGGAAGCCAGTTGAACATACAAAAATAATCTATGTACAGAGAGCAAGATATGGAATTCTCAGATTAGAAGTTGTTCAACTAAGTTAAAATTACTGCGATCACTACTTGAGTAGTACAGTGCAACTGTTTATCATACAATATACAATAAGCATTATAAAAACCCTCAGCCAAACGAGAACACTGCATCAAGCACCATCTCCCTCCAAAGAGAAGAGCCAGAACGTCTCCTTACTTTCCTCCAGGCCCACTCACCAGAGAAACCTGGAGGTTGATATGGGCCAGAGTCCAACAGCTCCTATGGATCCTAAAGTACTGTGAGTTGCTAAATCACCCCTGCAGAAGTTCCTTGAAAACTAGTCCAATTTTACCATTTGAGCAATGTTTTATAGTGTAGCAGAACTAGGAACTTTGCCATCTGTTGATTATCTAGGCCTGGGAAGGCAGCCTACACTGGGCACATGAAGTTGTCACATAAGAAGGCTTATATCATAGAGAATGCTGATCCTGCAAGAAACTATGAAGTGAGATTTATCATGGAAGACCTCCAATGTTCCCTACCAATTCCCCTCACCCCAGATCTTCCTCGGTCTTTCTCCGCCCACCTACGGAGGGTTTCATTCCTCCTCTCCCTTGGCATAGCTCCCCCTGGGTGGTGCTTGCTCCTGAGAAAGGTGAGCTCAGGACAGTTGGGATTGGCAAGCCCTCTGCTGCACGTGCACAGGGAGGCTGAAAAGGTGGACACCTGGGTCCTCCACACAGCAGGTCACTGAGGAGAGGGAAGAAGGCTGGGGAGAAGGAATTCCTGGAGCAGAAGATTTCCAACTGAGCAAGTGTTGCAATTACCTTGATCAATTCACAGACTGCTGGGCCTTGATCCCCAAGTTTCCAGTTCAGAACCTCATGGTTTGCATTTCTCAGTTTGCTTGCCTGAGCACCCTGCTTTGGGGACCACTGCAACTCCATCTTTTCCTCTTTCCTCCTTTGGGTTCCAGCATAAGGAGTTCATTCAACTCCACACTGAGGACGGAAGGATGGGAAGGGGATGGAGACAACTTATATTTCTAGTGGATACCAAGGACTTTGCCTCTCCTGGGGGCTATCTGGGGCCACTTGACACCACACCCATGTGCTAGGGTCACAGGGAGGACAACCTGCAAGGCCTACCTGCAATTATAACTTACCAGCCAGAGCACTTTGTGTTGACTTCATTGGGGGTGGAGGTGGAAGGGAAAGAGCAAAGTCAAGTCTTGCCTACTTTAAACAAACAAACAAACATCTTTTGTCTAATGCCAGAACAGTTTCAAGTACTTTGTCACAATAGGAACCTGTCAGGAATTTAGTCCTAAAAGAAATAAGACAAAGAAAAATTCCGAGATATGATCCCGTCAGTCTATCTATTTGTTCTACGGAGAGTCTGCTGGAATTCCAAGTTATCAGACCTGCTCGTCCACTTCCCTCCTGGTTAGAAAAAAATCAAGCCAACTAGAACTTCATGAAGCAAAAGTCCAAAAGATACATTCTTGATTATGTTATATATTTATTTTATAAAGTGGCTCCATCCATCCCCAGTTTATAAAGCAAGTAGTCTAACACACAAACAGACGCAGAGATGCACTCAAATCAAGTTGAGAACAGACTTCCAAACACACTGTTCTCTTATAATCCTGAAAGTCAGTTCCTTGGCTAACCTCACCTGAGTTCTCATGATCTGAGAAAATAACACTGGACAGGCAGAGGAATGCTAAACTTGATGCCAAAGTGGAGCTCCCACTGAGCTGTGTCAAACAGAAAAGAGGGCAGGTTCTCAAGTGCAGAACTACTTGGGGAATTCAGCCTTTATTAACTAAATAGGGAGAAAAGAATAGTTTTAATTAATTCTGGAAGTCATCCCTTCCCAGGGCACAGCTTGCTTTTTACTTGTAACCAATATGACTGTGTCCCTATGGAAAGGGGAAATCTGGGCACAGAACAGACATGCACAGGAGGAAGATGACTTGCAGACAGGTGAGAAGATACCCTCTGACTGGAGTAGCCCATCTAACAAGCCAAGGAACATTGAATGTTGCCAGCTAGCACCAGAAGAGCAAGGAAGGAGTTTCCCTAGATCTCAGAGACAGCATGGCCTGCTGACACCTTGATCTCAGATATTTAGGGCTGTCAGACAATAAATTTCTGCTCTGAGCCACTTAGCCTGGTGCTTTGCCCTAGTGCTTTACTCCAGGAAAGCCAGCCTTTACGAAAAACCTGTGGGGCCAAATGGGTATACAAAGCTGAATTTTCTTCATTTTAGGAAGATGGCTTAATGATTATTCCAATTATTACACACCATCCCCAGCAGGGCTGGGGCAGAACCTATAATCAAATGTTAATATCCAGGCAATCATATGCATGAAGACCAAAATCAAGTGCTATACCTAGAGCCCAGAAATACTTTCAAGTCTGTTCACATCAGGTTTTGCTCTTAAATGAGTTTAAGAAACCCACAAAGACGTTTTCAGTTTCCAGGGCTTTTGGCCTTTGGAACTACAACTAAGGGACTGTGAACATGTACAAAGTCTCAGAACACTTGAAAGCACTTCTAATGCCAAGATGCCAATCACACTCAACCTGTTATCAAAAACACAAGACCGTCTGCGAAATCCAGAATTCCTCAGAGACAAAAGTACTCCCTCAACTCTTGGAAAAATCATTTTCAAAATTTCTAAAAAACATAATAATTTTATCTTCAAGTCTTTGAAACATACAAACCATCAAACACTTGAACTTTCCATTACTTAGAGTGTTTTACCGTATTTCCACAAGACTTCTTATAATGGAATTTTAAACAAGGCTCAAACAATTGTGCTTCCCAATATTATAAGCAACAGAAAGAGAGCTAGATTATGACAATGTCCCATATCCCAATGTAAGAACCAAGTGTCACAGGACAGTTTTCCAGGTATGCAAATAAATATATAATAGGAACTCACATTTGGAACCCCCATGGCCCACATACTACCAAGGAGGAAGTTTAGAGAAGAAATGAAGCCCCCATCAGCATTAAAAATCTTGGTTGACTTGCCCCACAGCGTGAACACCAAAGTTGGACCCTACATCTGACACATCAAAAGCGGATAGACATCCTGTATTGTGTACAGCCAGAGAAATGAGAAGTTGTGCTCCAGTTGTGTACAATGAGTTGAAATGCATTCTGCTATCGTGTATAACCAATTAGAACAATTTTTTAAAAAAGGATGGACATCTGGATCTCAGTGGTTTAGCCCTATGAAATCTATCAGAAATATGAAGGCATCAGTTTTTAAAATCCTCTCTTAAACTACAATTAGGTGAGACTGTAGGTGAGGGGAGGCTATAGGGCTTCTCTAGAACCTAGTGTAGGACCCAAAATCACAAGTAAGGCATCGTTCCTACATACTCACACTCGCCTATGGGTATATGTTTGAGAACTTCACACTATCCAATGACTGTTTTATGGATCTGTTTCTCCCTGTTCCCGAGACCCTGAAGAAGAGTTAAATAATTATGCGATAAAAGCAGAATCAAAAGAATTTACAAGGAATAAACTGCTCCTCTCTCCCCTATCAGCTGTGGAGTTCTTTTATTATATTCACTAACACGGGGTCCTTCTTTTACTTCTGCTGTATGCTTTAGAATTTCTATTAGAGAGTTAAGTGGAGCATCCGATTTACACCACTTGTCAGTAACTGTCACATCTGTGGTTCTCCAATTATGTCCATCTACTATCTTCAGAGTGCTTGGGCCCGGTGTATCCTCAGTCACTAGTACACCCATGTTCTTAGCTTTCACCCCTTACTCGTGGAGAACCTTTCTCTCCTAGGCTCCAGGCAGCTGGCACCTCCTCCTCATCATTTCCCAGAACAAAGCAACCCGTAATAACCAGTTTCTCCATTCTCTGAATTCTTGCAAGCGTGACAGCTAGGTCACTCCTTTCCATTGACTCATGTGCCTTCCTGTATTGTTTGTTCCTTTTCAAGTGTGTAAATCTTAATTCTCTTCAACTAGCTGCAAGTAACTTAAGGCCACTGCTTATGTCTTGGGTTTGTTTAAATTTTCCAAGGAGCCTGGTACAAAGTGGGTCCTCCATAAACAGTTCTTGGTTGCCTGGTTTCTTGCCAGTCATTATGACAGGTTAACTTCTTCCCAGGACTACACATCTGGAAACATTGTCTTTCCCGAGTGGTCAAAATGCGGAATTCTTAGCATTATTATATTTATCTCATATCTGATAGTGAGTAACCAGATACAGGATCTATTTTTCCATGTGAGTCTCATTTTCTTGAACTTGCGTCATTTCCTTCACTTTTCCACAAACTACAGGGTTGTTTCCCATAGTGTCATGAGTTATAAGATCAAAGAAAACAATAAAATTGGGATGGGGGGGCTACAACAAACTTTATGTCAACAATATTAATACCAAAAACTAAAATCTTGGGCCTCTTTCATTAACAATGTTAACTGAATTACGGAGGGATATACTCCTTTGGAAGGGGACCTTACCTATTCAAATCTAAAAGACACAAGAAATATTAATGTTTAAAGACAAATTTAGGGAGACAATAATAAAAGTTAATTGCAGAATCCTTTGTTAGATTGTTGATGGTCATTTATACACTGCATAGAAGTTCACATTTAAAAATGGATTCCTGGCTCATTATGTACCATTTACACACTTTTTTATTGGAGTTGCTTAAGCTCAGACAATGGCTGATTTTTGATCCAACCCCCAAAAGATTTCCTTGCAAAATAAAGATGGTGAGTCTCAGTCAGATGTGAATGTTACTCAGTCACCAAACTCTTACCTGGCTCTTCGTAAAGGCAAAACATTGTAATTAACCTCAAATTTCTACACAGCTGCATACAATGAGCTACTAGTAAATGTTGACTATAGTTATATTGACTATGGTTATATTATCACTTACGGAAACAGCAAACCTTGTCAGAGATAAGCACTCCCATCCCTCCGGGGCATTGTGGGTACATGTGTTAGGGTACTGCAGGTAACATGCAATACAGACTTTCCCATTCTGCAGGGTAACGCTGGGGGCTGTACAGAAGCAGCAGTCTGAGACCTCAGCAATCAGTGTTCTGGCAGCATGCCTCCTCGTAAGTGAGCACAGAACCTTAACTGGACACTTAAATGTAAGAAATGGGATCTGCAGGGAAGACTGCATTCTAGCCAAATTCTACTAACTGCTCATGAGATTTATACTCTATGTGCCCCGCAGCCTATCAATTTGAGCAAACTCTGAAAGGTAAGTAGGTCCTGTGGAGACCTATAATAAAGATGTTCCACAGTAGCAGGATAGTGTTTCTCCAGCATTTCGGTGTGCATGGTAATCACCTAGGGATCTGGTTAAACTGTAGGCTGGGTCTGCAGGTATGAAGTGAGCCCCGGTGATGTGCATCTCCAACAGCTCCCAGGTGATGCCATGGTCACTGGCGAGAGTGAGGCGACACTCAAGGAGATCCCACACGGCTCACTGGGGAAGGAAGGGAAGGTGTGGGAGAGAGCAGGCTCTCATAAGGAGCTCAGACTTGAGAACTACAGAGTCACATGTGGAAGCTCCCCAAGGCTTCATTTTTGGCATCTTTTCACTCTGGAGCTATTCCTGGCTGGGCTCACATGGTCCCCACTTCCCTACCCCCAGGACGCCCCCTTCTCTGTGACTATTAACTACTAACTGCTGGCCAAGTCTGGCCTCCACCTGAGACCTCAGGCTTGAACACCAGGAAGACCCACGAGGGTCCCTCCTAACCTCCCAACCTGTCCAATTAAGCATTTGAAGGATGAAACGCAGCATAAGCCCCAGCCCTTTCTTTTCCTCATCTTATTAAAGCAGCTGATTATTAGCCCAAATTTCCAAAACCATGAAGGACTCATCCTCTGCACTGTTTCTCTGTAACCTACAACATAAAGTCCAAACTGTTGTACCAGACATGGATCGTCAGTCTGGCACTGCCTGCCTTCTCATGCCATCTTCCATGGGTCTTATCCATTTAGCCAAGTGGATTGACTTTAGTTTCCAGAGCACACCATGCTTTTTCCTCAACTTGAAATGCCCTGCCTGCATCTGACCTGCACAAGACCTTACTCAAGACAAGCTTACCTGCCTCTAGAAGATTTCCTACCCCGCAGCCCCACTCCTACTGCCAGAAGCCTGTCAGTAATAGCAGTCATCTACTTATGAGTCCTTTCCTGCCACTGGTATAGAAGTTCCTTGCAAGTAGGGCCATGCCTTGGTCACACAATGGACCTACAACAAATAATTGCTTTATAGGTATGCCAATGGCCCTAGGGAAGATTGGGTATATGGGGCATTGTGGGTGTGGGTGGGTGGGGTAAATCTTGAGCTTAGTAGATTCTGGAAGATGCCATTGTTTATATAATAAGATGTACAGATTTCATATTCTGGTCCATGGTCATCTACATTATTTTAAGGCATAATACTGCTAATAATAGGAGTAAGAAGAATAGATTTACAGAAGCCTCACTTGCAATTTCTGTTTTTTCCCCTGTATGTCACAACTGAAAGAAATCCAATAGCCACAGAGAAGCTGAAAGTGAAGGGTAATCTGCTCTTGGGGAGTTTGAACGAGGAGGCAATTAATACAGGATTAAAGCTAAGTAAAACCACAGTGGAACATGTAACTACAGCACGCCGAACACTGACAACCAGAATAGCAATTAGGTAGGAAAAACCACAATGGGTAAAAAGATTCACTACACCAATGAATGGCAATGAAGAGAGGCACAAAGCTACTCCCCTGTGGACAGATCTCTTTCTCTAACAGAGGCAAGGGGCCAAACTCCAGTCCTCAGAAAAAGCAGGCAGGAAAGTCAGACTATGACCTTCACATGAGAGCCACCCAGCCAATTCCATTAGATCAATACATAAAGGCAGGGCCAGGTGACCTGTAGATGGCTTTCCACCTGCATAGCAATGACAACTCAGAACAAACCACGCCCAGATCAGGATCCCAAAAGCCTTGAGGACACCTGCAGGAGAGCGGCATGGAGACTCCCCTCCCAGATCTCCGTAGGGCTCGGAGTCCACTTTCCTCTCCTTTCCCTTCACTCAAAACACACTCACCAGGCACCCATGTCATTCACATCAGGCACCGCCGGTCTAGGCATGGGAGAGACGGAAAAACTCCATGAGAGGAAGTTACAGCCAAGCAAGAGGGGACAGGCAGCGAATAGTGCAGAATAAAATTGTAAAGCACACAGGGTTAACGACATGACCAATACTAAAGAGAGAAGCCCGCTATCGAGGAGGACTGAGGCTGGCGAACACAGGACAACGCTGGCTACAAGTGATCTTTCCGATTTTGTGAGATCTGTTCTTTGGGGAAGTACCTTGAAGGAAATAGGACATTGCTCACTGGAGGGGGAGATCCTAACAAACATACATCAGTTACCCCTTTGATAAAGACAGGGTGTTTTCCTTTAATGGCTGGCTTGGTTGCTTCGACTCAAGGTAATGTGGCAATGTAATGGAAGGCACACCTTTAGGAGTAAGAGACACAGGCCTGTTGCTCAGCTATGCCATTTGCAACTCCAAATAACCAGACATCACGGTATGAATCAGCTCTTCTAACCGAACAGGGGTGAGGCATGATGTGCGCTTAGAGGCAGGTTCCTCCACTTTAGCCAGCCTTCGATGAGCTGCTGGTACCGTTAGTACTGCTTAGACTTAGACCACAGTCCCTGTCCTCAAGCACAGCACACAAGCTCATGCCCTTATCACCTGAGAAACTCAGAAAAGGTTTACCCTCTGCTCCACAGTGCTGCCTGCAGAGGCTCAGGGGACCATGCAACGTGTGCCTCTGCACCCACTTGAACCCACTCCTCCCTTGGCCTCTGTCCTCTTATTGCAAAGTAACAATTCACTGGGATTGGTATGATAAGTTGGAATAATAGATTTTGACTTGAAAATAAAAGAGAAAAAAAAAAATCAAAGCTCCGATATTGGTGGTCACATAATCTAACAACTCACTCCGTTTGGCAAATGACAAGGCTAGGAGATGAGGGGTCCTGTGGCCCTCAGTGGTAAGGACAGAAGTTCGATCCTTTACCTCTTTATCTGCACTGTCACTGACACACCTCGAATAAGGGCAGAATGATTAATTTACTCAGGGGCTATCCTACAGACGTGGATGGTCTAGTTTTAATATTGATTAGATGACACTGGAGCCTCTGTGATGAAGGAAAACATTCTCTTGCAGGAAATACCATTCTGCTCTAGGACCAATGGCCACTTAGACTTCTAGGCACAATAGTGAACAGCACTCTATGGGAATGATGTTTTAAAGGATCGCATAAAGTAAGTTTTCTTACCTTTGACCTAGTGTCAGCACAATTTACTCTTTCATCAAAACCAACCATACTGGACAATGGTAGCAGCTGCCTTGCAGTATGGCATGTCCTATAAAAGCTCACCTACCCATATAATGGTCACTTCCTTCCTGATTTCTTTATGGCTCCTAGCGTTATCTCTAAGTGGACTTGGTTATTATGATTACTCAGACCCATCAGGTGACACTCCCTGCAGCCAGAGAGGCAAGAGGCCACAGGTGGTTGTGCAGGTCTCTGGCTCAAGCCCCAAGGAGCACTTGGCCTCTACTCTGTGTCCCTGGCTCTCCTGAGCCCCTGTGGGGCTCAGTACATATTTATTGAATAAATGAATGAGTGTCACCTTGAGATTGGGAGCCCACTGAGACTCAAACTGCTGCATTCCCAATTTGGAGCTTCAAATTGCTTTTTATTTTGTTCCCTGCTCACATTTCTCCCTAAAGCAGCAGCAAAGCCCCAAGTAGAAGGCTAGGACCCCAAAAAAAAGGCAACTTAGGGCTAGGGCTGTAGCTCAGTGGCAGAGCACTTGTCTGGCACATGGGAGGCACTGGGTTCGACCCGTAGCACCACATAAAATTTAAAAAATAAATAAAGGCATGCTGTACAACTACCAAAAAAAAGGCACCTTAACTGACTTGGGTAAGACCCATGATTAGGCAACTGCAGGCAGCTAGCGGGGAGGCTACCTGCTCAGGGCAGGTGAAGAGCCGGTAGCTGCCTGCCCAAGGAGCGGCGAGGGTTTTCCACCCACTCTGCTTCGTGGAACCTCACTGTGGAGCTGGCGGGGTTTTCCCGGGATGGGTAATTGCTAACTTAAGGTGCTGGCTTTGTCATCTGAGCTTTCAGTCCTGTGTCATGCTCAAAATCAAACTGTAATGACAGTATCCCTACAAAGGATGAATCTACCACCCTCCTGGGACTCGCAGTTCCACACGGTGACAGGGCCCTGACTGTCTTCTCATTCTCTTCCCTCCACCCCTCGTGCAGACACTCATTTCCTTCAGCTTTCATAATCTTTGTAGCTGTTAAGCTCTTTTGTCTCACCCAGAAACAGAGTTGCCCTGGCACGGCATGAGGAAAACCACTCTGCCTGCATTAGGAACTTCCATCAATAAACAAAGAATCCAAAAGAAACAGCCCCAGTGATGTGGCACACGTCTGTGATCCCAGCATGGGAAGATACAAAGCTCCAGCCCAGCCAGGGCAACTTAGTGAAATTGTCTCAAAATAAAGTTTTTAAAAAGAGAGGGGGCTGTCGCTCGGCAGTACAGCATGTGGAAGGCCCCAGGTTCAACACCCAGGTCTGCAAAAGGAAAAAGGAAACAGGAGAGCAGGGGAGGGCCTATTTTCATACCAGTTAAAATTGGTGGACCTATTTTCCTAGTCTAACTATTCTCAATTGCTTTTAATAAACCTCACTTGGCCTGGTGCTGTAACTGTTAATGCACATATTTTTAAATAAAAAATACAAAATTAATCAAGTGCAAAGAAGAAAAAACAACCAACCTTAAAAGTTTCTTATCAACAGAAACTGACAAGTCGAAGGGAAAAGAAGTACTCCTCAGCACCTAGCCCAGGAGATCACCAACAAATATTTTTAGCCAGGAGACAAAACATTTTCAAGCAATGAGCAAGGCAAGTGACTTAAGCCACTATTCAGTGAGTTAATGAGTTATACAAATATAATACCAGGTAGGACTGTGTCCAAAAACACAAATTTCTTTCAGATAGATTACTCCCTGATTAACTTCGGATCCAAACAGGCCCCCGAGAAGCTCAACAGGATAGGGTAATAGTGAATCAACAGTGAAATATGAATCAATAGTGAAATGCCTTGGGGTTTGCCATGCTGTTCCCCTTAATGACGTTGGGCTTCCCTGGAGTCTCAGGCTTGTCTCTTGGCATGGTAGGTCTTGGTCAAACTCTTCAACATCGCGAACTGAGCTGATGGTGCAGGATTTGACCCTAACAAAGGCTCCCAAGATCACACCCTCAGGATGCTGAGCAGCCTCTGCCTAAGAATCTACGCCCACATGCCCTGACAGGGTGACAGAGTTTCCAGTCCTGACCTTGGTCAGGGGAAGCTGTTCATAACCACACGTGGTCCTCCAGGCTGCCACTGGCCAATGGCTAGGTGTGGGGTGATCAAGACAGCGGTGCTTTTTCACGTAATTCTATCAAACCCCATTGACTCCACTTGACTATAGAGTCTGTTTCCACTTGGTCTGAAGTCCCACTGTTAACTACCTCTGAAGTGGCAATGTCTCAGGAGTCATGTGGTTTTCCAGAAATTTCCATGTGTTCTTCGATTCTCTGGAAGAAAATCGATCCTTTGTTTTGGGAGGTGATGTCGGTCAGGAGCTGGACTTTGAACCTTCGTCAGTGACAACTACCAGGGTGAATAAACAGCTCACATATGTCTGTCTCAGCTGAGAGAGTCCAGCTCATGATTACCTGACTAGATCCCATGACTACTGGGGCTGATTCAGATTTGATGACCAGAGCGGGGGAGGAGGGACAATTTAGAAGATCCATACCCCAGGGGTTGGATAGGAGTGGGAAACAAAGTTACCTCTGTTTTCAGGAGAGGAGTGGTGGTCATTAGGGCCGACCCCCAAGTCCTGCCTGGTGGCTGGGACAGCACCTGGGAGCTGCCTGCCTGCTTCCCACTGCTCACCTGCCCCTCCTCTGCACTGAGGAAACCAGGCCGGGCACAAAAGAAGCACAAATATTTACTGTAGGGGAGGGTGCGCAAGGACCCTACTCAGGATTCTGAGCCACTGGGAACACAGTCCAAAGAGACTCTGAAAACAGCTGTCCTCAGCCCAGAGGTGGATGGTCTCGGGCACTGCTGGGGTCCCAGGTGAGGTCTCAGCTGCCTGGCCATGTCAGGCCCACCTGAAGGAAGAAGTCCTCCACGTAACCAGCACCTTACGTCATCACCAGCCTGACACACACCCAGGAAGGTAAGATTTTCATGGAGGCCGAGGAGAGGAATGCAAGTGGCTTTACCTGAGAACCCATGTGAGAAAGCCCCAGGAGGTGCAAACTAATGAAATATCACTGTCTGGCGTGAAAGAGCCCTGCCACCCTCACAGCCCTCCGAACCACAAAAGCTTTCTGCTCTGCTAAGTGCCTCTAAGATGTCAGAAAGTACCTCCCGCCTTGCCAACCACTCTGGAATTTAACATTCATTCACGTAGAGAAATTCCCATCACAAGACTCCGCTGCTTTTGTATCTCTTTGTTATATACAGCACTTCCCAGTGACAGGAGAATGCCCTGAGCATGCTGTTTTAAGTCACATTTAGTTGCAATATGTGACTCCAAAAAACCTTTATAAATTAAAAAAAAAAAAAAAAAGCCAAATGCTCAGTGATAAAGCTTAAGAAAGCTGTAACAGCCACAGCTGACAGTCACTACTACTTCCTTTTTCCTGTCTAGTAAAAAGCATTTTTTTCTTACTTCATGACTTCTCAGATTCCCATGAGAAGTTCATCTTGTCCTCACAAACATTTTAAAAAGTGCTTTAAATTCCCTCGTCTTTTATGTACTGTGGTTGTTTAATTTCATTTGATTGGCAGAATCTAATTCAAATGCAAGTAGACAATGTACTTTTCAATGTGAAATAAAGTATTTTATTAGAGAATAACTCAGATTTGACTATAGGCTTTGATATTTCACATTGTTGTTACATTTCCATTGTTTTAGAATTCCAGCAATCTTAATTAACACTTGACAACATTGGGAATACTTTGTTGAAAGTTATCTGGTGTGTTAATATGCAGGTGTGGCCCACGCTCAGGTTTATTTCGGTCTTTGGCAACATACACATATACACTAACTAGTGAACTAACAGTTTATGAATCACCGTCAAATGAGACGGTAAAAAAACAAAAATCACGTGTTGATCATAAAGTATATGAGCATGTGTGAGTAATTATACTCTGACATAGGAAATGACAGTAAAACCTAATGGAAAAATTCAGTTGTGTAGGTTCCTGGCTTTCATTATTGTTCTCAGGAAAATAAATGCATTTAGTACATATCAAGTAACTCAAATACTAGAGGAAAAAAGATTTCTATCACTACCTTCCAAAGTTCAGATCTACCATAAATCATTCTCCAAGCAAACCATTTCATGACCTAAGATGGTATTTCATTTGATGCCGAGTACAGCTAGTGTCTCCCTCTTCCCAGTGAGATTTCCAAGTCAGAAATACTCAGAATCAAGACCTAACGCAGAACACAAAGAAAAACACAACTGTTGCCTCCCAAACCAGTGATTTCTACATCAGAAATCAATACTCACAGCACTTAAATGGTATACGTTTTTCATTAATTTCAAAAAGATAATAAAAGTATCCTTTGGTGAATGAAGAATGTATATTTTCCAAAATAGTCAAGATAGATTAAAATCAAAGAATAGAGAGATCACATCACAATTCTTTTCAAGTTTGTCTATCATCCTTTCTACACACAAGGAGAGCAAAACTGGTCAACTATGTCTGACCCCAAACACCAAAATTTATAATATAAATACTTGTTATGTGTTAGAATAATGCTGTCGAAGTAAAATTAGTATTACAAGATGATCAAATTCCATGCCAATAAATGCTAGGCATCCACATAATGAACACACAGGTATCTTTGTTCTTACCTCTAATTTTCTTCAAGGTTCACAAAAAACAAAGTGTCCTGCAGGTGTGCGCTGGGCTGGACCAGCGTTGCTGGAAATGTCGCTGAGTGATCGAAGGCTCCCTTGCCCAGTCCTCTGCCCTCTCTGTTACCAAGTGGCGTCCACACTCACCTCTGCAGGTACTTGGGGAACACCGGCAAGTTCTAACACAACTGAGAAGGAATGCCGCGCGCTTGCTGCTTATACTGATGATTCACATCAGTGACGGCTAGAAAGAGGTGCTTGTTGGTGGACAGGGGAGTTGAGTCAGGCTCCGCCCCCCACATAAGGATTACGTAACTTCACCCAGCCCAGCAATTAGGCGGACTCCTCACCCAGTGCCCTAATGCTATGTTACCTGCAGCTCTTTCCCAGCATCTCTTCTCCAAATGACAGTCTAGATGGGTAGAAGGTGGACCCTGGGGTTACCCCCAGGCAAGGGCAGCCAGAAGACGTCACATGGTTTGGTGAAGGACAGTAAGTTTGCCTGAGCTGTTCGGCTGGTTTTAAAGCTGTCTCCATTTTCTGGGGAGGGGGCTGTAGGGTGAGCCCTTTACCCTTCTCGGCTAACTTGGTTTATAACCTGTGCCTGCAGGGAGCTCCCATCCCAGGCAAGCTGGAGGTCACCACTTCCCAGCCCTCATAAAGCTCGAAGTCTTGAAGGGGAAAACAAGGCAGGAACAGGAAAAGCTACAATCCTAACTGGGACAGAAGAGAACCTGCTGGGGAGGGTTGCTGTCATGGATGAGACAGCCCCACCCTGCAAATCCACAATCCCCGTTTGCAGGTTCTCAGCCGGGCAGAGGGTGATCGAGGGCCCTGAAGGAAGCCAGAGCTCAGCCTGCCACTCTG